>NC_047047.1:8410460-9035460 GCF_011762595.2 Tursiops truncatus
GCATCCTGTTCCTTATGAAACACACATTGCCAACAGCTCTCTGCACTCTTGAGACACGTTCTTATTTGGCTGGTTAGAGTCATGATGAAAACGTTAGAATTGCACAAATCCAACACAGAAATGCTTATAAAAGGGGGAAAGTGAGTATGTTTGGTATATCAACATTTACAAACTAAAGTACAACTTCGCAAATTGAATTTCATGTTTTTTGGAAGTATCATGATTGAAAAAGTTAAGTGCCAGAAACATCAGCAAATAGCTTGAGAAAACAAGATCCACATTCTCCTTTCTTTCACATTTTTATTGCGTAACTTTTCCTTCTTGCCATGATTTTTGATGTTTCCATATGATCCAATCTCAGTGGATCTGAGGACATGGTTATTACAACATGACAGAGTTAAATTCAGAACTTGAAGCATAACCAACTTTGTATGTATTAATACTTGTGCCCTAATGTGGCCAAAGGGTTAGTGGAAGCCTGTGTCCCTCTGCTGCAGCCCTCACCCGCTTTGACCCTGCACGTACCCGGTTGGGGTGTGAGGACCACACCCCTCCCCAGCTTTGCAGCTGAGAAGTCAGCTGTTCCTCAGGGAACCAGTTTTCTCAGTAGCCCATGGAATAAGTATAGTAGATAAACATCCAGGGATGGGCATTATTTTGAGATATTTGTATGTGATGATATGGTAATTCAGTGTTACACTGGTACAGGTTAGGATTTTGAAGTCAGTTTATCACTGTAGCTTTCTTTTCCATTTTAATAGAAAACTTCAGCCAGCAAGGCTGATGAATGATGTCATTTCTCCTACATACAGGTAATACTAGCTTCAGGATATTTTGCAGTGTTCAGAGTCAAACTTACTGCAAAAAAACTGGAAGGGATTCATGATGGGGCCATACAGATCACAACAGACTATGAGGTAAGGACTTTATTTACAGGGATTGGTGTCAATGGGGTCTTTCTGAGTAATTCAGTCTTTTTTTGTTTTTATAGAAACAGAGAACTAAGTTTATACTCAGAAAGTTACAGTTTACCGCTTTCATGCCTTAAAAACTGAGCTTTTGAGACTAGTTTACAGAATATTTGTGTTCATTAGCTCATAGTTTTCTGATAAAACCCAAATCTTTTGACTAAAAGCAACTTCAGAAAAATGCATTTGGCACATTTAGAATTGCTGTTAGAAGCCTGCTTACAAATAGTTGTAGCATTGCACAGACCCTGACTGAAATTCCTGAGATAGGTCTCTCTCTTCTGAGGTCATAAATATCCTCCTGTGTAACATTTCCAAGAAGGAAGATACAATCAGGAAATCACATCTTAATTTGAGTTCTCACAATCATATTTACATGTTCCTTGACTTCTAAGTCAAGGAACCAAGTGAAAATCAGTGAACTTTTTAAAGGCTTTTTGTGGGGTTTGACATGTTGCACGCAATGAGACTTTGAAGAGACATATTTCTGCCACACCTAAATATTTTGATTTATTATTTCAGAGCTGTTTGGGAAGTCGAGCACTGCTAAAGTCAGCAAGTTGCTACCCTTGTTCTCCTATCTTTTCAGTACATACAACCCCCACATGAAAGAAAACTAATTCAGAATAAACAGAATTGGTCATCTAATAATAAATGATACGTTGGGAGTATGTCAAATTACCTCCAAAAATAAGGAATCCACGTTTATCACTTTTGATAGGAATAAGTACATTTCATATCTTAGCAGAGTATCAGCATCTTTGTGAATTGCAAATAAGCATACAAGTTGAGATTCAAAATCTGGAACGTTCAGCTCATTTTTTCAAATTAGCTTGATGTTAATTTATTGCTGAGTACAAAAAGTAGAGAGCTATATAACTTTAGAAAATGCTGGATTTTTCATTCATTGTTTTAGGAGAATAATTGAACTTTACTTTTTAAATTAATAATCTACAAAATAAAACCTATACTATGAAAAATCTGTTCTTCATTCCTTCCCCATTGTTTGGTCTTATTTACCATGTTTTCATCGAATCACTGAGAAGTACATGGAAATTTATTGTATTTCAGTGCATTTTATGAAGTACATGGGTAGATTAAACAGTATCCATGGGTGATTTTAATTTTGCTTATCAGTTGGTTAATGCTAATATACATCCCAAGATTGGTTCTTTTAATCCCCCAAAATAACTGCCCCCTACAACAACTGTCAGTGTCAATCGCAGACTTAAACACTCATTTCTCTGTGGTTTGCTTCTTCCCTCCACAGATCCTAACAATTCCCGTGAAAGCTGTGATCGCAGTGGGTTCTCTGACTTGCTTCCCAAAGCATATGGTTCTTCCACCTTCTTTTCCAGTAAGACAGTTAATTTGTAGCCTTCTTCTTGCTAATTTTTTTTCTCTTTGCCTTTATGTTCCTAGAATTCAACAATAAAGTCAGTTACTCTTTATTAATCACTTATTTTAAGGTAAGACATTGTACCAGCTTCTTTAGGAGACATAAAGAAGAATAAGAAATAGTCCCTTCTCTCAAAAAGTTTTCAATCTAGAATGAGAAATGGGCCCGTGATTCATAGACGTAGAGCAGGATGTAGAAATTGCCCTAAGAGGTGAAAAATAACATGCTATGAAGAAAATACATATCTAATGGATGAAGGTGCCATGTGAATTGGCTTGGAATTTCTTCTGGCAGGGATAGACAAGGGTTAGCAAGAATGGCATTCAGGGCCCAGGGAACAACCTGAATAGAGACACAGGCAGCAGAGTCTGAGATGGCTTTAGGCAGTGGTGAGTCGTCCAGTTTTACAAGAATGCAGGGAAGTTTCAAGAGAGAAGATGGAATGGTACCTTGAGTGATAGCATGAAAAAAATGCAATGCATTTAAGTCCATGAAAATCTAAAGTTTTTGAGCAGAGGCTGGACATCGTCAGAGTTAAGCTTTCAAGACTGGCTCTCTGGCAGAAGTAAATGTAGGACACGTCTGGGAGTAGCACTAGTGTACCTGGAAGCCAACCCAGAGACTCTGGCCACGGTCCACAAGGAAAGCGTCAAAGGGAGGTTTGAGCTTAGGGCATTGGCAGAGGCAGTAAATCGCTTTCATACCTCCACACCTTTGCTGCTCATCTGCCTTGGCTGCCCTTCCTCCTCTCCTACCTTCAAGAACTCCTTCATGTCTTTCAAGATCCAATTCCATTGTCATCTCCTCTCTGAAGATTTCTTCGCTCCACTAGACAGTACTAGTTATTTCATGTGTGCTTCTGAAACAATTTGAGATTACTTCTCTGGCAGCAAGCCTCACATTGTGCTGTAAATGTTGCCTTATATGTTGGTCTCCCCAACAAGACTCTGAGATCCGGTGGGAAAGAGATGAGGGATCTTATACCCCAAGTAGCAGGTATCTAATAGATAATGGGTGGATGAAGGAGCAAAATAATGAAAAAGAGAACATAGGCAAGAGACATTTCAGATGAACCGTTTGAACTGTACTTGAATATCTTGAGGAGGTTATACTAATGGAAACAGGTATGGGTAGGTAGGTAGATAGAGGACTCAAGAATATGACATAGAGTTTGAGCCTGGAGAACAGAGAGGAAAGAAACAGGGAAACCAGGAGGCCACCTTTTGCAGAAAGATAGTGTAGACGATTCAGGACGCCTTGGAGCAGATGGACGTGTCTCTCAGCTGTGGTAGGAGACCTGACGGGTTAAGAGAAACAGTACATTGCAAAATCTTAATGCTATATACGATAAAACCTAAATTCAAATTTTAGCTCCTTAAATATAAATTAGCTTCAAATATAAATTTGAATTAATAGGTTCAGCACACCTAAATTTGGGTCTTAATTCAATCTTTGTCTTCTTATCATTCCACTTTGTACTGACTATACAGAACTCTTGACTTCATTATTTATCCAAAAGAACCTTCAATTGCCTTTTCAATCCATGATCTCCTTGATCCCTGCATATATCCTGGAAGGGAATAATTCAGTAGATGACAAAGTGAAAGGCTCATGGACAGAGTAAATGAGAAGGCATCTATAAAAACAAGGTGTTGGTTTTGCAGTACTTCAGATTAAGCTTTCAGATATCTTCAGATGGACGGGAAGTCCAACATCAAGGCACCAGCAGATCTGGTGTCTGGTGAGGGCCTACTTCCTCGGTTTGCCGACGGGCATCTTCTCATTGTATCCTCACACAGCCAAAAAAGCAGACAGGGAGGGCAAGCTCTTGTGCCTCTTTTAAGGGCACTAATCCCGTTCATGAGGGCTCCACCCTCATGACCTGATCACCTCCCGAAGGCCCTGCCTCCTGATACCATCACACTGGGGGGTTAGGATTTCAACATGTGAGTGTGGGGGAGCACACAGACGTTCAGCCCATAACAGTCATGAAATTCTGTAAAATCTCTTATCAGATGGAGACTACTAGAGCCAAGTGATGAAAACTTGGTACTTCAGAATGAACATTTCAAATAACTCACAGTTTAATACTTCGTATTTGAATACCATTATAAAATGAACTTCTGTATCTGTTACCTCTCTTGATCCCCACCATACCCCTGAGAGACAAGATGTGGACACAAGAGTAGTAGTTATTACAGGTGCATGAAGACCAGTTAACTGCCGGGAAGACACAGCTGGGTGGAGGCCAAGCTGGGACTCAGCATAGGCTTCTGCTTTCTTCTCTTATGTTCGTATCCTCACAGCAGCGTCCCCACCCTCTAACATCTTTCTACTCTGGTCACACTGTAAATGATGAGTGTTAGTCTTAACTGCACCATCATTCAACTCCTTTTACTGTTCATTTTCTTAACTTCTTTGTCTTTTTTTAAAAAAAAACATTTATTTATTTATTCAGCTGTGCCAGGTCTTAGTTGCAGCACGTGGGATCTTTTAGTTGTGGAATGTGGGATCTAGTTCCCTGATGAGGGATCAAACCCAGGCTCCCTGCACCTGGAGCGGGAGTCCTAACTGCTGGACCACCAGGGAAGTCCCGACTTCTTTGTCTTTCAATACCAAATATTAGACCAGCAGGGTCTGGTCATTTTAGAGACTTCTTCAAATGGCTAGGAATCAGGTTATAGGATTCTGGTTCTATATTCAGACAAAAGAAAGTAAAATATTATAATATGATTCTTATTGATGATTATTTGAATCATGTAATTTTTTATTTAAAATCTGGTACTCTGTCATAGGGAGAAGCATGCAGCTGATAAGAGCAATCATTGGTAATTTAATGATTTAAGCTGTATACTGTTTTAATATGATGCTTGATAACCTGTGTTTTTTAAAAATGTCTAATTTCTCTTTGGCACAAATAGTATTTTTCTTTTATAAAGAAAATAGCTTTGGATTTTAGAGTTCACTTATTTCATCCTGAATTTGGATACTTTTAAGGCACCCTGGCCTTGGTATAATCAAACCTTTCTTAACAAACTGACAGTGGCTGCTTCCTTTATTCAAAGCTAGCTCTGTACCTTTGTTAGTATGTGAACATTTTTACTTTAATTCATTTTTACGAGATTGCAGAGATTTGACCTGCTAAATTATCTGTAATAGGCCATAAAAACAACAAAATACGTACATTTGGAGGAGGGGCTCTGGTTACAAATTTAAAGTTTATCAACTTTTGAAAATTCTAAATGTCCTTTGAACTTTGGTTTCCTAGAAATATGTCTGTCAGCTCTAAAGTGTGTGTTCTGAAGAAAATCTACCATTTACAGATGAGTTTGTTTGTTTTCTTCCTTCAGGGGAAAATAGTTCATCAGAGTTTAAATATTATGAATTCCTTCTCACAGAAGGTAAAGATCCAACAAATACGATCTTTGTCAGAAGATGTACGATTTTACTACAAACGATTACGGGGCAATAAGGAAGATTTGGAGCCAGGGAAAAAATCAAAGGTTTGAAAATGTTATATTTGCAAAAATTCCCATCCATTAGCACTTTGTCATTGTGACCTTCTGTGGATTGGGGATTCATGGTTCTCCTGTGCCTCTTTATAGATTGCAAACATTTATTTTGATCCTGGACTGCAGTGTGGGGATCATTGCTATGTTGGCTTGCCTTTTCTGTCCAAATGTAAGTTATCTTGCCGTTCTCTCTCATGCCCTTCACTCCCTCCCCAGAATACTCTTTAATAAAAGGCGGCCACTTTTAAGGCCCATCCCTATCTCTTGATGCTATAGGAATCATTTGAAGGGCTGAGTATGTCATACCATTTGTCTCCTTGGTTTAGCTGAACCCAAAGTACAGCCTGGTATAGCCATGCAGGAAGATGCTTGGGATGCTGACTGGGATTTGCATCAAAGCCTGTTCAAAGGATGGATGGGAATAAAGGAAAATTCAGGTCATAAGTAAGTGGTTTTGCTTCATTTAAGTATTTGAGCTATCTTTACCAGTATGAAACATGACTTTCTAAAGTTATTCTTATATTAGGTTATTTTATTTCCCTGTAGGTAAGAAAATATGCCTAATCTTCAGGAAGCATCTTGAATTGCCATTGTAGTTGTATATTTCTCAGAAGTACGCGCACTACCATTTTTGTCTTTTTTCCAGTATTCTAGATGCTTCCTTAAAGTCAAAGGAACTCGATGAAGTTGTCCTTGTGTAGGATAACTTCATTGTTTACCTTAGACACACCATTTGCATAAGAAAGAAAGTTTCTCCCTACCACTGACCTCTGTTAAAGGCTAGGAAAACACTTTCTAGGTTTAACCTCACAGGAGGAGGAGTGTCTCTGCCCCTCCTGAAAAGAACTGCTTCCTCCCTTTCCAGACCTGAGCTGTTAGGGGTGCATGGCCCGTTCACATGGGCTCAACCTTATGTCTGTGGCAGGTAGAAAATGTCCCAGCGACAAATCAGTACCGCATCTGGATTCAAAAGCAAAGACACACTTATGTGGCAGTATAGAAATTTGATCTTTCTGTGTACTTCAGAAGAGGATTTGACTAGCAAACTGATGAAAACTGTTCTTCTCCATTGGCTGATTTGAAATGTATTTGTCAGTATCATCAAGATCTTCCAATTTATAGTATGTAAGATTTTCAAGCCATGAATGATTAAATCTGCAGGTTTCTATTTATCTGAACTATCTTCTGTGAAAGATTCTCTTAAGGCAAAAGAGAGTTAAATTTTAACTTTACAGTGGTTAAAATTAGTACAGAGATGACTTCTAATGAACTCACTAAGAGAACACTAATTCAAACACTCCTTGGTCCTCTACAGTTCCATAGCGGACATTGTAAGGTACAGGTCGCCTCCACAGTTTAACATCCAATTATGAATAAATAACTTGCAGTGCTGCCCTAGGTTCATCTGCCAAGGAACCTCTTCACGCCCCGCCCCCTGAAACCCCTGCTTTCCTCTCTGTGAGCCTAGTGTTTCACTCCTAAAGACCCAGGCTCCCTGCCTGCCCTGTGCCACTGTGTCCCAGTTGCACAGTGAATGTGGCATTTTCCCTGCCCCTGCCTTTGTCTTACTTTCTCAGCGTGAATGTTACAGAGAATTCGTTACTCATCATACAAAACCGGTACTCTCACCAATATTAGGGTGTCATAATTCAGTAGTCTTATAGGATAAAACAGGCTTCAGTGTTTGTGCCCAGGCACCTTAGCCCCATTTATAATATTGTTTCCTTAGGGAATGTGCTCTGAGTTCTTAACCGCTGGCTTATAAATACTCATATGTAGGGAAATAGTCAAATGAGGCCCTGAAAATTGCTCTTAACTATACATATCTGGACAGAATCCTCATATGTGTTACCTCTTCAACTGATGTCTTCATTGTGTATCAGGATTTTGTTTTGTTTTTTATCTCAAGTGGGGAAAAAGCCATATGCCAAGCAGTGCACTGCCTTCTTACTAGTTCTACTGAAAACATTTGCCTGCTGTTGGTGTCTGGATCTTTCCACTAAACATGCAAGATCCTTTAGGATCCCCGTAACATCATGTTATCTGAATATCCCTGCCTTTTCCCTTTCGAATTCAGTACGAAGACAATACTGTACAGGTGATCAGTGATACTTTGGCAGCTCTTTGTGCCAAAATAGAGGCATCTTCATACATGTCTCTGTGAGAAGCAGACTTAAATATGAGAGCAAGTAAAATTTCTCAAATACACAAGCCTAATAGAATTTCCTATATTCAGAAAACTCAAATATTTCATTTTGTTACAGTGACTTACAAATTGTTTTTCTAGATTGAGCGCTATATTTGAAGTAAATACAGACCTTCAAAAAAACATACTGTCAAAAATCACTGCCGAGCTCTCCTGGCCGTCCGTCCTCAGCTCACCCCATCACATGAGGTTTCCCCTTACTAATACAAACTGCTCTTCAGTAAGTATTCAGAGTGACATCAGTTCTGGGAAATCTGTAATAGGGTTATGAAGTATCTGCTCTTTTTTTTTTTTTTAACATCTTTATTGGAGTATAATTACTTTCCAATGGTGTGTTAGTTTCTGCTTTATAACAAAGTGAATCAGCTATACATATACATGTATCCCCACATCCCCTCCCTCTTGCGTCTCCCTCCCACCCTCCCTATCCCACCCCTCTAGGTGTTCACAAAGCACCGAGCTGAAATCCCTGTGCTATGCGGCTGCTTCCCACTAGCTATCTGTTTTACATTTGGTAGTGCATATATGTCCATGCCACTCTCTCACTTCATCCCAGCTTACCCTCCACCCCCCCACCCTCCCTGTGTCCTCAAGTCCATTCTCTACATCTGCGTCTTTTTTCCTGTCCTGCCCTTAGGTTCATCAGAACCATTTCTATTTTTTTGGATTCCATGTATATGTGTTAGCATACGGTATTTGTTTTTCTCTTTCTGACTGACTTCACTCTGTATGACAGACTCTAGGTCCATCCACCTCACTGTAAATAACTCAGTTTCGTTTCTTTTTATGGCTGAGTAATATTCCATTGTATATATGTGCCACATCTTCCTTCTCCATTCATCTGTCAGTGGACACTTAGGTTGCCTGCATGTCCTGGCTCTTTTAATGGTGGCAGTCTTTCACTTACTGTGTCTTTACTTTGTTTAAGGAAGAAGAGATTACGTTAGAAAATCCTGCAGATGCGCCTGTCTACATTCAGTTTATTCCTCTGGCCTTATATTCCAACCCTTCTGTCTTTGTAGATAAGTTAATATCAAGGTAGGCATTGCTGGTAGATTATCAGAATGTTTTCATATTAGCAGTGAATTATTATTTTACACATTTAAAACTTTATTTCAGCTCATACAGTAATAGATTGGGCTTAGAGAAATTCTGCATCTGTAATTGAAGTTGAGAGAAGGTTCTGGGGAGAGAGATGGATATTATATTAAACATCTAGAAAAGCTCCCAGTTTAAGACAAGAAAAAAATAATATAGAACTCCTTCCTAAAATCTTATATAGAGGAAGCAAGTGGTGGAGCCTTTCAAGTATTTTACTTTTAAAAAGTGAACAAAATATTAACTGTAAGTTGTAGCTATTTTTTGAAGGCTGTTAATCTGATAACATTGATCTCAAAATCTGCCAAAAGATAAGCACAACCTTAGTATTTATAACCCCTTTAATTATGATGCTGTTTACAAAGAAATATGTGTATTTTTTTTATTTCAGGTTTAACTTAAGTAAGGTGGCAAAGATAGATTTAAGAACACTAGAATTCCAAGTCTTCAGAAACAGTGTAAGTATTCAGACTTCATACTATTCCAAAGAAGTAATTCTACAATATGATCAATGCAAATGTGAAAGAAAAATATTAACCATCCTTAAATTGGTTGAAGGGCAAGTTACTGGAGAAGTCAGAACAGTCTAGTAATTATTTTAGAGGGAAAAAGCCCCGGAAGAATGGGTGGGATTTAGATTGCCATGAGGCACCCTGGATAGAAGGTCCTGTTTGTGGGCATTAAACATTAAGCTCATGAAGGTTCATCATAATGGCTGCCAGAACCTCTGAGATTATGTAGATAAGGTATATACTGATAGATAATGTTTTTTTTTTATTAAGCCTCAAAATATTGAGCTTGGTCATTTAAATTTTTATTTTGGATACTTTCTGATAAGATTGTAAGCTCCATGAAGGCCAGACCCACGGCTAGCTGTATTCATACTTAGTGCAGTAGTGAGCATAGTTATAACTCAACAAGTATTTTTAAACTAGTAAATGTATACATAAACTGGTTTGTTCTAGGACCAAATATTCTCTATCATACAGGCCGGGCTGAGCAGCCACTAACCACTCATGATTATGTAAGAACTTAATGTGTAGGATCTGTGTCAGTCAGGAAATTAGCACTGGGAACTAAAGCCACCTGCAAACTGGCCCAAGTCTCTTGGCCTAGATGCCCTTCCCAGCCACTCTCATCCAGCCTTAAACAGCCTGTTCACACCAGCCCTGATGGCTGTGGAGCGTGCACTGATTCGGCTCTCTGGCTCTCCCTGAATCTTTGTTTGCAAGCATGTTAGCGGTGTTTTTTGTTTTCTTTTTGACGTGTGGTAGGTACCTTGTTTCCCAGTTCTGGGTATAAGCTCCTTGAGGGCTTTTCTTCTACTTATATGGTTTCCTTCCCACATTTATAATACGAAGGGTGTTGAGTGAATGAGAGTAGGAATCTAGTTAATCCTCCATCATCTGAATTACTCTGAGTGAAAACAGTAAACGACCACCTCCTTTCTCTCCTTTTGCTGAGCTCTTTTTCTGAGCACGGTCCGTCTGTCAAGTAGCCACGGGATGCCTTCCTGCCATGCTGTGGCTTTGCTGCTTCCCATTTGGAATAAGGGAGGTTGGCTCCTAGAATAACCATGGCTTTGTACCTACTAACTTGGTCACCTCGACCAAGTAAATAAACCTTTCCAAACTTCAACTTCTTCACTTGTAAGTGAAGTTAATAATTTGTATATTACAAAGTTTTTGAACAGGTTAAGCAGACCAACATGGAAGCCCTTAGATGGGTTGCTTGGGACATAGGAAGCCCTCAATGAATGTTGACTGGATGAGTCAGTCTGTGGCTCACCAGGTGGGAAAGAAAGGCAATACGAAGGTTTTCAGTATTTCATGAGCACCTCCTATGTATCAGCATTGTATCACTGTATGTGTATAGTGTATCATATCACTATATCATATATATGTGTATAGTGTATCATATATATCACTATATCATATATATATCATATATATCACTGTATCATATGTATCACTATAATCAGCAGGTGCATTCACATTTATAATTTCATGTAATCATTACAATAGCCAGGCTGAGCTATTACTAACCACCCTAAGAATAAGTATTTCCCTTGTTCTGTTGGTGGTGGAAAAACAAAGCTCAGAGAGAGGAAGTAACTTGCCCAAGTTCCTACCTGTGATAACTGGCAGGGCCAAATTCAAATCTAGTTCTCTCAGAGTCCAGAACCCTTGACCATACTTTCATGACACATGGTCGTTACTGTTAGGAATCACTAATTAACCTGTCCAACTAGATGTTCTGTAGTTCTTGAAGGATTTGTGTCCTTTCCCATAGCTTTGTGTTTTAATGTGTAAGGCATAAATTAGCCAAACCTTTATGGAATTGTTTTTATGTCTATTTTTAAGTAAATCTTATATAAGAAAGTAAGAGAAAGAAATTTTCTCTTTAAAAAGAGAAAGTAATTTTCAATGTTGTATTTTTATTTTCTGCTGAGTAATAGGTAGAATACTAGACTGAAATTTAGATAGTCTCATATTCTAGTCCACGCCCTTCTCTTGGAATCTTTTTTACTTTGCTTTTTCCATCCATAAAGTACCAACATAATAAGTTCAAGGCTATCTAGACCTCAAGTATCTAGAAAGCTCAGTAACCAGAAATTCCTTTCACTCTGCTTTTATAAGAGAGGAAATATTCATGAGAAGTACATGACCTATATTTACCTTTTTTTGTCTTACCAAATCTTTAGTGGTACCTACAAGATGTAGGTACTGTGAGAGATAGGAAGATGAATAAGAATACTCTAGACCTCAGGAATTCATTCTAAATAAAAATGCTGGAGGAGGTCTTAGGGTGAGCTTAGGATAAATTCTATCACAGTTCTCTACAGTGCTATAAAACTGTGGATCTCAGAATATTTGGTCTCAGCATTCCTTTACAGTCTGAACAATAATTAAGGATTTCTACATTATCTCAATTTTTAAAAATTATTAAGGACTCCAAAGAGGTTTTTTGTTTATGTGGTTTGCATCTATCAATATTTAACATATTAGAAACTAAAACTGAGAGATCATTAAAATATTGGTTTAATTCATTTAAAATAATAATAAGCCCATTCTATTTGACATAGGTAATATAAAAATGAAAAAATAGATATATATTTTTTTAAGAACCATTTTGCAAGAAGAGTAGATTGTTTTACAGAGCTCTTCAATGGCTCTCTGACTTAATATACAGATAGATTCTCCTGTCTGCTTCTGCATTCGGTCTCTTATGATACATCGTTTTTGATGAAGTATATGATAAATATCTGACCTGACCTGACACATTCATATAGTTGCAAAAAGGAGTGTCTTAATTGCTTTTTTAGTTATCATAACACCATGCATCAGTCATTCGGAAAATATTGGTTCACTAAGATATGAAGAGCTTCCAAATGTTGACACAATTCACTCTGCAGTATCCAGAAAATCATATTCATTCTTACAACCACTAATCTCATCAGGGTGTTCTTTAACTATTGACTCTAAAGCTCACAGGGCCAAAACTCTAAATTTTGCTCAAACACTCAAATCTTACCATTGGCAACAAATGCTTCAGTTGTTTCCTTAAAGGAGCAGATGCACTTCATTTTCGTAAAAATGTCTACTAACTACTCCAGTCTGAATAACCATATATTGACTGTCAATCGTTTTTTCAAATATAAATGATGTTGCGGAGGCAGGAACTAGTTCAGTTGGCATCTGAAACGATAGCTCTTCCAGACAGCATGGTCCAGTATGCTGCAAGGGGTGCTGCGTGCGTACTCCATTTGATCACATGGTGTTGAAAAGGCACGTGCTCAGTAAATAGCCTCACCCGCCAGAGAGCAGACAGCAGAAACAAGAACTACAGTCCTGCAGCCTGTGGAATGAAAACCACATTCACAGAAAGACAGGCAAAATGAAAAGGTAGAGGACTGTGTACCAGATGAAGGAGTAAGATAAAACCCCAGAAAAACAACTAAATGAAGTGGAGATAGGCAACCTTCCAGAAAAAGAATTCAGAATAATGGTAGTGAAGATGATCCAGGACCTTGGAAAAAGAATGGAGGCAAAGATCGAGAAGATGCAAGAAATGTTTAACAAAGACCTAAAAGAATTAAAGAATAAACAAAAAGAGATGAACAACACAATAACTGATATGAAAAATACACTAGAAGGAATCAGTAGCAGAATAACTGAGGCAGAAGAATGGATAAGTGTCCTGGAAGACAGAATGGTGGATTTCACTGCTGCAGAACAGAATAAAGAAAAAAGAATGAAAAGAAATGAAGACAGCCTGAGAGACCTCTGGGACAACATTAAACGCAACAACATTCACATTATAGGCGTCCCAGAAGGAGA
Organism: Tursiops truncatus; assembly: GCF_011762595.2. Taxonomy (NCBI): domain Eukaryota; kingdom Metazoa; phylum Chordata; class Mammalia; order Artiodactyla; family Delphinidae; genus Tursiops; species Tursiops truncatus. The sequence goes on from NC_047047.1 coordinate 8,423,984, forward strand.
AGAGAGACAGAAAGGACCTGAGAAAATATTTGAAGAGATTATAGTTGAAAACATCCCTAACATGGGAAAGGAAATAGCCACCCAAGTCCGAAGTGCAGAGAGTCCCAGGCAGGATAAACCCAAGGAGACACATGCCGAGACACATAGTAATTAAATTGACAAAAATTAAAGACATAGAAAAATTATTGAAAGCAACAAGGGAAAAACAACAAATAACATACAAGGGAACTCCCATAAGGTTAACAGCTGATTTCTCAGCAGAAACTCTGCAAGCCAGAAGGGAGTGGCACAATATATTTAAAGTGATGAAAGGAAGGAACCTACAACCAAGATTACTCTATATCCAGCAAGGATCTCATTCAGATTCGATGGAGAAATCAAAAGCTTTACAGACAAGCAAAAGCTAAGAGAATTCAGCACCACCAAACCAGCTCTACAACAAATGCTAAAGGAACTTCTCTAAGTGGGAAACACAAGAGAAGAAAAGGACCTACAAAAACAAACCCAAGACAATTAAGAAAATGGTAATAGGAACATACATATTGATAATCACCTTAAATGTGAATGGATTAAATGCTCCAAACAAAAGACACACGCTCGGGCTTCCCTGGTGGCGCAGTGGTTGAGAGTCGGCCTGCCGATGCAGAGGACACGGGTTCGTGCCCCGGTCCAGGAAGATCCCGCGTGCCGTGGAGCGGCTGGACCCGTGAGCCATGGCCGCTGAGCCTGTGTGTCCGGAGCCTGTGCTCCGCAATGGGAGAGGCCACAACAGTGAGAGGCCCACGTACCGCAGAAAAAAAAAAAAAATACGCTCACTGAATGAATACAAAAACAAGACCCATATATATGCTGTCTACAAGAGACCCACTTCAGACCTAGGGACACATACAGACTGAAAGTGAGGGGATGGAAAAACATATTCCATGCAAATGGAAATCATAAGAAAGCTGGAGTAGCAGCACTCATATCAGATAAAACAGCCTTTAAAATAAAGAATGTTACAAGAGACAAGGAAGGACACTACGTAATGATCAAGAGATCAATCCAAGAAGATACAACAATTATATATGCACCCAACATAGGAGCACCTCAATACATAAGGCAACTGCTAACAGCTATAAAAGAGGAAATCGACAGTAACACAGTAATAGTGGGGGACTTCAACACCTCACTTACACCAATGGACAGGTCATCCAGACAGAAAATGAGTAAGGAAACACAAGCTTTAAATGACACAATAGACCAGATAGATTTAATTGATATTTATAGGACATTGCATCTGAAAACAGCAGATTACACTTTCTTCCTAAGTGCACACGGAACATTCTCCAGGATAGATCACATCTTAGGTCACAAATCAAGCCTCGGTAAATTTAAGAAAATTAAAATCATATCAAGCATCTTTTCCGACCACAACACTATGAGATTAGAAATAAATTACAGGGAAAAAAATGTAAAAAACACAAACACATGGAGGCTAAACAATATGTTACTAAATAACCAAGAGATCACTGAAGAAATCAAAGAGGAAATCAAAAAATACCTAGAGACAAATGACAATGAAAACACAGTGATCCAAAAACAAAAAAAGGCACGTGCTCAAGGGTTGAGATTTAATAAGATTAATATTTATTACTGTTTAATCAGTAACAGTTTTGGGTTTTTTTTTTTTAACTGCAAGTGCATGGCAGTGAGGAATACAGTGGCTACTAGGGAAGTTTGATGCCACTGCCTTGCTTCTAGCTAAAGGGTCAGCAGTTTTTCCCACCATTGCTTTTGCTGACCATCAGTGCAAAGGTCAACACAGTGAAAAAGGCAAAGAACGTCTGTCGGTGTTCTGAAAATAGTTTTGACACCTGAAAAGACCTCTGAGATCCCCAGGGGTCCATGAATCCCTTTTTAAGAACCACCACAACAATTATTGAGAATTATTGAGGGCCTTAGTGATATCCCAGAGGCATTACAACATCCTAAAGTATTTTCCAAGTCATCAGAGTTTAAATTAGTTGTTTTGGCGAATATATGTATAATGTATAACGTGTTCATCAACTACTCAGAATAGTTCATTTAAAAGGGAACCTATTTACCAACCATTTTGGAGCAATCAAAAGATTGTTGTCCTAGTAGACATGGACAGAGAAGAATTTTCGATGTAGGAAAAAATATTTGCCTCAGAAGTGAGAATTAAAAAGTAGTGTGCTTCACAAAGTCTATTGACTATGAAGTTATGTTTGTAGAATCATGCTGTTGAAGTAGATAGGTCTGTATATAGTAGAAAAACCATACAAAATGCACTCTCCTTTCACAAGTTAGCAGAGCCATGTAGAGCCATGCACATTTATACCCAAGTATTACCAACCCTTCCCCCCAAAAAGTTTAAGATTAACGTTACTTGAAATCAGAACAGTGTAACCTTATATGTGAACTATGATTTTTTAAAAAATAAAAAACAAATGTTTTTTAATTTTATCTATAACTGTCGGGAAGTCATATTTTGATTATTAAACTAAGCTATTACTTGAACTTTAAATCATCAAGTGTTTATGAAACAGTAATTATGGGCTTAGCTTTCAAAATAAAATTCAAAGATAGCTTGATATGAATTGGAAATACTTTTACAAATAAAATGATGCAACCTTAAGATCCTCCAGCTGATATCTGTCTGAGGGGAGGGGCAGAAAAACAGTGACTGAAAGTGGGGACAGCACCGGTAGGACTTCGGGGTGCTGGGTGTTCGGTACACAGCTGTTTGCTTTGTGCTAAAACACTGAGCTACTCATCTCTTAGGTTTGTGTCCTTTTCTGTTTTTGTGTCATGTTTCAAAACTTTTAAAGTTAAAAATAAAAAGATCTGTACACAAAAACAAGTGTTAGTACAAACATGAAGACTTCGGTGACCTGGGGAACAAAGCCCTTTCTGGGACTTAATGCAGAATATACAGTGTCATCATTGGTTGCCCAGCTCTGCTTGCCAGCCATCCAGCCTCTAAATCATCAGGGATAAAATTGTTTATATAGTTGATCAATTCGAGAAACTAATACTGGGCTGTGCATGGGGTGAAGGGAAAAAAGCTTTTCCAGAGAATATACTAATGACTGCTGCTTGTTTACCCAATGATTCAAGGCTCATCCACTGCAGAGTTCCACGGGATTTACAGAGGGCCTCTCCCGACATCTAATTTTAAACGTAATTTTAAAACCTGGAGAAAAGAAATCTGTCAAAGTAAAGTTTACTCCAATTCACAATAGAACTGTTTCTTCCCTAATCATAATCAGGTATGTTCTGTGATTTAAGTGTGGGTTGACCTTTAGTACTTACATAGAGTCCTTTCCTGATTCGTTTCAATATTAATATTTGCATTAATTTATTTCTGAAATAGGGTATTCATTTTGCCCGAAATACACACACACCCCCCACGCCTCATGAAACATACCTTTGTGATGATATTTTTAGCCAGAAGACCTGAATACTGTCTTCCTGTACCGTGTGTGACTCTTCAGAGTGAAAAACTCCTGCTCCTCTTTGTGTAAACATTTAAAATTTTTTCAAGTGCAAATGTTTCACCATTAAATTTAGTGTATTAATTTTTACATGGTTTATAAAGTAACAGTAAAAATTATAGATCAAAAGATTGTGCAAATTTAATGGGAGGAAAATCTGTGGTTCTTGTTCTTACATAGAAATAACCTGACTGTGATGGATGCTGTGATGGTCCAAGGACAAGGAACAACTGAGAACTTGAGGGTGGCAGGCAAGCTTCCAGGTCCAGGGAGCTCCTTGCGCTTTAAAATCACGGAAGCATTATTAAAAGACTGTACAGACAGTGAGTATTCCTGTCATATCCAAGGCACACATTTCAGCGTTTGTTGTCAACAGGAAATAATTCCAAAAACAAGAACAGTATTTCTACATGTACACATGTGTAGTATATTAATGATGGATACTTGAGATTTTAAGAAAACACCCTGACTTGCTTTCAGAGTTGTTTGGTTTGGATCTTAAAAAATTTGAAATGTCAGTATTCATTGCATGCCTTAGATGATTTACTCTGAATGTGAAAAATAAAGCACAGTAAGTCCCCTACATATGAACCTTCAAGTTGCAGACTTTCAAAGATGCAAACATGCGTTTGCATGTCCAATCACGTAAGTTAGTTCACGTGTCTGGCGCACATTGTCAAGTGTGTGCATCCTCTACAAGTGTTTGTACTTTTGTGTACTTTACAGTACTGTATAGAGTACAGTAGTACAGTACCTTTATTTCAAGCCCAGGATGTCCAGAAGCAACCGCAAAAGCAGCGGTGATGTAGCGAGTACTGCAGCCAGCCCCTGTATGCCAGCTGTTTACTGTACTACTGTACTTTTCAAGGTACTGTACTGTAAGATTAAAAATGTTTTATTTCTTGTGTGTGTTTGTTTTTTATGTATTATTTGTGTGAAACGTATTATAAACCTATTACAGTATGGTACTATATAGCCAATTGTGTTGGTTAGGTACCTAGGCTAACTTTGTTGGACTTATGAACAAATTGGACTTAGGAACGCACTCTTGGAACTAAACTCGTTCGTATGTAGGGGACTTACTGCAAAATTAAACTTCTGCCGTGTAAAATGACTTAACAAAGTAGAATACTTCCTGGTGAAATCCGGGTAATGGCTGATCTCTTTGCCCTGAGGGGCTCCGTTCATAATCTCTGCGATACATTCATAAAGAAGGTATTATCATTACTTGGACCTGGAGCACAGGATAGCAAGATTTATACTCACTCCTCATTTTTTTCCTTTAGGTTTGAAACTAAGAGAACCAAATTTCACATTGAAAAGAACATTTAAAGTAGAGAATACAGGACAACTTCAAATTCACATAGAAACCATTGAAGTCAGTGGGTACTCATGCGAGGGATATGGCTTTAAAGTTGTCAATTGTCAAGAATTTGCACTGAGTGCCAATGCCTCTAAAGACATAATCATTTTGTAAGTATTTTCTCATACGATAACAAATCACTAACTTCTCATTAACTTTATACTGGAGTTGTTCAAACTTTATGCTAAAATTGTTTGCATACTCACAAAAAAAGGTCTTTATCCACAACTATATTCATTTGATTTTTTTCTTCACTTAATCTTTGGTTATTTCTTCATATCTTTGTTTTCAAAATTGTGAAACTCCAAAGTGGATCAGATAGTCTTAGAAACCAGTTTCAAAATTATTTTCAAGATTGTGTAGGAAACTGACTATAAATTCAGTCTCAGCAGCAGAGCAGACACCTATGTTACACACATGCAGTTTTTCTGTGTTGTGCAGTGTATACAAATGTGTGATATTTTGGTCAGAAGACAGTTTTAATGCCTACATCGGCAGTAGTTGCAGCATATTTTAACAATTGATTACTTGTTATGTTATAAAGTTTATATAATAAAATGTAACTTCTGTCCCCTTAATGGAATGATAATTTCATGACCTTCAGTGGACACTTACTTCATAAGTAACTACATTACTCCATGTAAGGCATACACTTGGCACCTGAAGGTACAGTGAGGAATAAGACACCTTTCCTCAACGTGCAGATCATGTGCTTGTGGGGCGTACAGTTAACAAAATAAAAATAATATAATTAGGGCAGAAAGCAGTGCTGCAGGCGATGAACATCAGTAGGGCTAGGGTGGTTCTCTACACACACACACAAAAAGGCAGTGGGAATGCATCGTAAGAGAAGAGTGTGGATTAACTAAAGGAGGAAGGAAGAGGGAAGGGAAGGAAGCTCAGAGACTACTTTCCTAGTTAATGATCATGGGATTATTGTTCTCTTTTTATGTAAATTCTCCAATTATCCACAGAATATAGTTGTTTTGGTTATTCACCTCATAGGGCAATACTTTGTCCATCTTAAAATGAGAAAGTTGAATAAAAGTATCAAACTCTAAAATTCTGTGTTCTGTTTCAAAGGCATTATATTTAAACTGTCTGCGGTATATTTTTAAAAACTTTATCACTGCCATCATTCTGTTTTAGGTTTACTCCTGATTTCACAGCTTCTAGAGTTATTCGTGAACTGAAGTTTATAACCACCAGTGGCTCTGAATTCGTATTTGTATTGAATGCATCCCTTCCTTACCATATGTTAGCAACCTGTGCAGAAGCCCTGCCCAGGCCCAACTGGGAGCTGGCTCTGTACATCATCATCTCAGGAATAATGAGGTACTTGCGTCTTCTTTCGAGATTAGTATTTAGGCGTCACTTGACACTGTTTATCATGGGCCCACCACGTGCCAGTCACTGTTCTGAGTGCCGGGGATGCACCAGCGAACAAAGCAGGCAGACCTCTCTCGTCAAGCCTGCATGCACCAGTGGGAGCAGTCAGAACTGAACCCTGCTTGGGTGGCATATACGATAAACCAGAGTCTTTTCTACCTTTGAAATTTGTTATACAAATGAAGTACAGGTTAATTTCTTAAAGGAAAAAAACATGCATAATTTACCAGGTGGTTACTCGATTTGGGCATTTGTAATGTACTCAACATAATAGTTTATTCTTCCTGAGTCATACCTAAGCAACATAAAACTGATGAGAAATATTTTTTAAACCCTCAACATCCTCATCTTTTTTTCAGCATATTTCTTTATGTTTTTTTAAGAATGAGATATACTCGCCTCTGAATTAACTTACATAGTTACCCTGCACATCCTTTAAGGGAAAGGAGTTGGCCTAGAGAGTTAGAAGTAAAAGAAAAGATAAGAGCTGCTTCTTCTTGGTAAAAGAAAAGCTACCCTCCAGCGTCTGTTCTGATACAAATAATTATTTCCTCCGTACGAGCCTCCGTGTACGTTGGCATTCTAGAAAAGTCGGTGCACAGCCTTTCATCCATAATGCTCTTTTGTCATGTCACAGGCACTTGTTTTTTATATCATATTGTACTTTACCAAGAAGCTTGCCTTTAATGTCACATTTTGTTACTCTTGCACTCACAACTGAACCCCGATTCTCCATCTTCTGTACCCCTGCAGTGCACTGTTCCTTTTGGTAATTGGAACAGCCTATTTAGAAGCTCAAGGAATTTGGGAGCCCTTTCGAAGGCGACTATCCTTTGAGGCCTCGAACCCGCCCTTTGATGTGGGAAGACCATTTGATCTCAGGAGAATCGTTGGTATTTCATCTGAAGGAAAGTATGTTCACCTGCTGGAAATAAATTCTCCAATATATAGATTTGGCTGATGTAATTAAAAGAAAAAATACGTTTCTTCTTTTCATCTTCGCTCAGGGGAAAAATCTTAAATACCCTGCGTACAGTGCTCTGTTACTAAGAACTCATAGCAAATGCCATGTTTTTATTGATAAGCGTTAAAATATTCTCAGTTGTATCAATACCTCAATTCCTATATTGCCAGTTAGAACAGACCCAGTCCAGTTGTGGAAAGTATCCTGTTTCTTGCTGTTTTTTCCTTCGGGTAGTTCATATTTATGGTGGCTATACTGATGAAGTAATGCTTTTAATCTTAGATCTTGTAGGTTGCTATTACTGATCTGCAGTTGGTCCTTTTTTCAGCTTGAACACACTCAGCTGTGACCCCAGTCACAGTAGGGGGTTCTGTGGAACAGGCGGTTCGGCGTCCCGACCCAGCGCAGGGAGTCATAAGCAGTGTGGCCCACCAGTCCACCCACACAGCAGTCACGGCAATAGGAACTCAGCTGACGTGGAAAACGTCAGAGCCAAAAGCAGCGCAAGTACCTCTAGCAGGACTAACGCCCAGTCGGCGAGCAAAGCCAGCGCCCTGGTCTTAGATTCACATGCCATGGCCCAGGGTCACACAGCGGGCAGGAAGTCCAAGGGGGCAAAACAGAGCCAGCACGGCAGCCAGCACCATGCCCACAGCCCGCTGGAGCATCACTCAGCACCGCCACCGCCAGTGCCTCAGCACCAGGAGCCACAGCCCGAGAGGCTGTCCCCCACACCCCTCACACCCCCGGCCCACCCGGAGCACCCCGGCAGCACACGGCACAGCTCGGAGGACTCGGACATCACCAGTCTCATCGAAGCCTTGGACAAAGACTTCGAGCACCACGACTCCCCAGCCCTGGAAGTGTTTGCAGAGCAGCCGCCTTCACCACTGTCGAAAAGCAAAGGTAATCATGGGTTCTCACGGCCAGGAAAGCGTGACACGTGAGGGGAGAGCCAGCGCGTGTTTAGGGGGCTACTGTGATCGTAGTTGTGATGAGCAGCTAATTTAGTAGGTGTTCTTCTGGCCCAGGTTCATCTCTGCTCTTGGACTTCAGCTTTTCCATATCAAGATGCAGATAGAGGTACCCATTTGTCATAAAAGATATTTGTATTTCTTAGATTACTTGCCAAATTCAGGAAGTTATTGGACATCTACTGTTTTCCTTTTCAACTGCGTGTGATTACTGTGTTACTGTGGCGGGTTGAGCTTTTTAATTTTTAAAATAGTTTTAACAGAACGGAGATCATCTGCCTTTTAACTCAAAAATAGGACTTCTGCACAACCTGTGCTTCAGAGCAGGGGTTGGCAAACCACAACCCGCGGGCCGAGTCGTCACCTGTTGTTGTAAAGAAGGATTTATGAGGACCCGGCCATGCTCATTCGTTCATCACGGTCCGTGGCTGCTTTTGTGCTGCAGCAGTGGCGGAGCTGAGCAGCTGCAACAGAGGCTGTAAGGTCCACAAACCAGAAAATATTTACTGTCTAGCCCTTTCCAGAAAAAGGTTGCTGACCCCTGCTTTAGAGTTCTTCATGCTGTATTAGTTATCCATTTCTCAGTAACAGTTACCCCAAAACCTAGTGGCTTAAAACCCCACCATTCACTATCTCACAGTTTCTGGGGGTCAGGCATCTGGGTGCAGCTTAGCCGGCTTCTCTGGATCTCACAAGACGGCAGTCAGGGTGTTGGCCAGCGCTGAAGCCTTTGTAAGGTTCAGCTGAAGGTGGATCTGCTTCCAGGTTCGCTCAGGTGGTTGACGGCAGGATTCAGTTCTTCACGGCCTGGTGGACTGAGGGTCTGGGTTCCTTCCTGACTGTGGCCAGCCACCTCTGCATAGAGCAGCTCAAAGCTGTTGTTGGCTTTACCAGAGCAAGCAAGTAGGAAGGCAAGAGAGAGAACAGGCTGGCAGGACAGAAGTCGTGGTCTTCTGTGACCTACTCTTGGAAGTGACCCCCCATCACTTCTGCAGTGTTCTCATTAGAAGTGTGGTCCAGCCACACTTCGGGAGAGAGAGTTCCACGAGAGCATAACGTGGGGCTCCCTTCTTTGAAGTCTACGCACCACACATACATAGGCAGGCTAATTTGTAACTTCCAGAATCAAAATGTGAAAAATAGTGAATGGCTTCTGGCTATATTTCAGTTTATTCCCTTTACAGCCTGAACTTTTTTGCATCTTCCTCTCTCTCCTGTGGCAGCCATGCTAATACATTACTCTAAGCCTATTTAAGTCCCTCCCTCACTGAGGTACCAAGGAGTATTTGCCTTTGGTTTGCACAGGGAATAGGGAACCTGGCAGCCCTGAGAAGCCAGAAGAAACCTGATGCCCCAGAATCCGAGAGTCTTCTTTTAGAGAATTTCTTAGTTCCAGTGATATGAAGACTAGTTCTATATGGTCTTCTTAGAATTACTTGCATTTAGATATTTAAAACAGTAGAAAGTCTTGAATAATATTTAACTTCTTCCATAGAAATCTTTTTTTGTTGTTATCTCATTATTAATAGAGCTTACATATTTTAGGGTAATTTTTACAGTAATATTAAATGAATGCTTAAAGTTCCTTTTATAAATTAGATCAAGCTACATAATGTGTTTTTCTCCTATCAAGAGCATGAATAAAATAAACATATATTATCCCTTCTTACCACAAAGAGGGGCTCTGGCAGTCGAAGTGAGCACCTTGTTGCTTGTGTCTAAGATAGTCCTCTAACACCACCATAGGCCCGTTTTTCTTTTCAGGGCCATTCATCTAGATCTTGAAATTTAAACATGTTTTTTATTGTTCACAGTGGTCCGAGAGTCGACCTACTAAAAGCTGTGTAATGATGGCGCGTGGGTACCACATTATTAGTGATTCTTGAGCCCACAAGGAGGCAGTGATTACCAGCTTCACATGAGTGGCCACCCCACTTGGTAGCCTTCCACTGCTGCTGTGTGGAAAGAAGGAAAGAGCCAGATCTTAGTTGTGTTTTTTTCCTTCTTCAATAAGTGGTTTTATTGAAGTATAACATACATGTAGAAACTCAGTCTTTTAAAAGAACTTTAAAAGTTGGGCGTTGAGGGCTTCCCGGGTGGCACAGTGGTTGAGAGTCCGCCTGCCGATGCAGGGGACACAGGTTCGTGTTCCGATCTGGGAAGATCCCACATGCCGCGGAGCAGCTGGGCCCATGAGCCATGGCTGCTGAGCCTGCACGTCCGGAGCCTGTGCTCCGCAGCGGGAGAGGCCGCAACAGTGAGAGGCCCGCGTACCGCAAAAAAAAAAAAAAGTTGGGCGCTGATCTTGGGGTTGCAAAATAGTGATACATGATAAAACCATAGGCTCTTAGCCAGGTGGAACCTTTATCATCTCTCTAAAGCTTACCCCAGCGCCCCTGCTAAAATAGTCTCGTGTTTACATTAAAGAACCTTCTCTTTTCAGAAGCACCTGTTCTCTCCCCTGCCCTTCCCAGTAGCTCAAAGAAACCTTCCTTGTAATGAGCTTCAGTGACGTGTGGCTTTTGGAGACTGTTCAGAAAGACCCTTCTTCATATGAACGGGGTCTCCCTGCTCTTGCCCTCTCTGGGTAGATGGCTTGCAGGCCATCCAGTCACTTCTGTAGTCATCCCAGCAGTCACTTTTCTTCCCGGGAGATGGGACCCAGAAATGCCCTCTGTTCATGGCTGCCTGAGCAGGGGCCCTATGGCTGGGCAGTCATTAGATTCTGTACTTCTGTGGCTTCTCCCCTGTGACACGCGAGTCCTGGGGACTGGACAGGGGCCATTGCTGGATTGAGGGTTAAAACCTGAGAACGCACTGAGCCTGGTGCAGCCATTTTCAGTGTCTGCATTCACTGCAGAAACAGTGGGATCTGCCGCTACCCTTGTTTCTGCCATTGGCAGTCTGAGGGGCAGCTTTATCTCAGGTGGGGAGAAGCCGAGTGATGTGGGCTCACAAGGCCAGGCTCTACCTTCAGGCAGACCCAGATCAAATCCTGGCTCTGCCACTTACTGTGTGATTTGGAGAAAATTACTTCCCTGAGCTTCCGTTTGTTACCTTTAAAGTGGGGAGAATAGCTTCTACTTACATGGTAGGCGGTAGGCACTGCTGTGATTTTTAGGGCAGGAAATGGCGCTGCCATCACTAGGCTGCTGGGTAGCAGTTGGCTGTGGCCCATCCCAGCGGGAATGTCTGCTTGGAACTCGGTCTTGAGGGTTAGGAATGGGATAAGCAGAGAGCTGAGGACAGAATCCCGAGGACAAGGCCAGCAGACAGTGTGACAGGAAGCAGGTAGCAGATGTGGTTGGCATGTCCCAGCAAGGCCAGAGCAGAGGGAGAACCGAGCTCCACAGAGCCTGGAGGACCTTGGCAGGAATAGTCTCTGTGAAGTGAGCCTAGAAGCCAGGTAACTGTGGCTTGGAGAGCACCTGGCACACCAGACCGTTACCAGTGGCCGCTTCTTGGTGTGCATGTGAGGGGCCAGTGAGTGAGGGGTGGAGGTTACTCTTTAATCTGTAGTTTCCATGTTCTTTGATTTTTAACCAAAAAAAAAAAGGATGCGTATATCTTGCAGTAGTATTTTTAGTGAAGAAAAAAAATAGGAGAACATGTTGCTTGAAAATATCTGTGGGCCAAGGACAGAAAGGGGGGTAGAGCTGAGGGCAGCGGTGTTGTCAGCGCTTCCTGACGTTCCAGACACGACCGCAAGTGCCTCGGGCACCTGGGTGGTTGGCGTTGCGCTGACCCTGTTTGCAGGGGGGAAGCCCAGTCTAAGAAGGGTTACGTCAGGCAGACACAGGAGCCAAGCCCAGGCCCAGCCCGAACCCTCAGCTCGCAGCTGCACGACACCACCTCCCACAAGGAGGAGCAGTATTTGAGTAGGTAATTGGTGCGACCCAATACCCAGGGAGGTGGGTGGGTGGGACCCAGCTCCGCAGAGTATACGAGGGCACGTGTTCCACAGGCGCGTGGACGCAGAGGGATCGGTAGCTTCTGAGGCCAAAGGGGAAGCGGTAGGGTAGAAACAGAAGGTAGAGGAAGTCTGGAATGATCAGACCTCAAATAGCTGAGATTTCTGTAGGCTGGGAGTCCATAGGACATGGGAATTGGATTTGCAGAGCAGTCTCTCGGGCAACATCGGGGACCCAGCTGAGGGTCACTGTGGCCTCCCTCACGCTTGTGCCGTTCTTCTCCATGACTGTGCAGCCCACGGGTGAAGAGTGAACACGGGGTGGTTGGAGCCCTGCAGGGCAAGGACAGCAGAGAGACCAGGGCTGAGAACGTCGTGGGGCGTTGGCAGGAGAACAATGGGCGTGCCACGCTGTGCGGAATTAGCAGGACCTTAACACAGAAGGAGGCTCACTGACAGGGAGAATGGACAAGTCAAGGGCCGGGGCTCCAACAAGTCAAGTTACAGGGATGGTGGAAGCAAGGGAATGAGAGGAGACCAAGGCGTGAAAAGGAGGCGTGAGGGTTTAGGGTTTGGGAGAAAAAGCAGGTCCGCGCAGTTCTGCCCTCAGGTGCAGCCTGGAAGTGAGGTGTGGGGGTGTAACGGAAATAAAGCCCGTTAGCACCAGCGGGGCCTTTATACAACACTCGAGAGCCACCTCTATTGGAATTCAGGTTTTCAGAAAGGTATACGATGACGTGCCATGAGATCAGTGAGACCATGAAAGCAGCTTCTTGTCAGTTCGGTTCAGTTGTGCCACCAAAAGAGGTTTTGTTTCTAAGTGAGTTGGGAGAGAAAGCTTTGAAAGCCTTCGGGATTTCAGAGTGACCGATAGAGATTGTCATCCCGACCTGTACCAGGCCAGGGCCTGGATGGTGGGAGCTTGAGAGTCCAAGGTGTCCATGAGTCACTGCCAGGCTCCTCAGTGAACGCTGCGGGGTGTGCAGGCTCCACTGTCGAGGCTGGGCAGAGTGTGTGTAGAGGGTCCTAGGGGTGCAGATCTGATGGGTCACCCACCAAGGGAACAGACAGACTGGATTTAGAGCTGAAACGAAAATCCACTGTAAACACTCCTCACTGCAAAGCAGGGCATCTGCTAGGTCCTGGTGGAGCCCGGCGCTTGGCTGGTAAGCTTTCTGCTCCCTCCTCTATTACTGTGTACAGCCCCACAGGCCAAGGTAGTTAGCACTTGGAGTGAAGGTAACCTGATTCGCCCAACAAAGGCAGAGACGCTGGACGAGAGTGAGCAGAGAGAAGGGCTAGCGTAGGCTCTGGGGAAGCAGGCCCTCTGGGGTCAGCTTGCCACCGGGACAGGAAGTACGGTGGCTGCCCCTACATAGAGGAGCCCTCCCCACCCCGCCCTGGAAGAGAGGGTATTGGGTAAGTGTTTTGAGGCCTTGCTGCCCAGAGTTGAAGTCCAGGGATCAGCAATAGTGACGTAACTTGAGAGCTTTTAGAAATGTCGAATCTTGGGCCCCAACCCAGACTGCCAAATCAGATTCTCTATTTAACAGTATCTGCAGGAGATTGGGATAACCTGTGTTGAGCCATTAGAGCCCCACTCACTAGGGGAACGTAACCAATGAATGCTTTTGGGGGGTGGTTTGGGGCTGGGCCCATCTAGTAGGTTTTTTGTTTTTGTTTTTGTTTTATTCAAACAGTCACAAAAAATATAATCTTCCTCATCAGTTCACTCAGTCCCATGTAATTAATTTTTTTTTCATCTTGATCTTTTGTTAGCACTTTTATGAATTCATCAGTTGTCCATTAGAGTTCTGAAAATGCTTATTCATTCAGTTCAGCAGTATAGTCAGTTACCAGAAACCTGTACTTGTCAGAGTCTTTTCCATGAATTCCTTGAAGATGAAACCCTTTTATAGGAACATTTTTGCAAAAGCATCAGAGTACACCCAGAACTGTCTGTAAATGACAAAAGACTTAAAAATGACCACGGTTAAAGATTTGATGAAAGTTCATAATAATGCAATTGACAAGGAAATTTAGTTATTTCTGAGATACACATTTTAAAGTAATAACTAGAAATATGACTTATAACATTATACCAGAACATATAAGATTTTTAGGAATTTCATGTAATGTCCATCTAGTGGGTTTTTGGGCAGCTGGGAGTTGCCCTTAAAGATAGTGGAGAGAAATGCCTAAATGGGAAGACAGAAGCTATCCTTTCCCAGCACTGAGTTGTATTAAGTTTGCTCTAGAATATCCATGATACTTTATTTCTGGAATAAAGAAATCCAAAATCTAATCGAACATAATACTTCTGTGAAAACCCTAAATAACTGAACTCTCTATGCTGCATAAGGTTATGGTTGCGCAGCCTTTTTGTCTCAGTCCCGTGTACCTTATTCTGCTTAGCGCTTCAGAAGGTATATACAGCCTCCTAAGGTACAAGGAAAACTAGAACAAAAGAGAATATGGGTCTGCCCGCAAATTCATAGGTAATTCCTTTCCTGGGATAGATGTAAGTTTTTTTCACTTAATAAAAATTCTTTTCTACCTTCTAGTGGGCTAAACCAGTATCTTCACTATCTAAGCACAGAACCTAATATGACAAAATAAGACGGTAATTGCTACTGATTTTTGAACACAATATTTACTTTAGCTTAAAGAACTCCTGAAGAGTTCCTTCATATGCACCTTTTGGTATGTTTCAGGTTATCATACTCATATTGACGTATCATTTCAGAACCAGTAGGGAGACGTAAACTTACATGACCAGTACTGACCCAAATAAATCATATGTTGGCGTGTACTGTTTATTGGCCTCACTCAGACCTTTTAACCAGGCAGAAGATGAGGAGAAAGACAGATTCCTGTCGGGATGGATGATCCTCCAGAGATTCTTCCGAACCTTCAGTCAGGTGTACCTGTCATTGCCTGGCTTAGGTCCACAGCTGCCGGGCACTGCACACGTTCAGAGAAGCCATTTGCTAGTAATTGAAATGGTCTTGAAGTAATTCTTTGGGGTGGGCCTTAAGTGAAACGATTTAAAGTTGGAGAGACACAACCAAAGCAACTTGCCCCAAACTAGCGATTACAAATTCCTTTATTCGCTTCTTAGTGAAGACAAAAGAGTAACTGAGTGAGTCGGGCATATTCTTTAAATGGATAATTCGTATTTTGCCTACTTTTAAAACGATTAGTGGTGGTTTAAAGGATTAAAGCACATGTAAAACAGTGAATCAAAGACAGAAAGTGGTTTTCGATGTTTTATCTGTTTGTTTTTAATTATGGTGCTATCTCAACAAAAACCTAGAATAAAGTTTGTTGTTACCATTCAGTGTTAAATTGAGCTGCAAATTTCCTGGCGGCTGAGGCCAAGAAGCATCGTTATATAGTTCTGCAGGAAAAGGAGGCAGGAGAGTTCATCTGAAAAACCAGACTTCGCTGGCATTGAAGTCCCGCTGAGGAATCTGAGGACACTGGATGATAGACTGGGCATTGTGTCTTTGTTGCAGAGAGAACGGGAATGTTCTCCACACACATGCTTTATATTGGTCGTGTAACATTGAACCTTAACTCCCCACCGCATCATGCCTCCTAGATGTACGCTCAGCCTCACCCACACACACAGCATCTGTGGGGCCTGTGGGTGTATATACAGTCACTTGTGGTTGGATTATCTCATAAGGGTCAGAGCATCACTGTTAGGTGAAGATGCCGGACCCGTCAGCAGCAGGTGGTGTGGTGCTCGGTCGCACACACTTAGCAGCCTGCCTCGTGTTCTTGTACCCGCTGGGGGTAGCTCCCAGGGGTCCTGCAGGTGGGGACAGATGGTTTTTGTCAATAAAGAGTTTTGAATCCACTCAACTGTTAGGAAATATATACTTAATTAGGCCTTAAAGTAATGAAGAAACTATTTCGTTCTGACCATTTTTAAGAGCATCCACCAACCGGATACCTCATTTTGAGGAGCGCTGACCCTGTCATCTCGCCGAGATGCAGTAGCTGCAGAAAGTAGCCCCTGTCCGAGTTGGGTGGCAGGTTTCACACTCACCCACTGAGTCCTGATGAGTGCTTGTCACCTGTCAGCAGTGTGAGGTGGGTTTTGGGGCCCACTTTCTAACTTGCACCTCTTGTTTTCTCTCAGGCCTCCTACCCCAGAAGCACACACACAATGAGCAATAAAGTACCACTTCTCACAGTCGCCAGTTAGGCATCCATAACCTCTCCACCACCTTCCTGCCCATGATGGGACTTAGGTAGAGAAGAAGCTTATGCAGAGAGTCCAAGCGGGACTTCCTGCTTCCCTTCCAGGTCTGAAACGTCGTAACAGAACTTGTGTGTTTGGGGATGGCAGCTTGAGATAGATGGTTAGGGCTTCGGAAGGCACCCCAGGTTTACTTTTCCAGCCAGCCGTGGCCAACCCTTCTTGGGGGGAAGGATGCACAGGGACACCAGGCCTCTTCTTACCCCCTGGAGTCAGGACATGAAGACCTGGGCAAGAAAGCTTGTCACATAAGAGCACTGGCCAGCCTCTCGTGGTCATTGTCATATCCTTAGCAGGCTTATCTTCTAATTTCTAGTTCATTGTTGATGATTAGAATTTAACCTGTCAAATGACTTTTCTCACTTTCTCTAATTTGGGCATTCAAATTATGTATCTCTAGAAGTATCAGTAGCCTAGGAGCCATAGATCATATACAGAAAAAATTTTTCAGTGGTAGCTATGTTAAAAAGAAGTCTGTGTATTCATGGATTGCAAAAAGCAGCCAGTTTTCTAAAGTATGTCAAAAGCCATAAAAATAAAATAATGCACGTGCGTCCTTTGAAAGCCAGTAAGCTCATATCTGGAAATTTAACATCAGGAGATGATCTCACATACCTCATGTTTTATAATAGTGAAAATTGGAAACTAAGTGTCTGAGAACAGGGGATTTGTAATTAATGCAGCCTGTCATTTAAGGTAATTATGCCTGGAGTGTCTGTGTTACAAGAAGGACAGGAGATCATTGTCAACTTCCCTGAACTATGTTCCTTTTGTTTGTTTTTCAGTGAGTGGAACAGGGTGGCCCGGCGGTCAGTTGTGAGGTAGACATTTGTAAATCTCCCACTTTTCACGGACGGACAAGAGGTTAGAATGAGAGATCCAGTCTTTGGCATGTTGAGAAAAAAGTTGGAATAGAGTTTGGAAAGGGTGGCTTTCAGGCCAAATGGACCTATTATTTGCAAAAGAAAAAAAATGTGTTTAGCTTCTTAGAAGTAAACAACACTTTATATGTTCTGAAGGATTAATGTACTTGGCAAGGATCAGTACCCACGCCATGAACATGCCATGACTTGGTCACGTGTGACCTCTTGGGGACTTTTTGCTTTTAAATTTCAGTGAGACATAACACTTTTTTTTTTTTTTTTTTTTACTTTTAAGGTAATTATAGATTCACATGCAGTTGCACATAATAATGCGGAGAGATCCCTTGTACCTTTTACCCAATTTCCCCCAATAACATGTTGCAAAACTGCAGTACAGCATCACAACCAGGATACTGATGTTGATGCAGTAAGACACAGGGATCCCTTATGGGCCCTTTTCTAGCCACACCCGCTTCCCTCCCACTCCCCCCCTCCCCCCAGCCTAAACCCCAGAGGAGGTTTAATCATTTCTCCAGTCTTATAATTTTGTCACTTCAAGAGTGTTGTGTAAATGGAGTGAAGCGTGATTCTGGATTGAAACCTGGGTAAGTTGTCATGAAGGATTGAGATGGAGAAGCTTCTGGACTTGGGGCAGCAAGTCTCAGAGCAGGTCATGCTGTTGGTGTATTTCACTGTTCCGAAAGGCCCAAAACTCACTTCTGCGGCTCAGCAGACACTGGCTGAGCACTTGCTGCATGCAGAGCCTTGTCAGGCACTGAGGATGGAGAGCTCAGTGCGGCCTAATCTCTGCCCTTCAGGTGCTAAGACTGTACGAGGAACAGAGCCTAGGGGTGAGTGTTGATCGCAGTAGGTCAGCTAGCATCCTCAGCCAGGAGTCTGCTCGCCGATGGTGGGGGGGGTAGACGTAGGGTGAGTGGCCTCCGGGACAGTTTATTCCAGGCAGTGGTGTGAAGCCTGAGGAACCTGTCCTTCATGTTGCGTATATTTCTCCTTTGGTCACTGCTGGAAACATACTCTGAGTTTACTAAGCTGCTTCTCCCTTCAGCTTGTACCGTCTTTACTTGGATGGGTTAATTTTCTATTACTGATCATGCATCAGTTAAGTCATGGCTCCCATAAGGCTAGGAGACCTCCAGTCTCCTCCACTGTGTATTGAGTTAATTTATCTTTGAGAGGGCAGTCTCCCTCAGAATTCCTATTCCCACTTCCCAGGTTCCTACTCTTGCTTCTGTGCCCAGCAACAGCACGGGGGTGTGAACTGGTAGCTTGGCCTCTGGAAACTGAATGTTCCACGACGGGCCAAGGGCTAAGGAAGGGCTCGGGACAAGGCTAGAGCAGACCTGGAGAGATAGATGGGTCCAGACTGTAAAGGAGTTTGAACGTTATCCTATAGAAAACAGCGAGAATCAAGTTTTTGTATTTAAGAAGTGTTTCAAAAGGAAAGTAATGCTGTTGGCAGGGTGGAAGGTATAAGGAGAGACGACAGGAAGATGGGGCCGTTACAGTAGGCCAGGCACAGGGCAAGTCCTGAGCTGAGGAAGTGGCAGTGGGAGTGAGGTAAGAAAGGAATTAGAGGTCTTAGAGGTAGAATCCATTTGAGTGACTACTTGATGGTGGAATTGGGCTCTTTGGATCATTTCATCCAGGTGGCTCGGAATTGCCCAAATTCTACTCTACTTCAGGTACCTTTCCTCCTGAGACTCCCACGGGATATACACACACAGAGGTCACGAGAAACCGGAAACAAGGCAGCCGATCCTGTGCCTGCAGTGCCCAGCTCAGGTCTCATAAATCTGTGTGGAATTTACAGCCCAAGCCAAGGAGTCTGAGATCAGCCCTACATTCCAGTCCCCAAGAGGGCTTGTTGACACCGATTGCCGGGTCCCCCCACCCCGGGTTTGGTTCAGTACACCTAGAGAGGGGCCTGAGAATTTGCATTTCCAACAAGTTCCTAGGTGTTGCTGATTCTGCTGGTCTGGGAAAACACTTTAAGAACCGGGAGCCCTGAGGAAGAGTAGAGACCCGTGGGAACAAGCTTGCCAGCGGCAAGAGGGAGACACGCCACCTGGAGCGTGCAGCCTCGCAGGGAGCAGGGACTGCTTACGGGTACATGTGGGCCTGTCCTCTGTCTGATCCACTCAGATCATTAGTCCTTCCTCTAGGGAAGGGGCACTCTCTCCTCTCCCACCAACTTTTGAACTTGGGAATAGAAGCAGCAGAAGAAACCATACATGACAGTGAGGTAGCCACTAGCCTGGGTGATGGACTGATGCTGATACTGTAGAGCAGTGATCCTCAGCCTGGCTGCATAGTGGGTCCACCAGAGGAGCTTGTTAAAAATATACCCACGTCCAGGTCCCACTGAGAACCACTTAATCAGAATCTCGCAGGGTAGAGCCCTGAACAGTGTTCGTTAAAAGCTTCCTAGGTTGTTCTAAAGTGCAAGAACCATTATTTTAGACTGAGAACCAAAAGATGTTTCTAGGTTGTTTAACTCAGTTTGGGACATTTTAGATTTGAATTGCTTATGTCAAATTAATTAAAGTTCAGCCCCAAAGGAGAATGTGAAAGGAAAGGGAAGAAGTTCCAAGGGCAGATTTCCAGGGAACACCAGCAAAGATGAAGCCAGGTGTCAGAAGAATCACAGTACCGGAAGAGGGTGATGATGTTGGGGTCCAGCAGGGACACGGAGGGGGATAATCCAAAGAGTCCAGTGGAACCGAGAGGTCTTGTAGAATGAGAAGTGCTAGAGGTCACCCGCACTGACAGTTGGGCTGTTGTCAAAATCACATTCGATAAGGTGCTGGGGACAGACGTCCACGGGCAGCATGTTAAGAAGTCAGAAAAAAAAAAAAAGTCAGTAAAAGATGGGGATTTGGAGGTAAAAGTGTAAACTACTCTTTCATGAAATAAGATTTTTTAACTAACTGCTGGTTTGCTGTTTCCTTTTCTCCTTTATTTGTACATCTGTGGCTTCAAAATTTGAGTCCAGTTTTTTTTTTAATCACTTCCAGATCTTTTCTATTTATCAAGGAGGTTTCAGGTTATTGTGAATACAGATTATTTATACAGATAATGTCTCTCGTCCAGTGAACCTGAGCATGATAAAAAGGTATAATTTCAGGTGGGAAATGCATTGCATGGGGGTTAATGTCAGCCATGTGGGAAAATTTGAAGTGCTTTCAGCATGAACCGCTAGACACTCAGACTCCGAAATCCGAGGGCTCTCAGGACCAGAGCAGGACAGGTCCTTCCCTTCTGCCGCAGACAAGAGGGCTCTTGGCGTTATGTTACTGGTGTTCACTGCAGTGTTCCCAGGACACGCCACACTGCCTGGGAAACGGCAGGCACTCGAATGTGTCGAGGGTTGTTTTCTCATCTGTCTTGGGAACATCCACATCTTTTAAAATAATAGGACTTCCTTGGCAGTCTAATGGTTAAGACTCTGTGCTTCCAATGCAGGGGACGTGGGTTCGATTCCTGGTAGGGGAGCTAAGATCCCACATGCCACGTGGCCAAAAATAATAATAATAATAAAAAATATAAAATGCTAAGGTTGAAAAAATTAAAATAATAGGCTTTTCGTAGTTCTGTTTTACCCTCTGTCCATATATAACATTAGCTGGTACTTATATGCCTGGTACTGTCCTAAGGGCTTCATGTAATTCCTCATCACAACACTGTGAGGTCGTCTTCCCCAGTCTGCAGATGAGAGGCCAAGGTCACACTGCTAGTTAGGGAAGAACCAGGATTTGGACCCAGCTACCGGGGTTCTCAGCACCCTGCAAGTGACATACATGCAGCTCATCCCGTGCCACCTTCAGGCTCCCATCTCCAGAAAGATTTGAAAGGATCTCTGGTTTTCACGTCTGTGACTTTTCAAAGCTACATCACCCTCCGGGATATAAAAAAGTACAGGTGACACTTGAACAACAAGGGTTTGACCTGCACGGGTCCACTTATACATGGATTTTTTTTTTTTTCAGCAGTAGAGACTGCAGTACTACACGGTCCATGGTTGGTTGAACCTGAGGGTACAGAGGGGCCAACTATAAGTTATACACCGATTAACCCCCTGCAGTTCAAGGGTCAGCTGTCTTCTGAGAGACGTACAGATTTGTCACAACTAGTGGGTTTGCCAAAGCTCATGGAACTGTACACTTAAAATGGGTGTATCTTCTTGCATATAACTCACGCCTCGAGAAAGCTGATTTTTTAAAATATTCTAATCGAAAAGTCAAACATGATTTCAAAAGCTTTAGAGAAGAACTGAAGTAGAGAAAGAAACAGTTATTAATCAGAGTTCAGTCTCTTCAAAAAAAAGTTTTAATGGCTTTGTTTTCCAAGCTGTTTAAAAATCAAGTGTCATTTTACATTCATTGTCATCCCCAGGGAAAGGAAAGCCTCTTCAGCGCAAGGTAAAACCACCTAAAAAGCAAGAGGAAAAGGAGAAGAAGGGAAAGGGAAAGGCCCAGGAAGACGAGCTGAAGGACTCCTTGGCCGACGACGACAGCTCCTCCACCACCACAGAGACCTCCAACCCAGACACAGACCCGCTCCTCAAGGAGGTAGGACGGCCCCGTAGAGCAGGGTTCACACACAGTGAATGTGCTGTGTTCAACACGCGCACATGTTCTGAGGGCTAGTGCTCAAGAGTGCACAGACACGCCCAGGCAGTCACTCCCCTGCAGAAGCTCCACAGCGCTGGGCGTGAGTATCTTCACTTCCCCCGGGAACAAATTAGGAAGCCTGCTAATAAGGTGAAATAGTTAGAAACTGGAAACACAGCTTGAAAGTTAGGGACCATCTAGAATAGTAACGACTCTGGCTCATGCAAATTGTTTCAGATTTTAAGTATCAAAAGAGGATGAGGAGGGGCTTCCCTGGTGGCACAGTGGTTGGGAGTCCGCCTGCCGATGCAGGGGACATGGGTTCGTGCCCCGGTCCGGGAAGATCCCACATGCCGCGGAGCGGCTAGGCCCGTGAGCCATGGCCGCTGAGCCTGCGCGTCCGGAGCCTGTGCTCCACAACGGGAGAGGCCACAACAGTGAGAGGCCTGCGTACCGCAAAAAAGAGGATGAGGAGGAATTCTGTCACTTTGATGGATTGTATTGGCCGTGTCCTGTCGGATCACCGCTGCTACAGCGGGCCCTGGGAGCAGGTAGAGCAGGGACTGTGACCTCTGGTCCGGGCACCCACCCAGTGCACGCCGGGAGGCCGCCTCACTCCCCATCCTCTGCTCCCGGGGGTGGGGAGGTCACAAGCATCAGGGGTAACACAGCAAAATGTGCAGACACCGTGGCCATGAGATAAATGGAGGCTAATGTTACTGTTGTGACTGTGTCAGGGAGTGTGAGTTATAAGTGGTATGCAGAAAAGTGAGGGCGTACTTCTGGCATTTCTATTTTTAAATAACTATTTCAAATTTGAAATGATCCAAATAGAGCCTTTAATATTGTAGAGCAGAATTCTTTTTCAGTCGTAATCTAGTGGCTTAAAAAATCATTTCTTAAAGATATCCAGCAGTGTCGTCCACATATATTAATTTTTAAAATAAAATTTACACGTGACACTTTCTGGCCAGCCGCCCTCCCCTGTGCATCCCTGACGTTTGGCGGGTGCTCTGGGCCAAATGTCAGGGATGGGGCTGGCGTTGTGTCCCGTATCTCCTCTGTGACAGATGACTGCAGAGGAGCAGAATGCCAGCTACTGGTCCTCAAGTGGGGTCCCAGCCGTCTCTGATATGAATAAGCGTTTGGAAAGCGTTCTCAGCACAGACTTGCTCCACAACTTTGCCCCACTCCCTTTCTGCCTTCCCGGCATTTTCCTAACCACTCCTCAGTGGCCCCTCTCCAGCGGACCCCCTCTGTGCACCCACTGGCATCATCCTCCCTTCTCTGCTGTTGGTTTTCTCCTGGTTGTCCCATCTCCTGCCCGGTCATTTGCTTCCTTACAGACACAGCTCAGGACTGGCGGCCTCCGTGCCTGTTACCCTTCTCCTGGCCGAGCAGTCTGTATGCCTCCCCCTCAGCACTCCTGCGTAGAGTTCATGTGCTCGTCTCTTTGTGACTGATCTCTTTGCCAGTTTTGTGCATTTTCTTCCAAAGTGGATTTCAATCTTGGGAGGTCATTTTCTCTTGGATGTGTGTCTTTTCCAACCCTATTCTACCCATGCATTCAGCAGATACATGTTGAGTACCTGAGTGCTGGGTGCTTGAGAAGCAGCCGTGGACGAAAGAACCAGGTTCCTGTCCTGTAGGGGCTCACGGTCCACAGAGTTCCGGAAATACTGCACGACTCAGAAGAGTCTCAAAAGGTGTATGTGCAGGAGGCTGTTTTAGCCTTTCTCTGCAGCTAAATAGATTGGTCTGTGTGACCTGTTAAAATCCAGGCTGCCAGAACCGTGCAGCCGGATGCTGTCGGGTGGACGCTCATCTGCCCTGTGTCGGGAGCTCCCCCCATACCCACAGCTCTGCCCTTCGGCCGGGTATGTCTTCCCCCGATTGGCCCTATGCACCGGGAACACAGAACCAGGTTTCTGTTTTCTTCATTTCCCATCTGTGCTGCGTGTGGTCCTTCTGCGCATGAGCGGTGCACGCCCGCTCCACAGGCGGCTCCCGGGCAGGGTCACCAGTGCCTGAACGATACCTGCCCTGTTTAGAGACAAGCCCCCTGTGCTCACGCCTGGGTGCTGCGGCAGCATCACCTTACTCTGAAACACACGGTATGGTCTCCGTGCTCAACTGGTCGAGGACCCAGGGGCAGCACTGCTCTGAGATGCAGCTGGGCTGTGGCCTTCTCAGCCCACAACGCCAGTCGTGTGTAACTCTGTATTGTAGTCCTGAGTTAACTTTTCTTGTACAAAAGGCAAGGTTTTGCTCCCCAGTGCCTAAAAACAAGAAGCTACCCGTCTGTTGCTACCACTGTCAGCACCCACCCCAGTCAGGATATAAGTTAAAGTGACATTCGTTATAACTCACACTCACCAAAACATAATTTATAGTAAATCAAAGACTGAAAAATTGACAGACCCACAATAAAGAGAGGTTTGAAGAAAGGAGCTGATCATTTTTATTCATGTGATGTGTGTATCTACTACGTGTTTGGTTTTGTGTCTCTGCCTTCAGACAGCACTATATCAGGCATTTTTGTTAATCCTTCTCAGCAGTTGTGTCGATTTTTTTTATAGGATACAGAAAAGCAAAAGGGAAAACAAGCCATGCCTGAAAAACATGAAAATGAAATGTCTCAAGTGAAACAGAAAAGCAAAAAACTCTTAAATGTTAAGAAAGAAATCCCAACAGATGTGAAACCCAGGTAAGAAAAATGAGTTCAGAGAAATGAGGTATGTAAAAGTTGTTACTGGTGAGAACCAGGTAATGTTTTCGTTTGCTTGGTTGGTTTTTAGGGGGGTTTTGGCAACAAAAGCTGCATCCCTCATGACGTTCCTAGGGGGTCTTTTCTACTGCCCAGTGTTCACTGTCGCTGGTGAGGGACAGCCACATGCTTCCGATGTCAGAAGTATAAAAGGCAGAGTTAAAGCTACTTGTGAAAATGGAGGAGGAAAATGTAGGTTGGTGATCTGTTCCCAGGCAGAGAGCCGTTTCACTTCTGCACAGAGATGGCCTTGGTGGTTTAGCCGCAGGTACGAGCATAACTTCTCTCAGCTAGAGCCCTGAGTCTGCTCACTAACCCAGAGCTGCCGTTGGGGTCTAGAATTCTGTGCTGTAAAACTTGGGAGGACTTATTCTTAACCTTAAAAAAAACAGTGCTCAGGGCAGATGTGACTACCGGACAGTTCTACCATGAAGTAGCTCCCGTCCAGTTCCCGTGGGGCAGGTCCTGTGGGCCTCACAGGGAGGGCGACCTGCAGGATGTTTCCCCGGGTCAGTGAATGAGTTGAACTCTTGGGTTATTCGTTACCAAGCTTACTTCATACTTTCACTAAACTTTGGGTCTGTCTAGTAAACTACTCCTAGTTTCAGTGTGGTTAATGATGCCCTTTCTAGCTCAGCATATAAAAGGCCATCTGCGTGGAAGCCAGTATTTGCCTTCTTGTGTGGTAAGTGGCCGTCGACCCAGGAAGTTGAGGGAATTAGGTATAAATTGATAAAGGAAGACATTTATCATTAGAATTGCCCTTAGCTTTGCGGGTCTGTTCTTACTCTGATTCTAGGAATAAAACTTGAGCTCTGCAGAAACATCAATAAGCTAGACTCTGTCCCTGGGTTATACAGCTTAACTCGACAGGGGCCGTCTGTTCTGTAGAACCAGAAGCTAATAAGAAATTAGTGATTACTGCAGTAAAATTTAACCTTGTCCCTGAACTTATGCAATAACACAGGATATGGCAGTGATTAGTGACAGAATATTTATACCTAAAAGTTACCCTTTTGTGCAAAATGTCAGTTTAAGTGACCTAACCCCACGATTCGTTGAGAACGGTCTGACCCAGTTAGAAGCAACGTCAAGTGGAGTAATGGCTGATGCACTTGAGGCTCCCGAGACTGAGTGTCCGCCTGAGGTCCTTCGGTGCTAACGCTCTGCCAGCCCAGGACAGGAATCAACCCTCGTCTAGGGACTAGGGGTGATTCTTCTAGACCTTTCTCAGGCTTAGTTGACTGATCAGATGTTTTAAAGTAAATGAGGCTAAAAAACCCAAATTATGAAAAACCCTAGTTTCTACATATGCTGAGATTTTGTGAGAATGGACAGTTATGCTATCATTCTTATCATAAATTTTAAAACCCAGCTTCTAAGAATTATCGTAGTGAAACCATTTCGTAGGTGGCTGTCACCAGATCTGCCATTTATTCTCCTTCATGCCTGAGGGCAGTGTTTTTAAGACAGATCGTATGTACATGTTAATCCTCTCATCCCTCTTCCATTGATTTCTGTCATATTCTGATTTTTTTATGAAATAACTTAGCCATTAGCAGATTTGACTTTGCAAGTT
Source organism: Tursiops truncatus (assembly GCF_011762595.2). Classification (NCBI taxonomy): domain Eukaryota; kingdom Metazoa; phylum Chordata; class Mammalia; order Artiodactyla; family Delphinidae; genus Tursiops; species Tursiops truncatus. The sequence continues at coordinate 8,450,194 of NC_047047.1, forward strand.
TGTAAACGACTCCACTTGACGCCCCCTGACTTTGCAGGGATGTTGAGTTTGCTGGTAAACCCAAGGCCAGAGCTGCCCGCTCTCCAGCCCCTGTTAGGAGGCAGCTAGAGTGGTTAACTCATGTCCTTTTGATGTATAGTTAACAGAAATCATTACCAGAAGACAGTTTAAGCAACGTGCTCTAAATTGTCTTTTGTAACTGGAGAAATCTATATCAACCCTGGTCTTCTCATCTCCTGTATCTAATCTCTTTAAACTCACTGATCTTGTTTTGTGTTTTTCTGAATTCAGGGATAAAAGTATTGAGTCAGAATCTTTTAGTACCTCAGTCAAATTCAGAGTTCAAGACCTTTTTTTTAATAACCAGAAAGCTGGCCTCTGAATAGAGCCATTTGCTGTCTCCACTCGGGTGTGACAGCAAGTGCCCTGTGCTGTCCCGCGCTGGTCCCGCCCCAGTGACACCTGACGTTCCTGTCACCTAAGAAGTGCTCAGTGTGTTATATGTGCTTCCACGTATCTGAAGGAAATAGGTGCACACTTTTAAAAAAGAGGTATTAATAAGGCATATATCATGACTTTCTTTTGGAAGATTTACGTGGTGGGGAAAAAGCATTTATACATCAGTTGGCCAAAAAGCTGATGTTCTAATAGTAAAATCTGTGGGTTTAGCTCACACTCACTTTATCAAAGATTAGTCTTTAAATATTATCAGTGTTGTTGGAACATTATATTATATCACCTCCAGGCCAGAAGACCCAAACCCTTAAATGCTGAAGAATTCATTTTCCTATAAGTAAGTGGTAGTAAGCCAGAGGAATGGCTCCCACGTGGTCTTTGCCTGTGTAACCCCATCCTCCCTAACTCCGAAGAGTTGACTTCAAAACAACCACTAGGATTGTGGGGCAGAGGGTTACAGGGCAGAGATCTGGTCTCCCCTTTTTTTTCCAGCTTATACGCTGTAGAAGTGGGTCTGTAGACCTCCAGAAGACTGTATTTTAGGTCAGAGATGCCAGGGAGTGAGAGATGTCGGACACTAAAAGGACTTCAGGAGACCAGGAAAGGCGCAGGGCTCCCTGGTTTAGGATACCAGCTATCCATTGATTCTTTTGTTTTCTGTTTATCAGTGTATGTTTACATAACTTAAATGTAATCATCTAAAATAAGCAAAACGTGTTGTAGAATCACTGTGCCCTCTGTCAGAGTCTGCTTGAGCAGTGCACTCGGCTCAGGGCCGTGGGTGCCACAGTGCACACACCGGCCTCCAGGCCCTCGGCTCTGGGAAAGCCCTCACCTTGCCCTCAGCTCTCTGCCTCCCCTCTTCCCCCAGACGGGGGCGTGGACCGAGTATGACACTCATGAGCGTGCGTCGGCATCCCAGCTAGCTTTCTGTTCTTCTCCCTTCCAAGGAATCACCTAAATTAAGTTGGCCCTTATCCCTTTTATTCAGAAGCCTTAAAAAAGGCTTCTTGGTGGAGCTCATCTGGTCTAACTTAGGAAAGGATGAGTCAGCAAAATTAAAGCAGTTGTCTGGCACCTCTTTCCTTAAAAACCAACCAACTCCACAGTGGTGCAGAGTGAAGCTTTGTATAGACAGTCCCCAGCCCCACACTTATAAACGACTTGCTTACAAACAGTTCACACCCACCCAGCTCCACCACCACCACTACCAGAGGTCTGGGTGTCTCTGTCAGGGGAGGCTTTGTTTTTTAAAAGGTGGCGTTTTTAAATAACCCTGTCAGTCAGAAGCAGAGGGCAGACGATTTCTAAAACTGCAGCGTTAATAGTCTCGCCCGTAAACAGTGGATTTTTTCACGTCAGTTTGTTACCCCACCTAAAATTCTACTTATGTGGCTTAACCGAACCCTTCGAATTTTTGGCTAGCTCTTACACTAATTCCACACATACTAACACTTTATTATAGAAAAATTGTGAAATATAAAGAAACAAAAGAATGAAAATGACCCTTGACCTCCTACCTTATAAAATGTTTGTGAAGAGCCTCTGTTAAAATTCATCTGTGTCACAGGCCTACTGGAGAACGGACTCGAGGACACGGGGAGGGGGATGGGTAAGCCATGACAGTGAGAGAGAGACATGGACATATATACACTACCAAACGGAAAATACATAGCTAGTGGGAAGCAGCCACATAGCACAGGGAGATCAGCTTGGTGCTTTGTGTCCACCTAGAGGGGTGGGATAGGGAGGGTGGGAGGGAGGGAGACAGGAGAGGGAAGAGATATGGGAACATATGTACATGTATAGCTGATTCACTTTGTTATAAAGCAGAAACTAACACACCATTGTAAAGCAATTATACTCCAATAAAGATGTTAAAAAAAAAAGCTATACATTTAAAAAAAAATTTATCTGTTTATGAAGTCATGCTTCACGTACTGTTTTGTCATCTGCTTACCTTCTTTGCAGGGCGGGGTGGGGGGTGCCGGTGCTGGTGGTGCCGTTGGATCTGGAAAGCCTGACCCGTCTGACCTTTGCACTCTGGTGTGGACCAGCGTGGTCTGTGCCTGGCCCCGAGCCCAGCAGAAATTGGCCGCCCCCCAGGGAGTGCGAACTTGGAGGGGCAGCGGTAGGAGGAGGAACCTGAAGGGTGGGGCCGGGGGCAGAGCGGCATGTGGGAATCACACGTCTGAGGGCTGGGGCACTCAGGCTGGGGCAGGACGTGCGCTACAGTGGAAAATGCCAGACACGTACCCGTTTTAAGAACATCTGTGTCGACCGGTAAACTTTGTAATATTTTCGATGAAAAGCAAGCTATTGGCTCAGCCTTAAACTGACAGCTTTGCAGCCGTCACCAGGAGCCCAGGGGAGACGCATGATGATTTTTGGAATTCTCGTCAGGGGCCGCTGGGTTCTTTCAGCTGTGTCCCACCGTTCCCCGGGAAGACGTCCTTTTCCTGGACTGTGTCAGCCCAGCTCCTGTCAGAGGCCTCCCAAGCCTGCGACTTGATCTTGGTGGGCGGCACAGAAGCAGCTTTGTAAAGAAGGTTTTTAGGGTCCATGCATTTCCATTGTTCACCAGGCTACTTTACGTGGGCCATCTCCCCAGTTCATTTCTCCTAGAGATTGCTTCTCTCGGCACATTTTAACGTTTTCTTCATCAGGCTGTGGAAACTCAAAATAGCCCAGCTGCCACCCACTTTGCCTTGCCGACAGGAAGGTCAGAGCCAATTCATTGTCCTTTTTATATATGTTTGTTATTTTACGCTTACCTCTAAATATTTTAGAAGAAATATACTCTAAATAGATTAATAAAAATAGTATTTAAGTCTTTGTCTAAGATGAACCCTGAGTTCAAGAATAAAGAATATTCATCTCCCCGACTCAGCCTACACCTTCGGCAAGTAAAGCAGCCCTGCTATTCTGCCACGGGCTCTCGGGGTTCTGTAGGTCACCCAGGAGCTTAGCCCTGGTCAGTACACAGTGTTCGCGAGAAAAATGCGTTCAAGGCTTTGAGTAGCAGAACCTTTGGCATTTCTAAGTCTGAGACCCTTCAGAATCTTCATATTCCGGAGCCGCACAGGCGGTCTAGCTGCCAGGTGAGACGCACTCAGCAGCGGGATGACTGCACTTAGTACCTCCTGAGTGGCTAGTCTGTGCCAGCAGCTTCAGACACCTTCTCTGACGCAGGTGTTCCCACCCATTACATACTATTAAACAATGGACCTCAGTTCCTCGTCCGCACTCCGAATAGCAGAGGATAAATCTGCAAGTGCGAGTCTCCTGAACAGTACTGGAGGTGCTTGGAACGCGGCCAGCCCTCGGGACTGTGGGTTGATAATGCCTCAGGAGGCCAGATGAGTAAAAGAAGGTGTTGAAATTGTAGAGGGATCAGTGACTCCTCCTCTCTGCTCTGAAACAAAGGGCTGCGTTTGAATGTTCCACCTGTGATTGTCTTTCAGTTCTTTAGAGCTACCATATACCGCCCCTTTGGAGAGTAAACAACGTCGAAATCTCCCAACCAAGATTCCTCTTCCAACTACATTGACAAATGGATCCAAACCACGAAATTCCCAGAAAACAAAAGGTATTTTCATTTTTCATCATACAGATGCCCTAATGATTCGTTGTGTTGGTAGTTGTGAGTTGGCAGTAATCAGTCAGTAGTTACCAGTCATAGGACGGCTACGGTTGGGTTCTCATTCTCATTAGGAGAATGGGTTCTTTGAAATTGGCCCGAAAGAAAGGAATTATCCTCCATAACAGCCTTCTTTTCTGAATTCTGTACAGGTACAAATAAGTTAGTGGATAACCGGCCACCTGCCCTAGCAAAATTCCTCCCAAATAGTCAAGAACTAGGCAACACCAGTAGCTCAGAAGGTGAAAAAGACTCTCCACCGCCAGAGTGGGATTCCGTGCCCGTTCACAAGCCCGGCAGCTGTAAGTATGGTGACCTGGAGACCACGGGCTCTCCGCACCCACAGCCCACCCAGCTCTGGGCCGGAGAACCGCGGTGGGGATGGCCGGGGCACGTATTGCTTTAGAAGGAGACCCAGTGTCTAGTCTGCCGGAGCCGGCTCGCAGCAGCCAGCAAAAGCTGCTGGTCAACAGTCTGCTGGTCGTTAAACTGTTGCAGCTTAATCCGCCGCGGTGGGAGTATTTACACCAGAGAAATCGGCAGACGATCCAGAGGGCTAGTCAGAGTGTAGGGGATGGAAGGATCTGCGTAGAGCAGTGGGTTACCCAAAGCACTGCCTCCTGAAAGCGTCAGCTCAGCAGCCCTTTACCTGACTAGCTTCTCATACATTTACACTGTAACTGCTTTTTGTAAAAATGCAGTTTATTCCCAGTTTACCCACATCTTTTCCATAAACCTGTGTTAGTTCTCTCACTAGCCTCTTGACCTCGTTCCTCCGGTCAGGTCTGCAGGAAATTGTGAAAGTAGCACCGTCTCCTAGAAGAGGGTGGAGGTCCTCGCCCTCTAGAAATGTAAGACCTGGAACAGAAGATGACAGAGAGCGGCACAGTGAGGGCCTGGTGGCAGGGCTTGGGGGTCAGTCCCTTAGGGCTGATTTGTCTACACTCACCGAGGTGTCAGAACGGCCTCCGTTTGGCCCATTTGTGCCAAAGGGAAGATGAGGGTTGCGCACCAGGTTTGAGGTGAAGGAGGCTTAGAGAAGAGGGGGTGGTGAGTTGAATGAGGGCGAGGAACTCGGAAACTCGGGTGAGGTGTGCGTTAAACACGCACCTCTGTAAATACATGCTGGAAAGAGATGCTCCCTGGGTTAGAACCTGCAGCCCCGTAATTGCTGTGAAACTTTCTGGTGCCTTATAGTACTGTATTTTTGCCTGAGATGAGAGATACAATCCAAAACCCCTGGTCATTCAAGAAGTGTTGAACAAGCCTCTGGGTCGTCCCGGTGGCCCGGCTGACGCTTTCGAGTCCTTGGGTCCCCTCTGAGGTTTCAGCTGGACACTGGTCCTCAGCTTGTACCCTGGGATCGGGGTGGTTCCTGCACAGAGGAAGCTGCGCTCCAGTGCAGGGAATAAATACCATGTGCCCAGGGAGCCGGTTCCATGGGGTTGTCTGGGGCGCAGTGAAGTAAACGCAAGCCGTGCCGGCCTCAGCACCGACACAAGCCCGAGGGGTATCCTGCAGGGAGAGGGTGTGGGCATCAGGTCAGCAAACCCCGGAGCAGGTGAAGAAGGGGTTCTCCACGTAAGCAAGGGTGGGAGCGGGGCGGGTGGAGACGGGTCGGTGGATAGGTGCCAGGACCGTGGGGGAGGGGCAGGGAGAGTCACGGGGCGGGTGCAGCTCCGGAGATGGGAGCGTCTCGGGGCGGGTGCAGCTCCGGAGATGGGACAACCCCGCCTGCGAAGGGAAGGGTGCTTTGTTTGGCGGTGCGCACCATAGATGTGCGAGGTGGTACCTTTTTCTGATACAAGTTGTGTTTTTCCATTCGGTGAGTGCAGAATCAGTATTCTTTTGTGACACTGAAAGTTCTTCTGTTTTAAATTTTTAAAACAGCTGTGCCTTAAAGGGCAGCAGGAATATAGTAGGAGTTCCTATCCTTGTAAACCAGGGACCGGGACCGCACCAGGTGGGCCCACGGAGTACGGGGGTCATCCTGGAGGAGCTGGGGGTGTTCTCCTGGGGCCGCACCTGCGCAGTTCGGACCTGTGTGGAAGATCAGAGGCTTTCAGGTCCTGGCAGAGCCTCCACCTGCCCGTCCCTGAGGGGCGTGGAGAGGCCTCTTCCCAGCCTGAGGTGTGGGAGGGAGAGGACCGCGCCCTCCAGCAGGGCCTGCAGAACGCAGCCGGGAGGTGGGTCACAACGGTGATTCCGGGAAAGGCCCAGAATGCAGAGAGAGACATGACTTCCCTTTTTTTCTTTAAACAGAACACGTATGACAGCTGTAGGTTTTTCTTGTTAGAAACACTTGAGTCCTGCATAGCACCAGCTAGAACGCCAGAAGTAACCGAAACTGAAGGGTAAAAATCCAAGTATCACATTGAGACCCTTTGTTTTTAACTTCCAGCTACCGATAGTCTTTATAAACTCTCTCTGCAAACCCTCAACGCAGACGTCTTCCTAAAACAACGCCAGACCTCGCCGCCGCCCAGCTCCCCGTCACCGCCCGCCGCTCCCTGCCCGTTCACGTCCCGGGGCAGCTACAGCAGCATCGTCAACGGCAGCCCCGGCAGGTAGGCCCGCAGCCCCCCCCCCCCCGTGCCGCGCTCAGCCGGCGCTGCACCCCGCGGGTGGGAATCCTCGGTGCCGCAGACGGCCGTCCCTTCTCGCCTCTTCCCCCGGCGGGCTCAGCGCCCTCCCCGCAGCACCGCCTTCCCACCCGTCACCCGTGCCCGAGGGGCACCAGGGTCACGCTCTAGGCCAGGAGCCAGGAGTACAGTCAGCGAGGACTGAAGACCCACAGCAGCTGCGCTGTGGGCAAGGAAGTGGGTCTGCGGGTCGTTCCCTCTGACCTGTGGCGGGACCTGGAGGAGGTCGGAGCCGAGCAGGGAGGGCTCCTCCAGGCAGTGACAGTGACCCCCATGCTGATGACACTCGAGCAGGGGCCGCCTTTTCCCGCACACGCGGCGGCGCCCGGCCCACGGCCGCCCTGCCCGTGTGGGAAGAGGCAGGAGGCCCCGGGCCTGGTGGGCACTGGCCGCCGGGGCCCTCGCACGGGGGCTGCTCACCTGCCTGCACGCTCCGCTCCATCCAGCTGCCCGGCATTCCCTCCAGGACGGGGCTGCCTCCTTTCCCGGCCCCCGCCTCTCTCCCGCACCTGGAATTTTACCTTTCTCCCACATTCCTTCCCCTCCCACCCCGTCCCCCCAGGCTACACAGCCTCAGGCCACAGAGCATTTCCTGAGGCCTGGCCAGGCCCTGTGGGCAGCCCAGGGCCGTCCCCGGCTCCCTCGCAGGCTCCCTCGCAGGCCCTGGGACACGTGCCCGGTGGGCCTCCGTGGGGGGCATTGCCTACAAGGACTGAGCGGTTCTCTCCTTGCTTCTTCCGTCAAGCGACTCTAAAACGAAGCATTCAAACGGAAGCAAACACAAACTGACAAAAGCAGCCTCGCTCCCGGGCCAGAACGGCAACCCCACGTTTGCTGCAGTCACGGCCGGGTACGACAAGAGCCCAGGTGAGCGGCTTGGCACTGGGAGGCCGGGCACCGCTGGGCCTCGGGTCTGGTGGAGGTACCTGGCTGCTTTGATTGACTCGGAGCCCATTGTTACAGGTGGGAACGGCTTTGCTAAGGTTTCTTCAAGCAAAACAGACTTTTCCAGCAGCCTTGGCGTGTCACACACTCCCGTTGACAGCGATGGCTCAGACAGGTACGTTTGGCCCTTCTTACCAGGGCAGGGCAGGAGGGTTTCCCAGGCCAGTTTAGCATCTTCTATCGTATGTGTGTTTCGAGGCGTTTGCCCCTAGGTGACAAGCAGGTGTTTGTCGGAGGCGGTCAGGAGCCTCTCTGTTGGGTGGGGCAGAGCCCCTAGTGCGAGTGCGTGCTCCCACCTGGCTCCCTGACGGGAGGAGGGGCCGCGACATGTTCCAGCCCAGCGGAGAGGGAGACAGACTGGCGTTCCGCCTTCTGAGTCTCTTCTGATCCTTCTCCGTTATCATGGTTGTTGTGAAAAGGATGTGATCCGATCATTAGAAGTAGAAGAACAAAAACGCACTCGAGAGGAAGGACATGGAACAAATTCTAGGCAGTTTATTATAAATTATTGGACAGGCCATTTCTTTGACCCAGAGCAACCGCAGTGGCCTGGTGGCATGCAGCGACTGCCTCGGTTCATTTTCCCAGATAAATAACGATGACAATAAGATTATAACTGTCAGTAAGTAGAGTCCCAGTTTTACCTGCTTGACACTAAAAGGAAATTAATCCTAGATTTGAAATAATTTTTTTTTTTTTTTTTTGCGGTATGCGGGCCTCTCACTGCTGTGGCCTCTCCCGCCGCGGAGCAACAGGCTCCGGACGCGCAGGCTCAGCGGCCATGGCTCACCGGCGCAGCCGCTCCGCAGCATGTGGGATCTTCCCAGACTGGGGCATGAACCCGTGTCCCCTGCATCGGCAGGCGGACTCTCAACCACTGCGCCACCAGGAAAGCCCTGAAATAATTTTTTAATAAATCTTCCATTACCAAAAGGGAAACAAGGAAGAAACGCCTCTTTTCTCTGCCTGACACTTCCGCTGAGCCAGGCCGTCAGCTCACGACAGGGTAGCCTGGGCTCTGAACTCCTCCGTGCCTCCCTCCTTTGTGTTATGGAAGGTGTTTCCAGTCCCCACTTCTGCCTGTAATACGCGAGCCCCCAGCTGAAGCAGCGCCTCCTGTGTGTGAAGCCGTGCGTGAGGGATCTGTCTCCACTAACCATCACATTTTTGTGTGTTGCATTTTCCTCTTATAACGTTCAGCTCGGGTTTGTGGAGTCCCGTCAGCAACCCCAGCAGCCCTGACTTCACACCCCTCAATTCGTTCTCGGCCTTTGGAAACTCTTTTAACCTAACTGGTGGTGAGTGTTTAACACTAGACCCATGACTAATGAGCCTGTGGACAAGGACAGAGGGAGGATAAGGTCCACTTTCATGTGTGGAGGAAAGTACGATGGTCGTTTAGTGGACATTTTTAAAGGATGCGTTTCCCTGTGTCAGTGCAGTCAGGTGGCAGCAGATGGGCCGCCTTCAGGGAAGTGGGTCTGTCTGTGCTCTCCTGGACGGGGTCTGGCACAGCTGCCCCGGTGTGAGGAGGCCCAGCGAGAGGCCCTCAGAAGGGTCCTCTGTCCGCTCGGCACCCCAGCCCTAGGTGCGGTGGTCTGCTCGATGCTCTGCGGTCCCAGCTGGCTCGTGTTGCGCAGAACTGACTTAAGAGCTGCAAGAAAGGATTCTGTGTCTGAGATGTGACTCCTGGCCATGCTGGGGCTCTTTATTTTTCTTGCTGTCCAGAATTAGGGGCAACTGTGTGAATTTCACATTAGCTGTGATCGTGATGTTTGCACTTGACCGTCCAGTGATAGGTGTGGGTGAGGTATTCAGACGGCATGCTGGGGTCTGGAGAACAGCACCCCGCACCCTGTTTTCCCCGAATGTGGTGGGAGCTGATGGAGGGGGTGGGATGGCTCCAGGTGAGCAGCGGTGGGATGTGGACCCCTGAGGGGATGCCCCACCTGCCCGGGGGAGCACGGCCAGATCCAGCACGGACTTGCCTTTGCTTCCTCACCTCCAGAAGTTTTCAGCAAGCTCGGGTTATCGCGATCGTGCAATCAGGCCTCACAGAGGAGCTGGAACGAGCTGAGCAGTGGCCCCTCATACCTCTGGGACTCTCCAGCGACCGAGCCCAGCCCTTCTTGGCCAGCCAGTTCCGGTTCCCCGACCCACACGGCCACAGTGAGTACTGGGCTTGGGCCCCGCTCGCTCACATGTCATCACTGCCGTCGCTGTCCCTTGGGTGGTGCTGACAGATACAAATGACAAACAGCAGCTCGGAAGGCGTGGGTTAGCGCTTTCACCACCTCTGCTGCTGTGTCTTCATTTCTGCCAAAGTGACCATCACTCTTCAGAGCCGTGACGGTCAAGCAGTTAGTTACGGGAGGAACAGCTGAGCAGCTGGGGGTTGACGTGTGAATCCTCTCACTTCAGCCTCTCCCGACTGAATTAGACCGCGGGGTGGCGGGTGGCCCGTCTCAGGTCCCACCACCTCCAGAGTCAGACGGTGCCGGAGCTCGGCGCGTGCCTGGTCCCGAGCAGCGCCGTGTCTCGGCTGGAGCTTGTCTAGAGCATCTGTTTGCTTCTCAGCTAATTGTTCTGCAGAGATCGTGCTCTTACCAGGGAAAATGATTACTGGTTTTGGCTTTTACAAATCGTGACAAATATGACCCCACTGTGATGACCTCTTCATCCTCAGGAGAACTAAATTGATTAGATGTGCACGGTTTAATGGTAGATATTTTAGCTTCATAGATTCCAGAGTTTGTCTTCACTTGTAATCATTCTGTCGTCAGTTTTACAGTCATCTTAACCATTCTTTAAAACGGGGTCAGTCACAGGGAGGGGTAGGGGGAAGCTGGGACGAAGTGAGAGAGCAGCAGGGACATATATACACTACCAACTGTAAAATGGATGGCTAGTGGGAAGCAGCCGCATAGCGCAGGGAGATCAGCTCGGTGCTTTGTGACCAACTAGAGGGGTGGGAGAGAGACGCAAGAGGGAGGGGATATGGGGACATATGTATACGTATAGCTGATTCACTTTGTTATACAGCAGAAACCAACACACCATTGTAAAGCAATTATACTCCAATAAAGATGTTAAGAAGAAAAAAAACAGGGTCGGTACCTGTTGAGACTTTGCAGGCCGTTATTTCTGGTGCAGCCTGTCCAGCTCCTCCCTGGGTGCACAGGTGGCAGGGCCAGCTCCTGAGCACACCGCTGAGGCCGCAGAAGCGGGCGGCTGGACGCGGCCCCCCTGCTGTGGCTTGCCGCCCCTTCTTTAAAACATCAGAACCGTGCGCCCAGACTCTGAGGTGGCTTCATGTATAAAACATCTGTTTTAAAATAACTAAAGTGAAAGAACCGTGCGGTCTAGCCCACCCTTAGCATAACCGTCGCCGCTTTACCACCTGCCTGCCTCCCTCGAGCCTGACGCTCCCCGTTGTGTTGTGTTTCGTCAGCAGATCCTCGGCAGCACCAGCAGCCTGTGGTCCTCCACTCCGTTCAGCAGCTCGATCTGGTCCAGCAGCCTGCACAGCACCCTCCCCTTCACCAGCCCTGCCAACGCGCTGCCGAGCATCGGCCTCATGGGCCCGGAAAGCCCCTCCGCTCCTCACACACCCTCCGCCGCCAGCCCCGCCGACGACCTGGGCCAGACCTACAACCCGTGGCGGATATGGAGCCCCACCATCGGAAGGAGGAGCTCCGACCCCTGGTCCAATTCGCACTTCCCTCATGAGAATTGAAATTAGGCAAAAAGAAAACGAAAAAAAGTGGGGGCCCCTCGTCTACATCGTGATGTGCCCGTTTTCGAGACATCTTTTTAAGGCTCTTTCTTACCTCTAGAGCTTCCCAATCCCCACCCTCATCTTTGCAGAACAGACTCAAGCAGGGCAGGCTTGTACCACTCGCTTCTTTCAGATCTTTCTTGCAATTATGATAATATGAGATTTGCTGTTGTGCTTTTAGAGAAAAGTCTGGACTCAGCCACAAACTCTAATAAGACCTGTACATCTGAAAACCTTAACTGTTATCAAGTTTCCACCACTTGTCTTCTTCCATTCTTTATTTATCTGTATGAACACAAATTTGACATTACAGCTAAGGAAATAACTTGAGTTGATTCAGAAGTCCTGGCATGTGACAATTTTATTAAATTACCAAGTTTGGTTTTTAATAATTTCACAATATTATGCGCCAAGATCTAATTTTAAAAACGTATGAGGACTTTGTGCTGAAAAATAGAGTATTTTTTTAAAATAAGGCTGTCTCGGTTTAAAAGCAGATTACAGAAATGTAAGTCAACTTTAAGAACAGTGAATGAATGTAAAAACATTCGGTTGAGACCATACACATTTTCTGTGCTGTTTGTACTTGAGGTATGTAACATTTGTATACCTGAGTTTATTTTAAAGATAAACTGAAATGCACATAGCCAAGTCTTGAGATACAAGATTGAATGTGTATTTCTTAAAAATACAACTTTGTGTTGTACTTTGAAATAAATGATGCTTTTTTCAAAAGCCTTGAATTGTTGTGTCTTTTTTTTTTTTACACACAAGATGCATGTATTTAGATTCTCTCACACCAAAGTAAGTCATTCTGTCATTGCCTTATCCTGTGGAGTTGGACTTACCGTGGCTAGAAGCACTGTGGTCTAATTAAATTCTGATTATTTCCATAGTATTCCCTAAAGGCCCTTGATAGGGACTTCCCTGGTGGCGCACTGGTTAAGAATCCACCTGCCAATGCAGGGGACACGGGTTCAAGCCCTAGTCCAGGAAGATCCCACATGCCGCGGAGCAGCTAAGCCCGTGCGCCACAACTACTGAGCCCACATGCCACAACTACTGAAGCCCACGCGCCTAGAGCCCGTGCTCCACAACAAGAGAAGCCACCGCAATGAGAAGCCCACGCACTGCAACAAAGAGTAGCCCCCCACTCGCCGCAACTAGAGAAAGCCTGCACACAGCAACAAAGACCCAACGCAGCCAAAAATACATAAATCTATATTAAAAAAAAAAGTGCCCTTGATAGAAAAAAGTTCACACATCTTAAAAGAAGCATGTTGACCCTTTTTCCAATTTCAAAACTCCCACAGCTTCTGCAAGTGGTGCCTGTAGAGACCATACAGATACCAGGCAAGTTCCGTGGGCAGTTTGGTTTAATCTCTCAGAAAGTGTTGCCTGCTCCAGCTGCCTTTACTCATCCTCCTTTTTGCAATCTATAAAGCCAGTCTTTGCTGGGTAACCAGAGACGCCAAACATAAATGTTCTGTTTGAGGTCAATTACACGATGAAGAAATCCACCTGTCCAGCTCAGAGTGATTTATTTGAAGCATCGTACAGAGAGGTTTTAAGTCTGACCTTTTCTCTGCTTTGCAGCAAAGCTCAGCAGAGCCAGCCCCATCGCTTTCCCAGCCTATGCTCTGCCTGAGACTTGGGACACCAGCTTCCTGTCCACTCAGAGCTCCCGCGCGTCGGCCTCATGGCAGACCTGGGCCTTGCACAGTCTCACTAGCAGGGGCTCCTGTGTGCAGTTGCAAAATCGAGACATAAATTTAAGGCTTGGGATTTTCTTTGTACACCAAAGCAGTTCATAAGGTGACAAAGCCACTGAACAGCTGAGCTTCATATAAACCCTCATTTACAAACTAAAAGATTTTGTTGGCAGACTTTACCTCAGTCAGATGATCTCAGAGATCCTAAACTCGCTCCTTTGGAAGAATCACCTGAAACTCCCAAACGCCTTCCTGCTTTCACCCACAGGACCCTCATCTGCAGGCTTGAGAAACACCATACACCTGGAAAAGGGAAAAAAAATACAAACAGGTTTCTGCTGTTACCTGGGTTTTCCAGATAACTCTTAGGGCAGGTATTTGAGAGGCAACATACTCACCAACCAAACCTGAAGCTTTGACGGGATTCAGCCTAACAATTTCTAGTGAAAAACTGGTTAGCCCAAGAGTTTGCTTTGTACTAGGCCAAGGTTGAATTTAAAAGCTATATATATAGCTTTAAAAGATATCCATTATTTTATTTAAATACAATGTATATAAAAATATAAATATATTATAAATTTTTATACCTTTATAAATAGTATTTATATTACATTACTACAATTCATGAAGACAATATGTTAACAAAATTTTAATGTCCAGATTGTTAACTTTAAAACCTTAGACCTAAATTAATCTTTAAATATTTGTTACAATTTTTGAAAAGAAAAAACTGGTACAAAAAGAATTTTAATTTACCCTTATTTCTTAAAATATCAGTTGAGTAACAAAATATGCAAATGATTTTGGATGATAATATATTTTTGCCATCTCAAAATTTTAAAGTAATATGAGTACTCATAAGATATTTGACAGTTTTTATACTTCTGTCTAGAAGTCTCATGTCTAAAGAAAAAAGGACAAGTTGATTACTGTTGTAAGTCATAATTAACACAGATAGTTATACTGGGTACAGTAATTGCAGACACATTCGGGTTATATGCACAGGATAATTTTGGGTGGGCCAAAAAGTGCCTTCGGTTTTTAAGTAAAAAGACATATTTTTCATTTCACCAAGAACTTTATTGAACAACGTATTCACCCTTTTGTTCTACTACCTTCTACCATTTTTCAGGCAACTTCATAATTCCATCTTCCCAAAACTTTTTATCTTTTTGAGCAAAGAACTCTTCCAGGGAACTTTTACAGTCTTCCAGGGAACTGAAATTTTTTCCATTAAGAGAATTCTGTAAAGACCGAAATAAATGGAAATACAAAGGTGCAATGTCTGGTGAATATGGCGGAAGAATCAGAACTTCCCAGACGAGCTGCAACAGTTTTTGCCTGGTCATCAAAGAAACATGTGGTCTTGCGTTATCCTGATGGAAGATTATGCATTTTCTGTTGACTAATTCTGGACCCTTTGCATAGAGTGCTGCTTTCAGTTGGTCTAATGGGAGTGGTGGTTTTCCAGAAGGAGCTCATAATAGAGTCCCTTCCAATCTCACCATATACTCAACATCACTTTCTTTGGATGAAGACTGGCCTTTGGTGTGGTTGCTGGTGGCTCATTTCACTTGCCCCACGATCTCTTCCGTTCCACATTATTGTACAGTATCCACTTTTCATCACCCGTCACAATTTGTTTCAAAAACAGAATATTTTCATTACATTTAAGTAGAGAATCACATGTAGAAATACGGTCAAGAAGGTTTCTTTCACTTAACTTATGTGGAACCCAACATCAAAGCGATTAACATAACCAAGCTGGTGCAAACGATTTTCACTGCTTGATTTGGATATTTTGAGCATGTCCGCTATCTCCCGCGTGATATAATGTTGACTGTTTTCAATTAATGTCTCGATGTGATCCGCTATCAACTTCAGCTGGTCTACCCGACTGTGGAGCATTGTCCAGCGAGAAATCTCCAGCACAAAACTGCACAAACCACTTTTGACACATTCAGTCAGTCACAGCACCTTCTCCATACGCTGCACAAATCTTTTTTTGTGTTTCAGTTGCATTTTTACCTTTCTTGAAATAATAACGCATAATATTCTGAAAATGTTGTTTTTCTTCCATCTTCAATATTAAAATAGCTACACAAAAATTCACCAATTTTGATATCTTGCTTTAAATGCACATTGATATGACAGCTGTCACATACAATCTAACAAAATTGTTTCGAATGAAGTTAAAGACAACTAAGTGCTACTACAGGCATCTTACAGAAAAAAACAAACAAACCTTTTGACCAACCCAATATTTTCTTCATTTCCTTTTTGGCTTGTTCATTGTCATTGTGTAGAAATACAACAAAGTTTTGTGTGTTCATCTGTATCCTGCAAGTTTGCTGAACTGGTTTATTATCTCTCAAAGGTGTGTGTATTTGTGTGTGTGTGTGTGTGTGTGTGTGTGTGTGTGTTTCTAATTCGGAAACTTTCATTTCTTTTTCTTGCCTAATTTATCTGGCTAGTAAGTCCTGTCCAATGTAGAATAAAAGTGGCAAGACTGGGCTTCCCTGGTGGCGCAGTGGTTGAGAGTCCGCCTGCCGATGCAGGGGACACGGGTTCGTGCCCCGGTCCGGGAGGATCCCACATGCTGCGGAGCGGCTGGGCCCGTGAGCCATGGCTGCTGAGCCTGCGTGTCTGGAGCCTGTGCTCCGCAACGGGAGAGGCCACAACAGTGAGAGGCCCGCGTACCGCAAAAAAAAAAAAAAAAAAAAAAAAGGGGAAATTGATGAAATAAAATTCATATTTTAAAAAAAAAAAGTGGCAAGACTATACATCATTGTCTTGATACTGATATTAGGAGGAAAGTTTTCAGTATTTATTTAGGCTGTGCCGGGTCTTAGTTGCGGCACATGGGATCTTCATTGTGGCAGGCAGGGGCGGGATCAAACCTGGGCCCCCTGTATTGGGAGCGTGGAGTCTTACCCACTGGACCACCAGGGAAGTCCCAGGTTTCAGTCTTAAACCATTAAGTATGATGTGAACTGTGGATTTTTCATAGATGTTCTTTGTCAGAGGAAGTTCCTTTCTACTCATAGTTTGTTGAATGTTTCTATCATGAAAGGTGCTGGATTTTTGTCAAATGCTTTTCATCTATTAAAATGATCGTGTGGATTTCTTTCTTTATTCTGTTGATGTGGTGTATTACACTGATAGATTTTGTATGTTGAATCAACCTTGCATCCCTGGAATATATCTCACTTGGTCATGATATATAATCCTTTTAATATACTGCTGGATTGGTTTGCTATGTTTTTTGTTTGTTTTGAGGATTTTTGCACCTATATTAATAAGGGATATTGGTCTACAGTTTTCTTTTCCTGTGATGTCTTTGGCTTTGGTTTCAGGGTAACAGTGGTCTCAAAGAATGAGTTAAGTATTCTTTGCTCTTTTTTGAAAGTTTTAAAAGAATGTTAGTTTTTAACAAATGGGAGCTAATTAAACCTAAAAGCTTTTGCACAGCAAAGGAAACCATAAACAAGACAAAAAGACAACCCTCAGAATGGGAGAAAATATTTGCAAACGAAGCAACTGACAGGATTAATCTCCAAAATATACAAACAGTTCATGCAGCTCAATATCAAAAAAACAAACACCCCAATCATAAAATGGCCAGAAGACCTAAAGAGACATTTCTCCAAAGAAGACATACAGATGGCCAAGAGGCACAAAAAGATGCTCAACATCACTAATTATTAGAGAAATGCAAATGAAAACTACAATGAGGTATCATCTCACACCAGTCAGAATGACCATCATCAAAAGAAAAGTCTACAAACAATAAATGCTGCAGAGGGTGTGGAGAAAAGGGAACCCTCTTGCACTGTTGGTGGGAATGTAAATTGATAACGCCACTATGGAGAAGAGTACGGAGGTTCCTTTAAAAACTAAAAATAGAGCTACCATATGACCCAGCAATCCCACTGCTGGGCATATACCCTGAGAAAACCTACATTCAAGAAGACACATGGGGCTTCCCTGGGGCACAGTGGTTGGGAGTCCGCCTGCCGATGCAGGGGACATGGGTTCATGCCACGGTCCGAGAGGATCCCACATGCCGTGGAGCGGCTGGGCCCGTGAGCCATGGCCGCTGAGCCTGCGCGTCAGGAGCCTGTGCTCCACAACGGGAGAGGCCACAACAGTGACAGGCCCGCGTACCGCAAACAACAACAACAACAACACATGCACGGGAATTCCCTGGTGGCTCAGTGGTTAAGAATCCACCTGCCAATGCAGGGGACACAGGTTCGAGCCCTGGTCCGGGAAAATCCCACATGCTCTGGAGCAACTAAGCCCGTGCGCCACAACTACTGAGCTTGTGCTCTAGAGCCCGTGAGCCACAACTACGGAGCCCACGTGCCACAACTACTGAAGCCCACGCACCTAGAGCCCGCAACAAGAGAAGCCACCGCAATGTGAAGCCCATGCACCACAACGAAGAGTAGCTCCCACTCGCCGCAACTAGAGAAAGCCCATGTGCAGCAACAAAGACCCAATGCAGCCAAAAATAAATAATTTTTTAATTAAAAAATTAAAACTTTAAAAAAAGGCACATGCACCCCAGTGTTCACTGTAGCACTATTTACAATAGCCAGGACTTGAAGCAACCTAAATGTCCATCAACAGAGGAATGGATAAAGAAGATGCGGTACATATATACAATGGAATATTACTCAGCCATTAAAAGGAACAAAATTGGGTCATTTGTAGAGATGTGGATGGACCTAGAGACTGTCATACAGAGTGAAGTAAGTCAGAAAGAGAAAAACAAATATCATATACTAACACATATAGGTGTAATCTAAAAAAATAGTATAGGTGATCTTATTTGCAAAGCTGAAATAGAGACACAGACACAGAGAACAAAGGGTGGGGTGGGATGAATTGGGAGATGGCGATTGACATATATACACTACTGATACTATGTATAAAATAGATTACTAATGAGAACATACTGTATAGCACAGGGAACTCTACTCAGTGCTCTGTGGTGACCTAAATGGAAAGGAAATCCAAAAAAGAAGGGATATATGTATACGTATAGCTGATTCACTTTGCTGTACAGTAGAAACACAACATTGTAAAGCAACTATACTCCAATAAAAATAAATTAATTTTTAAAAAAAGAATGTGTTCGTTTTTCTTTGAATATTTAGTAGAATCATCAGTGAAGCTAGTTGGACCAGGGCTTTTCTTTGTTGGAAGTCTTCAATCTCTTTACTTGTTAGAAGTCTATTCAGAATGTCTATTTCTTCTTGAGTCAATTTGGTAGTTTATGTGTTTCTATGAATTTATCCATTTCATCTAGGTTATCTAATTTGTTGACATACAGATATTCATAGTATTCTCTTATATTCCTTTCTATTTCTGTAAGGTTGGTAGTAAGGTCCCCACTTTCATCCCTAATTTGACAACATTCTAACAGCACTGAATCTGCAGCAAACCTCCAAATCATAGACATACCCTCCAATGACCTACTCAGAGGTCAAGTCCTGTAATAGGTTCTTTTTCACACACTATTGCTGGAACACAACAAGGTTCACGACGGAGTGTATTCTCCCTCATCAACAAAGCATATGTTCAAATTGTACAAGTACAAGTATGCTCCTGGTGGTCTTTGGCTGAAGGGCATTGAGAAGTGGAATATACAGTGGGTACAGGGACTGTGAAGTTGGTCTGGACTGGATTTCAATCCCAGCTCTGCAGTGAACATTTGCCACACTCACTACTGCTCTCTTCGCCTTGGTTGCCCAACATGAATACAGGACCGTCCTATCTCAGAGGAGGCGGGGAAAAACAAATGAGGTGAGGCCAAAAACATTATAAGTAAATGGTGCCTGTTCCAGATACTGCAAAGATAGTACTGAGAGCTGCCATACACCCCAGTATTTATATCTTACATCATTTATATCTTACATTAGGATGGTAATTATAATTATTGTTATTATTAAGGAACCAATATTGAGACATTATTATTATTAACTAAAGTCCATATTTCATTCTTATTTCCTTAGATTTTACCCAGCGTCCTTTATCTGTTCCAGGATGCCATCCAGGATTCCATATTACATGTAGTCATCATGTGTCCTTAGGTTTCTCTTGGCTGTGACACGTTCCCTGACTTTCCTTGTTTTTTATGACCTTGACAATTTTGTGAATACTGGTCAGGCATTTTATAGAATGTCCCTCAATTTGGATTCTTCTGATGTTTTTCTCATGATTAGACTGGGGTTATGTGTTCTTGGGAGGAACACTACAGAGGTATAATGCCATTTTCATTACGTTATATGAAGTGTATATACTATTAACATCCCTTATCACTGTTGATCTTGGCCGTCATCCTGGTCAAGGCAGTGTCTGTCAGGTTTCTCCACTATAAAAGTTACAGATCTTCCTCGACTTATGATGGGGTAACATCCTGATAAACAGATCATAAGCTGAAAATATGTCGAAAATACATTTGACGCACCTCACCTACCGAACATCGTAGCTTAGCCTAACCTATATTAAACACACTCAGAAAACTTACATTAGCGTACAGTTGGGCAAAATCACCTAACACAAAGCCTATTTTACAATAAAGTGTTGAATGAGCTATGTAATTTATTGAATACTGTACTGAAAATGAAAACCAGGGTAGTTGTCTGGACACAGAATGATTCTAAGTGTCTGTGTTTTCTACCCTTGTGATCACACAGCTGACTGGGAGCTGAGGCTCGCTGCCACAGGCCCAGCATCATGAAGGAGTATTGTACCAAATACTGCTAGCCAGGAAAACATCAAAATTCAAAGTACAGTTTCTACTGAATATGTATCATTTTTGCACCATCATAAAGTAGAAAAATCGTAAGTCAAACCGTTGTATGTCAGGAACCATCTGTACTCTTCTATTCCTCGTTTTCATGCTGCAGTCTTTGGAATGAAGTCACTATCTACAGCTCAGACTTAAGAAGTGGGAGTTGTGCTCTACCTCCTTGAGGACGGAATATCTACACAAATTATTTGGAATTCTTCTGCCTGGGAGTTCTGTCTCTTCTCTTCCATTTATTTATTTATTCATTTATTTAGTCAATTATTTATTTGTATCAGTATATACTCATGGAATTTTACTTTATGCTTTAGGTTATAATCCAGTATTACTTTATTTTATTGTGCAGAAATGTTTCAGCTTTGGCCACTGGGAACTCTTTCCATTGGTTCTGTGCCCTGTTGCACACTCCCATCAGCGTGGGTTTTTTGGCAGGGGTCGTCTGAGCACTTCCTTATTTTCTGGCACTACAATAGTCTCCAGTCTGATCTTATATATTTTCTGCCCTAATCAGTGATTTCTCCAAGGACCCCAGTTCCTTTTATTGGAGAATGGCATTGGAAACCAGGATCTGAGTGCGAGGTACGCTTGTTGCTACCAGAGGATCATTGCTTCTAGGCCCTCTCAGCTGACAAGGCAAAAATATATACATGTGCATACTAACTCCTGTATATATACATATCTATAATTATTTCTACATTTAACTATCTATGTTAAGCTAAACAAGAGTCATACTAATGTCTCTAATTAATTATGATATGGAACATCGTAGCTTCCTCCCTTTGTGTATGTGTAAACTCCCACTCCAACAACGAGAAAACTGGACCCCACCATCTGCTATCCATTATTCAACTCCAGTATACAGTATCAGAATTGCTAACCTGAACTCATACGGGAAACAACTTTATCAACTAGAGTAGAGCGCTGATATGCAGTTTCTTTTGCTTTTGGTCGTACAGACTACACTCGTTTCCAAAGGTATTTAGGTCAGCAACTTTTCCCCTGTCCCCTTCAATGAGGTTGTTTCATGCATCTGTAATAAGCTAGATTGCTTTGTCATATTTTTCATTCCATCCTGGGATTTTCCTAAATGATTTTTTTTTAATTTTTGTACAGTAAGCTTCTTCTTTTTTTCTCCTAATATTTTTTAACATCTTTATTGGAGTATAATTGCTTTACACTGTTGTGTTAGTTGCTGCTGTATAACAAAGTGAATCAGCTCTACGTATCCCTCTTGCGTCTCCCTCCCACCCTCCCTATCCACCCCTCTAGGTGGTCACAAAGCACCAAACTGATCTCCCTGTGCTATGCAGCTGCTTCCCACTAGCTATCTATTTCAGTAAGGTTCATTCTTTGTGCTGCAAAGTTCTATAGGTTCTGACAAATGCATAGTGTCACAAATCCACAATTACAGTGTCATACAGAATATTTTCACCACCCTAAAAAAACCCTCTGTGCTTCATTTATTCAACCCTCCCACCTTCCCCCCAAACACCTGCAAACCACTGATCTTTTAACTATAGTTTTGCCTTTTCCAGGATGTCACATGATGCAAATAATACAGTACGTAGCCTTTTCACACTGGTTTCTTTTGGTTAGGAACATGCACTTAGGAGTAAACTATGTCTTTTCATGGCCTGAGAGCTCATTTCCTTTTATTTCTGAGTAATGTTCCATCGTTCAGACAGACCAAAGTTTGTTTATACTTTCACCTGTCGCAGGACACCTTGACTGCTTCCAGTTTGGGTTGATTAGGAATAAAGCTGCTATAAACCTTTATGTACAGATTTTTGTGCACATAGATTTTCAAGTCACTTGGGTAAATACCTAGGAGCACAATTTGCCGGGTTGCATGGCGAGAAATTGCCGAATTGTCTCCAAACTGCCTGCACCATTTTGCACTCCCACAGCAGTGAACAAGGGTTCCTTCTCCTCTGCACCCTTGCCAGCAATTGATATTGTCAGTTCTGTCACTTTTATCTATTCTAATAGTTGTTAGCAGTATCTCAGTGTTGTTTTAATTTGCAATTCCCTAATGACAAATGATACTGAACATCTTTTCTTGTGATTCTTTGACATATTCTTTGGTGAGGTGTCGGAGCAGATATTTTGCCCATTTTTAAACTGGGTTGTTTGTTTTCTTATTGTTAAGGATTCTTTATATAATTCGGATACCTGTCCTTTATCAGATATGTGTTTTATAAGTATTTTCTCCGGAGCTGTGGCTTGTCTCTCAATTCTCTTAACAGTGTCTTTCTCAGAGAAGAAGCTTTTCATTTTAAGAAGGTCTAACTTATCAATTTTTTCTTCCATGGACTGCTTTTTGTGTTGTATCTAAAACCTCTTCACCAGGAGTGATGGTGGATGGTGAAGCTCCAGGCCATTTCTCCTGAGGGGGAACATTCAACAAAACACTACAGACGGACTAAAATAACTTTACAGGAGCTCTGGAAACCAGTCAAAGATCTACAGCAACCAAGCAAATGCCCCATCAAGAAAAAAATCACATTCAGAATGGTAGGAAATTTCACAGCACTTCTACTCACCCTTATCCCACCCAGTATAGCACAGTGTGATCAGAATGAAGTGGCCTGATCCCCAGTTCCATTCCTCAGGACAGAAGGAGCAGAGAATAACTTGTTGGCAACATTTTGATCTGTAGGCTGACCCAGAGATTGGCTTCTATCTCACCTGACTTGGAGCTCAAAAAGGGAATGGCGGCATAATCTGGATTTCAGACTGGCAGAGGCCACAGAAGACAGTAGTGGGCGCCATGATATGTGACAACCGCAGAGGAACTGCACACATGCAGGTGCTTGGGGGAAAGGCATTACAAGTAATAAAATTTCTCAAAAATAATAGAAAAATAAACAGAGCATCTAAGGCTCTGAGAAGAAGTTGGAGTGAGGCTCTTTGCAAAATTAAGACATTTGAAATCAGCTGTGGATATAGAAGAAATTTTTAAAAAGCACACACACAAGCCCAGACAGAACACATGCATAGAAAGCATCTGATAATATCTTCAGCCTCTACCCAGGGATGACCACAAAACTCAAGGGCCCAGAGTCCTAGAGCTAAAGCCGGGAGACAGAAAGAAAGCAGACCAGCGGGGCACTACTCATTCCTCCTGCTCTGATCCACTCTTGTACCAGGGGCCTGATCAGGCCTGCATCTGCCTCCTTCCTGATGAGGCCGGAGATCCCATCTGAAGAGCATTCCTACATCAGTGTCCCAGTTCAGGTGGCCGGGCAGGAGTTCCAGACCAGTGTGGTCTCCCAGGACACTGACACAGCGGCCACCACAGTTGGTGTGCTTGGTTCAGGGGCCGGTACTGGAAGAGCGTTTGGCAGCTTGATCACTGGCTATGCCAAGAACCCGTCTCTGAAGCAGCAGCTCTTCTCCTATGCCATTCTGAGCTTTGCCCTATCTGAGGCTATGTGGCTCTTCCATCTGATGGTCGTCTTCCTCATCAATTTTGCCATGTGAGGCTCCATGGAGGTCTCCTACCCACCCCTGCTGCTTGGACTCCAGGCCATGCCTGCTGCTGGACTGTGCTAAGCTTTACCATTAAACACAATGTTTCTCTAAACTCAAAAAAGAAAAGAACCTCAAGGGCCCATAAATTACCAAAGGTCTTGCATTTTGGTCTGCAAATATTGGAGACGCAACTATTTTTTCAAATGCCAAATTTTCAGTGATCACAAGGCATACAAAGAAACGAGGAAATACTCATTTAAAGAAAGAAAATAAATCTCCAGAAGCCATCTCTGAAGAAACACATGCATCAGTTACTAGACAAAGACTTTCAAAGGAAACTACCTTAACATAGTACAAGCCATATATGGAAAACCCCCAGCAAATGTCACACTCAATGATGAAAACTGAAAGCATTTCTTTAAGAGGAACAAGGCAAGTATGCCCACTTTCACCACTTCTGTTCAACCAAGTACAAGAAGCTCTAGTCAGAGAAATTAGGCAAAGAAAAAAATAAAAGGCATTTAAACTGGAAAGAAAGAAAATTATCTGTTTGCAAACAATATGATCTTATATGCATAAAATCCTAAAGATTTTACCAAAAACCTGTTAGAACTGACAAATGAATTCAGCAAAGTAGCAGGATACAAAGTCAATACATAAAAATCAGTTGCATTTCTAAACACTAACAATCAATTATATTATCCAAAGAGGAAATAACAAACACAATTCCATTTACAACAGCACCAAAAAGAATAAAATACTTAGGAATTAACCAAGGAGGTGAAGACTTGTACAATGAAAATGACAAAACATTACTGAAAGGAATTAAAGATGTATATAAATAAAGCACATCCAATGTTCATGGGTTGGAGACAATATTGTTAAGATGTCAACAGCACCCAAAGCAACCTACAGATTCAATACAATCTCTGTCTAAATCCCAAGGACATTTTTTACAGAATTAGAAATGCCATCCCAAAATTCATATGAAATCTCACAGGACCTTGAATAGCCAAAATAATCTTGAAAAAAAATAACAAAGTTGGAGGCCTGATTTCCAAACATATTACAAAGTTACCATAATCAAAACACTGTGGTACTGGCATAAAGACAGACATATAGACAAATAGAAAGGAATAGGGAGCCCAGAAATACACCCTCATGCATATTGTTCAATAATTTTTGACAGAGGTGCCAAGATCATTCAATGAGGAAATGACAGTCTTTTCCAGAAGTGGTGTTGGGAAAACTGGATGTCCACATATAAAAGAATAAAGATGGGAAGATGGCGGTGTGGGAAGACACAGAGTTGGCATCTCCCCACAACTAGGGCACCTGCCAGCCGCTGGTGGGGGACTCCCACACCCAAGGAGATGGGAGGAATCCCAAAGTGAACCGGTAGGACATAGGGGGACTGAGGGGGAAGGAGAAGTGGAGGCCAGAAAGGAACGGCACCCCTGAGGCCGGGGAGATCTGGAGAGGCAGGTGGAAGGGGCTCTCCAGGAGGAGCAGGACAGGAGTGGAGGGCATTTGCCCTGCCTACTCGGACCCTGGGAGCCTGATGAGGTCCCAGGCCAATCCCCTGCCCTCCAAACCCCCCTCCAGGCTGTGAGGGTCCTTGGGGACATAGGAGGGAGGCCCAGAATATAAGGAGAGGCAGGCGGGAGGGGCCCTCCAGGAGGACCAGGAGAGGAGAGGAGGGTGTTAGCCCCACCCACTCAAGCCCAGAAAGCCTACTGGCCTACCAGGTGAGGTCCCCCGCCCTCTGAGACCAGGGGTGGGGGCCACGTCCGGGGCCCTTCTGTTCCTTGAGCCTAAGCCCCAACACCCCACAGTCCCCAGGGCCTTTTCCAACCCTGTGGGTCCTGAGCATTGGCCCCGCCCACCACCCAAACCCTGCCCTGCTTAGACTCCACCCTCCACAGCCAAGGTCTTTTCTCCCTTTTTTCTTTTTCTTTTCCCTCCTCCTCTTTTTTTACTATTGTGGTACTGATGTAGTTTCCAGTTGTTGATTCATCTATATTTTTATATTCTTTCTAACATATCTGTTATTTTTCTAGTCTAATTTTATTTTTTACTTTGTTATTTTTTTTGTATTTTGTGTTTTATTTTTGCCATCCCATGCAGCTTGTGGGATCTTGACTCATGAGCCCGGGGTCAGGCCAAAGCTCCTGCCCTGGGAGCTCCAAGTCCAAACCACTGGACTAACAGAGAACTTCAGACACCAGGGAATATTCATTGGAGTGAGGTCACACGGAGTTCCTCATCTCAGTACCAAGACCCAGCTCTACTCAATAGCCTACAAAATGCCATGTGGGAAGCCTCAGGCCAAACAACCAGTAAGACAGGAACACAATCCCACTCATAAAAAAAAAAAAAGAGAGAAAGAGAGATGGCAAAACAGTATGTCACAGATGAAGGAGCAAGCTAAACACCTACAAGCCCAAATAAATGAAGAGGAAATAAGCAATCTACCTGAAAAAGAATTCAGAGTAATGACAGTAAAGATGATCCAGAAGCTCGGAAATAGAATGGAGGCACGAATTGAGAAAACACAAGAAATGTATAACAAAGATATAGAAGAACTAAAGAACAAACAAACAGAGATAAACAACACAATAACTGAAATGAAAAATACACTAGAAGGAATAAGTAACAGAAAAACTGAGGCAAAAGAATGAATAAGTGAGCTGGAAGCCAAAATGGTGGAAATAACTGCTGAGGAACAGAATAAAGAAAAAAGAATGAAAATAACTGATGACAGTCTCAGAGACATCTGGGACAACATTAGATGCACCAACATTTGAATTATAGTGGTCCCAGAAGAAGCAGAGAAAAAAAAGTGTCTGAGAAAATATTTGAAAAGATTGTAGTGGAAAACTTCCCTAACATGGGAAAGGAAATAGTCACCCAAATCCAGGAAGCACAGAGAGTCCCATACAGGATAAACCCTAGGAAAAACACACCAAGACACATGTTCATCAAACTAACAAAAATTAAATTCAAAGAAAAAATATTAAGGCAGCAAAGGAAAAACAAAAAATAGCATACAAAGGAATCCCCATAAGGTTATCAGCTGATTTTTCAGCAGAAACTCGGCAGGCCAGAAGGGAGGGGCAGGATATATTTAAAGTGATGAAAGAGAAAAACCTACAACCAAGATTACACTACCCAGCAAGGATCTCATTCAGATTCGATGGAAGTCAAAAGCTTTTCAGACAAGCAAAAGCTAAGAAAATTCAGCACCACCAAACCAGCTTTACAACAAATGCTAAAGAAACTTCTCTAAGCAGGAAACACAAGAGAAGAAAAAGACCCACAAAAACAAACCCAAGTGCTTCTCTCGTGGTGCAGTGGTTGGGAGTCCACCTGCTGATGCGTGGGGCGCAGGTTTGTGCCCCAGTCCGGGAGGGTCCCGCATGCCATGGAGCGGCTGGGCCCGTTGCCCATGGCCGCTGGGCCTGCACGTCCAGGACCTGTGCTCTACAGCGGGGGGGTGGGGGGGGTGGGGGTGGGGGTGGCTGCAGCAGTGGGAGGCCCACATACTGCAAAAAAAAAAACAAAAAAAAAAACAATTAAGAAAATGGTAATAGGAGCATTCATATTGATAATAACCTTGAATGTAAATGGATTAAATACCCCAACCAAAAGAAACAGACTAGCTGAATGGATACAAAAACAAGACCCATATCTATGCTGCCTACAAGAGACCCACTTCAGACCTAGGGAACATACAGACTGAAAGTGAATGGACAGAAAAAGATATTCCATGAAAATGGAAATCATAAGATAGCTGCAGTAGCAATACTCATATCAGATCAAATAGACTTTAAAAGAAAGACTGTTACAAAAGATAAGGAGGGACACTACATCATCATCAAGGGATCAATCCAAGATGAAGATATAACAATTATAAACGTTTTTGCACCCAACATAGGAGCACCTCAATACATAAGGCAAATGCTAACAACCATGAATGGAGAAATCGACAGTAACACATTAACAGCAGGGGATTTTAACACCCCACATACAACAATAGACAGATCATCCAAACAGAAAATAAATAAGGAAACACAGCTTTAAATGACACAATAGACCAGATAGATCTGACTGATATTTATAGAACATTCCACCCAAAAGTGGCAGATTACACTTTCTTCTCGAGTGCATATGGAATATTCTCCAGGATAGATCACATCTTGGGTCACAAATCAAGCCTCAAAAAATTAAAGAAAATTAAAGTCGTATCAAACATCTTTTCTGACCACAACGCTATGAGATTAGAAATCCATTACAGGAAAAAAACTGCACAAAACACACATATATGGAGGCTAAACAGTGCACTACTAAATAACCAACAGATCACTGTAGAAATCAAAGAAGAAATTAAAAAATACATAGAAACAAATGACAATGAAAACACGATGTCCTAGAACCTATGGGACGCAGCAAAAGCAGTTCTAAGAGGGAATTTTTTAGCAATTCAATCTCACCTCAAGAAAAAAGAAAAAACGCAAATAAAGAATCGAACCCTACACTTAAAACAAGTTGACAAAGGAGAACAAAGAAAACCCAAAGTCAGGGGAAGGAAAGAAATCAAAGATCAGAGCAGAAATAAATGAAATAGAAATGAAGAAAATAATAGCAAAGATCAATAAAACTAAGAGCTCGTTCTTTGTGAAGATAAACAAAATTGATAAACCCTTACCCAGACTCATCAAGAAAAAATGGGAGAGGACACAAATCAATAAAATTAGAAATGAAATAGGAGAAATCACAACTGCAGAAATACAAAGGATTCCAAAGACTACTACAAACAACTATATGCCAATGAAATGGACAACCATGAAGAAATCGACAAATTCTTGGAAAGGTACAATTTTCCAAGACTGAACCAGGAATTATTAGAAAATATAAAACAGCTCACAAATAATGAAATTGAAACTCTAACTAAAAATCTTCCAACAAACAAAAGTCCAGGATCAGATGACTTCACAGGCAAATTCCATCAAACATTTAGAGAGGAACTAACACTGATCCTTCTCAAATTCTTCCAAAAAATTGCAGAGCGAGAAACACTCCCAAATTCATTCTACAAAGCCACGATCACCCTGACAGCTAAACCAGACAAAGATATCACAAAAAAAGAAACTTACAGACCGATATCACTGATGAACATAGATGCAAAAATCCTGAACAAAATATTAGCGAACAGAATGCAACAACACATTAAAAGGATCGTACATCAAGATCAAGTGGGATTTATCCCAGGGATGCAAGGATTCTTCAATATATGCAAATCAATCAATGTGATACTCCATATAAACAAATTGAAAAATAGAAACCATATGATCAACTCAATTGATGCAGAAAAAGCTTTTGACAAAATTCAACACCCATTTATGACAAAAACTCTCCAGAAAATGGGCATAGAGGGAAGCTACCTCAACATAATAAAGGCCATATATGACAAACCCACAGCAAGCATCATAATCAATGGTGAAAAACTGAAAGCATTTCCACTAAGATCAGGAACAAGACAAGGATATCCACTCTCACCACTCTCATTCAATATAGTTTAGGAAGTCCTAGCCACGGCATTCAGAGAAGAAAAAGAAATAAAAGGAATACAAATTGGAAAAGAAGAAGTTAAACCGTCAATATTTGCCAATAACATGATACTACACATAGAAAATACTAAAGCTGACATTAGAAAACTACTAGAACTGATCAATGAATTTGGTAAGGTTGCAGGATACAAAATTAATGCACAGAAATCTCTGGCATTCCGATACACCAATAATGAAAAATCAGAAAGAGGAATTAAGGAAACTCTCCCATTTACCACTGCAACAAAAAGAATAAAATACCTAGGAATAAACCTGCCTAAGGAGGCGAAAAACTTGTACGCAGAACACTATAAAACACTAATGAAAGATATCAAAGATGACATAAACAGATTGAGAAACATACCATGTTCTTGGATTGGAAGTCTCAATATTGTGAAAATGACGACACTACCCAAGGCAATCTATAGATTCAGTGCAATCCCTATCAAACTACCAATGGCATTCTTCACAGAATTAGAACAAAAAATTTTACAATTCGTATGGAACTACAAAAGACCCCGAATAGCCAAAGCAATCTTGAGAAAGAAAAATGGAGTTGGAGGAATCAGGCTCCCTGACTGCAAACTATACCACAAAGCTACAGTAATCAAGACAGTATGGTACTGGCACAGAAACAGAAATATAGATCAATGGTAGAGGAGAGAATGCCCAGAGATAAACCCACGCACATATCGGCACCTAATTTATGACAAATGAGGCAAGAACATACAATGGAGAAAAGACAGTCTCTTCAATAAGTGGTGCTGGGAAAACTGGACAGCTACATGTAAAAGAATGAAATTAGAACACTACCTAACACCATACACAAAAATTAACTCCAAATGTATCAAAGACCTAAATGTAAGACCGGTCAGTATAAAACTCTTAGAGGAAAACATAGGAAAAACACACTTTGACATAAACCACAGCAAGATCTATTTTGAGCCACCTCCTAGAGTAACAGAAATAAAAACAAAATAAACAAACGGGACATAATTAAACTTAAAAGCTTTTGCACAGCAAGGAAACGATAAACAAGACAACACTCTGAATGGGAGAAAATATTTGCAAATGAAACAGACAAAGGATTAATCTCCAAAATATACAAACTGCTCATGGAGCTCAATATCAAAAAAACAATCCAATTAAAAAATGGGCAGAAGACCTAAATAGACATTTTTCCAAGGAAGACATACAGATGGCCAAGAGGCACATGGAAAGATGCTCAACATCACTAATTGTTAGAGAAATGCAAATCAAAACTACAATGAGATATCACCTCACACCAGTCAGAATGGCCATTATCAAAAAATCTAGAAACAATAAATGCTGGAAAGGGTGTGGTGAAAAGGGAACCCTCTTGCACTGCTGGTGGGAATGTAAATTGATACAGCCACTACGGAGAACAGTATGGAGGTTCCTTAAAAAACTAAATATAGAACTACCATGTGACCCAGCAATCCCACTACTGGGCATATACCCTGAGAAAACCATAATTCAAAAAGAGACATGTGGGTTCCTAGGTGGCACAGTAGTTGAGAGTCTGCCTGCCGATGCTGGGGACATGGGTTCGTGACCCGGTCCGGGAAGATCCCACATGCCACGGAGTGGCTGGGCCCATGAGCCATGGCCGCTGAGCCTGCGCGTCCATCGCCTGTGCTCCACAATGGGAGATGCCACAGCAGTGAGAGGCACGAGTACCACCACCAAAAAAAAAAAAAAAGACAAAAAGAGACATGTACCCCAGTGTTCATTGCAGCCAGGACATGGAACTATTTACAATAGCCAGGACATGGAACCACCTAAATGTTCACTGACAGATGAATGGATAAAGAAGATGTGGTACATATATACAATGGAATATTACTCAGCCATAAAAAAAACAAAATTGAGTTATTTGTAGTGAGGTGGATGGATCTAGGGTCTGTCATACGGAGTGAAGTAAGACAGAAAGAGAAAAACAAGTATCATATACTAACACATATAGGTGTAATCTAAAAAAATAGTATAGGTGATCTTATTTGCAAAGCTGAAATAGAGACACATAGAGAACAAAGGGTGGGGTGGGATGAATTGGGAGATGGCGATTGACATATATACACTACTGATACTATGTATAAAATAGATTACTAATGAGAACATACTGTATAGCACAGGGAACTCTACTCAGTGCTCTGTGGTGACCTAAATGGAAAGGAAATCCAAAAAAGAAGGGATATATGTATACGTATAGCTGATTCACTTTGCTGTACAGTAGAAACACAACATTGTAAAGCAACTATACTCCAATAAAAATAAATTAATTTTTAAAAAAAGAATGTGTTCGTTTTTCTTTGAATATTTAGTAGAATCATCAGTGAAGCTAGTTGGACCAGGGCTTTTCTTTGTTGGAAGTCTTCAATCTCTTTACTTGTTAGAAGTCTATTCAGAATGTCTATTTCTTCTTGAGTCAATTTGGTAGTTTATGTGTTTCTATGAATTTATCCATTTCATCTAGGTTATCTAATTTGTTGACATACAGATATTCATAGTATTCTCTTATATTGCTTTTTATTTCTGTAAGGTTGGTAGTAAGGTCCCCACTTTCATTCCTAATTTGACAACATTCTAACAGCACTGAATCTGCAGCAAACCTCCAAATCATAGACATACCCTCCAATGACCTACTCAGAGGTCAAGTCCTGTAATAGGTTCTTTTTCACACACTATTGCTGGAACACAAGGTTCACGATGGAGTGTATTCTCCCTCGTCAACAAAGCATAGGTTCAAATTGTACAAGTATGCTCCTGGTGGTCTTTGGCTGAAGGGCATTGAGAAGTGGAATATACAGCGGGTACAGGGACTGTGGAGTTGGTCTGGACTGGATTTCAATCCCAGCTCTGCAGTGAACATTTGCCACACTCACTACTGCTCTCTTCGCCTTGGTTGCCCAACATGAATACAGGACTGTCCTATCTCAGAGGAGGCGGGAAAAAACAAATGAGCTGAGGCCAAAAACATAAGTAAATGGTGCCTGTTCCAGATACTGCAAAGATAGTACTGAGAGCTGCCATACACCCCAGTATTTATATCTTACATCATTTATATCTTACATTAGGATGGTAATTATAATTATTGGTATAATTAAGGAACCAATATTGAGACATTATTATTATTAACTAACGTCCATATTTCATTCTTATTTCCTTAGATTTTACCCAGCGTCCTTTATCTGTTCCAGGATGCCATCCAGGATTCCATATTACATGTAGTCATCATGTGTCCTTAGGTTTCTCTTGGCTGTGACACGTTCCCTGACTTTCCTTGTTTTTTATGACCTTGACAATTTTGTGAATACTGGTCAGGCATTTTATAGAATGTCCCTCAATTTGGATTCTTCTGATGTTTTTCTCATGATTAGACTGGGGTTATGTGTTCTTGGGAGGAACACTACAGAGGTATAATGCCATTTTCATTACGTTATATGAAGTGTATATACTATTAACATCCCTTATCACTGTTGATCTTGGCCGTCATCCTGGTCAAGGCAGTGTCTGTCAGGTTTCTCCACTATAAAAGTTACAGATCTTCCTCGACTTATGATGGGGTAACATCCTGATAAACAGATCATAAGCTGAAAATATGTCGAAAATACATTTGACGCACCTCACCTACCGAACATCGTAGCTTAGCCTAACCTATATTAAACACACTCAGAAAACTTACATTAGCGTACAGTTGGGCAAAATCACCTAACACAAAGCCTATTTTACAATAAAGTGTTGAATGAGCTATGTAATTTATTGAATACTGTACTGAAAATGAAAACCAGGGTAGTTGTCTGGACACAGAATGATTCTAAGTGTCTGTGTTTTCTACCCTTGTGATCACACAGCTGACTGGGAGCTGAGGCTCGCTGCCACAGCCCAGCATCATGAAGGAGTATTGTACCAAATACTGCTAGCCAGGAAAACATCAAAATTCAAAGTACAGTTTCTACTGAATATGTATCATTTTTGCACCATCATAAAGTAGAAAAATCGTAAGTCAAACCGTTGTATGTCAGGAACCATCTGTACTCTTCTATTCCTCGTTTTCATGCTGCAGTCTTTGGAATGAAGTCACTATCTACAGCTCAGACTTAAGAAGTGGGAGTTGTGCTCTACCTCCTTGAGGACGGAATATCTACACAAATTATTTGGAATTCTTCTGCCTGGGAGTTCTGTCTCTTCTCTTCCATTTATTTATTTATTCATTTATTTAGTCAATTATTTATTTGTATCAGTATATACTCATGGAATTTTACTTTATGCTTTGGGTTATAATCCAGTATTACTTTATTTTATTGTGCAGAAATGTTTCAGCTTTGGCCACTGGGAACTCTTTCCATTGGTTCTGTGCCCTGTTGCACACTCCCATCAGCGTGGGTTTTTTGGCAGGGGTCGTCTGAGCACTTCCTTATTTTCTGGCACTACAATAGTCTCCAGTCTGATCTTATATATTTTCTGCCCTAATCAGTGATTTCTCCAAGGACCCCAGTTCCTTCTATTGGAGAATGGCATTGGAAACCAGGATCTGAGTGCGAGGTACGCTTGTTGCTACCAGAGGATCATTGCTTCTAGGCCCTCTCAGCTGACAAGGACAGAATATATACATGTGCATACTAACTCCTGTATATATACATATCTATAATTATTTCTATATTTAACTATCTATGTTAAGCTAAACAAGAGTCATACTAATGTCTCTAATTAATTATGATATGGAACATCGTAGCTTCCTCCCTTTGTGTATGTGTAAACTCCCACTCCAACAATGAGAAAACTGGACCCCACCATCTGCTATCCATTATTCAACTCCAGTGTACAGTATCAGAATTGCTAACCTGAACTCATACGGGAAACAACTTTATCAACTAGAGTAGAGCGCTGATATGCAGTTTCTTTTGCTTTTGGTCGTACAAACTACACTCGTTTCCAAAGTTATTTAGGTCAGCAACTTTTCCCCTGTCCCCTTCAATGAGGTTGTTTCATGCATCTGTAATAAGCTAGATTGTTTTGTCATATTTTTCATTCCATCCTGGGATCTTCCTAAATGATTTTTTTTTAATTTTTGTACAGTAAGGTTCTTCTTTTTTTCTCCTAATATTTTTTTAACATCTTTATTGGAGTATAATTGCTCTACACTGTTGTGTTAGTTGCTGCTGTATAACAAAGTGAATCAGCTCTACGTATCCCTCTTGCGTCTCCCTCCCACCCTCCCTATCCACCCCTCTAGGTGGTCACAAAGCACCAAACTGATCTCCCTGTGCTATGCAGCTGCTTCCCACTAGCTATCTATTTCAGTAAGGTTCATTCTTTGTGCTGCAACGTTCTATAGGTTCTGACAAATGCATAGTGTCACATATCCACAATTACAGTGTCATACAGAATATTTTCACCACCCTAAAAAAACCCTCTGTGCTTCATTTATTCAACCCTCCCACCTTCCCCCCAAACACCTGCAAACCACTGATCTTTTAACTATAGTTTTGCCTTTTCCAGGATGTCATATGATGCAAATAATACAGTACGTAGCCTTTTCACACTGGTTTCTTTTGGTTAGGAACATGCACTTAGGATTAAACTATGTCTTTTCATGGCCTGAGAGCTCATTTCCTTTTATTCCTGAGTAATGTTCCATCGTTTAGACAGACCAAAGTTTGTTTATACTTTCACCTGTCGAAGGACACCTTGACTGCTTCCAGTTTGGGTTGATTAGGAATAAAGCTGCTATAAACCTTTATGTACAGATTTTTGTGCACATAGATTTTCAAGTCACTTGGGTAAATACCTAGGAGCACAATTTGCCGGGTTGCATGGCGAGAAATTGCCGAATTGTCTCCAAACTGCCTGCACCATTTTGCACTCCCACAGCAGTGAACAAGGGTTCCTTCTCCTCTGCACCCTTGCCAGCAATTGATATTGTCAGTTCTGTGACCTTTATCTATTCTGATAGTCATTAGCAGTATCTCAGTGTTGTTTTAATTTGCAATTCCCTAATGACAAATGATACTGAACATCTTTTCTTGTGATTCTTTGACATATTCTTTGGTGAGGTGTCGGAGCAGATATTTTGCCCACTTTTAAACTGGGTTGTTTGTTTTCTTATTGTTAAGAATTCTTTATATAATTTGGATACCTGTCCTTTATCAGATATGTGTTTTATAAGTATTTTCTCCTGAGCTGTGGCTTGTCTCTCAATTCTCTTAACAGTGTCTTTCTCAGAGAAGAAGCTTTTCATTTTAAGAAGGTCTAACTTATCAATTTTTTCTTCCATGGACTGCTTTTTGTGTTGTATCTAAAACCTCTTCACCAGGAGTGATGGTGGATGGTGAAGCTCCAGGCCATTTTTCCTGAGGGGGAACATTCAACAAAACACTACAGACGGACTAAAATAACTTTACAGGAGCTCTGGAAACCAGTCAAAGATCTACAGCAACCAAGCAAATGCCCCATCAAGAAAAAAATCACATTCAGAATGGTAGGAAATTTCACAGCACTTCTACTCACCCTTATCCCACCCAGTATAGCACAGTGTGATCAGAATGAAGTGGCCTGATCCCCAGTTCCATTCCTCAGGACAGAAGGAGCAGAGAATAACTTGTTGGCAACATTTTGATCTGTAGACTGACCCAGAGACTGGCTTCTATCTCACCTGACTTGGAGCTCAAAAAGGGAATGGTGGCATAATCTGGATTTCAGACTGGCAGAGGCCACAGAAGACAGTAGTGGGCGCCATGATATGTGACAACCGCAGAGGAACTGCACACATGCAGGTGCTTGGGGGAAAGGCATTACAAGTAATAAAATTTCTCAAAAATAATAGAAAAATAAACAGAGCATCTAAGGCTCTGAGAAGAAGTTGGAATGAGGCTCTTTGCAAAATTAAGACATTTGAAATCAGCTGTGGCTATAGAAGAAAGTTTTAAAAAGCACACACACAAGCCCAGACAGAATACATGCATAGAAAACATCTGATAATACCTTCAGCCTCTACCCAGGGACGACCACAAAACTCAAGGGCCCAGAGTCCTAGAGCTAAAGCCGGGAGACAGAAAGAAAGCAGACCAGCGGGGCACTACTCATTCCTCCTGCTCTGATCCACTCTTGTACCAGGGGCCTGATCAGGCCTGCGTCTGCCTCCTCCTGAGGAGGCCGGAGATCCCATCTGAACAGCCTTCCTACATCAGTGTCCCACTTCAGGTGGCCAGGTGGGAGTTCCAGACCAGTGTGTTCTCCCAGGACACTGACACAGCGGCCAAGTTTATTGGCACTGGGGCCACCACAGTTGGTGTGCTTGGTTCAGGGGCCGGTACTGGAAGAGCGTTTGGCAGCTTGATCACTGGCTATGCCAAGAACCCGTCTCTGAAGCAGCAGCTCTTCTCCTATGCCATTCTGGGCTTTGCCCTATCTGAGGCTATGTGGCTCTTCTATCTGATGGTTGCCTTCTTCATCAATTTCGCCATGTGAGGCTCCATGGAGGTCTCCTACCCACTCCTGCTGCTTGGACTCCAGGCCATGCCTGCTGCTGGAGTGTGCTAAGCTTTACCATTAAACACAACGTTTCTCTAAACTCCAAAAAGAAAAGAACCTCAAGGGCCCATAAATTACCAAAGGTCTTCCATATTGGTCTACAAATATTGGAGACGCAACTATTTTTTCAAATGCCAAATTTTCAATGATCACAAGGCATACAAAGAAACGAGGAAATACTCATTTAAAGAAAGAAAATAAATCTCCAGAAGCCATCTCTGAAGAAACACATGCATCAGTTACTAGACAAAGACTTTCAAAGGAAACTACCTTAACATAGTACAAGCCATATATGGAAAACCCCCAGCAAATGTCACACTCAATGATGAAAACTGAAAGCATTTCTTTAAGATGAGGAACAAGGCAAGTATGCCCACTTTCACCACTTCTGTTCAACCAAGTACAAGAAGCTCTAGTCAGAGAAATTAGGCAAAGAAAAAAATAAAAGGCATTTAAACTGGAAAGAAAGAAAATTATCTCTGTTTACAAACAATATGATCTTATATGCATAAAATCCTAAAGATTCTACCAAAAACCTGTTAGAACTGACAAATGAATTCAGCAAAGTAGCAGGATACAAAGTCAATACATAAAAATCAGTTGCATTTCTAAACACTAACAATCAATTATATTATCCAAAGAGGAAATAACAAACACAATTCCATTTACAACAGCATCAAAAAGAATAAAATACTTAGGAATTAACCAAGGAGGTAAAGACTTGTACAATGAAAATGACAAAACATTACTGAAAGGAATTAAAGATGTATATAAATAAAGCACATCCAATGTTCATGGGTTGGAGACAATATTGTTAAGATGTCAACAGCACCCAAAGCAACCTACAGATTCAATACAATCTCTGTCTAAATCCCAAGGACATTTTTTACAGAATTAGAAATGCCATCCCAAAATTCATATGAAATCTCACAGGACCTTGAATAGCCAAAATAATCTTGAAAAAAAATAACAAAGTTGGAGGCCTGATTTCCAAACATATTACAAAGTTACCATAATCAAAACACTGTGGTACTGGCATAAAGACAGACATATAGACAAATAGAAAGGAATAGGGAGCCCAGAAATACACCCTCATGCATATTGTTCAATAATTTTTGACAGAGGTGCCAAGATCATTCAATGAGGAAATGACAGTCTTTTCCAGAAGTGGTGTTGGGAAAACTGGATGTCCACATGTAAAAGAATAAAGATGGGAAGATGGCGGTGTGGGAAGACACAGAGTTGGCATCTCCCCACAACTAGGGCACCTGCCAGCCGCTGGTGGGGGACTCCCACACCCAAGGAGATGGGAGGAATCCCAAAGTGAACCGGTAGGACATAGGGGGATTGAGGGGGAAGGAGAAGTGGAGGCCAGAAAGGAACGGCACCCCTGAGGCCGGGGAGATCAGGAGAGGCAGGTGGAAGGGGCTCTCCAGGAGGAGCAGAACAGGAGCGGAGATCATTTGCCCTGCCTACTCGGACCCGGGGAGACTGATGAGCTCCCAGGCCAATCCTCTGCCCTCCAAACCCCCCTCCAGGCTGTGAGGGTCCTTGGGGACATAGGAGGGAGGCCCAGAATATAAGGAGAGGCAGGCGGGAGGGGCCCTCCAGGAGGACCAGGAGAGGAGAGGAGGGTGTTAGCCCCACCCACTCAAGCCCAGAAAGCCTACTGGCCTCCCAGGTGAGGTCCCCTGCCCTCTGAGACCAGGGGTGGGGGCCACGTCCGGGGCCCTTCTGTTCCTTGAGCCTAAGCCCCAACACCCCACAGTCCCCAGGGCCTTTTCCAACCCTGTGGGTCCTGAGCATTGGCCCCGCCCACCACCCAAACCCTGCCCTGCTTAGACTCCACCCTAAACAGCCAAGGTCTTTTCTCCCTTTTTTCTTTTTCTTTTCCCTCCTCCTCTTTTTTTTACTATTGTGGTACTGATGTAGTTTCCAGTTGTTGATTCATCTATATTTTTATATTCTTTCTAACATATCTGTTATTTTTCTAGTCTAATTTTATTTTTTACTTTCTTATTGTTTTTTGTATTTTGTGTTTTATTTTTGCCGCCCCATGCAGCTTGTGGGATCTTGGCTCATGAGCCCGGGGTCAGGCCAAAGCTCCTGCCCTGGGAGCTCCAAGTCCAAACCACTGGACTAACAGAGAACTTCAGACACCAGGGAATATTCATTGGAGTGAGGTCACACGGAGTTCCTCATCTCAGGACCAAGACCCAGCTCTACTCAATAGCCTACAAACTGCCATGTGGGAAGCCTCATGCCAAACAACCAGTAAGACAGGAACATAATCCCACTCTTAAAAAAAAAAAGAGAGAGAGAGAGAGAGAGATGGCAAAACAGTATGTCACAGATGAAGGAGCAAGCTAAACACCTACAAGCCCAAATAAATGAAGAGGAAATAAGCAATCTACCTGAAAAAGAATTCAGAGTAATGACAGTAAAGATGATCCAGAAGCTCGGAAATAGAATGGAGGCACGAATTGAGAAAACACAAGAAATGTTTAACAGAGATATAGAAGAACTAAAGAACAAACAAACAGAGATAAACAACACAATAACTGGAATGAAAAATACACTAGAAGGAATAAGTAACAGAAAAACTGAGGCAAAAGAATGAATAAGTGAGCTGGAAGCCAAAATGGTGGAAATAACTGCTGAGGAACAGAATAAAGAAAAAAGAATGAAAATAACTGATGACAGTCTCAGAGACCTCTGGGACAACATTAAATGCACCAACATTTGAATTATAGGGGTCCTAGAAGAAGCAGAGAAAAAAAAGGGTCTGAGAAAATATTTGAAAAGATTGTAGTGGAAAACTTCCCTAACATGGGAAAGGAAATAGTCACCCAAATCCAGGAAGCACAGAGAGTCCCATACAGGATAAACCCTAGGAAAAACACACCAAGACACATATTCATCAAACTAACAAAAATTAAATTCAAAGAAAAAATATTAAGGCAGCAAAGGAAAAACAAAAAATAGCATACAAAGGAATCCCCATAAGGTTATCAGCTGATTTTTCAGCAGAAACTCGGCAGGCCAGAAGGGAGGGGCAGGATATATTTAAAGTGATGAAAGAGAAAAACCTACAACCAAGATTACTCTACCCAGCAAGGATCTCATTCAGATTCGATGGAAGTCAAAAGCTTTTCAGACAAGCAAAAGCTAAGAAAATTCAGCACCACCAAACCAGCTTTACAACAAATACTAAAGAAACTTCTCTAAGCAGGAAACACAAGAGAAGAAAAAGACCCACAAAAACAAACCCAAGGGCTTCCCTGGTGGTGCAGTCATTGGGAGTCCGCCTGCCGATGCGGGAGGCACAGTTTTGTGCCCCAGTCCGGGAGGGTCCCACATGCCGTGGAGCAGCTGGGCCCATGGGCCATGGCCACTGGGCCTGCACGTCCAGGTAGCCTGTGCTCCACAGCGGGGGTGGGGGCTGCAGCGGTGGGAGGCCCGCATACCACACACACTAAACAAAAAACCAAAACAATTAAGAAAATGGTAATAGGAACATTCATATTGATAATAACCTTGAAGGTAAATGGATTAAATGTCCCAACCAAAAGACACAGACTGGCTGAATGGATACAAAAACAAGACGCATATATATGCTGCCTACAAGAGACCCACTTCAGACCTAGGGACACATACAGACTGAAAGTGAATGGACAGAAAAAGATATTCCATGCAAATGGAAATCAAAAGAAACCTGGAGTAGCAATACTCATATCAGATAAAATAGACTTTAAAAGAAAGACTGTTACAAAAGATAAGGAGGGACACTACATCATCATCAAGGGATCAATCCAAGACGAAGATATAACAATTATAAATGTTTTTGCACCCAACATAGGAGCACCTCAATACATAAGGCAAATGCTAACAACCATGAATGGAGAAATCGACAGTAACACATTAACAGCAGGGGATTTTAACACCCCACATACAACAATGGACAGATCATCCAAACAGAAAATAAATAAGGAAACACAAGCTTTAAATGACACAATAGACCAGATAGATCTGACTGATATTTATAGAACATTCCACCCAAAAGTGGCAGATTACACTTTCTTCTCGAGTGCATATGGAACATTCTCCAGGATAGATCACATCTTGGGTCACAAATCAAGCCTCAAAAAATTAAAGAAAATTAAAGTCGTATCAAACATCTTTTCTGACCACAACACTATGAGATTAGACCCATTACAGGAAAAAAACTTCACAAAACACACATATATGGAGGCTAAACAGTGCACTACTAAATAACCAACAGATCACTGTAGAAATCAAAGAAGAAATTAAAAAATACATAGAAACAAATGACAATGAAAACACGATGTCCTAGAACCTATGGGACACAGCAAAAGCAGTTCTAAGAGGGAATTTTTTAGCAATTCAATCTCACCTCAAGAAAAAAGAAAAAACTCAAATAAAGAATCGAACCCTACACTTAAAAGAAGTTGACAAAGGAGAACAAAGAAAACCCAAAGTCAGGGGAAGGAAAGAAATCAAAGATCAGAGCAGAAATAAATGAAATAGAAATGAAGAAAATAATAACAAAGATCAATAAAACTAAGAGCTCGTTCTTTGAGAAGATAAACAAAATTGGTAAACCCTTACCCAGACTCATCAAGAAAAAATGGGAGAGGACACAAATCAATAAAATTAGAAATGAAATAGGAGAAATCACAACTGCAGAAATACAAAGGATTACAAAAGACTACTACAAACAACTATATGCCAATGAAATGGACAACCGTGAAGAAATGGACAAATTCTTGGAAAGGTACAATTTTCCAAGACTAAACCAGGAATTATTAGAAAATATAAAACAGCTCACAAATAATGAAATTGAAACTCTAAAAATCTGCCAACAAACAAAAGTCCAGGATCAGATGACTTCACAGGCAAATTCCATCAAACATTTAGAGAAGAACTAACACTGATCCTTCTCAAATTCTTCCAAAAAATTGCAGACAGAGAAACACTCCCAAATTCATTCTACAAAGCCACGATCACCCTGATACCAAAACCAGACAAAGATATCACAAAAAAGAAACTTACAGACCGATATCATTGATGAACATAGATGCAAAAATCCTGAACAAAATACTAGCAAACAGAATGCAACAACACATTAAAAGGATCGTACATCATGATCAAGTGGGATTTATCCCAGGGATGCAAGGATTCTTCAATATACGCAAATCAATCAATGTGATACACCATATTAACAAATTGAAGAATAGAAACCATATGATCATCTCAATAGATGCAGAAAAAGCTTTTGACAAAATTGAACACCCATTTATGACAAAAACCCTCCAGAAAATGGGCATAGAGGGAACCTACCTCAACATAATAAAGGCCATATATGACAAACCCACAGCAAGCATCATAATCAATGGTGAAAAACTGAAAGCATTTCCACTAAGATCAGGAACAAGACAAGGATATCCACTCTCACCACTCTCATTCAACATAGTTTTGGAATTCCTAGCCACGGCATTCAGAGAAGAAAAAGAAATAAAAGGAATACAAATTGGAAAAAAATAAGTAAAACTGTTAATATTTGCCGATAACATGATACTACACATAGAAAATACTAAAGCTGACATTAGAAAACTACTAGAAGTAATCAATGAATTTGGTAAGGTTACAGGATACAAAATTAATGCACAGAAATCTCTGGCATTCCTATACACCAACAATGAAAAATCAGAAAGAGGAATTAAGGAAACTCTCCCATTTACCACTGCAACAAAAAGAATAAAATACCTAGGAATAAACCTGCCTATGGAGGCAAAAAACTTGTACTCAGAAAACTATAAAACACTGATGAAAGATATCAAAGATGACATAAACAGATGGAGAAATATACCATGTTCTTGGATTGGAAGAATCAATATTGTGAAAATGACTACACTACCCAAAGCAATCTATAGATTCAGTGCAATCCCTATCAAACTACCAATGGCATTCTTCACAGAATTAGAACAAAAAATTTTACAATTCATATGGAAACACAAAAGACCCCGAATAGCCAAAGCAATCTTGAGAAAGAAAAATGGAGTTGGAGGAATCAGGCTCCCTGACTGCAAACTATACCACAAAGCTACAGTAATCAAGACAGTATGGTACTGGCACAAAAACAGAAATACAGATCAATGGTAGAGGAGAGAATGCCCAGAGATGAACCCATGCACATACGAGCACTTAATTTATGACAAATGAGGCAAGAACATACAATGGAGAAAAGACAGCCTCTTCAATAAGTGGTGCTGGGAAAACTGGACAGCTACATGTAAAAGAATGAAATTAGAACACTACCTAACACCATACACAAAAGTAAACTCTAAATGGATTAAAGACCTAAATGTAAGACCGGACAGTATAAAACTCTTAGAGGAAAACATAGGAAAAACACACTTTGACATAAACCACAGCAAGATCTATTTTGAGCCACCTCCTAGAGTAACAGAAATCAAAACAAAAATAAACAAATGGGACATAATTAAACTTAAAAGCTTTTGCACAGCAAAAGAAACCATAAACAAGACAATTCTCTGAATGGGGAAAACATTTGCAAATGAAACAGACAAAAGATTAATCTCCAAAATATACAAACTGCTCATGGAGCTCAATATCAAAAAAACAATCCAATTAAAAAATGGGCAGAAGACCTAAATAGACATTTTTCCAAGGAAGACATACAGATGGCCAAGAGGCACGTGGAAAGATGCTCACCATCACTAATTGTTTGAGAAATGCAAATCAAAACTACAATGAGGTATCACCTCACACCAGTCAGAATGGCCATTATCAAAAAATCTAGAAACAATAAATGCTGGAAAGGGTGTGGTGAAAAGGGACCCCTCTTGCACTGCTGGTGGGAATGTAAATTGATACAGCCACTACGGAGAACAGTATGGAGGTTCCTTAAAAAACTAAATATAGAACTACCATGTGACCCAGCAATCCCACTACTGGGCATATACCATCAGAAAACCATAATTCAAAAAGAGACATGTGGGCTTCCCTGGTGGTGCAGTGGTTGAGAGTCCGCCTGCCAATGCAGGGGACACGGGTTTGTGACCTAGTCCGGGAAGATCCCACATGCCACGGAGCAGCTGGGCCCATGAGCCATGGCTGCTGAGCCTGCACGTCCAGAGCCTGTGCTCCACACGGGAGAGGCCACAGCAGTGAGAGACCCGAGTACCGCCAAAAAAAAAAAAAAAATACAAAAAGAGACATGTACCCCAGTGTTCATTGCAGCACGATTTACAATAGCCAGGACATGGAACCAACCTAAGTGTCCATCAACAGATGAATGGATAAAGAAGATTGGCACATATATACAATGGACTATTACTCGGCCATAAAAGGAAACAAAATTGAGTTATTTGTAGTGAGGTGGATGGACCTAGAGTCTGTCATACAGGGTGAAGTAAGTCAGAAAGAGAAAAACAAATACTGTATGCTAATGCATATATGGTATCTAAAAAAAAAAAATGGTACTGATGAACCTAGTTGCAGGGCAGGAATACAGAGGTAGACATAGAGAATGGACTTGAGGACATGGGGTGGGAGGGCGAAACTGGGACGAAGTGAGAGTAGCATCGACATATATACACTACTGAATGTAAAATAGTTGGCTGGTGGGAAGCAGCAGTGTAGCACAGGGAGATCAGCTCAGTGCTTTGCGATGACCTACAGGGGTGGGATAGGGAGGACGGGAGGGAGGCTCAAGAGGGGATATGGTGACATGTGCATGCATATGGCTAATTCGTTTTGTTGTGCAACATAAACTAACACAGTATTGTGAAGCAATTATACTCCAATAAAGATCTATTTTTTTAAAAAAGTAAAAGAAAAAAAGAATAAAGTTGGGCCCTTATCTTATACCATATACAAAAATTATTCAAAATGGATCAAAAACCTAAATATAAGAGATTAAACTATAAAACTCTTAGAAAAAAACAAAGAGGAAAAGCTTCAGGACACTGGATTTTTAAAAAATATTTGGAATATGATACTAAAAGTAAAGTCAATAAAAGAAAAGATAAATGGACTTCATCAAAATTAAAACCCTTTGGGGACTTCCCTAGTGGTCCAGTGGTAAAGAATCTACCTTACAATGCAGGGGACATGGGTTCAATC
The DNA here is from genome assembly GCF_011762595.2 of Tursiops truncatus. Lineage (NCBI taxonomy): Eukaryota > Metazoa > Chordata > Mammalia > Artiodactyla > Delphinidae > Tursiops > Tursiops truncatus. Next base: position 8,494,993 of record NC_047047.1, read on the forward strand.
CCTGGTCAGGGAACTAAGATCCCACATGCCGCAGAGCAACCAAGCCCACGGGCCACAACTACTACTGAGCTCACGCACCTCAACTAGAGAGCCTGCGTGCCACAACCTACAGAGCCCACGTGCCCTGGAGCCTGCATGCCACAACTAGAGAAGAGAAAACCCACACACCACAACTAGAGAGAAGCCCGTGCACCACAACAAAGAGCCCGCGTGCCGCAACTAAGACCCTACACAGCCAAAAATAAATAAAATAAATAAATCTTTAAAAAAAATTAAAACCCTTTGTACATCAAAGGACACTAATAACAGAGTGAAAGGCAATCCATGGAGGAGAAGAATATATTTCCAAATCAGGGATTAATATCTAGATTATACAAAAAACTACCACAACTCAGGAACAACAACAACACCGACACACATACACACACAAAACTGATTTTAAAATGGGCAAGATATTTCAATAAACATTTATCTGAAGATATGCAAATGACCAATAAGCACATAAGAAGATACTTAATATCTTAGTCATTAGGGAAATGCAAATAAAAACCACAAGGAGACACAACTTCGTATCCATTAGGATGGCTGTGATAAACAAAAATGAAGGAAAAGAAAAGAAAAGGTAAATAGCAAGCGTTAGTAAGGATGTGGAGAAATTGGGATCTTTTGCGTTGCTAGTGTGATGTGAAGTGGTATGGCTGCTGTGGAAAACAATTTGGTGGTTCCTCAAAAACTAAACATAAAATCAGCATATGATCCAACCACTCCACTCTGGGTATACACCCAAAAGAACTGAAAGCAGAGACTCAAACAGATATTTTTGCACCCATGTTCACTGCAGCATTAATCACAACAACCAGAAGGTAGAAGCAATGTAAGTGCCCATCAACAGATGAATGGATAAGCAAAATGTGGTTTGTACATGCAAAGGAATATTATTCAGCCTTAAATAGGAAGGAACTTCTGACATATGTTACAACAGGGATAAAGCCTGAAGATAGAATGCTAAGTGAAATAAACCAGAAGGAAATATATTATATTATTCCAGTTATATGAAATATCTGTAACAGGCAAATTCATAGAGACAAAGTACGATAATGATGTCAGAGGCTGGGGGTAGGGAGTAATGGAGAGTTACTGTTTATTTGGGTACACAGTTTCAGTTTGGGAAGATGAAAAAGTTCTGGAGATGTGTGGTAGTGATAGTTACAGAACAATATGAATGTGCTTAATGGCACAGAACTGTACACTTAAAAATGGCTTAAATGATCATTCTTATGTTATTTACATTTTATCATGATAAAAAAATTTAACTCCTTATCAAATGCAAAGTTATCTAGATTTTCTCCTATGTTTCCCTCTAGAAGTTTTATAGTTTTGTGTCTTATATTTAAGTCTATGACCTATTTTGACTTAATTTTTGTGAAAGGTGTAAGGTGTGTCTCGGTTCTTTTTTAAAGATGTGAGATTTTTATAAATAATGGAATACCACTAAGCCATAAACAGAATGAAATTTGCAGCAACAGAGATAGCCATGGAGAGTATTACACTAAGTGAAATATGTCAGAAAAAGAAAGACAAATAATGTATGATCACTTATATGTGGAATCTAGAAAATACAGCAAACAAGTGAATATAACAAAAAAAGAAGCAGACTCACAGATACAGAGAACAACCTAGTGGTTACCACTGGGACAGGGAAGGGAGGACGGGCAATATAGGGGTAGGGGATTAAGAGGTACAAATTATTACATATAAAATAATCTACAAGGATATATTATACAATATGTGGAATATAGCCAATGTTTTATAAAATGCACATTGAAACTGTCAAAATATAAGATAAAACAAAAATAAAAGAATTATAAAAAGAAAGAAGGTACAATTTTCCAAGACTGAACCAGGGAGAATTAGAAAATATAAACAGACCCACCACAAGTAATGAAATTGAAACTGTAATTAAAAATCTTCCAACAAACAAAAGTCCAGGACCAGATGGCTTCACAGGCAAATTCTATCAAACATTTAGAGAAGACCTAACACCAATCCTTCTCAAACTCTTCCAAAAAATTGTGGAGGGAGAAACATTCCCAAATTCATCCTACAAAGCCATGATCACCCTGATACCAAAACCAGACATCTTTTTCACAAAAAAAGAAAATTATAGACCAATATCACTGATGAACATAGATGCAAAAATCCTGAACAAAATACTAGCAAACAGAATGCAACAGCACATTAAAAGGATCGTACACCATGATCAAGTGAGATTTATCCTAGGAATGCAAGGGTTCTTCAATATATGCAAATCAATCAATGTGATACACCATATTAACAAATTAAGGAATAAACACCATATGATCATCTCAATAGATGCAGAAAAAGCTTTTGACAATATTCAACACTCATTTATGATAAAAACTTTCCAGAAAGTGGGCATAGAGGGAACCTACCTCAACATAATAAAGGCCATATATGACAAACCCATAGCAAACATCATTCTCAATGGTGAAAAACTGAAAGCATTTCCACTAAGATCAGGAACAAGACAAGGATGTCCACTCGCGCCACTCTCATTCAACATAGTTTTGGAAGGCCTAGCCACGGCAATCAGAAAAGAAAAAGAAGTAAAAGGAATACAAATTGGAAAAGAAGAAGTAAAACTATCACTGTTTGCAGATGACATGATACTATATGTAGAAAATCCTAAAGATGCCACCAGAAAACTACTAGAACTAATCAATAAATTTGGTAAAGTTGCATGATACGAAATTAATCATGCATCATGATTAAAATTTCTGGTATTCCTATATGCTAACAACAAAAAATCAGAAAGAGAAATTAAGGAGACAATCCCATTTGCCATTGCAAAAAGAATAAAATACCTTGGAATAAACCTGCCTAAGGAGGCAAAAGACCTGTACTCAGAAAACTATAAAACACTGATGAAAGAAATCAAAAATGACATAAACAGATGGAGAAATATACCATGTTCTTGGATTGGAAGAATCAATATTGTGAAAATGACTATACTACCCAAAGCAATCTACAGATTCAATGCAATTCCTATAAAACTACCAGTGGCATTTTTCACAGAACTAGAACAAAAAATTTCACAATTCGTATGGAAACATAAAAGACCCCGAATAACCAAAGCAATCTTGAAAAAGAAAAACGGAGCTGGAGGAATCAGGCTCCCTGACTTGAAACTATACTACAAAGCTACAGTAATCAAGACAGTATGGCACTGGCACAAAAACAGAAATATAGATCAATGGTACAGGATAGAATGCCCAGAGATAAACCCACGCACATACGGGCACCTAATTTATGACAAATGAGGCAAGAATATACAATGGAGAAAAGACAGCCTCTTCAATAAGTGGTGCTGGGAAAACTGGACAGCTACATGTAAAAGAATGAAATTAGAACACTACCTAAAACCATACACAAAAATTCACTCCAAATGGATGAAAGACCTAAATGTAAGACTGGACACTATAAAACTCTTATAAGAAAACATAGGAAAAATACTCTTTGACAGAAACCACAGCAAGATCTTTTTTGACCCAGCTCCTAGAGTAATGAAAATAAAAACAAAAATAAACAAATAAGACCTAATGAAACTTAAAAGCTTTTGCACAGCAAAGGAAACCATAAACAAGATGAAAAGACAACCCTTGGAATGGGAGAAAATATTTGCAAATGAAGCAACTGACAAAGGATTAATCTCCAAAATATACCAACAGCTCATGGAGCTTAATATCAAAAAAAAACAAACAACCCAATTAAAAAATGGGCAGAAGACCTAAATAGACATTTCTCCAAAGAAGACACACAGATGGCTAAGAGGCACATGAAAAGATGCTCAACATCACTAATTATTAGAGAAATGCAAATCAGAACTACAATGAGGTATCACCTCACACCAGTCAGAATGGCCATCATCAAAAAATGTACAAACAGGGCTTCCCTGGTGGCGCAGTGGTTGGGGGTCCGCCTGCCGATGCAGGGGACACGGGTTTGTGCCCCGGGCCAGGAAGATCCCACATGCCACGAAGCAGCTGGGCCCGTGAGCCATGGCCGCTGAGCCTGCGCGTCCGGAGCCTGTGCTCCGCAACGGGAGAGGCCACAATAGTGAGAGGCCCATGTACCACAAAAATACAAAACAAAACAAAAATAAAAATGTACAAACAATAAATGATGCAAAGTGTGTGGAGAAAAGGGAACCCTCTTGCACTGTTGGTGGGAATGTAAACTGATACAGCCACTATGGAGAAGAGTATGGAGGTTCCTTAAAAAACTAAAAATAGAACTACCATATGACTCAGCAATCCCACTACTGGGCATATACCCAGAGAAAACCATAATGCAAAAGGACACGTGTACCCTAATATTCATTGCAGCACTATTTACAATAGCCAGGACATGGAAACAACCTAAATGTCCAATAATAGATGAATGGATAAAGAAGATGTGGTACATATATACAATGGAATATTACTCATCCATAAAAAGGAACGAAATTGGGTCTCTGCAGCCAGAGACCCCAGGACCTAGTTCTGTCTACCAGCAAGCTGACACCTGCTCTGAGACACCATGGACCCCCTCAGCTAGCCACCCCAGGATTCAGTCCCACTCACCAGCGGGCCAAGACCAGCTTTGGGACACATCTGACGCCACAGCCAGCCATGTCAGGAACTGGCCCACTCACCAGCAGGTGGACACTAGATCCGGGACTCCTGGCCTGCAGTCACCCACCCCAGAACCTGGCAGTGCCCACCACTGGGCCAGCAATAGCCCCTGGACACCTCAAGCTTCACAACCAGCCACCTTGTGACCTGGCCCTGCCCACCAGAGGCCTCCACACAAGGCAGGGCCTGGCAACCAATCAGACTGGGGGCTGGCCATGCCTACCAGACCACCCACAGTTGTCGGCCGGCCGCAAGAGAAGGACTCATGCAGCCCCCATAGAGGGCACCCCTAGAACATACAGCTCTACTGAAGAGAGGGGCAAGCACCACTGGGAGGTATAGGATGTCTCCTACAAAAGCCCACTTCTCCAAGGCTGGAAAATGTAACCAACCTACCAGATACATAAAAATAAAAACAGCAACCTAGGCAAAATGAGGTGACAGAGAAACATGTTCCAAATAAAGGAACAAGATAAAACCCCAGAAGAACTAAGTGAAGTGGAAATAGGCAATCTATCCAATACAGAGTTCAAGGTAATAATCATAAAAATGTTGAAGAACTTGAGAGAAGGTTGGATGAACAGAGTGAGAACTTAGAAGTTTTTAATAAAGAGTTAGAAAATATAAAGAAGAGCCAAACAGAGATAAAGAATAAATAACAGGAAAAAAAAAAAAAAGAAATGAAAGATTCTCTAGAAGGAATCAACAGTGGATGAGATGATACAAAGGAATGGATCAGTGAGCTGGAAGATAAGAGTAGTGGCAATCATTGCTGCTGAACAGAAAAAAGAAATAAGAATAAAAAGAAATGAATTGGGAGATTGAGATTGAGATATATACACCAATGTGTATAAAATAGATAATAAGAACCTACTGTATAAAAAAATTTAATTTAATTTTAAAAAAAAAGAAATGAGGATAGTTTAAGAGACCTCTGTGACAACGGCAAGCATGCTAACATTTGCATTACAAGGGTCCCAGAAGGAGAAGAAATAGCAAAAGGCAGGGAATATATTTGAAGATATCACAGCTGCAAACATCCCTAACCTGGGAAAGGAAACAGACATCCAGGTCCAGGAGGCACAGAGAGTCCCAAACAGGATGAACCCAAAGAGGAGCAAGAAACAGAGTAATTGAAATAGTAAAAATTTAAAATAAAGGGTGAATATTAACATCAGCAAGGGAAAAGCAACAAGTTCCATACAAGGGAATTCCCATAAGGCTACCAGCTGACTTTTCAGCAGAAGCCCTGCAGGCCAGAAGAGAGTGGCAGGGTTTAAAGTGATGAAAGGGAAAAACCTACAACCAAGAATACTCTGCCTGGCAAGGTTTTCATTCTGATTTGATGGAGAGATCAAAAGTTTTACAGACAAGCCAAAGCTAAAAGAGTTCAGCACCACCAAGCCAGCTTTAAAAGAAATGTTAAGGAACTTCTCTAGATGAAAAAGAAAAGGCCACAACAAGAAATATGAAAATTATGAAAGAAAAAAATCTCATTGGCAAAGGCAAATATACAATAAAGGCAGTAAATCAACCACACAGAATGCTAGAGGAAGGTTAAAAGACAAAAGTAGTAAAATCATCTATATCCACAGTAAGTAGTTAAGGGATACACAAAACAATAAGATGTAAAATGTGATGTCAAAAATAGTAAACAGGAGGGGGGGAGTAAAAGTGCAGTGTTGTTAAAATGCTTTTGAACTCAGAGATCATCAACTTAAAATAATCCTATATAGGGCTTCCCTGGTGGCACAGTGGTTGAGAGTCTGCCTGCCGATGCAGGGGACACGGGTTCGTGCCCCGGTCCAGGAAGATCCCACATGCCGCAGAGCGGCTGGGCCTGTAAGCCACGGCCGCTGAGCCTGCGTGTCCAGAGCCTGTGCTCCTCAATGGGAGAGGCCACAACAGTGAGAGGCCTGCGTACCACAAAAAAAAAAAAAAATTCCATATATATGTAGATTGCTATATATAAACCTCAAACCAAAAATCTATAATAGATACACACACAGAAAAGAGAAAGGAATCCAAACATAACACTAAAGACTCATCAAATCACAAGTGATGAGAACAAAAGAATAGGCAATAACTATGTAATATCTTAGTATGGTATCAAATGGTAACTAGACTTATCATGGTGAGCATTTTGAAATGTACAGAAATATTGAATCACTATGTTGTAATAACATAGTGTTGTAGGTTAATTTTACTTCAAAAACAAACTCATAGCAAAAGAGATCAGATTTACAGTTACCAGAGGTTGGGGTAGGGGAGGAAAATTGGATGAAAGCAGTCAAAAGGTACAGAATTCCAGTTACAAGATAAATAAGTACTACAGATGTAATGTAAAACATGATAAATATAATTAACACTGCTGTGTTATCTGTGAAAGTTATTAAAAGAGTAAATCCTAAGAGTTCTAGTCACAGGAAATAAATTTTTTTCTATTTTTTAATTTTATATCTATGAGATGATGGATGTTCAACAAACTTATTGTGATAATCATATCATAATGTATGTAAGTCAATTCATTACGGTGTACCTCTTAAACTTATATAGTGCTATACGTCAAATATTTCTCAATAAAACTGGAAGGAAAAAAAAAAAGACCATCATTACCCGCCATGGAATTGTCACTCTTTGCTTCTTTGTGAAAGATCATTTGCCTGTATTTGTGTGTATCTACTTCTCAGCTCTCAATTCTGTTTCATTAATTTATGCACCTATTCTTTTAACACCATGCCATCTTAATTATTATAGCTTTCTAGTTAGTCTTAAAACTGGGTATTGTGAGTCCTCCAACTTTGTTCTTTTTATTCAGTATTATTTTGATTACTCTAGGTCTTTTGCCTTTCCATATAGACTTTATTTTATTCTTTTTAATTTATTTATTTTTATTTATTTATTATTCTTGGCTATGTTGGGTCTTCGTTGCAGTGTGTGGGCTTCTCATTGCGGTAGCTTCTCTTGTTGCGGAGCACGGGCTCTAGAGCATGCGGGCTTCAGTAGATGTGGCACGTGGGCTCAGTAGTTGTGGCTCACGGGCTTAGTTGCTCGATGGCATGTGGGATCTTCCCAGACCAGGGCTTGAACCTGCGTCACCTGCATTGGCAGGCAGATTCTTAACCACTGCACCACTAGGGAAGCCCTCCACATAGACTTTAGAATCATAGCTACAAAATAGCTTATTGGGGTTTTGATTGGGATTGTGTTGAATATATAAATTGACAGACATATGGCATCTTAACAATATTGCATCTTCCAATGAACAAGGAATATCTATTTATTTAGATCTTTGATTTATTCTATCAGAGTTTTGTAGTTTTCCTCATATAGATATTATACATATTTTATTACATTTTAAATTTTGTGTGCTATTATAAGTGATATTGTTTTTTAATTTCAAATTCCAAGTGTTTATTGCTGGTATATAGGAAATCAATTTACTTTTGTATATTAATCTTGTATCCTGCAACTTTGCTATACCTTCTTAGTAGTTCCAGGAGTTGGGGATGGGGGTGCGGTTTTTGGTTGATTCTTTGGGATTTTCTGCATAGGGAATCATGTCGTCTGTGAAGAAACAAAATCTGTATATTTTAAAATTTCCTTTCTTCATCTTGTTACACTAATTAGGACTTCCAGTATAAGAGGAATATGAAAGATGAGAGAGGACTTCCTTGCCTTGTTCCCCATCTTAGGAGGAAAGCATCCAGTTTCTCAACATGAAGTTTGATGTTGCCTCTAGGGTTTGTTTGTTTATTTATTAAGATTTTATTTTTAGGGCAATTTTAGATTCACAACAAAATTAAGGGGAAGGTATAGAGATTTTCTGTATAACCCCTGCCCACACATGCATAGTCTCCCCCATTATCAACATCCCCCACCAGAGTAGTACATTTGTCACAATTTATAAACTTGCATTGAGGGCTTCCCTGGTGGTGCAGTGGTTAAGATTCCGCCTGCCAATGCAGGCGACAGGGGTTCGAGCCCTGGTCCAGGAAGATCCCACATGCCACAGAGCAACGAAGCCCGTGCGCCACAACTACTGAGCGCACGTGCCACAACTACTGAAGCCTGTGAACCTAGAGCCCGTGCTCTGCAACAAGAGAAGCCACGACAATGAGAAGCCCGCGCATCACAACAAAGAGTAGCCCCTGCCCACCACAACTAGAGAAAGCCTGTGCGCAGCAGCAAAGACCTAATACAGCCTAAATAAATAAATAAATAACCTAAATTAATTAATTAAAACTTGCATTGAGACGTCATAATCTCTCTAAGTCCATAGTTTACATTAGGGTTTGCTCTTGGTGTTTTACATTCTATGAGTTTGGACAAATGTATAATGACATGTATTCAGCATTATAATACCAAAGAGTATTTTCACTGCCCTAAAAATCTTCTGTGCCCCACCTATTCATCCCTCCCCATCCCCTACCCCCTGGGTAAAATTCTTACTCTCTCCATAGTTTTACCTTTTCCAGATGTTGGAATCATACAGTATGTAACCATTTTAGATTGGTTTCTTTCACTTAATAATATGCATTTAAGGCTCCTCTATGGCTTTTTGTTTTTGTTTTTGTTTTGTTTTGTTTTTTTGGCCATGTCGCACGGCTTGCAGGATCTTAGTTCCCAGACCAGGGATTGAACCCGAACCCTCAGCAGTGAAAGCACAGAGTCCTAACCACTGGACTGCCAGGGAATTCCCAAGCCTCCTCCATGTCTTTTCATGTCTTGATAGTTCACTTCTTTTTAGCACTGAATAATATTCCAATGTCTGGATGTACCATGGTTTATCCATTCACCTACCGAAGGACATATTGGTTACTTCCAAGTTTTGGCAATTATGAATAAAGCTGCTATCAACATCCATGTGCAGGTTTTTGTATGGACATAAGCTTTCAACTCTTAAGGGTAAATACCAAGAAGTGCGACTGCTGCATGGTATGGTAAGAGTATGTTTAGTCTTGTACAAAACCACCAGACTGTCTTCCCAAGTGATTGTACCATTTTGCATTCCCACCAGCAATGAATGAGCGTTCCTATTGCTCCACATCTTCACCAGCATTTAGTGTTGTCAGTGTTCCAGATTTTGATCATTCTGATAGGTGTGTAGTGGTATCGCATTGTTGTATTTATTTTTTTAATTTTTTGTTTTTTCAAATTTTTATTTATTTTTTGACCATGCTGTGTGGCATGCAGGATCCCAGTTCCACAACCAGGGATCAAACCCACACCCCCTGCAGTGGAAGCACGGACCACTGGACCACCAAGGAAGTCCCTCATTGTTGTTTTAATTTGCATTTTTTCCCTGATGATATATTATGTGGAGGATCTTTTCATATGCTATATATACCATTTGTATATCTTCTTTGATAAAGTATCTGTTAAGGTCTTTGGCTCATTTTTTAATCCAGTTGTTCATTTTCTTATGGTTGAGTTTTTAAAAATTCTTTGTATAATTTAGATAACAGGCCTTTATCAGATGTGTCTTTTACACAGAATTTCTCCCAGCCTGTGGCTTGTCTTCTCATTCTCTTGACATTGTCTTTCACAGAGCAGAAGTTTTCTAATTTTAATGAAGTCCAGCTTATTATTTTGGGGAGAAAGCAATACTAAGACCCATAAGACCCCAGAACACCTTCTGTGTGATACATACAACCAGAGTGGTATGGACACAAAGGGGTCAATCCCGTATAATCATTAATTTTAAAAGATCCTGATATTTCTGCTTCATAGAAAATAATACACCTACAGTTCAGCAGACCAGCCCTTGGCCAGGGTGAAGAAAGACCAGATTATTCACAGCTTGTATTCTGAGCGCATCCCACTTACCTCCTTACCACAGGGAATTCCAAACAATAAGAAGAGCAAATGTAAATAAATTATGGAAAGGAAGAAGAAATAGCTATGACATACTAAAAAACAACAACAAAATGAGTCTCTTTTTTTTTTTTTTTTTGCGGTACGCGGGCCTCTCACTGTTGTGGCCTCTCCCGCTGCGGAGCACAGGCTCCGGACACGCAGGCCCAGCCTCCATGGCCCACAGGCCCAGCCGCTCCACGGCACGTGGGATCCTCCCGGACCGGGACACAAACCCATGCCCCCTGCATCGGCAGGCGGACTCCCAACCACTGTGCCACCAGGGAAGCCCAAGCCTCTTTTTGATCACATAAAACCTGCTTTAAACTTTCCAAGTGGGCTGAATTTTTAGTTGTTAATTACAAATACTGGTACCAACACAGCAAACTACCTTCTGTGACATGACAGTATTGAGTTTAAGTTCCATCATCAACATCATAAAGAATTATTTCCTTAGTATTGCTTTCTCCCCATCTCCTTATTAATTATTAATAGGGTTTGGGAATTTCACCCACAATCTTAGATCCTGCCTTATTATAAACAGATATGATTAGTTACTACAAGGAACTCAGATACTACCCCCAGCTTTATCTCAACAGATATAAACTACATTTAAAAATCACCCACCTCCACATGATCTCTGGTACTGTTAACAATTATCACAACAGTTTGATTTGAAAGTATTGATCCTTAGATTCATGTTTCCCAGATCAATAATATACATCATTTTTTCCTGGCTATCAGACATCTATTCCTTATGGAAATCTTTAACTGAGGATTTTTAGGAATCTCCTAGAAGCCACTAACTTCTCATTCTTCAATACCCTTTTCAGTCCCCCTACTTTACTACAGACCTTTTTATAAAATATGTGTTTACTGGGTCATGCTGAAAATTGTATTTCATAGTGTAAGTCATTTTTTTCCCAGAACTAGAACAAAAAATTCCACAATTTGTATGGAAACACAAAAGACCCCGAATAGCCAAAGCAATCCTGAGAATGAAAAACAGAGCTGTAGGAATCAGGCTCCCGGAATCAGGCTCCCTGACTTCAGACTATACTACAGAGCTACAGTAATCAAGACAGTATGGTACTGGCACAAAAACAGAAATATAGATCAATGGAACAGGATAGAAAGCCCAGAGATAAACTCACGCACATATGGTCACCTGATCTTTGATAAAGGAGGCAGGAATGTACAGTGGAGAAAGGACAGCCTCTTTAATAAGTGGTGATGGGAAAACTGGACAGGTGCATGTAAAACTATGAGATTAGACCACTCCCTAACACCATACACAAAAATAAACTCAAAATGGATTAAAGACCTAAATGTAAGGCCAGACACTATCAAACTCTTAGAGGAAAACATAGGCAGAACACTCTATGACATAAATCACAGCAAGATCCTTTTTGACCCACCTCCTAGAGAAATGGAAATTAAAACAAAAATAAACAAATGGGACCTAATGAAACTTCAAAGCTTTGCACAGCAAAGGAAACCATAAACAAGACCAAAAGACAGCCCTCAGCATGGGAGAAAATATTTGCAAATGAAGCAACTGACAAAGGATTAATCTCCAAAACTTACAAGCAGCTCATGCAGCTCAATAACAAAAAAACAAACAACCCAATCCAAAAATGGGCAGAAGACCTAAATAGACATTTCTCCAAAGAAGATATACAGATTGCCAACAAACACATGAAAGAATGCTCAACATCATTAATCATTAGAGAAATGCAAATCAAAACTACAATGAGATATCATCTCACACCAGTCAGAATGGCCATCATCAAAAAATCTAGAAACAATAAATGCTGGAGAGGGTGTGGAGAAAAGGGAACACTCTTGCACTGCTGGTGGGAATGTGAATTGGTACAGCCACTATGGACAACAGTATGGAGGTTCCTTAAAAAACTACAAATAGAACTACCATATGACCCAGCAATCCCACTACTGGGCATATACCCAGAGAAAACCATAATTCAAAAAGAGTCATGTACCAAAATGTTCACTGCAGCTCTATTTACAATAGCCTGGAGATGGAAGCACTAAGTGTCCATCATCGGATGAATGGATAAAGAAGATGTGGCACATATATACAATGGAATATTACTCAGCCATAAAAAGAAACGAAATTGAGTTATTTGTAGTGAGGTGGATGGACCTAGAGTCTGTCATACAGAGTGAAGTAAGTCAGAAAGAGAAAGACAAATACCATATGCTAACACATATATATGGAATTTAAGAAAAAAAAATGTCATGAAGAACGTAGAGGTAAGACGGGAATAAAGACACAGACCTACTAGAGAATGGACTTGAGGATACAGGGAGGGGGAAGGGTAAGCTGTGACGAAGTGAGAGAGAGGCATGGACATATATACACTACCAAACGTAAAATAGATAGCTAGTGGGAAGCAGCCACATAGCACAGGGAGATCAGCTCGGTGCTATGTGACCACATAGAACGGTGGGATAGGGAGGGTGGGAGGGAGGGAGATGCAAGAGGGGAGATATATGGGAACATATGTATATGTATAACTGATTCACTTTGTTATAAAGCAGAAACTAACACACCACTGTAAAGCAATAATACTCCAATAAAGATTAAATAATAATAATAATAAATGTGGAAGCCACTGACTTAATCTGACCCCATACTTTGCCTTGCTCCAGCTACCAGGGCACTTCCATTTTGGTCCATCATCAACAATACCCTCATGCCCTTAACCTCCTCTGAATGTTCTGTTCACTTCTTTGCTCAAACTGAAACCTAACAACACAGGTTTCATAAACACAACTGTGGCAAGGATAGACGTCATTAGAAGTACTCCAAGCAGGAAACATTCTGCTTTATCTTGATCCTCATTGGACTTACATAGAGTTTCTGTTCCCCACTCCCCTCAACCCCTGGTGATATCTAATCTATTTTCTATCTCTCTCAATTTGCCCATTCTAGATGTTTCACATAAGTGGAATCAAACAATATTTGTTCTTTTGTGTCTGGCTTATTTCACTTAGCATAATGCTTTATCCATGTAGTAGCATGTATCAAGACTTCCTTCCTTTATATGGCTAAGAAATAGTCCATGATATGTATATACTACATATTGTTTATCCAGTCATCTGTTGATAGACATTTGGGTTGTTTCTACCTTTTGGCTCTTGTGAATAATACTGCTATGAACATTAGCGTACAAGTATCTGCTTGAGTCCCTGCTTTCAATTCTTTACGGTATATACCCAGAAGTGGAATTTATGGATCATTTGGTAATTCTATGTTTAGCTTTGTGAGGAACCACCAAATAATTTTTCATAGTACTGCACCATTTTACATTCCCACCAGTAATATATGAGAGTTCCAATTTTTCTACATTCTCACCAACACTTGTTATTTTCTGGTTTTTCATTTTTAAATGTTTTTATTCTAGCCATTTAAGTAGATATGAAATGGTATCTCATTGTGGTTCTGATTTACATCTCCCTAATGACTACTGATGTTGAGCATCTTTTCATGTATTTACTGGCTACTTATTTTTTTTTTTTTTTTTTTTTTTTGCGGTACGCAGGCCTCTCACTGTTGTGGCCTCTCCCATTGCGGAGCACAAGCTCCGGACGCGCAGGCTCAGTGGCCATGGCTCACGGGCCCAGCCGCTCCACGGCATGTGGGATCCTCCCGGACGGGGGCACGAACCCACGTCCCCTGCATCGGCAGGTGGACTCTCAACCACTGCGCCACCAGGGAAGCCCCTGGCTACTTTTATATCTTCTTTGGAGTGGCTATTTTTATATCTTCTTTGGAGAAAAGTCTATTCAAGTCCTTTGTCCAGTTTTTAAGTGGGTTAACTGTCTTTTTGTTGTCAAATTGTAGATGTTCTTTATATATTCTGGATTTTAAATCCTTATCAGATATATGATTTGTAAATATTTTTTCCATTCTGTGGGTTGTTTTTTCACTTTCATGATAATGTCCTTTGATGCACAAAACTTCTTGATTCTGATGAAGACCAGTTTATCTATTTTTCTTTTGTTCTTATAATTTTAGCATCATATCTAAGAATCCACTACCAAATCCAAGGTCATGGAGATTTACCCCTATGTTTTCTCTTAAGAATTTTATGATTTAACTCTTATATTTACGTGTTTGGCCCATTTTCAGTTAATTTTTGTGTATGGTGTGAAGTAAAGATCTGACTTCACTCTTTTGCATGTGTTTATCCAGTTGTCCCAGCACCGTTTGTTGAAGAGACTATTCTCTCTCCCAATAAATGCACTTAGCACCCTTTTCAAAAATCAATTGTCCATACGGACGATACCACAAAGCTACAGTAATCAAAACACTGTGGTATTGGCACAAAAACCAGACATATAGATCAATGGGACAGAATAGAGAGCCTAGAAATAAACCCACACCCCTATAGTCAATTAATCTTCGACAAAGGAGGCAAGAATATACAATATAGAAAAGACAGTCACTTCAGCAAGTGGTATTGGGAAAGTTGGACATAAAAATCAATGAAATTAGAACACTCCCTCACACCATACACAAAAATAAACTCAAAATGGCTTAAAGACTTAAATATAAGGTGGGACACCATAAAACTTCTAGAAGAGATTATAGGCAAAATATTCTCTAACATAGATCACAGCAATATTTTCTTAGGTTAGTCTACCAAGGCAAAAGAAATAAAGGCAAAAATAAATGACACCTGAATCAAACTCATAAGCTTTTGCACAGCAAAGAAAACCATAAACAAAATGAAAAGACAACCTAGAGATTGGAAGAAAATATTTGCCAAGGATGCAACTGACAAGGGCTTAATTTCCAAAATATACAAACATTCCATACAACTCAATATCAAAAAAACAAACAACCCAGTCAAAAAATGGGCAGAAGACAGACATTTCTCCAAATAAGACATACAGATGGCCAATAGGCACATGAAAAGATGCTCAACATCACTAATTATTAGAGAAATGCAAATCGAAACTACAATGAGGCATCACCTCATACCAATCAGGATGGCCATCATCAAAAAATCTACAAATAATAAATGCTGGAGAGGGTGTGAAGAAAAGAGAACCCCCCTACACTGTTGGTGGGAGTGTAAATTGGTGCAGCCACTATGGAAAACAGTATGGAGTTTCCTTAGAGAACTAAAACGAGTTACCATATGATCCAGCAATCCCACTCCTGAGCATATATCCAGAAAAGACAAAAACTTGAATTCAAAAAGATACATGCACCCCAACGTTCATAGCAGCACTATTTACAATAGCCAAGACATGGAAGCAACCTAAGTGTCCATCAACAGATGAATGGATAAAGAAGATGTGGTGTGTATACACACACACACACACACACACACACACACACACACACACACACACACACACACACACACACACACACTGGAATACTACTCGGCCATGAAAAAGAGTGAAATAATGCCATTTGCAGCAACATGGATGGACCTAGAGATTATCATACTAAGTGAAGTAAATCATACAAAGACAAATATTATATGATATCACTTCTATGTGGAATCTAAAAAACAGTACAAATGAACTTATTTACAAAACAGAAACAGACTCACAGACATAGAAAACAAACTTATGGTTACCAAAGTGGAAGGGGGGAGGGATAAATTAGGAGTATATGGAATTAACAGATACACACTACCATATATAAAATAGACAAACAACAAGGATTTACTATATAGCACAGGAACTATATTCAATATCTTGTAATAACCTATAATGGGAAAGAATAAAAAGAAGAGAAATATATACACATATATACACACATATATATAAACAAATCATTTTTCTATACATCTGAAACTAACACAATATTATAAATCAACCATACTTCAACTAAAAAAAATGAATTGGCCATAGATGTACGGGTTTATTTCTGGACTTTCTGCCCACCTTGAGTGATGGGGAACTCATTTCCTCTAAAATCAACTCCTTCCAGATTGGGTAAGCTCTCATCATTTTCCTAAAATGGAGCTAAAATCTGCCTTCCCTGGACCTTTCCTGATATTTTCTGTTCTGTCTTTGGAGAACCTCTCTGCCCTCTGGCTCCCAAAACCCTGAGGGATTTGATGGATTAGCTGTCCCCGTCCTCCACTCCCCTACCCCCAGTCTGCTTTCCTCCATGGAAGGAAGGAAGGAATATTTATTAAGCACCTACTATGTGCCAAACTCATGCACTTTCTCACTTCACACTTATCACCACCCAGAGAGTTAAGTGTGATTATTATCCCCATTTTATACATGAGAAAACTGACACTCCAAGAGGCTAAGTGACCTACCTGAGGTCATAAAACCAGACTCCAGAACTCACACCTTTTCTAATACACCAGGTTAAACCTTGTCAGTTTTTTTTCACTTCTGCCAAGGACACAGTTTTGAGTTTGTTCTGCACGCTGAAGGGTAGAGGTCAGTCTCTTCAGCTCACAGAGGAAGAAAAGTATCTAAAGAACACACAGCCAGCAATGAATCAGAGCCGAGATTAGTACCCAGGCTGCCAGATGCAGAGGAGTGGAGAGGGTTTAACCAGATTATAATTCTCCTTTCTAGCTGTGTGTACTTGAGCAAGTCAGGCTACCTCTCTGAGCTTCCATTTCCTCATCTGTGAAATGTTTACAGATGATACAATTGGACTTTCATTCAAAATAGCCAACCAGGTACACACCGAAAACTACCCATTCCACTCCAAACACTTAGAAGTGACAGGAAAACACTAACACGAACAAGAAACCATAGCAGAGGTGCCCAATGACAAGGGTTGAGGCACTCACCCACCCATGGGAGGCTGGGACCAGCGCAGGAGCACCTAATATATGAGGTTAAGAACACGTGCTCTTATATAGTCCTGCCCAGGTGCACATGGGAGAAATACCCAGCAGTGATGATGGATTCACAACCACTTCATGGAGTTCCCAAAAACTCCCCAACTAGAAGAATTTACATCTGAGGAAACAGAGAAAAAGAACAATCTAAAAAGGGCTTAACATCAAATATATTTAAATCACTCAAAGAGATAAAGGAAGGAAAATCTGACATAAAACAAGAACAGGAGACTGTGAAACAGAAACAGGCAGATATAAAAGAGCTCAGAGTTAGATATAAAGAGTATTGATAGAATTGATAGAATAAAAACTCAATAGATGGGGAAACGGACCCAGAGCTGGGAAGGAATTTAACAAGGTCACATCAGATTTTGATGGTAGTTACGGAACTAGAACCAAGGCTGGACTCAGGAGTTAGGTTCTCTGAGGAGAATAGATGTTCTGTTTTCCTCTCTCTTTCTTGTTTCTCTTACCTCTCCCTGAAGTGGAAGGCTGGTGTAAGGACTGAACTCCATAGCCCCTTTCTAGTTGAGAGACAGGGCTTCTATTCCTTGACTGGGCGGGGTGAGACAATAGGTTTCTCTTTGAGGTGGAGAGTTAGCAGCCCTCTCCTCTGGAACTTGAATTAAATTAAACAGAATCTTAATTTCTGAAGAGGAGTTGGTTAAGTAAAGCCTAGAAAAGCAACCAATAGAATTGCCTCTTCAAAAGAAAAATACCACATGATATCATTTATATGTGGAATCTAAAATATGACACAAATGAACCCATCTCTGAAGCAGAAACAGACTCACAGACATAGAGAATACACTTGTGGTTGCCAAAGGGGAGGCAGGATGCAGAGGGATGGACTGAGAGTTTGGGGTTGGTAAATGCAAACTATTACATATAGAATGGATGGACAGCAAGGTCCTACTGTATAGCACGGGGAACTGTAGTCAATATCCTATGATAAACTATAATGGAAAAGAATATAAAAAAGAATATATATATATATGTATGTATCTGAGTCACTTCGCTATACAGCAGAAATTAACATTGTAAATCAACTATACTACAATAAAAAATAATAATTAAAAAATAGGGGCTTCCCTGGTGGCGCAGTGGTTGAGAGTCCGCCTGCCAATGCAGGGAACGTGGGTTCGTGCCCCAGTCCGGGAAGATCCCACATGCCGTGGAGCAGCTAGGCCCGTGAGCCATGGCCGCTGAGCCTGCACATCCAGAGCCTGTGCTCCGCAACGGGAGAGGTCACAACAGTGAGAGGCCTGCATACTGAAAAAATAAAAAAAATTAAAAAAGAAATAAAAGAATTGCCTCTTCCATATTGGTCATTGGATGCTGGGTTTGTGTCTTAACCTCCCTGACCCTCAGTTTCCTCATCTGTTAAGTGGGTATAAAGGTCCCCACCATAGACAGATGTTTTGAAAATTAAATGGGGATGTATAAGACATTCAGCACATCAGAGTTTTCTCACATGGAACACCTCCTGGGGCTTCACAGCCCTGTCCTTTGAGCTCAAAGACAACCCAGATACTAAGAACAAAGCTACAGGCACCAACAGAGACCCCAGCCTCCAACACAGAAGAGAGAAATTTAAAACTGCAAAGGGATATAAAAGGAGAAGAAAAAAATATGAATCAAAAGAGAGCAGGGAGACTGCCACATCACTTCCCCACCCACATGGCCAGAGCATGGAGCTTTTCTTTCGCTCCTGAGATGATGCACATTTTCTGTTGGGTATGAGGCCTCATAATACTCACAGGCATATCTGAAAACATTGTCTGACCATGCCACTTACAAAAGAAATGTTAATTTGTCTTCATTTACACAATAAGACTTAATCTTCCCCACCTGAAGTTTGAAAAGATTTTTTAAATTATAAAACCCATGCTGGGGAGGATGCAGCCACGGGAAGAACAAGAGGGGGGATGTGGGTGGGGGAGGGGCAGGGGTGGAGGGGAAGGGGATAAGTTGCTTCCTGGAAGAGCAACTAGAAATACAAAAGGCCACTTGTGTCCCACAAGGGTCACTGCTCCAAGGTTCTCATTAGCGGTTCTGCTTAAAAGCTTTTGCATAGCAAAGGAAACCATTGACAAAAAGAAAAGACAACCTACTGAATGGAAGACAATATTTGCAAACTCTATGAGCAATAAGGGATTAATATCCAACATATATAAATAGCTCAAACAACTCAACATCAAAAAAAACAACCTGATTTTAAAATGGGCAGAAGAGCTGAATAGATATTTTTCTAAAGAGGAAATGCAGATGGCCAATGGGCACGTGAAAATCTGCTCAACGTCGCTAATCATCAGGGAAATGCAAATCGAAACCACAATGAGATATCACCTCACACCTGTCAGAATGGTATCATCAAAAGAACACAAATAACAAACATTGGTGAAGATGTGGAGAAAGGAAACTCTCGTACACATACACGGTTGATGAAATGTAAAATGGTGCAATCACTATGGAGAACAGTATGGAGGTTTCTCAGAAAACTAAAAATAGAACTATCATATGACCCAGCAATTCCACTCCTGGGTATATATCTGAAAACAAAAACAAAAACACCATTTCAAAAAGATAATGTACCCCAATGTTCATAGCAGCATTATTTATAAGTAACAAGATATGGAATGGAATCAACCTAAGTATCCATCAACAGATGAATGGATAAAGAATATGTGATATATATATACACACACAATGGAATACCACTAAGTCATAGAAAAAAAGAATGAAATCTTGCCATTTGCAGCAACATGGATGGACTTGGCGGGCATTATGCTAAGTGAACTGTCAGACAGAGAAAGACAAATACTGTACAGTGTCACTTATATGTGGAATCTAAAAAATACAACAAACTAGAGAATATAACAAAGGAGAAGCAGACTCACAGATATAGAGAACAAGCTAGAGGTTACCAGTGGGGAGGGGTGGGAGGGGCAGGATGGGGGAGGGGAGTAAGAGGTACAAATACTATATATAAAATAAACTACAGACTCCCTCTTGCAAGAACACCGGAATCACAACTAACTGCTGAAGAATCATCGGCAGGAAGACACTGGAACTCACCAAAAAAGATACCCCACATCCAAAGACAAAGGAGAAGCCACAATGAGATGGTAGGAGGGGCGCAATCACAGTAAAATCAAATCCCATAACTGCTGGGTGGATGACTCACAGACTGGCGAACACTTATACCACAGAAGTCCACCCACTGGAGGGAAGGGTCTGAGCCCCACATCAGGCTTCCCAACCTGGGGGTCCAGCAACAGGAGGAGGAATTCCTAGAGAATCAGACTTTGAAGATTAGTGGGATTTGATTGCAGGACTTCAACAGGACTAGGGGAAACAGAGACTCCACCCTTGAAGGGCACACACAAAGTAGTGTGTGCATCGGGACCCAGGGGAAGGAGCAGTGACCCCATAGGAGACTGAACCAGACCTACCTGCTAGTGTTGGAGGGTCTGCTGAACAGGCAGGGGACACCTGTGGCTCACCAAGGGACAAGGACACTGGCAGCTGAAGTTCTGGGAAGTACTCCTTGCCATGAGCCCTCCCAGAGTCCGCCATTAGCCCCACCAAACAGCCCGGGTAGGCTCCAGTGTTGGGATTCCTCAGGCCAAACAACCAACAGGGAGGAAACCCAACCCCACCAATCAGCAGTCAAGCGGATTAAAGTTTTACTGAGCTCTGCCCACCAGAGCAACAGCCAGCTCTACCCACCACCAGTCCCTCCCATCAGGAAACTTGCACAAGCTTCTCAGAGGCCTCATCCACCAGAAAGCAGACAGCAGAAGCAAGAAAAACTACAATTCTGCAGCCAGTGAAACAAAAACCACATTCACAGAAAGATAGACAAGATGAAAAGGCAGAGGGCTATGTACCAGATGAAGGAACAAGATAAAATCCTAGAAAAACAATTAAATGAAGTGGAGATAGCCAACCTTCCAAAAAAAAATTCAGAATAATGATAGTGAAGATGACCCAGGACCTCGGAAAAAGAATGGAGGCAAAGATCAAGAAGATGCAAGAAATGTTTAACAAAGACCCAGGAGAATTAAAGAACAAACAAACAGAGATGAGCAATACAATAACTGAAATGAAAAATACACTAGAAGGAATCAATAGCAGAATAACTGAGACAGAAGAATGGATAAGTGACCTGGAAGACAGAATGGTGGAATTCACTGCTGTGGAACAGAATAAAAAACAAAGAATGAAAACAAATGAAGACAGCCTAAGAGACCTCTGGCACAACATTAAACGCAACAACATTCGCCTTATAGGGGTCCCAGAAGGAGAAGAGAGAGGGAAAGGACCCGAGAAAATATTTGAAGAGATTATAGTTGAAAACTTCCCGAACATGGGAAAGGAAATAGCCACCCAAGTCCAGGAAGCACAGAGAGTCCCAAGCAGGATAAACCTAAGGAGAAACAGGGCGAGACACATAGTACTCAAATTGGCAAAAATTAAAGACAAAGAAAAATTATTGAAAGCAACAAGGGAAAAACAACAAATAACATACAAGGGAACTCCCTTAAGGTTAACAGCTGATTTCTCAGCACAAACTCTACAAGCCAGAAGGGAGTGGCATGATATACTGAAAGTGATGAAAGGGAAGAACCTACAACCAAGATTACTCTACCCGGCAAGGATCTCATTCATCTTCTATGGAGAAATCAAAAGCTTTACAGACAAGCAAAAGCTAAGAGAATTCAGCACCACCAAACCAGCTCCACAACAAAGGCTAAAGGAACTTCTCTAAGTGGGAAATACAAGAGAAGAAAAGGACCTACAAAAACAAACCCAAAACAATTAAGAAAATGGTCATAGGAACATACATATCGATAATTACCTTAAACGTGAATGGATTAAATGCTCCAACCAAAAGACACAGCCTTGCTGAATGGATACAGAAACAAGACCCATTATATATGCTGTCTACAAGAGACCCACTTCAGACCTAGGAACACAAACAGACTGAAAGTGAGGGGATGGAAAAAGATATTCCATGCAAATGGAAATCAAAAGAAAGCTGGAGTAGCAATTCTCATATCAGACAAAACAGACTTTAAAATAAAGACTATTACAAGAGACAAAGAAGGACACTACATAATGATCAAGGAAGCAATCCAAGAAGAAGATATAACAATTATAAATATATATGCACCCAACATAGGAGCACCTCAATACATAAGGCAACTGCTAACAGCTATAAAAGAGGAAATCGACAGTAACACAATAATACTGGGGAACTTTAACACCTCACTTACACCAATGGACAGATCATCCAAAATGAAAATAAATAAGGAAACAGAAGCTTTAAATGACACAACAGACCAGATAGATTTAATTGATATTTATAGGACATTCCATCCCAAAACAGCAGATTACACTTTCTTCTCAAGTGCACACGGAACATTCTCCAGGATAGATCACATCTTGGGTCACAAATCAAGCCTCAGTAAATTTAAGAAAATTGAAATTATATCAAGCATCTTTTGTGACCACAACACTATGAGATTAGAAATGAATTACAGGGAAAACTACGTAAAAAACACAAACACATGGAGGCTAAACAATACAATACTAAATAACCAAGAGATCACTGAAGAAATCAAAGAGGAAATCAAAAAATACCTAGAGACAAAATTTGACAATGAAAACACGAAGATCCAAAACCTATGGGATGCAGCAAAAGCAATTCTAAGAGGGAAGTTTATAGCTATACAAGCCTACCTCAAGAAACAAGAAAAATCTCAAATAAACAATCTAACCTTACACCTAATGGAATTAGAGAAAGAAGAAAAAACAAAACCCAAAGTTAGCAGAAGGAAAGAAATCATAATGACCAGAGCAGAAATAAATGAAATAGAAACAAAAAAAACAATAGCAAAGATCAATAAAGCTAAAAGCTGGTTCTTTGAGAAGATAAACAAAATTGATAAACCATTAGCCAGATTCATCAAGAAAAAGAGGGAGAGGACTCAAATCAATAAAATTAGAAATGAAAAAGGAGAAGTTATAACAGACACCACAGAAATACAAAGCATCCTAAGAGACTACTACAAGCAACTCTATGCCAATAAAATGGACAACCTGGAAGAAATGGACGAATTCTTAGAAGGGTGTAACCTTCCAAGACTGAAGCAGGAAGAAATAGAAAATATGAACAGACCAATCACAAGTAATGAAATTGAAAATGTGATTAAAAATCTTCCAACAAACAAAAGTCCAGGACCAGATGGCTTCACAGGTGAGCTCTATCAAACATTTACAGAAGAGCTAACACCAATCCTTCTCAAACTCTCCCAAAAATTGCAGAGGAAGGAACACTCCCAGACTCATTCTATGAGGCCACCATCACCCTGATACCAAAACCAGACAAAGATACTACAAGAAAAGAAAATTACAGACCAATATCCCTGATGAATATAGATGCAAAAATCCTCAACAAAATGCTAGCAAACAGAATCCAACAACATATTAAAAGGATCATACACCATGATCAAGTGGGATTTATCCCAGGGATGCAAGGATTCTTCAATATACACAAATCAATCAATGTGATACACCATATTAACAAATTGAAGAATAAAAACCATATGATCATCTCAATAGATGCAGAAAAAGCTTTTGACAAAATTCAACACCATTTGTGATAAAAACTCTCCAGAATGTGGGCACAGAGGGAACCTACCTCAACATAACAAAGGCCGTATACAACAAACCCACAGCAAACATCATTCTCAATGGTGAAAAACTGAAAACTTTTCCACTAAGATCAGGAACAGGACAAGGATGTCCACTCTCGCCACTCTCATTTAACATAGATTTGGAAGGCCTAGCCACGGCAATCAGAAAAGAAAAAGAAATAAAAGCAATACAAATTGGAAAAGAAGAAGTAAAACTGTCACTGTTTGCAGATGACATGATACTATATGTAGAAAATCCTAAAGATGCCACCAGAAAACTACTAGAGCTAATCAATGAATTTGGTAAAGTTGCAGGATACAAAACTAATGCACAGAAAACTCTTCCATTCCTACACACTAATGATGAAAAATCTGAAAGAGAAATGAAGAAAACACTCCAATTTACCATGGCAACAAAAAGAATAAAATACCTAGGAATAAATCTACCTAGGGAGACAAAAGACCTGTATGCAGAAAACTATAAGACACTGATGAAAGAAATTAAAGATGATACCAACAGATGGAGAGATATACCATGTTCTTGGACTGGAAGAATCAATATTGTGAAAATGACTATACTACCCAAAGCAATCTACAGATTCAATGCAATCCCTATCAAATTACCAATGGCATTTTTTACAGAACTAGAACAAAAAATTTCACAATCTGTATGGAGACACAAAAGACCCTGAATAGCCAAAGAAGTCTTGAGGGGAAAAAACGGAGATGGAGGAATCACACTCCCTGACTTCAGACTATACTACAAAGCTACAGTAATCAAAACAATATGGTACTGGCACAAAAACAGAAATATAGACCAATGGAACAGGATATAAAGCCCAGAGATAAACCCACGCACCTATGGTCAACTAATCTATGACAAAGGAGGCAAGGATATACAATGGCGAAAAGACAGTCTCTTCAATAAGTGGTGCTGGGAAAACTGCACAGCTACATGGAGAAGAATGAAATCAGAACACTCCCTAACACCATACACAAAAATAAACTCAAAATGGATTAGAGACCTAAATGTAACACCGGACACTATAAAACTCTTAGAGGAAAATATAGGAAGAACACTCTTTGACATAAATCACAGCAAGATTTTTTTGATCCACCTCCTAGAGTAATGGAAATTAAAACAAAAAAAAGCAAATGGGACCTAATGAAACTTAAAAGCTTTTGCACAGCAAAGGAAACCATAAACAAAACGAAAAGATAACCCTCAAAATGGGAGAAAATATTTGCAAATGAATCAATGGCAAAGGATTAATCTCCAAAATATACAAACAGCTCATGCAGCTCAATATTAAAAAAAAAAAAAACCCAATATAAAAATGGGCAGATGACCTAAATAGATATTTCTCCAAAGAAGACATACAAATGGCCAAGAGGCACGTGAAAAGCTGCCCAACATCACTAATTATTAGAGAAATGCAAATGAAAACTACAATGAAGGATCACCTCACAGTAGTTAGAATGGGCATCATCAGAAAATCTACAAACAACAAATGCTAGAGAGGGTGCGGAGAAAAGGGAACCCTCTTGCACTGTTGGTGGGAATGTAAATTGATACAGCCACTATGGAGAACAGTATGGAGGTTCCTTAAAAAATTAAAAATAGAATTACCATATGACCCAGCAATCCCGCTGCTGGGCATATACCCAGAGAAAACCATAATTCAAAAAAGACACATGCACTCCAGTGTTCATTGCAGCACTATTTACAATAGCCAGGTCATGGAAGCAACCTAAATGCCCATTGACAGACGAATGGATAAAGAATATGTGGTACATATATACAATGGAATATTACTCAGCCATAAAAAGGAAAGAAATTGGGTCATTTGTTGAGACGTGGATGAACGTAGAGACTTTTATACAGAGTGAAGTCATTCAGAAAGAGAAAAACAAATATTGTATATTAACGCATATATGTGGAACCTAAAGAAATGGTACAGATGAACCGGTTTGCAGGGCAGAAATAGAGACACAGATGTAGAGGACAAACGTATGGACACCAAGCAGGGAAAGGGAAAGTGGTGGTGGGGGTGTGTGTGTGTGTGTGATGAATTGGGAGATTGGGATTGACATGTATACACTGATGTGTATAAAATTGATGACTAATAAGAACCTGCTGTATAAAAAAATAAATAAAATTCAAAAAAAAGCTACAATGATATATTGGACAACACAGGGAATATAGCCAATATTTTATAAATGGAGCATAACCTTTAAAAATTGTGAATCACTATATTGTACACCTGTAACTTATATAATACTGTACATCAACTACACTTCAATTTTAAAGAAGAGGAAAAAGTTATAAAACCCATGTTAGGAAGGCTGCAGCCATGGGAGGGTGGGGGAATAAGTTGCTTCCTTGTAGAGCAACCAGGAAATACAAAAGAAAAGGCCACTTGTCTCCCACAGGGTCACTGCTCCAGGGTTCCTGTTATCCCTTTGCTGGCCTCAGCAGCACCCCGCAAACACAGTGCCCCAGCCACTCAAAACCTCTTTTGGTTTCCAAAAGGATGTTCTCTCTCCTCCATATGCTGCTGCTTGTGCCTGGAATACTCTTTCCTCACCTCTTCCATGGCCAAATCTCACTCATCCTACAGGGGACTCAGCTTAGATGTTACTTCCGACAGGAAGTCCACCAGATTGACCCCCTCTCAGCTAGGTCAGGAGCCACTTCTGGACCACCAGGGCCCCATGGCCTTCCACCATCACCGCAGCAATTACTCGGGGTCTGTGTACCCATGACACACATCTCCAGAATAGGCACATGGTAAATACTGGAGGAGTGAAATATGTGGAGAAAGAGGTGATTTCTGGGTGGCCTCGGGACCATGAAGAGAGGGGTGGAGGTCCAGGTTGTGGTCAGCATTTGAAAGAACATTCTAAGAATTCTAGTTCACGACCCAGCCTGGGCTGCCTTGGTAGGTAATGAGCTGCTCATCACAGGAAGTTATGCAAGAAGATGTCAGAAACTGCTTCCCTCAGCCCCTGTGCTTCACACCTAGGGAGCCTAGGCCAAAGCCAGTCCTCCTTCCAGGCCTTTGTCCAGTGCCCTCTGCCCCAAGCTACTCCTTGTGCCTTGTATTCTCTCCTCTTGCTCGGAAGGCTGCCCAGGGGAGATTGGCGGCGGGGGGTGCACAGGGGCTGTTCCTACAGCTTTGGGTAGCCCAGTCCATTCCTCAGAAGCCTTCGGGGGCTGTGACTCTCACTCTGAGAAGGCTCCTGGTACATGAAAGCCTTAGAATGAGTCCCACCTGGGCTCACCCAACACTACATCCACCATGACAGTAGGCATCACGCAGGGACCATATGTGGAGCCTGGGCTAGTCTGTGCTCAGAGCCTTGTGTGTGCCCAGCCCCAGAGGTTCACACCTCACTTGGACTGAAGCCAAAACCCTGCACACTCTGCCCCCACCCCTCCCGCCTGACCCTTGCTCACCCTGCCCAGCTTCACTGGCCTCCTCGTTGTGCCTCAGGGCCTTTGCACAAGCTCTTCCTGCCACCTGGAACACTCTCCCCACCAGGTATCAGCATGGCTGTTTTCTCTGATGCCCACAACTCTTCTGTCCCTAGGGGAAAGTCCCTGCACCTGCCCAAAGTCTGTGGCTCAGACCCCCCTGACCCCACAAATCCAAGGCCTGTCCAAGCCCCCTCAGACTGGGGCTTACAGTTCAAGGGAAGGAGCCTGATCAAGGGGCCTCTGACACAGCATCCAGCCCTTTTGCCCCACTTGAACCAACGATTCCAGCCCCAGGGCCAGTCTTCAGGAGAGGGGGGGGTCCCACCTCTTTCCCTGTGAGCAGGGCCCAGAGCCCCCAGAGACCTGCTACAACTGATACACACATACAGTAAGTGCTCAACACGTGTGAGTGGAAGTGAGAAGTGCAGATGGAGAGAGCAAGATGGAAACAGAGAGAGGCGGACAGAGAACAAAAAACACAGGAAAAAGGAAAGATGCGGGGAGCTGATCTCCACTAACTACACCCCCAAGACACACCCCACACAACACCCAGACTCCAGCAGACAACTGCCCGAGGTCTGTCAGCACTGACCACCTGCAACACATACTCACCACTAAGTCAGCAGCTGGAACTCCCCAGCAGCCATCCCAGACCTCAGCTGTCAACTGTGCGGAACAAGGCACCCCAGCAGCCAGCCTCCCCAAGCCAAGGACAACCACTGACCCCCAACAGCCCAGCTCAGGAACAACACATGGCACCAGGGCATGGAACACCCCACACAGACCCAGCAGCCTGAGCCTTGTACCAGCGCAGCTGCCCCAGATCTTTACAACAACTGCTTACCCACGACAGTCAGACCCCCACGGCAAAGCCCGACTCCCCGGCAACAAGCCTCACCCACCTCTACCGCCAAGCCCAAGAACACCTACCCCTAGAGCCACACAGTGGCTGGACACTCCCTGGCCCCCGAAGCGCTGTCTTCTGAGTCCCCAAGCGCACCCCCGCCCAGCCAACAATAATATAAGGACCAAAGATAACAGAGCCTTTGCGGAGGTGCACGTGGCCTAGGACTGGCGCTCAGTTAGCATCAGGAAGGCCGTGGCTGGTGAACAACAGGCACCCCCAGCAGCTGCAGCATGTAGGCAGCCGGGCCATGGGCCAGAGGACTGGCGGTGGGGGGGATGGGGCAGTGACACCCACAGAAGAAACAAAGAAACAGGAAGGAGGTCAGAGTCTGGTGATGAGAAAGGGCAAGAAGGGAAGAGGTGGCCCATGGGGAGTAGGTGGCCATGAGGACCAGATGGTTGTGAGAAAGACCCTTCCAAAATGGAGCTCAGCACTGGGGTCTGATGCTCCACGAGGCAGCTGTGCTGGGCACCTGGCCCTGGCCTGTCCCCTGTCCCTTCCCTGGGCAGCAGCCTCCTTCTCCCTCTCGGGGCACTGGTGTCAGAAGCAGCAGAACCCAGGGAGGAGGAGAGGGGAGGGACCCTCAGGGTTGAGAAGCCCAAGGATGGGGTCAAAAGGGGCAACAGAGACAACAGTGGATAGAGAGATAGGGGCAGAGACAAGGAGACAGAGAGAGACACAGAAAGAGGCAGAGGGGAGAAGGCTCTTTCTTCTTAAGGGACTTAAGACTATCACAGAGAAATAGAGATGGAGCAGAGAGGGAGACAGAGTGGGGAGGACAGAGCTGGGAAGAGAGGCTGAAACAGGCGGGGGAAGTAATGCTGGATGCCACCCCAAGGACCCCCGCAGCCCCCTGAAGGCCAGTGGGCTGAGCCAGGTCCCTACCTGCACACAAGGCTTCCCTCCCAGCTGTGTCGCAGTGAGTCCCGTGAGCCTCATGCAGCCTCCAAGCTCCTCAGTTTGGGAGGGAGTCACCAGCACTTCCATAAAGGTGACACCCAGACCCCACCTGCAGCTCATAGCTTGCCGGTGGGAACTGACCCCCCGACACACACACCTGGTGTCTTCTCAGGGACCAGAGGCTGGCTCAGGGGGTCAGCAGGGTGCAAACATCCCCACCAGGGAGGGCGCGGAGAGCAGAAGACCCTCTCGTCCAGCCACTGGGGACCCATCAAGGAGGCTTGGGTTGGCCAAAGCCAGAGCCCCCTACCCCTGGAGGGCAGGAGGAAGGGGAGGACTTTCTCTCCTTACATCCCAGGACACTCCCCTGCAGGTTTTCTAACTCCTTGACCTGGATTTACCTTCTCTTTCTGGCCAAACCACCCAAAGAAACTGAGGCACAGAGAGATTAAGAAATTTCCCCCAGTAACTTGCTCATACTTTAAGGATAAGTTTTCCTTGTGGACATTAGTAAAATGGGGATGAAAATAATTCCGACAGGAAGGGAACAGTAGATGCAAAGGCCCAGAGGTGAGAGTCAGCATGAATATGTTTGGGGAACCCTGGAAGAGGATGGAGGAAATTGGTCAGAGCTGCTAGTAGAAAAGACCCTTCAAGCGGTTCTGGGGTGAACGGATTGCAGGGGACGGGACTAGGGACCTGTGAGACCAGGGAGGAGCCTGGGGTCCTGCTCCAGGCAGAAGAAGATGACCAAAGTGGGGCAGGAGGCAAGAGCCGGGTTTGAGCAGCTGAGCGGTCTTGGCTTGGGGAACACCGCCACCTGGTGGTATATATGTGGAACTACACCCTCTTCATTGGTTCGTTCAACAGTCATTTATTGCGAGCACATAGCGTTCTCAATGTATTTGACCCCCAGAACGGATCACTTTTAACACCTCCTCCCCATAATATAATGTTATCTTCAGCAATAATCATAACATGAAACAAATAATAATGATGACCACAAAAGAAATGCAGACAACGAAAATGTATTTCCCTCTGACATAATACTTTATGTAACAACGTAAATAATTATCCAGTAACTAACAGGTGGATTTAATAAAACTGAAATATCTGCAAACAATACAATTTCGGAAGCCATGAAATTGTACCACTGATGTGATTTTTCTTGATTTGTTCATTAGTTTTAAAACAATTAGTTAAAAAACAATTTTTGCATTTTAATGGTGCTATTCAAAGTCAGTAATACAGTTAGCTTATGAACTAATATGTGCATTTACCAACTAAAAATATATCGCATGGCTTGCAAACTTCACTGTTTTACATTTTAAACACAAAACCTTCAAGCGGCTGCAGAGAATGACAAAATGGAAGGAACTGAGTTTGTGTCTTAATCTTTACAATCGCTGTGCTCTGCTCATCTGTTTCGAATCTAAATGCAGGAAGATATCGTCTGGCAGGGCTTAGAGACCCTCAAACAATTGCAAACCATTACAGATTTAGTCCCCAAACAAACACAGAGCTGAGAGTCTTCGTGTGTCTGAGGTTGACTCTCTAACTGGGGGCTCTCTGAACTACTTTCCAGGTAGAATACAAAGTTCATTAAAGAATACGCTAGGGAATTCCCTGGTGGCGCAGTGGTTGACAGTCTGCCTGCCGATGCAGGGGACACGGGTTCGTGCCCCGGTCCAGGAGGATCCCACATGCCGCGGAGCGGCTGGGCCCGTGAGCCATGGCCGCTGAGCCTGCGCGTCCGGAGCCTGTGCTCCGCAACGGGAGAGGCCACAACAGTGAGAGGCCCGCGTACCGCAAAAAAAAAAAAAAAAAAAGAATACG
Source organism: Tursiops truncatus (assembly GCF_011762595.2). Classification (NCBI taxonomy): domain Eukaryota; kingdom Metazoa; phylum Chordata; class Mammalia; order Artiodactyla; family Delphinidae; genus Tursiops; species Tursiops truncatus. Next base: position 8,526,228 of record NC_047047.1, read on the forward strand.
CTAACATGAAGCTTACCCATGAATTATTAAAACTCCGTGCGCGGTAAAATCAGAGCAAGGTCCGTACCTAAGTTAATAACCCCAATTTCCTGGTTTCGACAACGCACTCACATCACCAAGGTTCTGGGGTCTCCTCTCGGGCGTCACCAGCCTGGGCCTCAAGCCCCAGTCCCCACACCCCACCCCACAGTGCCACAAAACAGCCCCAGGCTTTCTAGAGCTCCACAAACAAAAAGAAAGAAAATCTACCTTCTCAGAAGCCGCAGAAAATCTCCTCGCCTCTCCCTGGCGCTGAGCGGGTTGCATGGCCGCCCCGGAGCCCGTGGCTCTGCGGGGCCAGGCCAAGAGGAGGAGGCATTGCAGGGCATGGGGGCCAACTGCAGCCGAGCAAGTCCGGAAAAGAAATGCAGGGGCCTGGCTCCACTTCACCCGACCTGTCGGGTTCTGTGCTCCAACACCCCAGTTCATGTGGGGACACTGAAGCAGCACGCACCGGGAGCCGGGTCTTCTCCTGAGCCGGACTGAGCCGGACTGAGCCGGCCCTCGGGGCATCAGGTGATAAGGATTCCCAGCTGTGACTGTCTGGGCCCAGGGAGGAAGGGGAGGCAGCTGAGAAGGGGCCGAATCACCTGAAGAGACCTTAAAATGCACGGGCTGGGGCGGGATCAGCGTGTGTTAAACTCTCTCCAGGTGATGATAACACGCCGCGAACACGGGTAGCACCTGTCTCACGCCGTCCGTGAGGCTCGGGGAGCTGAGTGGCCAGCAGGCACGCGGCCCCTAAGTCCCCACGCTCACCTGCTGCAGCCCCTCACGCTGGTAAAGATGTCCCCGGGACACAAGGGCGGGAATGCCAGCCCCCAGGCCCACACGAGAAAAGCTGTATCAAATATTGGAATGCCCGTGCATTGCACCATCAGGCACTTCTCATGGACCCCTTCCGATGACCCAGCCCCTTTCCTGGTCCCCCCGCCCTCACCCCAGAAAGATGAGGGATCTCAGACAAGAGAGAAGCTGCGTTTATTCCAATGATTGGGGTCTTGCCACCTGAGAACTCCGGGAGTCCGCCCTCTGGGCCCAGAGGAAGGAGGGTCCTTGCTGTAAGCAACGCCCCCTCAGCTCAGGGCCTCCCAGTAGATTCCAGCCCAGGATCACCTTGCCTGGGTCTCGGCCTCCTACCCCAGCCAGAGGGGCCAGGTGACCAGGCAGGGAATACTAGACCAGTGTGGGCCGGAGGTCTGAGCTGTCCCCCTTCTCACAGCCCAGCTGGTGTGGGGGAGAGAAACTGAGCTGGGCTCCGCCAGACTGGAGGTCCTGGGAGGGAGCTGAGGACACAGGAGGAAAAGCTGGGGCGTAGGGGCCGGCAGGCTGGAGCTCAGACACACGCAGCCTCGGCCGCAGGGTCCGCGGCCCTGCTTGCCAAGCTGTAGTAGTAGGTGCGCATGCGCTGCTCCACGGTCAGGAAGTCTGGACGGTCCTCCCACCTGTGAGGGGTCGGGGAGATCCAGACTGGATCCTGATTGATCCAGACCACACCCCCAGAACCCAACTTCAGCTGGTGGGTGGACATGCACGGGGCTCAGGAAGCAGTGGGCCTGGGGTGGGGGGTGGGTATCGGGTAATGGAGGGGTCTCCTGGGTGTGAGAGGACCGCAATCCCGGGTTGGCCGTATCGCCTAGGTGAAGAGCTGACATCCAGGATGCAGGGGAACCATATACTGAGTGTTGACTGGCGAAGACTCAGGGAAGGGAGCTCCCTGAGTGCAGGGGTGACAACTGTGGACCACGGGGAGCTGGGATGTTGAATGGTGATGTGCTGAGCGTGTGCATTTGGTCAGGGTATTGGGGTGCTGGGTATGGGCTCACACGGATGCAAGTATGCTGCCCGCAAAGGAGAGGAACATTGGCGTCTGGAGGATGGGTGCAGCTAGTGGGGAGTCAGGGAATTAATGGTGTGAGGATGGGTGCAGCTAGTGGAGAGTCAGGGTATTAACGGTGTGTGTGTGGAATCTCCATGTATTGCGTTGGGGTGTTAGATGCTGGCCTCTTTGGGTATTGGGGTGTTGGTGTATTGTTTCTTGGTAGAGGTTGAGTTAATACTTGGTGGAGAAGGGATGGGCTGATCATTTCTTATTCATTTATCGTAAGTAGGGTGTGTATTTATTGGAGTGCTTGGGTGTTTGGGTATCAGTGTGGAAGGTGTTGGCCAGTGGAATAATGGGTGCTGGGGCAGGAAAGGTACCAAATATTGGAATGCCCGTGCATTGCAGGGTTAGTGTAGGGTAATAGCTTGTTTGGGTGCATGTTGCCTGTTGTGTGATGGGAAGGGGAGGTATCGATGGTGTTAGGAGTTGGCATGTTCAAGCGCCGGGCTTCGAGCAGACAGAGGTGGGAGGGCACTGAGTATCTGAGTGCTTTGGTGTTGGCCTGAATGGGTAATTAGGTGTTGAATGTTGGCTGATGGGAAACAGGAATTATATAATGGAGTATCATCCCATGCCCTGAGTATTGGTATCATAGTTTGGGTAACAGTACTGACTTGTCTGAGTGTTGCAGGATCATTTGAGTATTGGCTGGTGGGAGACTGAGGTTTTAGATGCTGGAGCAGTGGGTGTCCGCAGGTAGGGTGCTGGGGTGCTGGACCAGTGGAGCATTGTAGGGTCAGTCTGTTGGAGAGCTGAGCATAGATGCAGGGGGAATAAAGGTACCGAGGGTTGGAAAGGCCATGAATTGGGTGAGTCTCTGGGTGGGATGAGTTAGTTGGACTATTGGGCACCTCCTGCCCCAGGCCTGGGTGTCAGTTCAGCCAGGTACCCTCCTGCCCGCTGGCACTCACTTGTAGGTCCAGCAGTCGCTCATGAGCTTGTACATTTCGGGCGGACACTCTGGGGGGCACTCCATCCGCTTGCCCTGCTCGATGAAGGCCATGACCTCGGGGCCCTTCATCTTCTGCTCAAGCCAGAGCCAAGTACGCATGTGAGTAACCAGGGCCCCTCCCCCCCGGCCCCTCTCCCCACCCAGCTGTCCGCCCGCCTCTGCCCCACACCTGCCTTGTAGGGCTTCTGGCCATAGGAGAAGGCTTCCCACATGGTGACCCCGTAGCCCCAGACGTCACTGCGGCTGGAGAACTTGCGGAAGTTGATGCACTCAGGCGCGTACCACTTGAGCGGCCACTTCCCTGCCGAGCGAGCCTGGAGGGTGGGAGATGCTGCCGGGACAGGGCTCGGGGACCCTCCACACCACCGCCTCCTCCACCTGGGTACCCCAGGGCCGGGGGCTCACGGTGTAGTAGCTGTCATCAGCACCCAGTGCCTTGGAGAGACCAAAGTCGCTGATCTTGGCGTAGTGCCGGTTGACCAGAAGGACGTTGCGGGCCGCCAGGTCACGGTGCACAAAGTTCTTCTCCTCCAGGTACTTCATGCCCATGGACACCTGGTGCAGCAGCTCCGCCACATTGCTGACGGGGATCTCCTCCCTGGGGTGCAGGGGAAGGCAGGGGCAAAGCCCACTTCTCTGACCCAGCTGAGCCTCTGTTCAACAGGTGCTATTGGGCACCTGCTGTGTGCCAGGCATGGGGCGGGGGGACACGGCGTGAGCAAAACAGGCACAAACCTCTGCCCTCATCCAGGCTCGAGGCCTTAAATTTCGTCCATATACTGGGATTCCCAGACTTAACACATTTACCTGCGTCCTCTGTGTGCCCTCAGGGGGTCTCACGGGCATCTCAAAGATAATAAAGACAAAGCCAAGTTCCTGATTGTACAAACACACGCGTGCGCGCACACACACACGCTCCTCTCTCTCCATCTTTTCACTTACTCAGAAGCACTGGCCTTGCCCTCAGCTCCTTTTCCTCACACCCAATATCCAATCCATCAGCAAACCCTGGCAGCCCTGACTTCAAAATCCCTCCAGAATCCCCCTACTTCTCTCCACGTCTGCTTCTGCCACCCTGACCCAGCCGTCATCATGGCCAGCCTGGACCAGAACAGCCACCTCTGCCCTCACCCGGCACGGCCTGTCCTTCCCACACTGGAGTCAGGTCCTGCCCCTCCTCGGCTCACGGCGTCCAGGGCTCCTACCTCACTCAGGGTAAATGTCCAAGTCCTCCCCACGGCCCACAAGGCCCTGCACCATCTTCCCCATCACCTCCCTGCCCATGTCAGCTCCCCACTCCCCTGCACTCACTCTGCTTCAGCCTCGGGGCCCTACTCACAGTTCCTCTACCACACCAGGCACCTCAGGACCTTTGCACCGGCTGTGCCCTCTGTCTGGACCACTCTTCTCCCAGAGCTGCACTTGGCTGCCTCACCTTCTCACTTCTCACCCCCTACCCTGACACTCCCAACCCCCCTTTCCATAGTACTTACCTTCCAACATACTCTATACTTTACGGTATTATAATGATTATTTAAAGCCTCTCTTTCCCAACCAAACTACAGGGCAGAGAACTTTGTCTCTTTGTTCGCTGATAATCCCAAGTGCTGGTAATGGTCCCTGTCACAGAGAAATTGCCCAGTGAACACCCATGGGATAACTGAGTACATGAACTGGGACCCGTGAAGGCACGCACTCCAGCAAGAGCTCGGGTTCAAGGTCATGTGCCTCGTGTCGTGAGGGTAAGAGTTTGAGGCACGAGGGAACACAAACGAAACCAATTTCTTTGGATTAGAGATGGGCCAATTTTTTCTCTACAGGGCCTGAGAGTCAATATTTCAGCCTTTGCTGGACACATATGGTCTCTGCCACATAGTCCTCTTTGTTTTTTCCACAGACCTTTAAAAATGCGAAAGCAGGCTGTACAACACAAGCCTGGCTGCAGTTTCCCAGCCCTGCTTCAGGTCGAAGACCGTCAACCGTCGGCAACTTCCCGTGCGCCATGAACTGGCCGAGAGAACAGAGGTGGCAGTTGGGACAGAGCTGATACTTACAAAGCTCCTATAAGCAACGCCAGGCACCGTTCTGAGCACTTTCTATGGATAGACGTCAACTCATCTGACCCTCCCAAGAGCCCCTGGACGTAAATACTGTGCATCGCCGTGGTACAAATGAGGAGACTGAGGCACAGATGAATTAAGAAACCCACCTGGGGTCACACCAGTTAGCGGCAGAGCTGAAAGTCAAACCTGGGGTCAGATCTGTCATGGGCGTGAGTGTGGGCAGCAGCTGTGAGTGTGTCTATAAACGCGGGGAAATGAGTGTGGAACGCACCCGTGGGCGGACAGGCTCATTCCCGCCCACGCCCCCAGCCCCAACCACCTGGCCGGCCCAGAGGCTCACTTCTTCCCGAGCAGGAACTTGTGCAGCGGCCCGCCGCCCGCCATCTCCATCACCAGCATGAGGGCCTCGGCCTGGCACACACCGATGAGCCGCACGATGTAGGGGTTGTCCAGCTGGTGCATGATCTGCGCCTCCCGCATCATCTCATCCTTGTCCGCCTTCTCTGTGTTCTGTTTCAACACCTTGATGGCCACGTCGATCTGCTTCCTGCCGTGACGCACAGAGGGACACGCGTGAGCCGGCACGGGCCCGACCTGGCCCCCTCATCCCAACCCGACCTGCCTCTCCTCTCCCTGGACTTGTGTAGTAGATGCTGTGGTTTGCCGCCCAGTCCTCCCTGCAGCTCACGGCTCACAGCTCACAGCCAAGCCCCTCCCAGGAACTGCCCCTTGCTGAAAAGAACCGGCTCAAAGTGTCACCCTCCCCAGGGGCAGCCTGTACCAAGTGACCAGCCGATGGAGTAGACAAGGGGGACTCTGTTGCATCTGCAGCTCAGCCCAACTTCTCTCTGCCCCAGACCTGCCCCTCTCACTCCTTCTCGGGTGTTGCCCTGGGCTCCCCCAGGTAACCCCGCCTAGCAGGCAATTTCCTGTCCCAGCGTCTGTTTCCCAGGCAACCTGAAGTCACATCCTGGCTCCAACCCCCAAGGCCTTGGGAGGCAGCGCCCCCTCTGCCCCTCCCACAGCGGTTCCCCAGCCAAGGCTGGGCAGCCTACTTGCACATGCGGTAGACGCCCTGGCGAACGGAGCCAAAGTTGCCGCAGCCAAGTTCTATGTCAGCCATGAGGAGGTTCTCGCGCTTCAGGAAGAGCTTCTTGTTTTTGAGCTCCTCGGGGTCGCTGTAGGGGCTCTCGTACACGCTGGTGTCCATGGGCATCGATCGCGGCTTCTCTGAGGACGCTAGGCATGCTGGGCACACACACAGGCGTGTGCTCCCAAGTCAGGAGCAGGGAGAGGGATGGGGGCTGGGCAGGGCAGCCTCGGTGCCCACCAGGCACGTCGCCGCAAGGCACAGGGTGCACCGTGCAGAGCACGCACATCACACGTGCACACGTGTGTGATCATGTGCGTGCATTTGTGTGCACTCCTGGTCCCCTCTGTGGGTGAGCTGGGAAGCCACGTCCAAGAGGACTCTAGTGCGCACTGGCCTGAGTGTGCACACACATGCGTCCTTGCGTGTTCACGCATAACACCCACGTACACTCTCACCCACGTCTCGGTGTGTGATGGGGGTCCAAAGGCGTGTCTGCACAAGTAACCACTACAGTGCCAGCTGAGGCGTGCACACCTATGGGTGTGTGTGCACTGACACGTCTGCACCCGTGTCACGCCTGCCCAGGTCTGCGTATGCACCACGCAGCCAGGTGTACAAGGGCTGCAGATGAGCCTCTCTGTGCACAGGCAACCGTGTATGTTCTCTACACACACGTGCACAGGCTTACATCCACACATGAAACACAGAAGCATCTGCGACAGTGCCTTTCAGGGACCTGGGCTCTGGAGCCTGCCTCCTTGGGTTCAAACCCCAGCTCCACCACTGCCTAGCTGCGGGACATGACAGTTCCCGGCCCTCCTTTCTCTTCTGTAAAATGAGAATAATTACCATGACCGCCTCATGTGCTTGTCGGGAGGATTCAGCAAAGCTCATACACTCAGTGAGCTTGGGGCATGACTGGCAGATAGTAGGTGCTTAACAGATGTGTGTCTGTACCCGGGCTGGCCCAGGCATGGCCAGGTCTACTCCCCTGCACGTCAGCATGCCCCCGGGCACGTGCTCACAGGTGGGCATGATGCATGTGCCCACGTGGACACCTGCAGGCACAGTGCATGCACAGGGCAACCAGGCCCACCGCCGCAGGTCAGGCCTGGCACACGTCCCTCCCCTGACACACCCCAGGGCCCAGCCAGGACCCTGCTCCTGGTCTGACACGAACCCCTACACACCTCCATCTCTGCCGACTCACCTGGTTCAGGGGTGTATCCGTCTGAGTTGAGCGTGTCGATCCGTCTCTGAGGCTAAAGGTCATGGGGTCAGCAAGGGTCAGCAGGGCCAGAGCTGGGGGCACCCAGCCCCTCTCATGAGACCCACATTGTCTGAGGACTCCCAGAGATGGTGCTGGGGGTGCCCTCTTCTGTTCCACGGCAGCCCCACTCTCCCCCCATCTCCTGCCCGGAGCCCCACCCTGGGAACAGGACCCATTGCCCACCCAGCTCCATCCCCAAGGCCCCAAGTCTACGGCGCTGCTGACTCACCTGGGTGAATGTGGATGGGTGGGCCGGGAGTGTGGGAGCAGCGGCCTCTGGGGGAGCAGAAGGGACAGTGAGGGGGTGGGGGCCGGGGTCTCCCGCTCACCCCTGTGCCCCGCTGCCCCGCTCACCTGAGCTGGCGCTGTTGTTGGGACAGGCCTCCTTTAGGCAGTAGATGAGCCCGTCAGCCTTCAGCTTCAGGTACTCCACCAGCTGCAGGGAGGAGCGTCAGGGCCGGGGCTCCCCTCCTCCCCAGAAGCCTGAGCACCCCGCTGCAGCCTCTCCCCACAACAGGGTGTGTGGGCGGCCTACCTGCCAGAGCGTGTCAAACTTGGTCCCCTCGGGAATGCAGTATTTGCCCGCCTTGTCCTGGCTGATGAGGTAGTGGTACACAGTCTTCCCATAGATCAGAGACAGCGCATAGGTGCCCTGCTCCTTCCGGGGTCTCAGCCTGGTGGGGGATGGAGGGGGTGTCACCCCTACAACCACATGGGTCCCCTCCCCCGTGGTGCCCTCCTAGTTAGGCCCTAGTTCCCACACACATGCCCTATGGGCTCTGCACCCCAGAGCCTCATGGAGAAGTGGCAGGGGCTGCGGGAGCTGAGGTCAGGCCCCACTCAACCTCCAGACCTACTGGTAACAGGCCATGCGTGGGGCTGGCGGAGGGGGTGCCGGGGTGAGCAGAGAGGTGAATGGCCATGTTCACAGTCATCCAAGGGCAGGTATGTGGCCATCCACAGGGGAATACTGGGCCACCCACGGTGGACATTCAGCCCTGCGGGGCCTGATACTCAGGCACCCACAGCTGCACACTTGGCCATTCAGGGGGGAACACTTAGCCATACGCTGGGGGGCACCTGGTCCTCCATGGCTGAATACCAGGCCACCCATGGTTGGACACTGGGCCACAGGTGTGGGGCGGGGAGGCACTTGGCGATTCCTGGAGGGATATTTTTTCATCTATGGTGGACACAGAGCCACTCACGGGGGACACACAGACTTAAGACCATTCTCTTGGGGAGACAAAGCTGTTTCTATACATAGAGCGACAAAGGCAAGTGCAAGTCCATGGCTAGATCACAGGGCACCTTCGTACACATCAGCACAAGTCACCTTGCCATCACAAGAGACCCACCAGTTATCATAACAGATGACCTTTAACAGAATGAAACCCTTGATTGTCCTCTTCTGGAAATTTGCCAAAACAAATAATCTTCCATGTCTATCGATCAGAATTAAGCCCCTAAAAGATGGTGCCTTCATGCAGTAAGAACCTGTCCAACCACACACACACATGCACACACACACACACACACACACACACACACACACACACACACGGACCAATTTAGGGCCACCTGCACCCTCCCATCCTATTGTAAAACTAGTCAGCATCTCCCACAAAATAGTTTCGTCTTGAGTTCCCAGCACAAGTTTCTATTCCAGGGTTAAGTGTAGATTTCTAATGGACGAGGGAGGGGCAGCTGTTTCTGGAGGTGGTCTCAGGCTCTGTGGACACTGTAGACAACAGACCAATAATCTAGGGGATTGAACTAAGTTACACAAGAGCTGGCTGGGAGCGCACAGCAGGAAATAGCCATGGGATGACCCACAGGTGGGCACCATCAGAGTGTAAACTCTCAGGGCTTGGGCCCTGCCCATGGATATTAATTCACTGGACAAATATTTACTAAGTGTTGACCACATGCCAGGCATTATTCTAAAGGCAGGAGTACAGTGGTGAACAAGACAGACACGAGCCCACCTTGCAACTCTTCCTTAGGCCAAAGAGACAGAGAAATGTCCCTTAAATCTCCATGGCAAAACATGAGTGAGGGATGGAGGGGTGGCTGTGAATATCCTATCCATTGCCGGACAGCAAGTTCCCCAAAGAACAATGCAGTGAAGGCTGACATAGTGACCAGGGCAGCCTACCTGGACACATGGAGAGATAGGAAACAGGGTGGGGAGCAATGGGGGAGCACCAAAGGCAAGGAAGAGAATCCCACAACAAACTAAGAAAGGCAAATGTCCCACAGAAAGGAAGGAGCTTCCATAACTAGACTGGTGGGCTGGCCTGGAGGTGATTGTCTCTAAATACTAGTTCTCTTCTTTTGAGAAGTGAAAATACTTCATAAGGTCAAAACCTTAAGTTTTGAACTGACAACAAAAATTCAATGCCCAGAGGGCAGAGAGCAGAAGCAAGAAGAACTAAAATTCTGCAGCCTGTGGAAAGAAAACCACATTCACAGAAAGATAGGGAAAATGAAAAGGCAGAGGACTTTGTACCAGATGAAGGAACAAGATAAAACCCCAAAAAACAACTAAATGAAGTGGAGACAGGCAACCTTCCAGAAAAAGAATTCAGAATAACGATAGTGAAGATGATCCAGAACCTCAAAAAAAGAATGGAGGCAAAGATCGCGAAGATGCAAGAAATGTTTAACAAAGATCTAGAAGAATTAAAGAACAAAAAAACAGATGAACAATACAATAACTGAAATGAAAAATACACTAGAAGGAATCAATAGCAGAATAACTGAGACAGAAGAATGGATAAGTGACTTGGAAGACAGAATGGTGGAATTCACTGCCACAAAACAGAATAAAGAAAAAAGAATGAAAAGAAATGAAGACAGCCTAAGAGACCTCTGGGACAACATTAAATGCAACAACATTTGCATTATAGGGGTCCCACAAGGAGAAGAGAGAGAGAAAGGACCCGAGAAAATATTTGAAGAGATTCTAGTCGAAAACTTCCCTAACGTGGGAAAGGAAATAGCCACCCAAGTCCAGGAAGCACAGAGAGTCCCAGGCAGGATAAACCCAAGGAGAAACATGCCGAGACAGATAGCAATCAAACTGACAAAAATTAAAGACAAAGAAAAATTATTGAAAGCAGCAAGGGAAAAATGACAAATAACACACAAGGGAACTCCCATAAGGTTAACAGCTGATTTCTCAGCAGAAACTCTACAAGCCAGAAGGGAGTGGCATGATATATTTAAAGTGATGAAAGGCAAGAACCTACAACCAAGATTACTCTACCCAGCAAGGATCTCGTTCAGATTCGACAGAGAAATCAAAAGCTTTACAGGCAAGCAAAAACTAAGAGAATTCAGCACCACCAAACCAGCTCCACAACAAATGCTAAAGGAACTTCTCTAAGTGGGAAACACAAGAGAAGAAAAGGACCTACAAAAACAAACCCATAACAATTAAGAAAATGGTAACAGGAACATACATATCAATAATTACCTTAAAGGTGAATGGATTAAATGCTTCAACCAAAAGACACAGGCTCGCTGAATGGATACAAAAGACAAGACCCATATATATGCTGTCTACAAGTGACCCACTTCAGACCCAGGAACACATACAGACTGAAAGTGAGGTGATGGAAAAAGATATTCCATGCAAATGGAAATCAAAAGAAAGCTGGAGTACCAATACTCATATCAGATAAAATAACCTTTAAAATAAAGAATGTTATAAGAGACAAGGAAAGACACTACATAATGATCAAGGAAGCAATCCAAGAAGAAGATATAACAATTATAAATACATACGCACCCAACATAGGAGCACCTCAATACATAAGGCAATTGCTAATAGCTATAAAAAAGGAAATCAACAGTAACATAATAATAGTGGGGGATTTTAACACCTCACTTACACCAATGGACAGATCATCCAGACAGAAAATTAATAAGGAAACACAAGCTTTAAATGACACAATAGACCAGATAGATTTAATTGATATTTATAGGACACTCCATCCAAAAACAGCTGATTACACTTTCTTCTCAAGTGCACACAGAACATTCTCCAGGACAGATCACATCTTGGGTCACAAATCAAGCCTCAGTAAATTTAAGAAAATTGAAATCACATCAAGCATCTTTTCTGACCACAACGCTATGAGATTAGAAATCAATTACAGGGGAAAAAAACGTAAAAAATACAAACACATAGAGGCTAAACAATACGTTACTAAATAACCAGAGATAACTGAAGAAATCAAAGAGGAAATCAAAAAATACCTAGACACAAATTACAACGAAAACACGATGATCCAACACCTATGGGATGCAGCAAAAGCAATTCTAAGAGGGAAGTTTATAGCAATACAAGCCTACCTCAAGAAACAAGAACAATCTCAAATAAACAATCTAACCTTACACCTAAAGGAATTAGAGAAAGAAGAACAAACAAAACCCAAAGTTAGCAGAAGGAAAGAAATCATAAAGATCAGAGCAGAAATAAGTGAAATAGAAACAAAGAAAACAAGAGCAAAGATCAATAAAACTAAAAGCTGGTTCTTTGAGAAGATAAACAAAATTGATAAACCTGTAGCCAGACTCATCAAGAAAAAGAGGGAGGGCCTCCCTGGTGGCGCAGTGGTTGAGTCCGCCTGCCGATGCGGGGGACACGGGTTCGTGCCCCAGTCCGGGAGGATCCCACATGCCGGGGAGCGGCTGGGCCCGTGTGCCATGGCCACTGGGCCTGTGTGTTCGGGGCCTGTGCTCCACAACGGGAGAGGCTGCAGCAGTGGGAGGCCCATGTACCGCAAAAAAAAAAAAAAAAAAAAAGAAAAGAAAAAAGAAAAAGAGGGAGAGGACTCAAATCAATAAAATTAGAAATGAAAAAGGAGAAGTTACAACAGACACTGCAGAACACAAAGCGTTCTAAGAGAATACTACAAGCAACTCTATGCCAATAAAATGGACAACCTGGAAGAAATGGACAAATTCTTAGAAAGGTATAACCTTCCAAGACTGAAGCAGGAAGAAATAGAAAATATGAACAGACCAATCAAGTAATGAAATTCAAACTGTGATTAAAAATCTTCCAACAAACAAAAATCCAAGACCAGATGGCTTCACAGATGAATTCTATCAAACATTTAGAGAAGAGCTAACCTCCATCCTTCTCAAACTCTTCCAAAAATTGCAGAGGAAGGAACACTCCCAGACTCATTCTATGAGGCCACCATCACCCTGATACCAAAACCAGACAAAGATAGTACAAAAAAAGAAAATTAAAGACCAATATCACTGATGAATACAGATACAAAATCCTGAACAAAATACTAGCAAACAGAATGCAAAAACACATTAAAAGAATCATATACTATGATCAAGTGGGATTTATCTCAGGGATACAAGGATTCTTCAATACACGCAAATCAATCAATGTGATACACCATATTAACAAATTGAAGAATAAAAACCATATGATCATCTCAATAGATGCAGAAAAAGCTTTTGACAAAATTCAACTCCCATTTATGATAAAAACTCTCCAGAAAGTGGGCACAGAGGTACCCTACCTCATCATAATGAAGGCCATGTACGACAAACCCACAGCAAACATCGTTCTCAATGGTGAAAAACTGAAATCATTTCCTCTAAGATCAGGAACAAGGCAAGGATGTCCACTCTCACCGCTATTATTCAACATAGTTTTGGAAGTCCTAACCACAGTAATCAGAGAAGAAAAAGAAATAAAAGGAATACAAATTGGAAAAGAAGAAGTAAAACTTTCACTGTTTGCAGATGACATGATACTATACATAGAGAATCCTAAAGGTGCCACCAGCAAACTACTAGAGCTAATCAATGAATTTGCTAAGGTTGCAGGATACAAAATTAATGCACAGAAATCACTTGCATTCCTATCCACTAACAATGAAAGACCAGAAAGAGAAATTAAGGAAACAATCCCATTCACCATTGCAACAAAAAGAATAAAATTCCTAGGAATAAACCTACCTAAGGAGGTTAAAGACCTGTACTCAGAAAACTATAAGACACTGATGAAAGAAATCAAAGATGACACAAACAGATGGAGAGATATACCATGTTCTTGGATTGGAAGAATCAATATTGTGAAAATGACTATACTACCCAAAGCAATCTACAGATTCAATGCAATCCCTATCAAATTCCCAGTGGCATTTTTTACAGAACTAGAATAAAAAATATTAAAATTTGTATGGAGACACAAAAGACCCCGAATAGCCAAAGCAGCCTTGAGGGGAAAAAAATGGAGCTGGAGGAATCAGACTCCCTGACTTCCGACTATATTACAAAGCTACAGTAATCAAGACAATATGGTACTGGCACAAAACTGGAAATATAGATCAATGGAACAGTATAGAAAGCCCAGAGATAAACCCACGCACCTATGGTCAACTAGTCTATGACAAAGGAGGCAAGAATATACAATGGCAAAAAGACAGTCTTTTCAATAAGTGGTGCTGGGACAACTGGACAGCTACATGGAAAAGAATGAAATTAGAACACTCCCCAACACCATACACAAAAATAAACTCAAAATGGATTGGAGACCGAAATGTAAGACCAGACACTATAAAACTCTTAGAGGAAAACATAGGAAGAACACTCTTTGACATAAATCACAGCAAGATTTTTTTTGATCCACCTCCTAGAGTAACAGAAATAAAAACAAAAATAAACAAATGGGACCTAATGAAGCTTAAAAGCTTTTGCAAATCAAAGGAAACTACAAACAAGATGAAAAGACAACCCTCAGAATGGGAGAAAATATTTGTAAACGAATCAATAGCAAAGGATTAATCTCCAAAATATATAAACAGCTCATGCAGCTCAATATTAAAAAACAAACAACCCAATCAAAAAATGGTCAGAAGACCTAAATAGACATTTCTCCAAAGAAGACATATAGATGGCCAAAAAGCACATGAAAAGCTGCTCAACATCACTAATTATTAGAGAAATGCAAATCAAACTACAATGAGGTAACACCTCACACCAGTTAGAATGGGCATCATCAGAAAAGTTACAAACAACAAATGCTGGAGAGAGTGTGGAGAAAAGGGAACCCTCTTGCACTGTTGGTGGGAATGTAAACTGATACAGCCACTATGGAGAACAGTATGGAGGTTCCTTAAAAAACTAAAAATAGAATTACCATATGACCCAGCAATCCCACTACTGGTCATATACCCAGAGAAAACCATAATTCAAAAAGACACATGCACCCCAATGTTCATTGCAGCACTATTTACAATAGCCAGGTCATGGAAGCAACCTAAATGCCCATTGACAAAGAAATGCATAAAGAAGATGTGGTACATATATACAGTGGAATATTACTCAGCCATAAAAAAGAACGAACTTGGGTCATTTATAGAGACGTGGATGGACCCAGAGACTGTCATACAGAGTGAAGTAAGTCAGAAAGAGAAAAACAAATATCGTATATTAACACATATATGTGGAACCTAGAAAAATGGTACAGATGAACTGGTTTGCAAGGCAGAAATAGATACACAGATGTAGAGAACAAACGTATGGACACCAAGGGGGGAATGTTGCGGGGGGGATGGGAGATTGGGATTGACATGTATACACTAATATGTATAAAATAGATAACTAATAAGAACCTGCTGTATAAAAAATAAATAAAATAAAATTCAAAAAAATAAAAAAACTCAATGCTCAGCCACTCATCAGCAAACGTGTGTGGAATATTGAAAAAAAACAGCACAATATTAGACCTTTCTTCCCATCAATAAATGGAATCTAGTTCTGTATCTCCTGAATCAGGGATTGACCATGTGACTTGCTTTGGTCAATAAGACATTAGCAAACAGGACACAAGGAGAGGCTGGAAAAGTGGGTGACACTGGGGTTTGCCTGCCCTTTCTTGCTTCTCCTGGCAGCCCTGCAACGACCATGGAAGTGAGTCCACACTAGCCTGCTGGAGAAGCCATATGAAGGAGAATCAAGGCATCCCAGGCTGCCATCTGCCAGACATGTGAGTGAGGCCATCCCAGACCATCAAGGCCCAGTCAATCCTTCAGCTGACTGCGGCCACACAACTGAGCTCAAAAGAAACCAGCTGCATAACCACCCAGCTGAACTAAGCCCAAATAGCCAACCCATTGAATCAAGGCTGAATAAATGAATGTTATTTTAAGCTACAACAGTTTAGGGTGGTTTGTTACACAGCAAAGGCTAACTGATACACTGTCTTTGGAAAGAGACATGTGAGTTCACAAAAGAGCAGCCACCAATCCCACGTAGGCAAAGACTACTATACTGGTGTGGTCACCACATATATTTCAATGTCACAAATTCTACTTTATTTACCAAAAAAACCACCAGGTGGTGGCAGTTCTTCATCCTTGTAGTTCAAGCCTGAACTTAAACTAGAGGTACAGGCTAAGAAATCAACTCGTATCTCCACTTTTTTTTTTTTGGCTATGCCATGAGACTTGTGGGATCTTAATTCCCCAACCAGGGATTAAACCTGTGCCCCCTGCAATGGAAGCATGCAGTCCTAACCACTGGACTGCCAGGGAATTCCCTCCACTTTAAAAATAATATATAGAAACTGATAACAGTGAAAAAAATAAGAGCTACCATTTATTAAGATGCTCGTTCTAAATTCTTCACATATTTGTCATTTAGTCTTCACAGCATTCTCCACAAGATACCTACCTTGTCCTCTCATTATCCACATTTTGCAGAGGAGGAAGCTTAGGCTCAAGAACACTGCACCTCTTGCCTAAACTGCACAGTTGATTAGGGGTAGAGCCAGGATGCCAATCCATTTCTGACTCTCCAGTTAATTGCTCCATGGGACTGACACCCAGCCCAGCCACAGCAAGTTGCTTCTTCTCCGTGTGCCTCAGTTTCCTCACATGTAAAATGAAAACACAGAACTAACCCAGACTTTAGGGCTCCAAAGGATCAACCGTGATCTCATATAACTGTAGGCATAATCTTTGGGGTAAATATGTTTGGGGGATTGTGAGAAGGGTTCAGCTTCACTAAAATTCCCAAAGGGGTCAGTGATCCATTAAGAAACAATTAACAATATGTTCTTGAAGGCCCTTTCCAGGGGTCAAGTGTCTTTTCAAGTTGAATCAACCAGTCCCACAGATGCTGCAATTATGCAGAAAGGAAGCGAGCTTTGACAGCAAACAGCGTTAGGTATAATTCCAACCATTCATCAGCAGCTCTGAACGGTGGTCACTGGTAAGCATTCCAGGCCACAGTGGTGTGTCTTTCTATCACACCCACACCCTTACCACGGAACCAGACCAGTCCTGGGCTTGTCCCAGGCATCGTGATGCATCAGGGATGTCCCTTCATCCCTGCCTCAGGAGAGGTTCTGCGCCTACAGCTTTGACCTTCAGCCCCTAACTACCCACATACTGAGAAAGCAGTTACTGACAACAGGAACCACAAGAAAAACCTACAGTGCTTCTGTCAGAAGCATGTCCTGCCTAACTTTCCAGGAGTCTGGTTCATGGTGGTGGCTTCTGGTCTCTTGACATTTCCCTGCATGAGCCACTGTCCCTCATAATGTCACTGCTCCAACTGCTTCTGAAACCCAGCGTCAGCTCCAGTCTCTATACTGTACCCAGATCCTAGCTCCCTCAGTCTCAGCCTGCTGTGGCCAATGCTGGTCCTATCCACCTCTGAGACTTCAAGCCACCTCGATATCCAAAGCACCTACAGCCGCTCGCCCTGGTTCTCCAGAGATTCCTCTTATCCCAACAGACTGGTTAACTCCAAGCCTGTTATAAACTCTGCTGTGTTAATGGAGAAAGTTTGCAAACTTTTCCTTTGGGCAGTGGAATTGTTTGTCAAGCAACATCTTCCATAGAAGCTTAAGATAAGAAACACGTCAAAGCTGAGCTGGGGGGACTTCCCTGGTGGCGCAGTGATTAAGAATCCTCCTGCCAATGCAGGGGACACAGGTTCGAGCCCTGGTCCAGGAAGATCCCACATGCCGCAGAGCAACTAAGCCCGTGCTCCACAACTACTGAGCCTGCGCTATAGAGTCCGCAAGCCACAACTACTGGAGCCCGCGTGCCACAACTACTGAAGCCCACGCACCTAGAGTCCATGCTCCACAACCAGAGAAGCCACCACAATGAGAAGCCCGTGCACCACAAGGAAGAGTAGCCCCTGCTCACCACAACTAGAGAAAGCCCGCATGCAGCAATGAAGACCCAGCACAGCCAAAAATTAATTAATTAATTTTTTTAAAAAAAGCTGAGTTGGGATGGGGCTCAGAATCCCCCCCTGCTCCACCCTCTACTCACTTCTTCCACCCCCTCCCCCCAGAATCTTTTGATATTGTCGGGGGCCTTAGGGAATCTGGGAGAAAGTTTTAAACCATTGGAATGGTGGAATCATTATCTCTATGAGTACGTGTGTTTGCGTGAGGTAGGAAGGAGAGATGGGGAAGGGAGGGGTGGGGAGGAAAGAAAAAGAAAAAAAAAACCAAGACAAAAGAGAGGCAAAGACTGTGAGGTGATGAAAGGCTGAACTGGGGATATGAGATGAAACCAGAGAAGGGAACCTAGATTGTAAAAAGAAAGAAAAATGAAATTACATGTTACAAAGGAGGAAGCAGCTACAAGGAGAAAGAATTGCTGCACCAACAGGAAAGGTGGAGAACCCCCCTTCGTTGTGTCCGGCTTGGAGAGAGCCCCTGGACACTCAGGTACCTGGGGTAACTTGTGCAAGAGCAAGTGAGATGTGAACGTGGGGAGATGTGTGACCAATGGCCGAGAAGGTCTTAGTGAGCATCACGCTTGAGGGGGGGAGCGTGCAGCATCCTGATGAAGCAGGTGACAAACATCTGGACAAGTACCGGCCATCACTAGGTACTAGAAGGTGGAGCCCTCTAGAAGGACCAGATGCAGGCTCTGCCTTCCAGTTCATAGTCCAAAAGGAAAGATGCCCCAAATGCCCACGTTTGAGATGCCCATCACCCTCATTATGGCCTCCTTGTTCTAATCCTCTGATAGACTGTTTGCAAAACTGGCTGCCTCAATTATTCTCCCTTGGGTAGTCCCTTCCCCACAGTGACTCTGGTCTGAGCCAAGTGGCTTGCTTTGGCCAAGAGGACATCAGTTACATTACACAAGCAGAGGCTTGAAAAGTGCTTGTGTATTGTAACTTGCCTTCTCTGATTGTTCTTAGGAACCCTGCAACCAACACCATGTGAACAAGTCCAGGCTAGCCTGCTCGATGATGACAGCACTGCAGCCTACTCATCCCTATCGCCCAGGTGACACTGAGCCAACAGCCAGAGCTGACTCACAGAATCATGAGAAGTAATAAACTGTTGTTTTGAGTCAGTAAGTCTTGGGACAGCTTGTTACACAGCAAAAGCTAACTGATACAAATGCAAAGTTGAGTTTCCCTCTTAGAGAAAACAGACCTATCTTAATCTGTTCACAAGCCGTCCTTGCAGCTGAGTATTATCTGTAACATGCAATTACAGCCTAAATTTACAGCCTAAATCTGTTAGGCAGGGTGAAAAAAAAAGTATTTTATCAGCTGACAGTAGAGTCTTGTAGAGGGACCTGCATCTTGTGGGAGACGTGCAGGTAATCTGGTACACATGCTGAAACCTCACATGGGTGGGGGAAATCAAGGGAAAGGGGTCAGTTCCTCCAAGTGGGATGGCCCCAGGAGAGGGAACAGCCCAGCAGGGAGGTGGGTGAGAGCAAGGATTCAGCCAGGCAGGATCTCAGGCCAAGAAGCAACCATGAGAACAGAGACCCTTGAGAATTAACATCTCAAGGGGAGGATGCTAGACTCCCTGAGGTCACAGGAAAGAGACAGGCACCAAGTTTCTCCATATCTCAAGGCCTGAGTGGCCTCAGCTGACATCCGGATAACATCTGCTATACAACGAACCCATGTCCAGACCAGAAAGCAGCAGCCCCAGCAGGGGGCTTTAGACAGACTCTTTCATAATAACAAACTCACAAACAGCCACATGGTTCAGCTGTGGCTCATGCTCAGGCAGAGATACGCACATTCACCCACTTAAAATAACCCTTAGTGCATTTTTAGTATATGCCAGATACTATACTATTGCTTTACACATATTAATTCCTGCGATCCCATAAGAGACCCTTGGGTAGGTACTACCACCATCCACAGTGCAGGTAGAGGGAGTTGCTTCAACGCTCTCCCAGCGCTCCTACCTCACTCAGGGTCAAAGCCAAAGTCACCTCCCTGCCTTCTCCCCCTCCCACTCCAGTCCTCGCTTACTAAGCTCCAAGCACACTGGTCTCCTTGCTGATTCTGGAACATGCCAAGAACCTCCTCCTGGTCTGTGTTCTTGCCAGGAACACCTTCTCCCAGAGAGCTCACAGCCCACTTCTCACCTCCTTCGGTTCTTTACGCAGAAGCCACCCGATCGGAGAGGCCTTTTCTGGCCACCTAAGCTCAACTTGGAGCCCCCCTCCCCAGCTCCACACACAGCACTTGCCACCCTCTGACATACTCTATGTTTTAGCGATTCATCCTTCTTTGTCTACCTGCTCCACAAGGACGGGGATTTGTGTCTGTCCTGTGCACTGCCACGTCCTCAATGCCCGGAACAGTGCATGTGGTAACTGTTCAACAAATATTTGGTGAATGCAGGAGAGGAAATCCAAGTAGGCAGCTCCGATAGCTGCCCAGCGTTCCCAGATGGTAAGTAGCAGACGCTGGATTCCAACCCAAGCCGCCCAACTCTGAAGTCCTCACCACTGCTGCCCCTTTCGCATATCACGTCCCTGCGCACATTCAGGAAAGCACTACCCACTCACACTTGTGAGCGCAGGCACACCCCTCACCGCCCACCTGCACTCTGAGGTCTGCCCCAGCCTCACCACCCCACAGCCCCAGGCTCTAAGCCCCACATACAGGAACTTGCCGTCCGTCTGTGAGCCTGAGTAGAGTTTGCGCTCCGCCTCCTCGCGCGTCAGGCTTTTGTGGTACCAGGGCATCCGCTCGTGAGCCGTCGTGGCAATGAGCTTCTCCACCTGAGGGGCCTGGCTGATGATGGCCTGCTCCAGGGCCTCGCCCTAGGGAAGAACGGGAGGGTGGAGAAGACTTGTGTCTCCAAGTAGGCGGCCACAGGACACCTCTTCCATCTCCTGGACCCTCCCAATTGCCTCTTCCACATGAGACAGCCCACCCACCCAGGCGCACCTAGGGGGTGAGTCATTTAGGCTGCTAATGAAAGCCAAGCCCCCTCATCTCTATGGTCCCGCCCCAAGCCATCCAGGCCCCGCCCATCCAGGGCTACGGCCCAGGCCCCGCCTTCTAGCCGGCCCCAAGCTCATCTCCAGCTTGAAGATCTAACACTGGTAATCGCGCCCCATGGTGCACTGCATGTTGTCGAAGACCACAACCCACCGCCCCTGCCGGCCAACCTACCCCAGAGCACCGACCCCACCATCCTCTCAGGCCCCTCTCCCAGCCCAAGCCTCGCCTCCTCTGGACTCAGCGTGACCTCCACCTACCCCGACCTCCACTTTGCCATCTGCCTCTGACAAGCACCATAGCATCGTTCAGGCCCCTGCCTCCGAGGCCTCCTCCCAGGCCCGCCCCCAGTCAGGCCCCAACCCTCCAGCATCTAAAACGGGCGCAGCACAGCATAATACAGGCTGGCGAAGACCACCACTCTCCCCCAGTTCCATTGCTCCCTCGGCCCCAAGGGCCCGCCCTTCCCGGCCCCGCCTTCCCAAGGCCCGCCCCCTCCGGCCACGCCCTCCCAAGACCCGCCCCTTCGGCCCTGCGCTCTCACCTCTAGTTTCCAAGTCTGGCGCACGTAGTCGCGCACCATGGCATCGCGTAGGCTGTCGAAGACCCCGGGCTGCGGCTCGAGCCCCGACGGCCGGTTGCACGGCTTGCGCAGGTTGCAGGGCAGCCCGTCTGGGTCGCGCGAATAGAACTCGCAGAGCTCAGCGGGGCCGCAGTGCGCTTTTCCGCCCGCAATAGCGTAGGTGCCGTTGAGCTGGCGCTCGATGGGGAAGTGGTGGAAGCGCACGTCGTGCACGAGCGAGAGCACATAGCCGCCTAGAGAGCGCAGGCAGTGGCGCAGCAGGAAGAGCCCGTCGGCCATGCCCGCCAGCTTCAGGTGCTCCTCGGCCTCGGCGCGCGAGATGCTGCCGTAGAAGAAGGGCAGGTGCGCCGCGGGGTCCGGCATCGCCGCCGCTGCACTGAGCAGGGTACGGGCCCCTGCGCCTCTTCAGACTCTGTGAGTTCAGAGCAGGATTGGGGGCACGTCAGGGCCTCGGTTTCCCTTCCTGAACCCGTCCATTGTACCCAGAGATAGTAGGAGAGAGCCCGCATTAAAGGGCATCCGTGCGGCACAGCTGAGTGTGCCGATCGTGCAGAGCCTGATTTGTGCCGGAGTCAACTTGGAAAGGAGGCCCAGCCTACGGGACTCAGACTGGGGAGTCCCAAACCAGCCTTTGACTTTTCAGACCTCGTACGGAGCGCCCCACTGGCCACGACACAACAGCACCTGGAACCTTCATCCACCTCCCAAACACGTGTTGAATTCTTACTGTGTTTCAGGATGGAGATACGGGTGAATAAGAGACATGATCCCTGCCCTCCTGAAGATAACAGTCTGAGGGAGAGGGGATGCAATAAACAAGGAGAGACAAAAATAATTACAGATTGAGGTCAGTGTTCTAAAGGAAATAAATAGAGTGAGATCAAGAGGGAAGAAGCCACTGGAGCTGGGATGGTCACATTCTTTGGGGAGGTAGCATTTGAGCTGAGATCCGAAGGAAAAGGAGGAGCCCACTTCTCAAAAAGCATGGAGGGGAGCACATCAGGCAGAAGGAACAGCAAGTCCCAGGGCCTGGAAGCTGGAACAACTTTGCTCATCAAAGGACCTTGACTCCATTAGCCTTCCCGACTCTTCCCTCTGACCCTTTCCCAGCAACCTTAGAAATTCCCCTTAGCCCTGCCTTCGTGAACGAGTGTCTAGAAAGCATAAGCTAATCTGAATATCCATTAATCGGGGATTGGTTAAATACATTAGGATTTAACTCCAATGTGAACTGCGATACAGTCATTAAACAAAAGGAGGTTTGGAAAGTATGACCCTATATGGGGAGGAGGAAGTAAGGACATATAGATACCTGGTGAGGAAGATATCTAACCTGAAATTATCCACCTTCAACTTTCTAGGGTGATGGTGATGTCCAATATCTTGAGAAGCGTTGTGTTACACAGGTGTCTGAATTGCTCAAAATTCAGAGAACGTAAAATTGAATTAATGTGAAAATGAAAAAAAAATTCAGAAAATGTACCAACTTGAGTTGTTCATTTTATGGTATTTGGGCCCCTCAGTAAAAAAAGAACCATAAAATATTGAACCCTGGTCAGTGATCTGCGTGCAGAAATACCTAGGTGTGATGGGTAGTGATGACTGTAATTTACTTTGAAAGGCATCCAAAAAATAATGTTGATGGATGGATGGATAAGCAGATTGATAACGTTGAGTCTTGCTATTCGCAGTATTTCTATAAAGTATTGAATTAGGAAGTACTGAGTCCTTGCTTCTAGAAGAGATCCAGTGTCAGGTTCCTTGAAGCCTCTGGTCACAATATTTTCATCAACCGATCAGTACATAACCTTGTTTTATGTACTTCTGTTTAAAGACAACTTACATAATTATATTGTTTATTCATTAACATTGAGCTCTTGACCAGCAGCCCTATAACTATAAGCTTACCCAACACATACTTTTTCTGTGAGGCACAGCCCAGCCTTCTTGCACTTAGGAACACTAGACAGCACCTCAGCACTGTCCTTGGGGGCCATTTAAACAGTGAAATCACCGACGTAAAGCACAAAAATGTGGCACTAAATAGACTGTGAGAAAGAGACTTATTTACAGCATGAGCTGAATCGAGAAGGCAAAGCATCACCTTGCTCAACCTCAAAGAACCAGCACATCGGTTGACTCAAATTTCACACCACTCTGCACACGCCCTCCAATGACCGTGAAAGCGCAGCGAGCATTGGTTTTGGTGGTTACAAATAAATTTTAGCAAGTAGGCGAACTGGCAGATATGGAATCCAATAATAATGAGGATTAACTGTATGTGATAAAGCAAATATAGCAAAATGTCCATTGTAGAATCTAGGGGGTGGGTAATTTGTACAACTAATTGTTCCTGTTTTCTGTATATTTGTAAGTTTTTAGATAATGTTGAAAAAAATTATTTCCCCTTAACAGTTTCTGGTCGTTTCTCTACTGAGATGGGCCCACTTAAGGCCACCCAGGCATAGTTTTGCATTCAAGGCAGGCTCCTTGGGTACCCTTCTTACTTAAGCAATTGTAAGCAGGGGGTGCAAAGCAAGCTTTTGTGGATTGAGAAAGGCTGCCTTTCCCTGGGCGTTCAGGAACATGCAAGAATGGGCACTGGAGCCAAGAGGAAGAAACTAGAGCGGGAATCAGGTGAGGTCTGAATCGGCGCAGCTGGAGGAGGGGCCGGAATCTGCGTTCTAACTAGATAGCGTCTAATGCTGGGGTTGGGAGAGCCAGGGCTGTGGGGGTCTTGGATGTCCCGATAGTTACAGGCAGGTGATTAATCGGGGACCTGGAGATGCAGGTCACCATCCCAGAAGAGTGTTTTAAAAGAGTCAGAAGGGCTCCTAGGTATTCATCCTAGAGAAATGGAAACTTACGTTCACACAAACACCTGCACAGGAATGTTTATAGCAGCTCTATTCACGACTGCCAAAATGTAGGAACAACTCAAATGTTTCCCAACAGATGAATAGATAAAGTGTGGTATATCCATGCAGTGGGACACTACTCAGCCTGAAATGGAAGGAAATGCTGATACACACATGAATGTATCTCAAAGGCGTCAGGTTAAGTGAAAGGGGCCAGACTCAGAAGGCTACAAACCATATGATTCCATTCAAAATTGTAGAACAGGGTGTGGAGAAAAGGGAACCCTCTTGCAATGTTGGTGGGAATGTAAATTGATACAGCCACTATGGAGAACAGTATGGAGGTTCCTTTAAAAAATGAAAAACAGAACTACCATATGACCCAGCAATCCCACTCCTGGGCATATACCCAGAGAAAACCACAATTCAAAAAGACACATGCACCCCAATGTTCATTGCAGCACTATTTACAATAGCCAGGTCATGGAAGCAACCTAAATGCCCATTGACAGACAAATGGATAAAGAAGATGCAATGGAATATAACTCAGCCATAAAAAGGAAAAAAATTGGGTCATTTGTAGAGATGTGGATGGACCCAGAGACTGTCATACGGAGTGAAGTAAGTCAGAAAGAGAAAAACAAATACCGTATATTAACACATATATGTGGAATCTAGAAAAATGGTACAGATGAACCAGTTTGCAGGGCAAAAATTGAGACACAGATGTAGAGAACAAACGTATGGACACCAAGGGGGGAAAGCGGAGGAGGGGGCAGTGCTGGTGGGATGAACTGGGAGATTGGGATTGACATGTATAAAATAGATAACTAATAAGAACCTGCTGTATACATAAATAAATAACATAAAAGGAATAAAAACAAAGCGAAACAAAAAACTGCAGGGCCATGCAGTGGCTGCCGGAGGCAGCAGGCCCAGTGGGGAGCAGGGGTGATGGGATGTGGATGGACTGCAAAGGGGTATGAGGGAATTCAGGGCAATAGCCTATAGCTTGACTGAGACCGCAGTTTCTCAGCTGTATGCATGTGTCAAATCTCACAGAATTTTTCACTAAAAGGGGTGAATTTTACTGTATGTAAATGATACCTTAATTTTTTTTTTTAATTAAAAGGGGAGAAAGGGAGCTGGAAGGTATAGACACACCAGGCACTACAAATATTAACTGAAATAGGAAAGAGAGAGCTGTCTACACTCCTGCCTCACTTCCTTGATTCCCTCTGTCTCATCCAGCCTCACAGTCTGCTCCCCTCACCTCCACCAGGGTGCTCTCCAGCTGCAGAGAGCACGATATCACCACCTGATGGGCACCAGGCAAGCACTTCGTGCCCTCTTCCAGGCTGGGTCCCCTGCGTGATGGACACTGTGACCCCCACACACACACTCTTGGGTCCTTCGTCAACCCCCTGGCTTGCCGCCTTCCTCTCTGACGGTTCCTGCTCTCTCTCCCTCTCCAACCCCCGTCCCCTGCTTAGGCCATCCCGGCTGTGGCTACCCATGCTGCCACTCCCACTTGTCTCATCCAGAGCTCTCCCCTGAGGTCGGTTTGTGCTGCCATCACCTCCTTTGATCTCCACCTGCTGTGTCTATTAATAAAACCTGAGATCCAGATCTAACTCACACGGTGACTGTGGTCGGCTGAACCCCACAGTCTGTTTCCCACATGAGCTGAAGCTCCAGGATCTGCAAGTTGCTTTTAGGCGATTCTTCCCCAAGGCCTCCGTTGCTCAAGAACCTACTGTGGCTCCCTCCTGCCTACATCATTGAATCAGACTAAATTCCTTGGCCCTCCCTCTGCTCCAGCCAGGCTGCACTATCAGCCTTCCTTCAAATGCACTTCCATGCACTGTGCTCCGCCGGATACACCCTCCCCACTTCTCTCCACTCCCCGAGTCCAGCCAGCCCTGCCTGGCAGACTCACGGCCCTGCTCCCCACAGGGTATCAGGACCTAAGGCAAGGCAGCGAAGAGAGGGTTTGTCCAGGGACCATGGGGAGGGATGGGGGTAGTGAAGCTGGTCTCTGGGGCAGGAAGCTGTGGCAGGAAACTGTCAACAACACAGTTTGAGAAGCTCCACCCTGTGGTGGCCACAGGTGCAGCCTGGGTAGCCGGAGGCAGATGAGTGCAGAAGCGGGAGTGGGGAGAGGCTGCCTCTTGAGACCCAGTCCAGGGCCAGAAGCCATGACTGGCCATGTCGGACCTGAGTCCAAGGTGTCAGAGGCAGAAGCCTTCCCCACGCATTCTCAGCTTTATTCCCACTTCCCTGTCCCTTTGCCAATAACAACGACAACAGTAATAACAACAGCTTTCAGAGAAGCCTGACCGGTTGGCAGCCTCCTGGACGATCAGATGTTTCTGTCCTGAGCCATGTCCCTGCAGGCTGCACGGCTTTCCTCAGAGACATGCCCACCATGAGACTTCCCCACCCCACTCCTGCCTGGGCTGACCCCCTCCATCCTCCCCTTGAGCTTGCGAGGTCCTCGTGAGTTCAGAGATGCTCATTTGGCCTTCCCATGGTTTGCAGCTCCACAGAGAGACCACGGGACCCCAGCCTCGTTCTCACAGCCCAGGTCCTGGGGAAAGGGGAGGAGAGTTTGATCCTTGGCTAGAGGGAGCTGCCTGAAATCCCACCCTTTAAGCATCCTTTTTGGGGACAGGCAGGGTTAAATTCTACCTGTTCCAGACACAGAGGATGCCCCAAACATACTTTGAAGGAAATACGGGTCAAGAGATCAACTATGTTTACAAAAGCTGTGGAAAGCATATTTGCATATTAAAGGCTCTGAGAAGACCTGCCAGGAAAGGACGACGCTTTTCAGCTTTGTTTATTCCTCACACCTACGTAGCAGGGCCTGGAAGTGCTGCTGTTCCACAGAACAGACTCAGTATCCAAAGCCCCAGTTAAATGTCTACCATGAGACACCAGAGGGAAGACTGAGGCAGTCAGGCTGCCGACGGAATGAGATGATCCCCCTGGACCTGGCAGGTCTGGAGGCCCCAGGTGCCACCCACAGCCAGACATCAAGTGTCCCCACCCAAGGAATGGGTGCGCAGCCCCTCACTGCCCGAGACCCCAAGTCCCCCCTAAAGCCACCCTTCCTGCTCCCCAGTCCGCAGGCCACCAACAGAGGCAGCACAGACATTTGTCAGCTGCCATCTTGGTTACGTTCCAAGTCACAAAGACAGCAGTTAGCGCTGTGCCCTGGATGGCAACAGGCTCCTTATCCTTTCCCTGACACCAGGGCATCAGATCTGATCATGAAATCATGGATCTACTGGGTAGTAGCAGTGTGGTCCTGGGCGGGGAGCCATGCTCGCCAGACCCACCTGGAACACAGCACCAATGAAGGTGCCTAGCGCTGCGGGGCTGTGGGGATTCCGTGAGAGAAGGCTCACCAAACACTGAGCATGGGGCCTGGCCCGCCCTTGTCCTGGCCCGTCCTTTTCTGCTCGCAGCCCTCCAGGACTCCCACGTCACTCAAGGTTAAAGTCCAGGTTCTTACAGCGGCCTTGCCCAATCTGCCCCATTGCCTCCTGGCCTTCAGTTACTCCCCACCAGCCACACGGGCCTCCTTATGTTACTTGTTCAGAGCACTGAAACAAATCAGGCCTGGTCCAACCTCAGGGCCTTTGCACTGGCTGTTCCCTTTGCCTGAACACACTTCTCCCAACACCCCTCACTTCATTCGGGTCTCTGTGTAAATGTCACCTCCTCCTCCAAGAGGTCTTCCCTGACCTCCCTCTCTAAAATCTCCTCCCCTTCTCTCTCTATCCCTGACCCAGCGTTACTGCTCTTCACCACTGAAAATGTGATGTACCGTCAACTTGTTGCCACAGGATCTTTGTCCCCTGCTAGAATGGAAGCACGGTGAGAGTGGACATGGTCTCCTGCCCCTGCCTATACCAGCCAGGCACATCGTAGGTGCCCCATAAATGTTCGTGGTGGGCAGAGGCTACTGATACTGGGGTACCTGGGAAGGTATGCAGCCCGCTGTGGTGGGTGGAGACCCCTCTGCAGGTCCTTGGAATTTGGCAGCCTGATGAGGGATGAGGGGCTGTGGGGGCCTCCTTAGGAGAGAATAGTGAACGGAGGATCTAGCGGCTTCCTCCACTAACCAGTGGTGGGAGAGGAGAGGACCAATCGGAGGAGATTTCGCACAGGCTGTTCCCTCTGCCTGGAACAGTGTCCACACCCTTCTCCAGGCCACCCTCAGCTGTCCCTTCCACCCAGAAGTGTTCCATGATTTTCCCCCTCCCTCCCCAGCTGAGTCAGGCACCTCCTCTGTTCTCCCAGGGCCCCGTCCTCCCGCATCACAGCCCTGGTGGCCACGTATGATCAGTCTGTTTGCTCCACCGACTCTGGCCAGCATGAGCTCCCCAAGGCAGAGCCTATGCCCGTCTTGTTTTCACGATAGCCCCTGCTTCCTCCCGACAAATATTTGTCAAGCGGGCAACAATAACAATAGCCTCTGTACCGAAGACTTTACGACACCTCTTCTGAGCATTATCCATTTAATCTAATCCTCACCGCAATTCCATCAAATGGGAACTGTTATCCCCATTCCTCAGCTAAAGAAACTGAGGCTCAGAGAGGTTAATGTCATGTTCAGAATCATGTAGCCTGTGAGTGGCAGTCAGGATTTGAACTCAGGTCTCTCTGACCAGCAGCCAGCACTAGCCACTCTAGTGCGTGGCCATTGGGAGAATGCAATCCACGGCTCTGATCTGGGTCCCCAGGGGCTCCCACGCCTGCCTGGCCCAGGTGTCGCTGCACTTTGAGCTGCCTTCAACTGTCAGGGTAAAGAGTGCTGGCCTGTTGGGGGTTGGAAGCAGGTCCTCAGGCCTCAAACAGACTCTATCTGTTGACCAACTGACTGAATAATGCCACGAGATCAGTCCCCACTGCCACCACTCCCCAGCGATTTCAACCTCTGCTGCTGGCGTTCTAAGGGTTGTGTAACCTCTGCAAGGAGCTATCCCTCTCTGGGTGCCAGGCTCTGTGTAACAGGAGATGGGAAAAGACTTAGGGGACAGAAAAGGTGGGATGAGTCAGGAGGACAGAGCCTGACAGTGGGGACCGCACGGTGCTATCCGTGCATTGTAGGGTGTTCAGCAGCACCCCTGGCCTCTGTCTTCCTAGAGACCAGTAACACCCCCTGAGTCACAAGCAAAAATGTCTCCAGATGGCACTGAATGTCCCCAGCAGGCATGGGGGAGGCAAAACTGGCTCCAGTTAAGAAGCACTTCCTTAACGCTATGCTTTGGGGTGCGGCGGGGAGCAGCCAGCATGGAGAGGTCTGGCTGCTGCAGCCCCCAGGAGAGTCTCCAGGAGCTATGAGGCCGCCCAGAGCTAGTGATCGTAATTAGGACTTTAGCAATATGCTTATACGGCACTATTGTGTGCCAGGCACTCGAGAGAAATTCACTCGCCTAATCCTCGGGAGAATGCTGTGTGTAGAGGATTTGTGGATTTGACACCTGAAGACCCAGAGAAGGAGGAAATTGCCCAAGGTCACACGGCACACACAGTAGGTGGCAGAGCCAGGCCTCAAATCGGCCTCCTGGCTCCAGGGTGTACACGAAACACCATCCAGCTGGGCCGCCTGCCTGCCCAGCGTCCCTGCCGGGGCTGTGTGGCAAGGCTGGAGGACAGGCGACAACAGGAAAAAGCAGCTCTGCACTGGCAGGGTAAGAGCCCTCACAGGTGATACCCAAGGACCTTCCAGCACAGGAGTCCCTGACCCTAATCTCTCAGCAAAGCTTTGTTAAGCACCTACTGTGCGCTTGCTGCCGTGGCTAAGACAAGAGCGACAAAGCTCATCTTGAGCCGTTCACCACACGAACCCCTGTTCCTTCCTGCCAAGACCCTTTCCTGCTTGGGACACCTCTCCCAACCTCTCACCCCACAGTCAGGAGCCAAGCACCTACTAGTTGCCAACATTTGCATCTGCATTTAACACATGGGCAAAGTGAGGTTCAGAGAGGCCAAGCAACTTGCCAAGGACACACAGCGGTTGAGCAGGATTCGAGCTGTTTCCTTCTTCACATCTCTGTTTCCCCTTTAACCTGAGCTCCCCTACAAATGGCTGGAGCCTGTCCTGGGTCCCCTCATGGGAATCATCCGGCATTTTGATGTTCAAGTTCACAGCCCTGTTGAGCCACCCTCATATTCACGGCCCTGGGGGACAGAGCACACGTTTGCTTTCTCTGGAGTTTTCTCTGCTTCCTGAAGTCAAGGTTGCTGCACTGATGGGGCCCTGCAGGAGGCTAGGGACTGAGCAGGCACCTCTGTGGCCCCTGGATATAGGCGTCCACTACCACTCGGCGGGCCCGCTGGAGCGAGACCTCCTTCCCTCAGGGTGGCCACAGGTCGTGTCTGCTTCCTTTCCCAGCTGGGTGTCACCCACCTCGGTCCTACAGCCCTTCTGGTACCACAGTGTCCTCCTGACTCTGTCCTCCTTCACCAGACCCAGACCACCCCTGGAGATGGCGGCTGGGTGCTGCCCCATCTGGGATGACTTACCTGGGGATGTGCTGACGGGTGTGGAGGCACAGGCCACCTGCAAGGTCTCTGGTCCCAAAGCCGACAGACAGCTGCTTCTAGATGAAGAACTGGGGTCCGAGAAACTAACTTGGGCTTCTCTGCAGCCCGAGCCCCCAGCCTGAAGCCACCACCGGCTAACCACCCACTCATACACCCTGGCAAGGGGTAAGGAGGTCATACCCCACCAGGGTTTCTCACTCGGGGTGGAGGGGGTGGGGAATCTGAGTCACCCTCTGCTGGCTGCCCCGGAAGCCCCTGCGGTGCCGTGCTGGCAAGAAAGAGGCAGAAGGCCGGAGGCCAGCCACTCACCTGGACACCCCAGCGGAGCACGGCAGCCAAGCTGGGCAGGGACTGGCCCGGAAGGCCTGATGTGCTCTTGGAAGCGCCTTTCTCTGAAACTCAGCCTGTTTCCTTGATGCGAAGACAGGAAAGGGGGCTGTGTTTGAAGTTTACGTCAAAGTCACAAAGTGCTGTGTTCAAGGAAAATCGCAAGCCATGTGCTCCAGGGAGGGCAGACGGCACTTCCGGGGCCAAGCAGAGCCTGCCCAGCAGTGGGGAGAATGAGGCGAGCTGCAGGCAGGGGTTATGCTAGAATGATGATCCCAACAGCATCCCCTAAACCTGGAGAGGGTAAGGGAGGGGAGCTGTGTGCCGGAATGGGGGTGGGGTAGTGGCAGTGGGAGGGGGATCCCCAGGACTCATTGGAAACTGGAATGCCCCCACTTTCCCTTCCCAAGGGGACATGGACCCGGGGCCTGTCCCTGGCTGAATTGCTCATATGAGTGATTTATTTATTCCACAGACAGGTTAAAGCCGGAGAGACGATAAACCTCCCAAGTAGGTCCACACCGCAAAGGTCAGAGCACCTCCTGTGTGCCAGCCATCAGGTCAACAACGACAGCCCTGTGCCTGCCCTCAGATGGTTCACGGTCTAGGCGAGGGGCCAGCTGGGTCACCAGGATGACCAGGGCTGGGAAGGCAGAAGCCTGGACACTGTGTATACACAGAGGAGCCCGACACAGCCTGGGGGTGTCAGGGATGGCTTCTAAGAAGGATCGGTCATGTCGTCAAGACACGGAGATGGTGTGTCCCCCAGCACGCACCCGATCCCAGCCCAGC
Organism: Tursiops truncatus; assembly: GCF_011762595.2. Classification (NCBI taxonomy): domain Eukaryota; kingdom Metazoa; phylum Chordata; class Mammalia; order Artiodactyla; family Delphinidae; genus Tursiops; species Tursiops truncatus. Next base: position 8,557,932 of record NC_047047.1, read on the forward strand.
CCCGCGCACTGCACCTGACCACCTCCTGCGCTGCTCACAACCTCTTCTTCAGCCTCTTCTCCTCCTCACTCACCCACCCTCTGACCACTTGACCACATCTAACATCTGCTCCCTCGGCGGCCCACGGAGCTGTCGGGCTACAAGGCCGGGCCTGTCCTGGAATCCACTCTGCCCCATCTACTCCCACTGCCCTGAGGCTCTGGGGGCTCTCTCACCTCTTCAGTGGCTCGTCACCCGTGGGGCCTTGGGGACCTACATGGGCTGTCCTAGGCCCACCGTTGAGACCAAAAAAATCTTTCTTCTCTTGCACCTGCGCCCTGGGGGACGTGGGTTCAGCTCCCCAACTGGCCTGGCATTTCCTTCATGCTTTACCCCAGGACTCCTTTCCTGGGACCCTCTCCCCCAGCCTCTACTACCCCCCAGTTCCCTAAATCCCCCCTCCTACTCAGGAAATCTTTTTTCTAAGCTTCAGGCTGGGTACTTTCCCCCTACATAGATTTCTCCCAAAACTGTTTTCGTTAGAAGAGCTCCCTTTCCCCACAGACATCGTGAAATTCAGGAGGCAGAATAAAATCTTTGTTTCCATACTGGATGCTCCTTTCCTGGGGCAATGAGAGAAGAATGCCCCAGCAAACTGAAGAGGAGAGAAATCACAGCATCAGAACCACATAAGCTACAATTATAATAGCAGCACTTACTGAGCACTTACTACGTGCCACACAATGTTGTGAGCGGTTTACAGTTTAACCCATTGAATCCATTTTCCAGATAAGGTAAGTGAAGCCCAGAGAGGTTAAACAACCGACTCCAAGTGGCCAGGCATGATGGGAGCAGGGCAGTCTGGCCCCATAGCCCAGGTCATGGTGGACATGGGAGGAGGAAAGCTTGATTGCAAAATAGCTCCCTGTGGGGCCGGCCTCCCAGAGAGCTGGAAGCTGAGCAGGCCGCCTGTGGGGTGCCCGAGGGGCAGCAGCATTTGAGGCTTGCTGTCTCTGGGGTCTTCAGGCCTGAGAAAGGGGCTCCCAGCCTCTGCAAGGCACTGGCTCAGCAACCCTCTAACCCACTTCCATCTCAGAGACCACGTCCTGAGGGGCCCAGGCCAGCTGGGTGCTCAGACAGTTCCGAGATTGGCCTGCAGATAACGCCATGTGTTTTGCCAAAGTGGAGGGTGGTGGATGCGTCTCTTGAATGTGCAGACGAAAGAGCGGATGGAACAGTGGGCTGGAAAAGTTGCGGTGTGTTTGCCCAGCGTGGGTCTGAGTAAATATTCACTCTAGACATGCGAAGAGCCTCAGAAGAATTTGATCACTCACACCCACCCCCACCCCCACCCCGGGCCCTTGCCCAGCTGGTCCCCGCCTGAACTCTCTTTCCCCACCTCTTCTCCTCCATTTGACTCTTCCTTCTCCAGGTCTCTGATTAAATGCCGCTTCCGCCAGGAAGCCTTCCCCATCCTCAGACTGGGTGGGGTGGGACTCTGTGCTGGTTTCACCTGCCCTTGAGCCGGCCAGATTTGGTTCCACAGCCAAAAAGACGCCAGGCCACTGCATGGGTAACACCCGGCAGGTGGGCCCTGGGGTGGAGGTTTCAGGCTGCCAGAGAAGACTCACATCTCAGCGCAGTGATGCCCCCAGGGCCCCTACCGAATGCCCTCCCACCTGGGTGTCTTCAACCGGGCAGCACCCGCCTTTCCTCTGGGTGGTCAGACGACGTGACATTTACCTCCTTGCTGTTCTTGTCTGGTTCTTCCACTTAGAGCTGAGGGACCTTGAGCGAGTTACTTGACCTCTCTGTGCCTTAGTTTCCTCATTCAGGAAATGAGGATGATAGTGGTACCCACCTCATGAGCATCAAAGCAGGTGCTCCATTGTCGCCATCATCATCACCACCACCATCATCTCTCCGTTTCCCCAGTTTCGATAGCGTGCTACCGACTGCACGTCCAAGGGCAGGAACAGGATTTCCTTGCGCCCTCCAGGGCGTAGCTCTTGAGTACAGCATCCTTCCAAGAGCAATTTAGGATTCTAAAGGTTGAAAGTGGATTAAGAAAATGAATCCAACCTGGCTTAAGTCAGAAGAGAATCAATTTGCTACAGCAGCCATAGGCTGTGCCCTCCTCTGGGGGTCATCAAATGGACCGCTCTTCTTAAACGTCCAAACCGCAATGACAATGTCATCTCTTCAGATAGGCCTTCCGGGGCTCCCTATTCATTCAACACTGAGTACCTACTCTATGCCACACTCTGTTCTAGGCGCTATGGAGCTGCTGTCAACAACACAGATGAAAATCCCTTCTCTTGTGGAGCTGACAGTCTAGTGGGGGAGACAGAGAAGTAACAAAATAATCAAGTATTCCATGGAGTATATCAGGTGGCTCAAGCGCTAAGGAGTGAAATAAATCAGGAAAGGGTGGAAGAGGTTCATAGGTGTGTGAATTTGAACAGAGGGGTCAGGGCAGGCCTCACTGAGGGGATAACCTGTGAGTCGAGACTTGAAGGAGGTACAGGAGGGAGCCATGGAGATATTGGGGGAACAGCATTTCAAGCAGAGGGATCAGCAGATGCAAAGGCCCTGGGGCAAGACTGGACCTCTGTGAGGTGGGGATTATCTTGTTCCTGGCTGCATCCCCAGCAACTAGAGTCGCAGTTGGCACATAATGGAGTTTAACAAATATAGCATGATGGATGAAAAGCTCATGTATGGGCTTCAGGAACAACTTACTCAAGGCTCAAATGATGGCCTCAGGGTTGTTACCTCCTCTATCTGTTGACTTTATTCTCAGATAACTTTTCTCCCTGGGGTCCAAGATAACAACTCAGCTTCAAATCCCACTCAGGAGAAAACATCTATTTCTCAGTATTCCCAGCATAAGCTCCATCACAGCTCATTGGCTGAGTGGATCACATGTCCATCCCTTACCAAGTCCCTGAAACCAGCGGATTGGATGTGAGAGTGGCTTAGGACCCAGGCACAAAGCCCATCCACACCACACTGAGACCGGGGAGAAGAACCCAAAGGGAAGTTGGAGGCTACGGCTGGAAGGATGCTGGACAGGTAAAAAGCCACAGTTTTGCAGAACAATCATAACAGCTAAGATGTATTTATTCATTTATATTGAGCACTCCTGTGTGTTGACTCCAGCTAAGGTGCATTTAATGCTCACAACAGCCACAAGAAGCAGGTTAGCCCCGTTTTACAGATACAGAAACTGAGGCCAAGAGGAAACTGAAGCTTGAGATTTCACAGCTAGTAAATGGCAGAGCCTGAGGTCTGCTGGCTCAAATGGAGCCCAGAGCCTCCACAAGGCTCAGCCCTGAAATCTCCTGTGCTGTGTGGCGGCCACCCTTCACCACGCCAGGGCCAGGCTGGCTGGACCAGCCACTGAGCTGGAGGTGGAAGCCCTGAGCAAACTGGGAACACAAAGGAAACCACCTCTTTGATAGAGAATGAGGGAGAGACCGCTCAGGGCAGGCTCCCAGTGGGCCCACGGGGCTGGGGAGGCCGCTGGTGGAGGCTAGAGGCACATGACCCCAACTTGTTTCTCAAATGGAAGCTGAGGTAGGGGTAGGAGGCCAGTGGGAGGGTGGCCTGCCTCTCAGGTCTGGGGTCCTGAGAGGTCTGGATGAGGATGGAATGAGGACAGGCGTACAACCTGTCGGGAGCTCAAGGAAGAATCTGGCATTTATGGTGTGCCTGCTGTATACCCGAGCCCTGACAGCCACATCTCCTTCCACGCTCAGGAGGCCACCAGCAGCCTGCTGTCGGGCAGCTGATCCACGTGCTCCCCTCGGCATCCCCAGCGCCCAGCCCAGCACAGTGCCTGGCACACAGCGAGAGCTCAAGAAATGTTTGCTGAATGAACCACCCGACAGCCCCGTGAAGGAGGTAAATTCTTACCCCCGTTGCCAAGATGAGGAAACTGAGGCTTGGAGAAGTATTGGGGTCCAGCTGGGCCCAGCTTCCCCGGGGAGCATGCCTGGGAAATGCCGTGGCGGTGAAGTCTGGAGCAGATGGACCTCGGGTGGAAATGGCTGGCCAGGCACTCAGAGACCTATGGGGCAGCTGCCCGCCTGGGGTAACCAGGGCCCTGCTTTCACAGAACTTTTGCTCTTCCCCTCTCTAGCCTCAGTTTCCTTGTCTATGAAATGGGAATGATCGTGCCCACCCCATGACTGAAGGGGGTGGATCACAGAGGCCAAGGGCAGGGCCATGCTATCTCCCAGCAGAGCTCTGGGAGGGCGTGTGAGTCGGGATGTATTTGCCCCCAGGGCACTGTGTCTGGCACAGGGAGGTGCCCACTAAATGTTTGCTTGAGTGGGGACCAGCGCTCAATAGTAACACTGTTGTTGATGCTGACTAGGGAGAGCCCCTCCCCCACCCCTCTGCCACATTCGCTAAGTCTCCCCGTTCTTCTTCCCCAGCCCCCTCCTTCTTTATTCCTTCCCCCCTCCTTGCTCCCACCCCCTCCTCCATCCAAGTCTTCCCCCTCCATCACCCCACTTCTCTACTCTCCCACCTACACCCCCTTATTGCTTTTTCCTCCCCCACCCGCCCCCCCTTTATTTTTTCTCCCCTCCCCCACCCTCCTGCTTTACTCTTCCCGAGCCCTCCTCTTCCTCAAGACATTTTGTCAGCCCCCCCTTCCTCTCTCATCCCTGCCCTCCACCTTATTCCACCCCTTCCCCCTCCCGCACCTTATTCTCTCACCCCCTCCCACCCAATGCTTCTCCTTCCACCCCCACCCCCACCCCCTGGGCGCTAGGCCTGGCTGGCAGGGGGTTTTTACAGAAGGCTCTCCGGAAGTGCCTTCCCCTCACCTCCTCCCATGGTCCCTCCCTCCCTGGTGGTGAGGGCTTCTGGGCGGCTGCTGAGTGATGCTGCCCAGACCAGCATAAGACGGGCCCAGGGATCCAGGGGGTCCAGGGCTCCCCACCAGCTGTCCCCAGGAAACTGCAAACCTGCCAGCCACAAACCACAGGGTCTGCCCCACCACTGTGCACTTCCCTTGATGCCCTAAACACCATCCCCCTCTCTTCACCGCCTCAATCCCCAGCGTCCCTCCAGCCGAATCCTACGTGCCCTCAAGACTCAAGCATCAGAGACAGTTCATATGGCCATGTATTTGTTTCCTAGGACTGCCACAATAAATTATCACCAACTGGGTGGTTTAAAACAACAAAAATTGACCATCACATTCTGGAGGCCACACGTCTGAAATCAAGGTGTCATCAGGGACCCAGTAGGTCTGGAGGCTCTAGGGGAGAAATACTTTACCTCTTCCAGCTTCTGGGGGCTGTCAGCAATCCTTGGCTTCCTCAGCTGTGCCCACATGACTCCAATCTCTACCTCTGTCTTCTCTTCGTGTCTATTCCTCTTCTCTCTCTTATGACACTTGTCCTTGGATTTAGGACCCACCCAGGTGATCCAGATTATCTCATTTTAAGATCCTTAATAACATCTGTAAAGACCCTTTTTCCAAAGAAGGTAACAGGGTCTAGGGATTTGGATGTGGACTATCTTTTCAGGGGCCACCATTCAAATGTACTCAGGCTATGTCCAAGCTAGAGCTATGTTAACTCAAAGGGAGATAGAGCAGCTATTAAAATTTCATTTCAAAAGATATAGAGAACAAACTAATGTTCATCAATGGGAAGAGGGGGGAGGGGCAATATACAGGTGTGGGTGTGGCACATACAGTGGGCACTGAACTACATTGAATTCAGTCTTTCTTTTCTTTCTTTCTTTTTCCTGAAGAAACATCTTCCATCCCTAAAAGCAAAGGGGGAAATGATTTACTCTCTGTAAATTGGTTAATATATGTAAAGTGCTGGGCCTAGTGTCTGATTCACAGAGATGTAGTCATTATCCCAGCGACAGGGCATTTTATGCAAGTCATTTCATGTTGACTCTGTTACTTGCCCTTTACAACTCTGCAATGTAGGCAAGGCAAACCTTAGGCTGCCCATCCTGTAGAAGAGGAAACTGAGGCCCACAGAGGGGAGATGAGTTGAGGTCTCCCAAGAGTGGCCCAACGTTCATCCAGTTACATTACAATGCCTCTCTGTGGAGAGGAAGCCCAAGGCAGGGCTGGGATAAGACAGACCTCTGAAAGAGGTGTCACAAGTGGGATCTGGGGGTAGACTAGCTTTTTAGAAATGCTAGGCAAAACATTCTCTGACGTAAATCATACCAATGTTTTCTTAGGTCAGTCTCCAAAAGCAATAGAAATAAAAACAAAATGAACAAATAGGACCTAATCAAATTTACAAGCTTTTGCACAGCAAAGGAAACCATAAACACAATGAAAAGACAACCTACAGGATGGGAGAAAATATTTGCAAACAATGTGATCGACAAGGGCTTAATTTCCAAAATATATAAGCAGCTCATACAACTCAACAACAAAAAAAACCAAACAATCCAATCAAAAAATAGGCAGAAGACCTAAATAGACATTTCTCCAAGAAATACAGGTGGCCAATAGGCACATGAAAAGATGCTCAACATTGCTGATTATTAGAGAAATGCAAATCAAAACTATAATGAGGTACCACCTCACACCAGTCAGAATGGCCATCATGAAAAAGTCTACAAATAGCAAATTCTGGAATGGTTGTGGAGTAAAGGGAGCCCTCCTACACTGTTGGTGGGAATGTAAGTTGGTGTAGCCACTGTGGAAAACAGTATGGAGGTTCCTCAGAAAACTAAAAATAGAATTACCATATGATCTAGTAATCCCACTCCTGGGCATATAACCAGACAAAACTACAATTCAAAATGATACATGTACCCCTATGTTCATAGCAGCACTATTCACAATAGCCAAGACATGGAAACAACCTAAATGTCCACAGACAGATGAATGGATAAAGAAGATGTGGTACATATATACGATGGAATACTGCTAAGCCATAAAAAAGAACAAAATAATGCCATTTGCAGCAGCATGGATGGACCTAGAGATTATCATACTAAGTGAAGTAAGTCAGAAAGAGAAAGACAAATACCATATGATATCACTTATATGTGGAATCTAAAATATGACACAAGTGAACATATCCATGAAACAGAAATAGAATTATGGACATAGAGAACAGTCTGGTGGTTGCCAAGGGGGAGGGGATTGGGGGAGGGATGCAATGGGAGGCTGGGGTTAGCAGATGTAAGCTTTTATATATAGAATGGATAAACAACAAGGTTCTACTGTAGAGCACAGAGAACTATATTCAATATCCTATGATAAACCATAATGGAAAAGAATATTAAAAAAGAATATACATATGTATAACTGAATGACTCTGCTGTACAGCAGAAATTAACATAACATTGTAAATTAACTATACTTCAATATGGATCGAGAGTTTACACACATAACAGGGTCTCAGTAAGTGTAGCTTATTAAGGTGGAGGATGGGTCCCAGGCTGAAGCCGGGAAGGTGACCCAAGAGACTTGTTGAGACCCAGGAAAGGAGTGTGGAGGCCGGCAGCTAGCAGGAGGCCTGGGTCCTCTCCAGCCAGGGGGAGTACGAGCCTGGGCGAGCGTCTTGGCCTGCAAGAGGTCTACCCCTGGGGAAACCGCAGATGTTTCCTACAACAAGAGCAGCCAACAACATCCCTGCGCCAGAGGACATTCTCCCCCAGGGAGGGGTGAACACCAGCCATGCCCTTACGTCCCGGCCACGCCTCTGGTCCCTGGACCATGCCCTCCCTGACGCGCCCCTCCCGGGTTCTCCATCTGCGCTCCAGTCTACCCGTTGCTGGCAGGTCCAGCACGGTGTGCCCTCGGCCCTCGCGAGGCCACCTCCTCCCTAGAGCCCCGTTCCCTCCCCGGCTAACACGCCCCACCCCAAACCCCTTCAAGTCAAGCCTTCGCTTGGGCCCTCAGGCCATGCCCCTCACGGGTGTCTTCGGCCAGGTCCCCCCACCCCTTGATTCGGACCCTTGGCTTAGGCCACACCCCTTCTTTGCATCTCTGACCTCAGATCTCGCTCCCGTCCTCGCCCTTCCTAGTGCGGCTGAGACGCCCCCGCCAGCGTGCTCGTGGCTGGGCTCCCCCACTGCCCCTTCTGCATCCCCTGACTGGCACCACAAGACAGTGTGCATCCTCTTCAGGTCGAGACGAGAAGGCATGAATCACACCTGGAGCACGTGGACCTGAGGGGCCGCTGTGGCCGCACGTGTGGCGGAACACATCCTCCCCCAGCCTCAGGACCCTCCCTCCCGGGGGGCGGGGGGCGGGGCAGCGTCCTTCTCTCTGGACCCTGCCTTCCAGTGTAGGGGCGAGAGTTGCCTGAGCTGCAATGGCTGCTCTCTTGAGCCTGCAACGCCAACTTGAGTCCCCCGCTTCTCACCTTTCTCCTCTGGACCCCAGCCCTCAGACCCCTGGCCCCTTTGGCCATGGGGACAGAGAGGCATAGACCGACTACCAAAGGGCCTCAGCCAGCTGCCTGCCATGTCCTCAGAAACCTGCGAGGGCCATGCCTGCTGATTCGAGCATCTTTGGTTGCCTCATGTATTTTGATATTGTCTGTATATGGGGTGCTCAATTCATATCTGTTCAGTGAACGGCTGAGAAAATGAAGCACTGCTATAATAAATGAATCCATTGTGTGTCAGGTCAGTCTTTGGGGAAATGTGCTAAGTCTCCCGTACTAGTCGTTAACGCCATTACCATTATGAGCATTCTGTGGTCAAAATTTTCTTGGTCCATTCAAAGTGGAGAGGAAAAGGTAAACATTTTGCAGCGTGCACCTCACAGCCAGAAATCCAACTGCCTCTCCACGGAGTCTGGATGGAGAATCGCCTCGCATCACGGCTTTGGGTGCTGGTTGGCTGGCCCCATCACCTGGCTTAGACACTGGAATGTAACTTCAACTGTTCCTGTTTTCCTCCATGTTTTCTGGTCTTCTTTGCTTGAGACTTTTGCCACCAAGTCTTTCCATTCATTATAAAAATACTGTAGGTCATGTTTGCTGAAGGAGATCTAAAACAAAGTACACAGGAACTGTACCGCACAACTAAATGGGTAGCAATTCCTACCAGCTACCCCGTGGGAGGAAATAGCGGCTGATGTTTCTGCGGGGTGAGGACTCTATGTACTTCCCATCAGGAAGGCTTGTCGCGGGTGAAATTCATTTTGCCTCGGGGCACCACAGAGTCTCTGGGAAAATCCTTTCCCACCACGTTCTCATAACTAACACAGGCTCTCCACAGCTTTGATTCGTCTCTGTGGGACGGAGCCAGTCTTCACCACTTCACCCCGTCCCGCTGCACCACACAGCTTGCAGGATCTTAGTTCCCTGACCAGGGATCGAACCCGGGCCCTGCGCAGTGAGAGCGCAGAGTCCTAACCACTGGACGGCCAGGGAATTCCCCTTCACCACTTCTTTTGATACCTCTGAGAGACACGGAAGGGAAATGGTGAATCCAATGGATAAGCCCCAGTCAGAACTGTGAAGCCCGTCAAACTTATTTCCAAGAGGGCTTTAAATCTTCTCTAACTTCTGCCATATTCAGGATTCCCCTTTCGCTTCAGGGGACCCACTGCTCTCTCTCTGCTCTCCCAGAAAGCTGGGTGGGAGGCGATGGTGGCTGGCCGGAATGGGTTACCGGTCCCGGGAGCCTGGCATTTTCAAGCACACTTAGGGAAAGCAATGCAACTCTTGTGGGGAAATTTAAATACTGCAGAGTTTGGCAGGGATGGGATGGGGGGTGGACACTTCACCCCTCATCACACACCACGGCCTCCTTTCTCTGTGGACAGGCCGAGGACCTAACACAGTGCTGGGCAGGACGTGAGGGGCCTTGGAGAGCTGCTTTTCCCCGTGATCAGGAATGTGGGTCCCAAGGGATACAGACCAAGGCACATAATTTCGAGGCGCAATTACTGCAAATGCATAATCTTGTAAACTCTGCTTTCTAGTGCCTGCTCCTGGTTAGCGCCACTGTGCTTGAGCCCTCTCATCAGGGAGATAGTTGAAGTACTTAACAAGTGGTACAGACATACACTGACTATTGAAAATGGCCACTGATGGAGCAGAGCCCTGGAGGCCCTCTCACCGCACCCCTCCGCCCCTCCGCACCAGCCATTAACCCTTCACTTGCTGGGTCATGGGGAAGACTGGGAAGTGTGGGGAGGTCCTGGAAAGGGGCTGTTTACCAACCAACAGAGGCATCTTTCAATATTCTAACCATCAGCGCGGCTGCAGCAGTCTGAACGAGCCGAACGTCAGCCTCCTCTCCTCTCCTCCTCAGCCTCATCCATCCCCACACACCTGGAGCTATACTTTGCCTTTCTTTTCTACATCCATATTCCTGTTTTCCAATCTTCCAGCCAGAGGCTGTACCATCTCGTCTTTCAGTGGTCCTCAGTATGGGAAGAGGTGCGGCCTCACCTCTGGTGGCCTTCAGAGGCAAGGATGGCCCAAACCAGGAAACCCTGAACCCAGCTGTGCATCAGAACCACAAGGCAGTGTCTGAAAACCAATGGCCTGGGTGATCTGCACGTCTAGGAGGCATGTCAGCTGATGCTGACGCACAGCCAGGCTCAGAGGTCCCCACTGTCCTCCTAAATCCAGGGTCAGAGGAAATTTGGGGGCAACGTTGGTACAAAAATCTGTGAGTTCTTGGAAGGAAGGCGGGCGCTAAGAGCTACTCACGATGGCTGTTTCTTCCTGATGTACGTGACCAACACCAGCAGCAGCGACACTGTGGCCGTGAGGATTCCTGCCACCGAGACAGCGGCGACGCTGATGTCCCTCTACAGAAAGCGCAGAAGCTGTGCGCATGGCATACTCCTGCTTGGAACATCTAAATGAGAAGACGCACGGCCGAGTAAACAGAGAGCGACGACCCTGTACGCCTTTGTAGGGACACCTGGTTGGTTCTGCTTGGAGCCAGAATGAAAACCTTAGCATCTTAGCTGCTGGTTCCACAAGTCCTCTTGGGGAATAAACTGGCTGTGTTTAGGAAAAGACATTCCTAACCTTTGATGGTGGAGGTGAGATGCTGAGGGTATGAGCTGGCAAACAGCAAAGCAACGAGTTTGGAGGTCAGGAGAGGAATAGAGGAGAGTGAAGATGGAGGGAGGAGACGGGGCCACTACAGGAGGTGAAAAGTCCCACTACAATGGCTTTTAAGAAAAATGGAATCACCTAACACAGCCATAAATAAATCTAAAAAAAGAAAAATGAAGTCAACAGCCATAAAAAAGAGTGAAATAACGCCATTTGCAGCAACACAGATGGACCTAGAGATGGTCATACTGAGTGAAGTAGGTCAGACCAGGACAAATATCATACGATATCGCTTATATGTGGAATCTAAAACAACGATGCAAATGAACTTATTTACGAAACAGAAACAGACTCACAAAGAAAACACATTTATGGTTACCAAAGGGGAAGGGGGGGAAGGGAAAAATCAGGAGTTTGGAATTAGCAGATACAAACTACCATATATAAAACAGATAAACAACAAGGTCTTACTGTATAGCACAGGGAACTACATTCAATATCCTGTAATAAACCATAATGAAAAAGAATCTGAAAAAGAATATATATGTGTATATATGTGTGTGTGTGTGTGTGTGTGTGTGTGTGTGTGTGTTGCGTGTGTGTATATATGTATAGGTATATTCTGAATCACTTTACTGAATACCCGAAACTAACACAATATTGTAAATCAACTGTATTTCAATTAAAAATAATGGAGTCAAGTATTCAGTCTGAAGCTTTCACAGGGCAGTGATACAACCTCTTCTCTGCTGTCCCTCATCCCTCCTCCCCCACCCCCAGCTCCAGGTAATTCTGCCATGTACATTATCTGCCTCGGGTGTGTAGGTTTGGGGGAATTTCAAGACATAAGGCAAACATGATGCCAAGATGATCCCAAGCTTTTTCAACCCTTTAGGGACTTGTAGAAACCTTGAGGGTAGATTTGGAATGCCACTGCATGTGGGCTTGGGAATACTGTCCAAGGCAATCTTAGCTAGATCTCAAGGGAAGCAGTCATCAGCTGCCACTGGGGACTCAGAGCTTCTGTTACCCCATTTGTAATGTGACCCAAAAGAGATAAAGGAATCAGGAAAATGGGGCACAGAGGTACAATGATAGGAATCAGATGTGGAGAGCCGCTGAGGGGAGCCTAGTGATGCAGGCGGGACATACTGGCCAAGGGCCTTCTTGGGTTATGGGGAGAAAACTGAGGCACGTCCAACTTCCCACCTTCGTCGATGCTATGTCAAGAGGCAGCAGCATCAAGCAACTTTAAGGGCTCTGTTGGAATAATTCAGCATTCAATTTCTTAGAGTTAGGAAGTGACAACCAGGTATAATTCTGTTAGTGGGTAGCCACATGGAGGGAGCGTCCTGGACTTGGTACCAGCACGTTGCCATGATGGCAAGTTTCTACTCACTCTGAATGGGCCCAGCCTCAAGTAATCCAAGGATGAAGATCAAGGACTAGGTTAACCTTTGGCATTTAATCCCTCCTGTTTGGTAGAAAGCATCAGTGCTCAGTAATGTCAAGGACTGTGATTATGATGCCCATGTTATGGATGACCCTGGCTTGTAGAAACAACATCAAAGCAGCATCTTTGGACTTCCCTGGTAGCGCAGTGGTTGAGAGTCCACCTGCCAATGCAGGGGACACAGGTTCGTGCCCCGGTCCAGGAAGATCCCACATGCCGCGGAGCAGCTAGGCCCGTGAGCCATGGCCACTGAGCCTGCGCGTCTGGAGCCTGTGTTCCGCAGCGGGAGAGGCCACAACAGTGAGAGGCCCGCGTACCGCAAAAAAAAAAAAAAAAAAAGCAGCATCTTTTTGAAAGGGTGGGTGGCAAATTCCTAGAGTTAGTTTAATGCATAATTTTAACTGTAGATCATGTGCTTTCGTGGGTAAATTAAAGGTGTGCTGACACCTAGTCCATTAAAACACCATGAAAGGCAGAAGTTGCATTCTGAAGTCATCCATATGTAGGCCCCTTATTTAGCTCACACTCTATAGATTATTACCTGGACTGATTGCTTCTTGAACTGTTCCTTTATTTATGGTTGTTAACTGCTCATCACTTACATCCCTGTTGAATAGAGAGGATTCTTTATCCCTCTTCTTCTCTGCAATGTGACCTACAAAAGACAAAATGGGTTCATCTAAAAACACCCAGCAGCTGTGATCAGTTCTGTTTTCATGATGAAAGTAACTGCCTCTAGAGTCAAAGTGAGGAGTTAGGATTTTGGAGAAAGGTCCAAACGGACATCAGTGTTTTGTTTTCGTTTATTTTTTTAACCTAACAAATTCCTGGGTAGACTGAGGCATGGTTCTCACCCTGGAGTGTGCTTCAGAATCACCAGGAGGCCTTGTTAAGACACAGATCGCTGGGCCCCACCCCAGAGTTTCTGATTCAGGAAGTCTAGGGTGTGGGGGCTGAGAATGCGCATTTCTCACTTTCCCTGAGTGATGCTGCTGCTGCTGGTCAGGGAGCACCCTTACAGGGCTCAGCCAGAACCTTTCAAATAGCTGCTGAGCCTCTCCGACCCCAGTCTCAACTAGTATAAAATAGAAATAATAAGACCTACCTCACTGATAACACAATGTTCGTGAAAACAATTCAGAAACCACAAAATACTATAAAAAAAAAATGTTTCTTGAGGTATGTGGCCAAGATGGCAGAGTGGGTAGACCCTGAGCTCATCTCCTCCCAGGGGCACACCAAAGTCATGACTGTTTCCAGAACAACTGTCTATGAGAATGACCTGGAGACTAGTGGAAAAGACTTCCCACAACTAAAGCTATAAAGAAGGAACCACAGTGAGACAGGGTATAGTCAGTACCCACTCCCCAGGCAAGGTGACCCACAAACAGGAGGATAATCACAACGGTAGAGGTTCTCCCCAAGGAGCAAGGGGTCCAAACCCCACATCGGGATCCCCAGCCCCGGGCTCCTGCACTGGGAGGACAAGCCACCAGAATGCCTGGCTTTGAAGGCCAGCGGGGTTTGCCTACGGAAGAGCTAAAGAGCTGTAGGAAACAGACTCTCTTCTTAAAGGACACATGCAAAATCTCACACACTCTGAGCCCCAGCACAGAGGCAATAATTTGAAAGGACACTGGTCATACCCACTTGCTGATCTCGGAGAGGCTCCCAGAGAGGAAGGAGGCAACTGGGGACATAGGTGCTGGCAGCAGTCATTTTGGGGATCTTGTTCTACCACAGTGACCCTGGGGCTGGCAAGCACCATTTTGAAGTCCTCCCTCGAGTCTTTTAGCGCCGGGGGCCTGCCTGCCCACCAACGGACTGGCAGCAGTCCCAGGACCCCCCAGGCTGTGCAGCCAGCCACACCAGGCCCCAGCCCCCCAACACCAGCAAGCACAAGGCAGGGCCCGGCAGCCAACCAAGTCAGGGGCCAACTTCACCTACCAGCACATCCACAGTAGCCAGCCCTGCCACAACAAAAGAGCCCACCTGAGCACATAGCTCAAGTGACCAGAGAGGAGTGTGCTGCTGGGCCCCATGGGAAGTCTCATACACAAGGCCACGTCTCTAAGATGGGGAAACATAACTGACCTACTTAATACTTAGAAATAAACACAGAGAATTAGGTGGAATGTGGAAAAAATTAGTATGTTTCAAATGAAGGAATAAGACAAAACCCCCAAAGAAGAACTAACTGAAGTATAGATAAGCAATCTACCTCATAAAGAGTTCAAGGTAATGATCATAAAGATGCTCAACAGGGCTTCCCTGGTGGCACAGTGGTTGAGAGTCCGCCTGCTGATGCAGGGGACGCGGGTTTGCCCCAGTCCGGGAAGATCCCACATGCCGTGGAGCGGCTGGGCCCGTGAGCCATGGCCACTGGGCATGCGCGTCTGGAGCCTGTGCTCCGCAACAGGGGAGGCCACAACAGTGAGAGGCCTGCGTACAGCAAAAAAAAAAAAAAAAAGATGCTCAACAAACTCAGGAGAAAATTGGAGGAATACAATGAGAAGTTTAAGAAAGAGTTAAAAAATATAAAGAAGAACCAAACAGAGCTGAAGAATGCAAAAACTGAAATAAAAAATACACTAGAAGGAATCAACAGTAAATTAGGTGATACACAGGAATGGATCCACAAACTGGAAGACAGAGGAGTGGAAATCACCCAAGCTGAACATAAAAAAGGAAAAAGAATTTTTTTAAATGAGGATAGTTTAAGAGACCTCTGGGACAACATCAAGCATACTAACATTCACATTGCAGAGGTCCCAGAAAGAGAAGAGTGAAATAAAGGGTCAGAGAACTTATCTGAAGAAATAACAGTTGAAACTTCACTAACCTGGGAAAGGAAACAGACATCCAGATACAGAAAGCACAGAGTCCCAAACAAGATGAACCCAGAAAGGTCTCCACCGAGACATAATTAAAATGGCAAAAATTAAAGATAAAGACTATACTCCAGGGACTTCCCTGGTGGTCCAGTGGTTAAGAATCTGCCTCCCAATGCAGGGGATGTGGGTTCAATCCCTGGTCAGGGAACTAAGATCCCTCATGCCACGGGGCAACTAAGCCCGTACGCCGTAACTACTGAGCACATGGGCCACAACTAGAGAGCCCATGCACCGCAACTACTGAGCTCATGCGCTCTGGAGCCTGCACACTGCAACTAAAGAGAAGACCACCTGGCACAGTGAGGAGCCCACATGCCGCAATGGAAGATCCCGCATGCTGCAACTAAGACCCAATGCAGCCAAAAATAAAATTTAAATAAATAAATAAATATTTTTAAAAAAGACTATACTCCAATAAAAATTTAAAGAAAAAGAAAAAAATAATAAAGATCAAGAGAGGATCCTAAAAGCAGCAAGTGAAAAGCAACTTGCTATGTACAAGGAAACTCCCATAAGGCTATCAGCTGACATTTCAGCAGAAACTTTGCAGACCAGAAGGGAGTGGGCATGATATGTTCAAAGTGGTGAAAGGAAAAAACCTACAACCATGAATACTCTACTCCACAAAGCTATCATTCAGATTTGAGGGAAAGATAAAGAGTTTTACAGACATGGAAAAGCTAAAAGAGTTACCACTGAACAAGCTTTACAAGAAAATTTAAAAGGACATCTCTAAGTGGAAAAAAAAAGACCACAACTGGAAATATAAAAATCACAGAAGGAAAGCTCATTGGTAAAAGCAAATATACAGTAAGGTAGTGGACCAAAAGACAAAAGTAGTAAAATCATCTACCTCCACAATAAGTAGTTGAGGGATACACAAAACAAAAAGATATAAAATATGATGTTAACAACATTAAATATGGTGGGGGTGCAGGAGTGGAAATGCAGGATTATCAGAATGCATTCGAACTTAAGAGACCATCAACTTAAAATAATCATATATAGGGAATTCCCTGGAGGTCCAGTGGTTAGGGCTCAGCATTTCCACTGCAGGGGGCACAGGTTTGATCCCTGGTCGGGGAACTAAGATCCCACAAGCCACAGAGCATGGCCAAAAAAAATCATATATATATTATATAATATATGTTACAATAAATTTAAGAAGATTGAAATCATATCAAACATCTTTTCTGACCATAATGATAGGAAAAATCAACTACAAGAAAAAAACTGCCAAAAACATAAACATAAAAATTGCCAAAAATACACCCAACATGCACATAAACAACAAATAAGTCACTGAAGAAATTAAAGAGGAAATCAAAAAATACCCAGAGACAAATGAAAATGGGAACACAATGATCCAAATTCAATGGGATGCAGCAAAAGCAGTTCTAAGAGGGAAGTTTATAGCAACATTAGCCTACCTCAGGAAACAAGAAAAATCTCAAATAAACAATCTAACCTTACACCTAAGGAATTAGAAAAAGAACAAAAAATACCTAAAGTTAATAGAATAAAAGAAATAATAAAGATCAGAACAGAAATAAATGAAATAGAGACTTAAAAAGCAATAAAAAAAGATTAATGACATTAAGAGCTCATTCTTTGAAAACATAAACAAAATCGATAAACCGATAGCCAGACTCATCAAGAGAAAAAGAGAGGGCCCAAATAAATAAAATCAGAAATGAATTAGAAGTTACACTTGACACCACAGAAACACAAAGGATTATAAGAGATCACTATAAATAATTATATGCCAATAAAATGGACAACCTAGAAGAAATGGATAAATTCCTAGAAATATATAATCCCCCAAGACTGAATCAGGAAGAAGAAGAAAATCTGAACAGAACAGTTACCAGTAATAAAATTGAATCAGTAATTTAAAAAAAAAACAAAAAAAAAACCCTCCCAACAAGCAAAAGTTCAGGACCAGATGGCTTCACAGGTGAATTTGACCAAATATTTCAAGAAGAGCTAAGCCTATCCTCCTCAAATTTTTCCAGAAAATTGCAGAAGAAGGAATGCTTCTGAACCCATCTATGATGCCAGCATCACCCTGATATGAAAACCAGATAGAGACACCACAAAAAAGGAAATTTATAGGCCAATATCAGTGATGAACATAGATGCGAAAATCCTCAACAAAATTAGCAAACTGAATACAGCAATATATTAAATGGATCATACACCATGATCAAGTGGGATTTGTTCCAGAGATACAACAATGGTTCAATATCTGCATAAATCAATCAATGTGATACAGCACATTAACAAACTGAAGAATAAATACCATATGATCATCTCAATAGATGCAGAAATACCTTTTGACAAAATTCAACATCTCAACAAAGTGGGCGTAGAGGGAACATACCTCAACATAATAAAGGCCATATATGACAAGCCCACAGTTAACATCATACTCAATGGTGAAAAGCTGAAAGAATTTCCTCAAAGATCAGGAACAAGACAAGGATGCCTACTCTGTCCATGTTTATTCAACACAGTATTGGAAGTCCTAGCCAGAGAAATCAGACAAGAAAAAGAAATAAGAGGAATTCAAATTGGAAAGGAAGAAGTAAAACTGTCACTGTTTGCAGATAACATGATACTATATATAGAAAATCCTACACACACACCCCAAAAACTATTAAAACTAATAAATGAATTCAATAAAGTTGCAGAATACAAAATTAATATAGAGAAATCTGTTGCATTTTGTACAGTAACAAAGAACTATCAGAAAGTGAATTACAAAAACAATCCCATTTACAAATGCTTTAAAAAGAATAAACTACCTAGAAACAAATCTTACCAAGGAGGTAAAAGACTATACTTGGACAACTACAAGACTTTGATGAAACAAATTGAAGACAACATAAACAAATGGAAAGATATACCATGCAGTCTACAGATTCACTGCAATCCCTATCAAAATACCAATGGCATTTTTCACAGAACTAGAACAAATAATTCTAAAATTTGTATGGAAAAAAACGAAATATTGCCATTTGCAGCAAATGGATGGACCTAGAGATTATCATAATCAATGAAGTAAGCCAGACAGAGAAAGACAAATATTATATTATATCACTTAGATGTGGAATCGAAAAAACAATACAAATGAGCTTATTTACAAAACAGAAACAGACTCACAGACACAGAAAACAAACTTATGGTTACCAAAGGGGAAAAAGGTGGAGGAGGGATAAATTAGGAGCATGGGATTAATAGATACACACCACTATACGTAAAATAGATAAACAACAACGATTTACTGTATAGTACAGGGAACTATATTCAATACCTTGTAATAACCTATAATGTAAAAGAACCAGGAAAAAAAAGTATATATATATATATATAACTGAATCACTTTGCTGTACACCTGAAACTAATACAATATTGTAAATCAACTATACTTCAATCAATCAATCAATGAAATGAGGAAAAAATAAAATAAAATTTGGGCTTCCCTGGTGGCGCAGTGGTTGAGAGTCCACCTGCCGATGCAGGGGACACGGGTTCGTGCCCCGGTCCGGGAAGATCCCACATGCCGCGGAGCGGCTGGGCCCGTGAGCCATGGCCGCTGAGCCTGCACGTCCTGAGCCTGTGCTCCGCAACGGGAGAGGCCACAACAGTGAGAGGCCCACGTACTGCAAAAAAATAAAATAAAATAAAATAAAATAAAAATTGTATGAAAACACAAAAGACCCTGAACAGCCAAAACAATCTTGAGAAAGAAGAACAAAGCTGGAGTATCATGCTCCCTCATTTCAAACTATACTACAAAGCTACAGTACTGACATAAAAACAGACACAAAGACAAATGGAACAGAACAGAGAACCCCTAAATAAACCCACGCATTTATGGTCAATCTATGACAAAGGAGGCAAAAATATACAATGGAGAAAAGACAGCCTCTTTTTTTTTTTTAATAAATTCATTTATTTTATTTATTTTTGGCTGCTTTGGGTCTTCATTGCTGTGCACAGGCTTTCTCTAGTTGTGGTGAGCGGGGGCTACTCTTCATTGCGGTGCAGGGACTTCTCCTTGCGGTGCTTCTCTTGTTGCAGAACATGGGCTCTAGGAGCACAGGCTTCGGTAGTTGTGGCATGCAGGCTCAGTAGTTGTGGCTTGCGGGCTCTAGAGTGCAGGCTCAGTAGTTGTGGTGCATGGGCTTAGCTGCTCCGCGGCATGTGGGATCTTCCCAGACCAGGGCTCAAACCCGTGTCCCCTGCATTGGCAGGCGGATTCTTAACCACTGCGCCACCAGGGAAGCCCAAGACAGCCTCTTTAATAAATGGTGTTGGAACAACTGGACAGTGACACATGCAAAAGAATCACACTGGACTACTTTCTCACTCCATGAACAAAAATAAACTCAAAACAGATTAAAGACTTAAATATAAGACCTAAAACCATAAAACTCCTAGGAGAAAAAATAAGCAGTTAGCTCTTTGACAGCAGTCTCAGCTATACGCCTCCTCAGGCAAGGGAAACAAAAGCAAGAGCAAACAAATGAGACCTAATCAAACTAAAAAGCTTTTGCAGGGCTTCCCTGGTGGCGCAGTGGTTGAGAGTCCGCCTGCCGATGCAGGGGACACGGGTTCGTGCCCCGGTCCGGAAAGATCCCACATGCCGTGGAGCAGCTGGGCCCGTGAGCCATGGCTGCTGAGCCTGTGCTCCGCAGCAGGAGAGGCCACAGCAGTGGGAGGCCCGCATACCACAAAAAAAAAAAAAAAAAAAAAGCTTTTGCACAGCAAACTATCCACAAAATGAAAAAGCCACTTACTGAATGGGAGAAGACATTTGCAAATAACATATCTGAAAAGGGGTTAATATCCAAAATATACAAAGAACATATACACCTCAATATCAAACAAACAACTTGATTTTAAAATAAGCAGAAGACCTGGATAAACATTTTTTCCAAAGAGGACAGGCAGATGTCCAACAGACACAATAAAGGATCCTCAACAGCACTGAACATCAGGGAAATGAAAATCAAAGCCATGATATCACCTCACATCTGTCAGAATGGCTATTACCAAAAAGACAAGTGATAACAACTGTTGGCAGGGATATGGAGAAAAGGAACCCTTGAACACTGTTGGTGGAAATGTAAATTGGTGCAGCCACTATGGAAACAGTATGGAGGTTCCTCAAAAAATTTAAAATGGAACTATCATATGATACAGCAATTCCACTTCTGGATATTTCTCCAAAGAAAACAGCAACACTAATTTGAAAAGATATATGCACCCCTATGTTCACTGCAGCATTATTTACAATAGGCAAGATATGGAAGCAACAGAAATGTCCATCAATAGAGGAATGGGACTTCCCTGGTGGTCCAGTGATTAAGACTCTGCGCTTCCAATGCAGGAGGTGCAGGTTTGGTCCCTGGTCGGAGAACTAAGATCCCACATGCTGTGGGGTGTGGCCAAAATAAAAAACAAGAACAAAATAGAGGAATGGATAAAGAAGATGTCATATATGTATTTCATACACACACACACACACACACACACACACACACACACACACACACACACACAAGTCTTACTCAGCTATAAAAAAGAATGAAATCTTGCCATTTGTGATTACATGGATGGACCTAGAGAGTATTAGGCTAAGTGAAATAAGTCAGACAGAGAAAGACAAATACCGTATGATTTTACTTACATGTGGAATCTGAAAAATGAAGCAAATGAAGACACATAACAAAACAGAAACAGACTCATAAATACAGAGAACAAATTAGTGGTTGCCTGAGGGAAGGAGGCATGGGAGGATGAGTGAAATAGATGAGGGAGATTAAGAGGAACAAACTTCCAGTTATGAAATAAATATGTCACAGGTATGTAATGTACTGCATAGGGAATATAGTCAATTATATTGTAATAACTTTGGCGACAGATAGTAACTAAACTTACTATGGTGATCATTTTGTAATGTATAAAAATATTGAACCACTAGGTTGTACACCTGAAACTAATATAATATTTTAAGTCAATTATACTTCAATTTTAAAAAGAACGTTTCTTGAATTTCAAGGGCAATACAGAAGATTAAATACACTGAAATATTCATTTATTGGTAGAGGGACCACAGAATGGCTTAGTAGAAACAGACAGGGTTGAAAAACTGCAGCTAATTCTGCAGCTTTGGGGTGAATCTGTCTAGGAAGTGTGTGATAACAGTCTCACATTTCTGGAAAAAGAAATAAATTTATTTTTTATTCAACTTGTCTTAGAAAAAGAGAGAAAACTCTCAGCTTAAAATGACTCATAATTACTTGACTTTGGAAGAGCCAGCTTGTCAAATCAGGGTCAAGGAATTAACAACCACAGACAGAAAACCCTGGATAACATAGAGTTAATCTACTAAGGGGTTGTGTTTGCCTTGCTCTTTCATAGAGTTTTTTTTAAAAAAAGATAGACTTGCCACTTGAACGCAAATTTTTACATTCCTTGTCTCTGTAGCACAAAAACAAAACCTAGAATCAGGAGTCACTATATATACTTATCATCAATATGGTCATAAGTTCTCATTTACCTAAAGATCTTTGGAGCGTTTGGAAGATGTTTTTCACGCGTAGTGGGTTGTGATTTTGGTCATTTGTTGGATTATTTTCTGTGGGAAAAAAATAAGCACAATTACCAAGTTTTGCCAAATACCGTCAGTTTCCAAGCTTTATTTCAACTTTAGAAAGCCACTAACTACGAGAAAGTAGCAGTCCATAACAAGAGCAAGCACAAGGAGCAAATCCCCCACGCATTTCCATGATGTGGACTCAATCCAAGCTGTCAGTCAGTAACACCCTGGGCCTGGTAAAGTCGTCTTCAATGAGCCCAGAAGCAAGAAATTTTGGCTTTGTGCTCAAGGAGAAGTCGAAGTTTTACATCTCCATAATTTCTTTGGGTGTTGTTTGTTTTGCTCTCAGGAGACTCTAGCATTGAAATGCACCTTTGATTATATGTTAACAGCACTTTATTGCTACACTGTTAACTGAGGACTAGATTCCCTTCAGTGGAGCTATGATCATTATGACCTTGAACTCTCCTGGGTACACTTTTTCCAAGACACTTCACTTCTAAACAGGATAATTTCCTCACCCCTCTTCCTAGCCGGCCCTCTGCCTTTCTTACCATTAATTCTGGTTTTTTGAAAGGTCACTACTGCTAAGGAAGAGGTACAGACATGGTGGTCTGGGATTTCCTGGTCCCCACAGAGTAGCCTCAGAGCAGCTCCTGGTCTCTGAAGAGGGGCCTGGTCGGCCTCCTTTTCTTGTGGGGTGTCACCTTCACCACTGTATGCAGGGCCTCCTCAGGCCTCTTCTTTTTTCACCTACTCAAAACACCTTATCAAGCAGACCTGCCTCTCTTTTAATCTCCCAAAGCTCCATGCAAGTATAACCTAAAGCACTTTTAACATACTTGCAATTTTAGCATGTTTATGTCCAATGATTATTAATGAGACTGACTGTCTTACTAGCTGTGAGCTCTTGGAAGACAAGAATGCCCCATTTAGCTCTCCAGTTCCTGGCACAGTGCCTACCACAGGGAAGGAGAGTGACAGCTGGTCTTGAGTAAGAGAAGGAATCTTCAAGAATCTTGACTGCAACCTCATGAAAGACTCTGAGCCAGAACCACCGGCTAGGCCTGTCTGGTTGGCCAAGATTGCAGTAGTTTGAAGGCTGAAAGGCACTGGAGGGTCTGCTTCCTAGATGGCTCACAAGCTGTTGGCAGAAGGCCTCACTTCCTCATTGGCTGTGGGCAGGAGGGCTCAGTTCCCCGTTACAGGGGCCTCCCCTTAGGACTGCTGGAGTGTCCTCACATGGCAGCTGACTTTCCTCTGAGTGAGCAATTAACCGAAGAGACAGCCAGCCGGAAACCATAAGGTCTTTTACGACCTAATCTATGAAGTGGCACATCATCGCTTCTGCCATATTCTGTTCATTAGAAGCAAATCACCAAGTCCAGCCCACAGTCAAGGGGACAGGGATGAAGCTTCATCTTTCAGAGGGAGGGGTATCAAAGAATTTGTGGAGATATTTTAAAACCACAGTAGGAATAAAATTCCAAGGAAGACAGTTGAAAAAAAAGGAAACATTCACTTGTGTCCATGTGAACATGAGGATTTTAATCAGCTACCTCTGCTTTGGTGCAAGAATTGTGGATGGAGAGAAGTGATACCCTTACAGAGGCATCTACACTCTGCAGGAAGCCTGGACCTGGGTATGCAACCTGTACCATTAAGCAGAGACCCCCTGAAGGACTTCCAAGATATTAAGTTTAGCCACATGAAATTGGAGATCTCTGATCATTTTTGACCTACAAAAACAGTAAGATCAAATGAGTCTACCTAACAGTATAGTCCCAAGGGAGGATTTCTAGTCTACATATTTCTTCTAATTTGGAGGCTCCTAGAAACCCAACATCATGGATTATCAAGATAAGTGTGATGATCAATTTGTAATGTGATCCTTTGTTAACAAAGAAAATATGGAATTGGCTTCAAGCCAAATTTAGATCGATCACTGCATACCTTGGGGATCTGGGAAGACAGAGGAAAATAAATCCATTTTGTGCTTAGGAAGTGGTCAAGCATCGAGTAAAGCTCCGAGAAGGGAGAAAAAGCAATAAGGCCGATGACCGAAGGACACTTTTCGAGAAGGTGATGTCATTTTTGGGAACATGCAAAAGTCCTAGAGAAATCTACCAACATGGCCAGCTGGGACATGCCACAAAGTCTGCGAGGGAATGGTATAGTTTTTCCAGGGGAACAAGCCCCCTCCAGTGTCATAACCAGGGTGGGGAGGGGGACAGGAATGCTCACTGTCAGCATCTGTATTTGACAGTCCTTTCATATAGCAACTACTTGAAAGGAAAATGCTACCCTCCCTGTTCTCCACTGGCAACGTTTCGAGCACATCAGCAGCACAGGTGGAACCCACTCAGCAGAAGACAGAAGGAGGTCTTGCCCTGGGTACACTGGGCATCTGGTCTAGTGAGAAAATCTAAGAACCAGTCATAAGAACTGCAAATTATTGTTCAATGTGGTGTCTGTGAAACTCTTTCTGCCTAAAAGTTCTTCCAGGTGTCCTTAAAAGGGATACAAATTATGCAAGTGTAACTGGTGTGTCTTACAGGCATTCAAACAGCGGCACTGTCTCCTACTAGCTGCTTGACCTCCGGCAACTTACTTAACTTCAGTATCTACATGTGGAAAATGGGGGCATAGTAATAATGATGCTACACACATAGGACTGCTGTGGGCATTAAATAGTGTAGTTGAAAACTCCTTTGGTACTCAGTGCTCACTGTACATTAATTTTATCATTATAACAGTGATTATTATTTTTTCAGAATGTACCATTCACTCATTCATTCACACATTTATTCCTTTAGCAAATCTTATTAAGCTCCTACCTTATATCAGACCCTTAACTCCTCAGCCCTGGGGAAAGACAGTCTAGTGAATGCAACAGTTATTGTTATGATTTGTCTTATGGTCATTTCAGCATATGTACTAGAAGGATGATTACCAGTAAATTTAAAGGGGGAAATAGACACTCCTAAATACAATAAGGCATTCAGTAGAATATAATGTATGCAGAGAAAAGGTGGAAGTTATAAATTAATTCTGATGTTAAAAGAACAAACATTTTGTCCTGGTTCCTATGAAGGAAAATAGCACTTCCTTATTTGAAAGCAATTAACAGAAGGAATTGCTTTACAAATCAAAAGACCAAGCTTGAGAGTAAGCTGTGTGTCCCCCAAGTAGATCACTTAATTACATTTAAACAATGAACAATTGTGTTTATTATTCAGGGTGTCCTAGTACTATAACGTGCACTCCTGGACAGGCCACACCTAACATTTGCAGGGACTAGCGCAAGAGTACAGATGGAGACACACCCATCATATGTATCAATATTTAAAAGTTCTAAATTGTGACTTGGTCTGCATTCCCACACAAGGACTTGCAGCCCACTGCTTCCTTGGTGGCTAAAGGAATCCCACTTCCCAGGATACACTGAAGCAGGACAGAAGCTGGAACCAGGCCCAGGACTCCTGAATAGTGACTGGACACACCAAATCTCCCTATGATCAAGTGGGATTTATTCTAGGAATGCAAGGTTTGTTCAATATTAGGAAATCCATTAATATCATATACAATACTAGTAGACTTAAGGGAAAAATTAAATCATATGAATAGTTACAAAGATCCTGACAAAATTCAACACCCATGCCTGTTTTTAAAAACACACAAGTAGGGTTTCCCTGGTGGCGCAGTGGTTAAGAATCCGCCTGCCAATGCAGGGGACACGGGTTTGAGCCCTGGTCCAGGAAGATCCCACATGCCACATAGCAGCTAAACCCGTGCACCACAACTACTGAGCCTGCGCTCTAGAGCCCGTGAGCCACAACTACTGAGCCCATGTACCACAACTACTGAAGCCCGCGCACCTAGAGCCTGTGCTTCACAACAAGAGAAGCTACCGCAATAAGAAGCCTGTGCACCACAACAAAGAGTAGCCCCCGCTCGCCACAACTAGAGAAAGCCCACGTGCAGCAACGAACACCCAACACAGCCAAAAATAAATAAATTAAATATTTTTTTTAAAAAAAATGCAAGCAAAGAGAAATTGACAGATACATTCTCAATGTGAATATATGTACACATATGTATATATGTATGTATGTATGCATTTATGTGTGTGTATATGTATGTACCTTAGTCATCTTAGTTCTATAACCAGCGTCTAAATCAGGAAACACTAAAGGCATTTCCTCTAAGAGCAGGAACAAGGCAGGATGCCCACTGCATCTCCACTAGTACTCAAGATTGTCCTAGAGGTATTAGCATAGACGATTAGACATGATAAAGAAATCAGCAGCACAATAACTGGTAAAGTAAAACTATTTCCATTTTCAGATGATATAATGGCATAACCTAGAATTGCATGAGGTGGTCGAATATAAAATTAATATACAGAGCTTCCCTGGTGGCGCAGTGGTGGACAATCTGCCTGCCAATGCAGGGGACACAGGTTCGAGCCCTGGTCCGGGAAGATCCCACATGCCACAGAGCGGCTGGGCCCGTGAGCCACAATTACTGAGCCTGCGCGTCTGGAGCCTGTGCTCTGCAACAAGAGAGGCTGCGACAGTGAGAGGCCCGCGCACCGCGATGAAGAGTGGCCCCCGCTTGCCATAACTAGAGAAAGCCCTTGCACAGAAACGAAGACCCAACACAGCCAAAAATAATAAATAAATAAATAAATTTTTTAAATAAATTAATTAATAAAATTAATATAAAGAAGTCAATTGCCTTTCTACACCAAAACACTAATTAGGTAGAGGATATAATGGTAGGGAAACCCCCCTTTACAATGACACAGAAGATTAAATTACTTAGGAATAAACTTAAGATATGTACAAAATCTACATGAGGAAAACTTTAACACACACTGAAAGAGCTCAAAGTAAACTTAAAGAAGTTGGAAAGACCTCCCCTTTTCTAGGATAGGTTTGTCTTACTACCCATTTCCCCAAAGTGAAATTGCATTATAAATTGCATTATAAATTGCAAGCAGTGCCAATAAAAACACCAACAGGCTTCTAATCAAGTTAGACAAGTTAATACTAAAGTTCATGGGGAAAACAAACATGCAAAAATAACCAGGAAAACACTGAAAAAACAAAAACTGCCCAAAGGGGACTAGTCCCGCAAGACATGAAAGCATACTGTCTCAGCCTCTGTAATGAAAACAGTGTAGTACTGTCGTGTTCAGAGACCAATAGACCAGTGTTTAGACTAGAAAGCCCAGGAAAAGACCCAGTACTTATGGGAATTCAGTATACGATAAAGGGGGCTTCTCGGGTCACTGGAGCAAAGATGGACTTTTTAATAAATGGTGTTGGGACAAATGGGTAGCCATTTCACAGAAAAATGGGATGATGTGGACTGTGTTGACGAAGCCATTCTAGCCCACGTGTGGTCCTCAGCACAAAAGCATCCTCTCACTTCTCCCAGTGGAGACCCAGGCACCAAAGAGATGCCCAACTATATTTAATTTATGATTATCATGCAATTTACAGAAGGAAATGTGTACTGTAAATTCAGGGATAGTAGAAGTATTCATTTTAAAGAGACTTCTGTGGTAAATTGATCTCCGAAAACCATCTCAGCCAATGGTTCCAAACACCAGGGGCTGGTATCTGGCCAACCGTATCCAAGTCACTCAGAGAATATGCAAAGATGTGCAGAACCTGGACTCCGCTTCTAGAGATTCTTGGTGGGTTCCAAGAATACGGATTTTTAATAAGCTCTTTCCATTCCACATCCTCTTCCCCACGGCTGATGCACAGTTGGGCTTGGGAACCACTGACCTAGTTCCTATTCCTGCACCCAGGAAAGACCACCTATTCACCAACTCAGACAGTGACATATTTGGCCTTTTTGTTTTGTTTTGTTTTTTGGCCACACTGCATGGCTTTCAGGATCTTAGTTCCCTGACCAGGGATCAAACTCATGCCCCCTGCAGTGGAAGCACTGAGTCCTAACCACTGGACGGCCAGGGAATTCCCTATTTTTCTTTTTAAATTTTTACATCTGTCTAGGGAAGAAATGATGCATGGGATTCTAGTTCCTCTTCAGAGCCCATTTGCTTCCATCATAATCAGATCTGAGATGAGCCTTTGCTTTGATGGAGAGAACGCCTCTGGGGTACCACTTCCAGAAAGTGCTCAGCCCCTCACTAGCCCCATCCCCCAGGGGTTGGGGAGAGACTTCACTGTTCAGTTTGGGAGAGGGATTCAGGTGCCTGTTACTGGCTCCTTTCTCCTTGCCTCTGTCTCTCTGTCTCTATCCCTCTGCACAGAGCAAACGTTTTGATCTGCTCCTCTACGCTGTGAATTTTACAAAAGCAAACTCTCTCATGGAGGGGGTTTGGAGAAGGCAAGGGTATCCTAAACCTTACCAGTGACTGGAGCACTCTTCCTAGTTCCAGGTGAAGCACCCACATTAGCCAGCCAAGTATTCCTGGAGAGAATTGTCTGAGCTCCATCTGCTGGACCCTCAGCTTAGTCTCACATTTGGTTCTGAACTCAGGCAAGAGGAAGAAGAGGTATCACTTATTGACCCCTAACTCCAATTTTATCTATTTGCATTTACTATTATTGGAAATTCTGTCCATACTGCCAAGGAAAAATTCTGATTCAGAATTCCCATCAACATTGGCTCCTGTGATGATAAAACACATGAAAACAAATTGAAAAATTTTTATCAGTACACCCTTACAAGCCCCTTGGGCCCATATTTTCAGTGTTTTTTAAATTCTTTTTCTTTATGGTTTATCACAGGGTATTGAATATAGTTCCCTGTGCTATACAGTAGGACCTTGTTGTTTATCCATCCTATATATACTAGTTTGCATCTGCTAATCCCAAACTCCTAATCCAGTGTTGAAATGCTAACATAGAATTCAACTTGTACTTGGAAATGTGTGTTTGAAAGTTTATATGTTATTGTAGAGTGAAGCACCAGCTGATTGCTGATTGCAGAGGCTGGAGCCCAGGCAGATGCTGTGGGAAAGGAACCTCAGGAGTTGGAATTCACATCTGTATGCAATATTCCAACAAGTTCTCACTCCTCTGCTACCCAGGCACTAATATGCACTGCTGACAATTTCTGATTCCCATTTCTATCCTTATGACCTGTGATCAAATACCTGCCTTAATTCTCAAAGTGTTACTTAAAACATAATAATGATATGAAGCTGCTTTAAAGGGAAGAGTGTGTTCATCACTTTTGTTATTTCTACGGCTGGGCCTAGGGCAAGTGATTTTTTTTGTCCTTGGTCTTATCCGTGGAATGAGGTACTAAAGACTGCACCAGTTCTCACCCAGGGCTAAGATTGGCCTCAAACCAGGTCACGCACGTGGAAGTATAAAGCGTGTTTGGTGGAAAGTTATTACACCACTCAGGGCTCCCGGTGTAAGAAACGGTATAAACACCATTTGCAAGTCCAGTCCCTGTCCTCTGAATAGCCTCCAGAGAGTAAGAACCTGTCGGACACATGAAGTTGAGGGATTTCCCCAAAATAGAAGGATAGTTACACTTTCATCTTGGAGGTTATAGAGAGGATATCAGACAATTCTTTCCTTCATATCTCTATTTGTCTTTGCTGCACAAGTAGCTGTTTTAAAGAACAGTAAAATGGTAACTTAGTACCTATAATACAGTACATAGGCCTATAGAAAAGTGTGATCTTAAAGAGTTTTAAAGACATATACTTGCTTTCTTTTGTGTCTCTCTTTGTAATTGATTTGCCTGCTGTTCTTCTTGTTTCTTCTAGAATTTCATCTCAAGTGAAGTAAATAAAGGCATATTAATACCAGCAGTGGAGACCTGATATTTTTCCCTGTAAAGCAGTCTATAAATACAGTGAATAAATAATACAAACTCAACGAATACGTGAAATTACACTCTAAAATTCCTCCTCTTGGGAAGGGAAATTCCAATAACATAAATCATTTCTGAAAAATTTTGATTCCACTAGATGTCCGGGGCAGTAAACATTGCCCACTAAAGATATGTAGCTAGAAACTTTGTCCCAAATCTCATGATATGTAGTGTCATAATTTTCCTTCTTATTCGTGCTGTCATTCTGACCCATCTCTGAGACTTTCCCCAGGATGGCCCATAAATATGGGTGAAGGCCGGAGGGTAAAAATAAAGCAAAACAGAGTTTTAGTCAGAAAGCTCTTTGTTTATAAACTGTTCCTAATTTTTCATGATTACATATTTTGAACTATATTAATTTCTCCTTCCCTTTTAAAGTTTTCAGTCTTCTACTATTCCCTGGGGACAGCAGTTTTGTTTGTCCTTCTCGGTTTACTTTGAAAAGCAACAGAAAATAATCATCACAAATTCCATTCATTTTGTGTATATTCTGAGTCCTTTTTCAAAGGTTGTTGGTATACTGGTGGGTGGTCTACTCACCTGATGGAATAAATGCTGACAATAAGGACACAAAAAGTTTAACCATTACTTCACTCATTCAAGATGGTGAGTTCTCACATCCCCTTCCTTGATGAATGCATTGACCTACAAGTTCCTGAACTGTTGCTCAGAGAGAACTTGGCAAGTTTATCAGTGGCCCACCAATGCCAAGGCCAACACTGGCCTGGCACTGGGTGGGTCAGTAGGCCTAGGGGGGTGATGGGATCCTTCTAAACCCTGCACCAGCCACCCAACTTCAGATGCAGCCACTCCCCTTCCACACACGTGGGGCTGGATTCAGAGACACAGAGCACCTGCCAAGAAGAGAAAAGTGTTCTCATTCCTAGATGGGAATTTCTGAAAGCGTGGATAGTGGGACTGCAAGAGCTATGTGCATCCATTCATTCATTCAGTTATGGTCACTGACCACCAATCAACCAGCCAGACAGTACCCATCTCTTTTTTTTTTTTTTTTTGCGGTACGCGGGCCTCTCACTGCTGTGGCCTCTCCCGTTGCGGAGCACAGGCTCCGGACACACAGGCTCAGTGGCCATGGCTCACGGGCCCAGCCGCTCCACAGCATGTGGGATCCTCCCAGACCGGGGCACGAACCCGTGTCCCCTGCATCGGCAGGCGGACTCTCAACCACTGCGCCACCAGGGAAGCCCTTGAAGCCTCTTTAACAGCACACATGGAAGAAGGGCAAACCCAGAATTCCTGAAATGCTTTTTCTGCATCAGTTGACATGATCCTGTGGTTTTGTATTTCATTCTGTTAATGTAGTCTATTACATTGATTGATTTTCCTATGTTGAACGATGCTTGCATTCCAGGAATAAATCCCACTTGGTCTGGTGTATAATCCTTTTAATACGATGTCGGGTTCGGTTTTCTAGCATTTTGTTGGGGAATTTTGCATTTATATGTACAACTGATATTGCTCTGTAGTTTTCTTAAAACGTCTTTGTCTGGCTTTGGTATCAGGGTATACTGGCCTCTTAGAACTAGTTAGGAAGTGCTTCCTCCTCTTCAATTTTTTGGAAGAGTTAGAGAAGCATTAGTGTTAGCTCATTTATATGTCTGGTAGCATTCACCAGTGAAGCAACTTGAATCTGGGCTCTTCCTTGTTAGGAGGTTTTGATTACTGATTCAGTCTCTTTGTTTATTACAAGTCTATTCCAATTTTCTATTTCTTCTGAATCAGTTTTGGTAGTTTGTGTGTTTCTAGGAATGTGCTCATTTCGTCTAAGTTATCCAGTTTTTTTGGCATATGATTGTTCATAGTATTCTCTTATAATCCTTTTTATTTCTGTGATTATAGTAATGTCCCCACAATTCTTAACTAATAATTGAGGCTTCTCTCTTTTTTTCTCATTCAATCTACCTAAAGATTTGTTAGTTTTGTTATCTTTTTAAGGAACCAATCTTTGGTTTCATTGATTTTTCTCTATTGTTTTTCTATTCTCTGTTTCATGTATTTCCATTCTATTCTTTATCATCTTCTTCATCCTGCTAGCTTTGAATTTAGTTTGCTATTGTTTTTCTTATTTCTCAAAGTATACAGATAGGTTATTTGTTTGAGGTCTTTCTTATTTTTAATGTATGCATTTATAGTTATAAATTTCCCTGTTAGCATTGTTTTTGCTGCATAAGTTTTGGTATGTCGTATTTGATTTTCATTCATCTCAAGGTAATTTCTAATTTCTTATTGGTTATTTAAGAGTCTGTTGCTTTATTTCCACATATTTGTGTATTTTCTAGTTTTCCCTCTGTTGTAAACTTCTAGTTTCATTCCATTGGGATCAAGAAAGATACTTTATATGATTTATATCTTCTTCAATTTATTCAGAGTTGTTTTGTGGCCAACATATGGAGAACATTCTATGTGCACTTGATAAGAATGTATTTTCTGCTGTTGTTGGGTGGCGTGTTCTGTACATGCTTGTTAAGTCTAATTGGTTTATACTGTTGGTCAAGTCTTCTATTTCCTTATTATCTTTCTAGTCCTATGTGTTATTGAGAATGGGTTACTGTCTCCAACTATTATTGTAGAACTATTTCTTC
The DNA here is from genome assembly GCF_011762595.2 of Tursiops truncatus. NCBI lineage: Eukaryota > Metazoa > Chordata > Mammalia > Artiodactyla > Delphinidae > Tursiops > Tursiops truncatus. Next base: position 8,590,382 of record NC_047047.1, read on the forward strand.
ATTCAATTCTGTCCATTATTGGTTCATATATTTGGGGGTTCTGTTGCTGTGTGATATGTGTTTATAGTTGTTATGTCTTCTTTCTGTGTTGAACCCTTATCAATATATAACATCCTTGTCTTTTGTAAATTTTTTTATTTGAAATCTGTTTTGCTGGAAAATAAGATAGCTACTCTTTATTTTTTTCCTTATGGCTTTGAGTTACTGTCTAGTATTGTTTCATTTCAGTCTGAAGTATTCCCTTTAGTATTTCTAACAGGGCAGATCTCTTAGCTTATATTTATCTGGAAATGTCTTAATTTCTCCTCCATGATCAAAGAATAGTTTTGTCAGATGCAGAATTCTTGGTTGACAGTACTTTTCTTTCAGGACTTTAAATATGTCATATCACTGCTTCTGGCTTCCATGATTTTTGTGTTGAAATCGGCCATTAATCGTATTGAGGATCCCTTGTACATAATGTCGCTTCTCTCTTTCATGCTGACAAGATTGTCTTTTGATTTCAACAGTTTGACTATAATGTGCTCTAGTGTCGGTCTCTTCCATATACCTTGCCTGGAGTTTGTAGAGCTTCTTGGATGTGTATAATCATCAGATCTGGGAAGTTTTGGAGCATTATTTCCTCAAATATGTTCTCTGTCGTTTGCTCGCTTTTCCTTCTGGGACTTCTAAAACGTATATGTTGGTACTCTTGATGGTGTCTCACAGTCCCTCATGCTCTGTTTATTCATTTCATTTTTTTCTTTCTGCTCCTCAGACTGGATAATTTCAAGTGTCCCAGGTCAAAGTCAGGGATCCTTAATTCTGCCTGTTCAAATCTGCTGTCACATCCCTCCAGTGAGTTTTTCGTTTCACTTACTGTACTTTTCAACTTCCGAATTTCCCTTTGGCTCATTTTTCTAACTTCTTTTTTTTTTTTTTTAAACATCTTTATTGGGGTATAATTGCTTTACAATGGTGTGTTAGTTTCTGCTTTATAACAAAGTGAATCAGTTATACATATACATATGTTCCCATATCTCTTCCCTCTTGCGTCTCCCTCCCTCCCACCCTCCCCATTTTTCTAACTTCTATTTCTTTACTGATATTCCTACTCTGTTCAAACATTGTTTTCCTTATTTCCTTCTTTGTCCATCATTTCCTTTACTGATTAAATATATTAAAGACAGTTGATTTAATATCTTTGATGAATAATTCCAGTGCCTAGGCTTCCTCAGAGATGGGTTCTTACTATTTCTTTTTTTTTTTTTTTTTCCTGTGAATGGGCCATACTGTCCTGTTTCTTTGTATGCTTCATAATTCTTTTTGTTGAGAGCTACACATTCTATTTGGGTAACTTTGGAAATCTCATTCTCCCACTCCTCAGGGATGGACAGTTTCGGCTTGTTGAGGGCTGGAACCATGCATTTGTGACTTCTCCAAACTATTTTGGCAAAGTGTATATTCCTTACTGTGTATGGGTGCTGAATTTCCAGTTTGTTACGTCTGCAGTCACTCGGTGGCCTGACAAAGGTTTCCGTAAGTGTCTATATTTCAAAAGGAGAAAAACAAAAAATACTGTCTTTTTAATCTCTTTGACAGAATTTCTTGGAAGCTCTTGAGGTCATGATAGTGAAACTATCATGTGAAATGGCCAGCCTCAGTGCCAGCCCTCAGTGGTCAAAGGCAGTGATCAACACACACCCAGATTCTGGCACCAGGAAGCCACACTGAGAATGTGGGCTGCAAAACACTTGGCTACCTGCCATGGGGCTGGGGGATGGAGAACGGTAGGATCTACATGGAACACTGAAATTCACTAAAATTTACCAACCTCTTCATCAAGCTCTTTACTGGACTATGCAAATGTTCATCTCTTGTTCCAAAATAGTTGCTTAAGATAGATCTTGCCAGCTCAGTTCTAGCTTCGGTGAAGAGATGTATTCCTGGAGCTTCGTACCCAACCATCTTCTATCTAGGCCTTGGTTTTTCTCAAGTTTACCTGGGAGGCTTGGAATAGATCAATGAGTCCCAGCCTAGAATCACCTGGAGAGCTTTAAAAACTACTGATGCAAAGGTAGATTTCCCATGTCAGGAAATCTGATCACGTGTCTCTTTTTAACAATCTCCCAGGGGATTCTCATGCTCAGTTAGGGCTGAGGACCTGGGAGAAGGTCTATCTCAGCCTCAGGGCCTCACCATCTCTACCACATGCAGAATTCGACGGGGGACCTCAACTAGGCAGATGTGATGCAGCTGGTCTGAGCTGGGATCTGACACTGCTTTTCCAATAGATCCCAGATGGTGGCCCTGCTGCTGCTACATGGACCCCTGCTTGAGGAGCAGAATCCTTTCCAACTGTTTATCTTCTATGTTTTTCTTAATTTCTTGAGACTCTGACACTTAGAGAACCCGTTCTAGCCTCAAAGCAAAGCACTTTCCTTCCCATCAGAGCAGCAGGAAAGGTTATCTGGGAGACCACCACGGACACGCATGAGACTCTTCATACAGCCTGACAGTTTCATGTGGGGAGATTACTTACCAAATAGTTTAACCAAATGTTCTTCTCGCTTATTTGAACTCAATGCAAAGTTGGCATCTCTCAAGCTCTTTTGTTGAGGATAACCTATGGGAAAGTAAACTTTAGCTGTGAGCCAATCTTTCACTGGATCTGCATGTAATTCTTTTTAAATCGATACACTCATGCATGGTATTTGAGAGAAACATCCTGCAGTTGGCCTGCTCTAGGGGAAATAGCACTGGACTTGGGTTCCAGTACACATTTTTTTTTTTTTGCGGTATGCAGGCCTCTCACTGTTGTGGCCTCTCCCGCTGCGGAGCACAGGCTCCGGACGCGCAGGCTCAGCGGCCATGGCTCACGGGCCCAGCCGCTCCGCAGCATATGGGATCCTCCCAGACCGGGGCACGAACCCGCGTCCCCTGCATCAGCAGGCGGACTCTCAACCACTGCGCCACCAGGGAAGCCCCAATTGCTTTTCTTTTAAAAAGAAATCAGCTCCATATTAAAGGACTTGACTTTTCGGATAAAAACCTTCCCACAAAGAAAACTCAAAACCCAGACGGCTTCACTTGTTAACTCTATCAATAAGGAAGAAACATCATCACTTCTACACAAACTCTTCTGAAAAACTGAAATTGAGAGAGTACTTTCCAATTCATTCTATGAGATGAGCATTATCCTGATAACAAGCCAGACAAAGATTACAGGAAAAGAAAAGTATAGGCCAGTATCTTTCATAAACATAGATGTAAGAATTCTTAACAAACTTTTAGCAAATTGAATCCAACAATATTTTTTTAAACGATAATATATCATAACGAAATGACATTTATTCCAGGAATGTAAAACTGATTGAACATTCAAAAATAAATCAGTGTAATTCATCATGTTAATACAAAAATCATATGCTCATCACAACAGATGATCAGAAAAAGCATTTGACAAAATCAAACATCCATTCAGGATAAAACTCCCATTAGCTAGAGAACAAAGGGAATTTTCTCAATTTGATATAGAGTAGTTATACTCTTTATCAGGGGATTCCCTGCTGGCGCAGTGGTTAAGAATCTGCCTGCCAATGCAAGGGACACAGGTTCGAGCCCTGGCCCAGGAAGATCCCACATGCCATGGAGCAACTAAGCCCGTGCGCCACAACTACTGAGCCTGAGCTCTAGAGCCCGCAAGCCACAACTACTGAGCCCACGTGCCACAACTACTGAAATTGAGAAAAAATTACTGAAAAAAACTCTAGAGCGCCTAGAGCCCGTGCTCCACAACAAGAGAAGCCATGAGAATGAGAAGCCTGCGCACCGCAACAAAGAGTAACCCCTGCTCACCTCAACTAGAGAAAGCCCGCGCACAGCAATGAAGACCCAACACAGCCAAAAATAAATAAATAACTAAATTTATTTTTTTTTAAGTAATATATATCGGGAAATCCCTGGTGGTCCAATGGTTAGGACTCTGCACTTCCACTGCAGGGGGCGCGGGTTCCATCCCTGGTTGAGGAACAAAGATCCCACAAGCTGCCCAGCGCAGCCAAAAAAAACAAAGGGATATATCATAAAGACAGACATATAGACCAATGGAATAGAATAGACAGCCCAGAAATAAGCCCCCACATATATGGTCAAGTGATTTTTGTCAAGGATGTTGAAACCTTTCAGCAGGGAAAGGTAAATCCTTTCAACAAATGGTGCTGGGAAAACTGGACATCCACGTGCAAAAGAATGAAATTGGACTCTTACCTAACCTCATATACAAAAATTAACTCAAATGGGTCAAAGACAAATATAAGAGCTAAAACTACAAAACTCTTAGAATAAAACATAGGGCAAAGCTTCAGGACATTGAATTTGGCGATGATATCTCAGATACGACACCAAAGGCACAGGCAACAAAAGAAAAAAATAGGGAAATTAGATTTCGTGAAAATTTTTAACTTTTGTGTATCAAAAGACATTATTAACAGAGTAAAAAGGCAACCCATAGAAAATATTTGCAAACCACATATTTGATAAGGGATTAATATTCAAAATATAGAGAACTCCTAAAACTCACCAAAAAACCCAATTCAAGGGCTTCCCTGGTGGCGCAGTGGTTGAGAGTCCGCCTGCCGATGCAGGGGACACGGGTTCGTGCTGCGGTCCGGGAAGATCCCACATGCCGTGGAGCGGCTGGGCTCGTGAGCCATGGCCGCTGAGCCTGCGCGTCCGGAGCCTGTGCTCCGCAACGGGAGAGGCCACAACAGTAAGAGGCCCGCATACCGCAAATAAATAAATAAATAAATAAATAAATAAATAAAAAAAAATAAACTCAGGATTTAATTGCCACTAAAAAAAAAAAAACCCAATTCAAAAATGGGTAAAGGGGACTTCCCTGGTGGCGCAGTGGTTAAGAATCCGCCTGCTAACGCAGGGGACACAGGTTCGACCCCTGGTCCGGGAAGATCCCACATGCCACAGAGCAACTAAGCCCGTGCGCCACAACTACTGAAGCCCGTGCACCTAAATCCCGTGCTCCTCAACAAGAGAAACCACGGCAATCAGAAGCCTGCGCACCACAATAAAGAGCAGCCTCTACTCACCGCAACTAGAGAAAGCCCACGCGCAGCAACGAAGACCCAACACAGCCAAAAAAAAAAAAAGGTAAAGGACTTGAATAGACATGTACCCAAAGAAGATATACAAATAGCCAATAAGCAAATGAAAAGATACGCAACATCATGAATCATTAGAGAAATGCAAATCAAACCTATGATGAGCTACCACCACATACCAATTAGGATGGCTACAATCCAAAACAAAAACAAAAACAGAAACTAACCAGCGTGGTGAGGCTGTGGAGAAACTGGAACCCTTGTGCACTGTTGTTGGGAATGAAAAATGATGCACCCACTATGGAAAACAGTATGGCTGTTCTTCAAACAATCAAAAATAGAATTATAATATGATCCAGCAATCCCATATCTGGTTATATATCCCAGAGAATTGAAAGCAAAGTCTCAAAGAGGTATTTATACACCAATGTTCACAGCAGTGTTATTTACAATAGCTAAAATGTGGAAGCAACCCAAGAATTCATCAATAGATGAATGGATAAGCAAAATGTGGTATATACATACAATGGAATGTAATTCAGCTGTAAAAAGGAAGGAAATTCTGTCACATGGGGAATGGGGAGTTATTGTTTAATGAGTATAGAGTTTCAGTTTTATAAGGTGAAAAAACTTCTGGAGATGGATGGTGGTAATGGTTGCACAACATTATGAATGTATTTAATACCACTGAACTGTACACTTAAAAATGGGTTAAGAAAAAGAATCTAAAAAAGAGTGGATATACATATGACCCAGCAATCCCACTACTGGGCATATACCCGGAGAAAACCATAATTCAAAAAGACACATGCACCCCAGTGTTCATAGCAGCACTATTTACAATAGCCAGGACATGGAAGCAACGTAAGTGTCCGTCAACAGAGGAATGGATAAAGAAGATGTGGTACATATATAGAATGGAATATTATTCAGCCATTAAAAGGAACAAAATTGGGTCATTTGTAGAGATGTGGATGGACCTAGAGAGTGTCATACAGAGTGAAGTAAGTCAGACAGAAAAAACAAATATCGTATATTAACACATATATGTGGAATCTAGAAAAAATGGTATAGATGATCTTATTTGCAAAGCAGAGAGACACAGAACAAGTTAAAAACACCAAAATTTAAAAGTTTACATTGTAAAAAGAATTTGCCCTTCATTTCCCCGCATTTACGGTGGCCCCTTTCCCATATTAAAGAGTCTTGAAGGTGCCTCATACACTCTTCAGAGCCATTCACACATAGAACATTCTGGACACTGTGACTGGCTTTCTTTGCTTTGACTTAGCCATATGTCCTGATGTATTTCATATCAGATTATATATAACTCCTTCATTATCTTAAACAATTGCACGTTGACCCATTTTATGAATGCATAGACACCAAATACAAATGAACACCTACCTATGATTCTATTTGCATAAAATTCCAAAATAGTCAAAACTAACCTGTGGTGACCGGTAGAATGCAGGATAGTGGTCACCTCGGAGGAGGAATAGGGCAGTGAACGAGACGGGTGGGAGGCTACCAGGGAGCTGGTCATGCTCTGATTCTTAAACTCAGTGATGGTTATACGGGCGTGTCCACATGCTAATAATTCACTGAAATGTACATTTATGATTTCTGCACTCTTCTGTATGATGTCGTGCTTCAGCTTTACCGAATTTAATCTCACAGTCTAGTGGGAAAGTTATACAGAGCGGCAAATAACTATGGCTCAGTTTGGTCAATGAATTCAGGACTCGGTATCTTCTTGCCCTGTTGCAGCAGTTGACCCCAACGCGGCTGGAGGCTGACCGCAAGCTAATCCCAGCTGCTGCCAGCTGGATAACCTTGGGCAAGTTACACACGCGTGAGCCTCCTCGGTTCCCAAATCTGTAAAATGGGAATAATAATACCTCATACAGTTATTGCAAGGGTGTAATATAGTAATCTATGTAAAGTGGGTAGGAGTGCTCCGCAAGCACGTAGCAGGTGTTCCATTCACTCCAGCTACCGTTACCACGAAACTGTCATTTTTACAAGGAAAAGGATCCTCCTCAGTGCTCAATAAAGAAATGCTTTGGGGGAAATATCCACCGCCGGTCTCCTCGGGGACGGCGAGCTCACGAAGAAGCGTGGTCGGAGGTGCTGAAGCTCGGGAAAGCAGTCTCCCTGGACAGGCGACCTAGCAGCCCACCACTCGCTGACCGCCTCCTCCTTAAGCGCGGGGCAATGACGTCACCCCCACACGGTGCAGCCTACCTTGGAAGCTCCCCAGCGATTCCTCCGGGCCGTCTCCATTGGCTGGCCAGGACAGGCGGCCCCGCCCCTTTGCCCGCCGCGGGACCCGGGGGCCCGCCGTCAATCTGCCCAGGTGGGAGCGGTGATTGGCCGCGGGGCCCGCCCCCCAGAAAACTCCGCCGGGCTTGCGTAGGCTGCGCGCTCGGGGAGGGAGGGGCGCGGTACCGCGTCAGGAGCCACCGCTGTCCCGGTCAGCACGCCAGGCCGCAGTTGGTCACTCCTGCAGCCCGCCTGCTGGGCAGGGCCGGCCCGGCCCGGCCATGGAGTCCTACGACATCATCGCCAACCAGCCCGTGGTCATCGACAACGTGAGGCTCGGCAGCCGGGGGGAGGGCGCACGCGGCAGTGCACGCGGGGACCCCCGACAGACTCGGCTGGTCCCTCTAGCTCACTGCCCGCCCGCCACCCCTGCCGGCCGTCCCCACCTGGCCCTGTAGTTGGGGCCACGGGGCCAGCCCCCCGCTGGCGCGGCGGAACCCCAGCCCGAGCCCTCCCTGAGCCGGGCGGGGAGGTCCGTAGAAGAAGGGGGTCCCATCGTTCTGGCGGCCCTTGGTCAGCATCCCGAGAGGTGGGGTGACAGTCGGGCGGCCCGGCCGAGGCACCCCGGACCTTTCTCAGTTGAGAGTGGGGTTGCTGGGCAGGTTTCGACCCCAGCCCCTTTACCCCTTCTCAGGCTGTGGCCCTGGCTGTCCTCTTGCACACTGCTGGCCCCATCTTTTGGAGAAGGTTGGCCTGGGGACCTCTACAACAGCTCTTTCCAAGTGCTGCACCCCCAGGCAGCACTACCAGAGTGGGCAGGCCCTACTGCGCCCTTTTCCTGGGACTGGGGAAAATACAAGTTAAGCTCTGCCCACCACATAGCCGCCGCCACCTGGCTGACCACTTGGCTACTTTGACCCTCTCCTTAAGTGCTCCCCGAGCCAAGCAGAAGTTCCACAGCCGGCAGGGCAGTGGAGAGAATTCAGGACTCCTCTTCCCAGGACCCTTAGCAGTTTGGGAACATTGTCTGCAAACCTCAGAGGAAAGTTGCCTGGCTTCATTGTGGTTTGTCCTTCAGCACTGGGGCTCAGCATGTTTTCTGGTCCACGGGAAGAAAATGAAGGGCAGGGATCTGTGGATCTGCCCCTAGCTGGGTATCTGCCTCTGGTGTGTGGGCCTTGGAGTTTTTGATAATGACTCACTTCTCTTTCTGGGATCTGTCTCCCTGTAATCCCTGAACGGCTGTCTTTTTTGGAGTACCCATGTACGTGCCCTGAGTCACAGCAGGGGATGTTTAATAAGGCTAGAGCTGGGCTTGGAGGTTGCTCTCCATCAGGCTACAGGAAAGATCAGGCCAGTTCCTTACTTGGCGGGCTAATCAACAAGTTAATGAGTTTAGAGGGCAACCTGTTTGGTTCCTCTGGGCTTCCAGCCCCTCCTGTGTAACTTGGGGATGTTTATTTCTGCTTTGCGGACCCCAAGGGTTGTGATGGAGATCTATGGGAAGAGGGTTTGAGATGCTCATTCCTGCAGTGAGTGGGAGGTTTCTAGACGCCAGGTTCCCTTTAAGATATTCTAAGTCCAGCTTCCGTGCTGGAGCAGTGGCAAGACCAAGCTGTCCTCCTGTAGTCTCTGGAGAAGCCACTTGAGGAGAGGTGCCAGTTGTCCCAGTGAACCCAGTGATCTTCCCCAGCGGGTCCTATATGTGGCCCATGGTTGCTGAGGGGAGGGGGCCAGAGTGTTGCAAAAAGCTTATGGGTTGCTTCTAGCTGGGTTTTGGGAGTAGCTTGTGCAGCTCCTGGCTGGAGCTGACCTTGGAGTGTGCAGACGAGGATGTACTTCATGGTTCCTCCATCTCCACACTAGTGACATTTTGGCCTGGATAATTCTTGGTTATGTGGGGCTGTCTTGTGCCTTTTAAGATGTATAACAGCATCCCTGGCCTCTACCTAGAAGCGAGTGGCAGCCCCCGCTCCCCAGTCTCCAGACGTTGTCAAATTTGGGGGAGGGAATGCAAAATCGCTCCCGGTTTTGAAGCACTGGTGTACTTGTAAATGGCCTTGCCCTCTTGGCAGGATCTCAGGCTGCCACCCCGGGCTGCCATGGTGGGGCAGCAGCCCTCCCCATGGCAAGGCACTGCCTTCATCTGGAGGTGAATGTTGGGAGCTAAACATTGAATTTCTTTGCAGGGTTCGGGGGTGATCAAGGCTGGCTTTGCAGGAGACCAGATTCCCAAATACTGTTTCCCAAACTAGTAAGTGTTGCTCAGGCAGCATCCCTAACCCTTCGGTTTGCTTCCGTAGAGAACGTGGGTCCTGTGTCACAGCTCTCTTTGAGGCCAACTCTTGTCCCCACCTGTAGGGAAGACTCCAGATTTGTGAAGCTGTTGCTCTTAAGGGCGCTGGAAGGAGAAGACCTGTGCTCTGGGCTTCCCCCTCCTCTTTGGAGGCTGATTTTGGTCCCTCCTTTAGCCAGGAAGGAGGAGAAGCCACCAGCATTCCCCTCGGGACAGGGTGTGGTAGCAGCAGCAAGAATAAAAGAGAGACATCTCCAGGAGAGAGACCTAGACTCAGAGGAAAAAGTGGGGAGTTAATGCCACCCCTTCCTCCCGGGAAATGTTTTCTTCAGGGCCCATTTAGTTTCAGACTCTAGAAAATATTTTGTTCAGTCAAGGAGGGTCTTTGCCTGAATGGTGCCAGTGGTGGCAGAGGTGAGGGGGAGGTGAAACCTGGAGAAAGCCTGGAGTGCTTCTCCGGCCACTGTAGCCCATCGGGAAGTTTTCCCTCGGCCGTGTCTCATCTCAAATCCTGGAGGTTTTAGGGTTTAGTGGCCCAAGCCGGGGTGGGGGAGTCCTAAGGCCCCTGAAATGGCTGGCTATATCAAGACAGAGCCAGCCTAAAGCATCCAGTGGGGCCTCAGCTTTCCTTTTGAACTCACGTTGAATGTAATTAAAGGTTCCTCTTGATGTGCAGGGAACTTGGGTCAGATTTTGTAATGGTAGCCCGTCCACTCTGCCAAGAATTGCATCTCTGTTCTGGAAGCCCTGGCAGTGGGAAGGGGCAGGAATGACTGAGTGAGAGAGGGGTGTACACGGGAGCCACAGCCCAGTTTCCTGGGGCCACCCCGCCTTGGTCTGCCCTCCTGAAATCGAGAGCGTGGGCTGAGTCATCGTGGCTACAGAAGCTGACCCTCTGCCAGGGCTGACATTACAGAGCTCTCAGCCGTCTCTGGGAGGGCTGGTGGGAAATGGAAGTGACACCTCGTCTTCTGACCCTGAGCCTTCCGTCCTGCCAAGGCCTGCTCTGTAGTCCCGTGGCCCATAGGCCTAGCTTCTGGCCTTTGCCCCGTGGCCACCTCCTGATGCTTTGAGTACAGTTACCCTCTTGACCATTGGAGTTGGACTTTGGTCTTCCTGGACTGGGCTCAGCTGTGCCCCCTGCCCACCTCCCTGACCTCTCCTGTCTTCGCAGTGTCGGGCGCCCCAAACACATGCGGGTGATGGCTGGAGCCCTGGAAGGGGACCTCTTCATCGGACCAAAAGCAGAGGTAATACCTGTGGAGCCTGCCTTTTTCTGGGTTTGGGGGTCTTCATTGTCCCAGGAGCCTTGACTGGTGATCAGAGCTGTACCGCCAGAGAGGGCCCTGGGCGTCTGTTCTCTGAGGCCATCTGCCACCCTCTCTGGTCCTGGCCTTGGAGACTGGCTGGGCTCTGAGAGCCTGAGAAGCAGTTGGACAGATGAACCTGTGCTGGGTTCAGGACCTGTCATGGGGCATGGGGACACCCGGCGAGCGGATGAAGGGGCAGCTCCCAGGCGGGCGGGGAGCAGTTGCTGGGTGAATGTCTGGTGCCACAGCTGGCCTCCCCCCTCCGCAGGAGCACCGGGGGCTGCTGACCATCCGCTACCCCATGGAGCACGGAGTGGTGCGGGACTGGAACGACATGGAGCGCATCTGGCAGTACGTCTACTCCAAGGACCAGCTGCAGACCTTCTCCGAGGAGGTGGGGCAGCGGCCCCTCCCGCCGGGGGGCCCAGTTCTCCCTGTGGTGTCCTCTCCCTGCCCACGGCATCCCAGTCAGGCTTCCTCGTTTCCTCTGGCTTTGTCAGGGCCTGCCACCTCTGTGTTGCGTGGGCCTGGGTCCACACAGTCCGTGGCCGCCGAGCAGAATTTCCCAGGGAGCGCTGGATCTTTGGAAGAGTAAAACTACTGGCAGATGATGGGCTTGTGCCGTCGGGAGGGATGGCAGGCCGCAGCTTCATGTGCTCACAGGGGCGGGTGGCTCTCTGGAAGGATCATTGCAGCGCCAGCACGCTGTCTTTGCACCTGCCGGCAACTCTGGCGTCTCTTGCAGCATCCTGTTCTTCTCACGGAAGCTCCGCTCAACCCATGTAAGAACCGGGAGAAGGCGGCAGAGGTGTTCTTCGAGACCTTCAACGTGCCAGCCCTGTTCATCTCCATGCAGGCCGTGCTTAGCCTGTGAGTGCTCCCTAAGCCCTGCGGCCCCTCCATCTCCGTCCTCCCTGGGGGCAGCCTCCTGCTCGGGATGACCAGGCATCTGACTTCCCTGTAGAAACAACCCCCTGATGACCGTCCCTTTAGGGAGTCCCGCGGGTCCCTTTTTCAGACCAGATGATGCACATGTCCCGGGGTCCCTTCCAGGGGTGAGGAGGTCCCCATGCCTCAGTGGCTGAGGTGAAGGGATGCTGACCTGGTGACAGGTATGCAACAGGACGCACGACGGGAGTCGTTCTGGACTCAGGGGATGGGGTCACTCACGCCGTCCCCATCTACGAGGGCTTTGCCATGCCACACTCCATCATGCGGGTGGACATCGCCGGCCGCGACGTCTCCCGCTACCTCCGGCTGCAGCTGCGCAAGGAGGGGGTTGACTTTCACACCTCGGCTGAGTTTGAGGTTGTCCGGACCATCAAAGAGGTGACGCAGGGCAGGAGGTGGGGAACGGGGCGGGGGGTGGTCGGACCCGGCGTAAGGTTGAGCCCTGGGTGCGGGTGTCCCGGTTGCCGCCTCCTGAGGGCTGTGTCCCTGCCCACTGCAGCGGGCCTGCTACCTGTCCATCAGCCCGCAGAAGGATGAGGCTCTGGAGACGGAGAAGGTGCAGTACACCTTGCCAGACGGCAGCACCCTCGACGTAAGTTGCCAGGCCAGCCCCGGGCGGGGGCAGGAGTGATGCCAGGACCTGGAGGAGGAGGAGGAGGCCTGTCTGCCTCAATCTTGTGTTCCCAAGGTGGGGCCAGCGCGCTTCCGGGCCCCCGAGCTGCTGTTCCAGCCAGACCTGATAGGGGATGAGAGTGAGGGGCTCCACGAGGTGCTGGCCTTCGCCATCCACAAGTCTGACATGGACCTTCGCCGGACGCTGTTCGCCAACATCGTGCTCTCCGGTGGCTCCACACTTTTCAAAGGTACCACAGTTGGGAGGTGGTAGTATGACTTGGAGGCCAAGGGCAGCTGGACCCTCAGACTGCATCCTGCTTCCTAGAAGCCTGGGAGATGGCCCATTTCCTGTTGGTTTTTTGGGTGCTCAGTTTTTGTTTTTTTTAAGAGAAAGATTTAAAATTAAATTTTGTTTACTTTGTAAATAGGTGATAAGTTTAACGAGGTCTAAAATGTATTAGATGAAGTCTGCCTTCTCCCATTGTCCTGGTCACCCAGTTCCCTCCCCACAGGAATTGTTAGTTTCTCAGGTAACACCTGTGCATGAATAAGCACTCCCTTTTTACACAGACCTTAGTGTACTGAAGCTCCACGCCATGTATTTTTGACTTTGCACCACATCCAGAAGATCTTTCCTAGAGTGTAAGTTCTCTTATCTGGCCGTATGGGATGGATGTGCCATTTAACCGTTAACTGCGGATGGCCTTGCGGATGGTGAAATTCTTTCTGATCACAAAGATGCTGCAATGGTTGACCTCATACACTGTTACTTCACGTGATGAGAACATACCTAAAAGAAAAATCCTAGGACTAGAATTGCTGAGGAAGAGGGTGCGTATGTGCATTTGTTACCTGGTAGATATCACCAGAGTTTCCCTCCTGAGAGGCTGTGCCACTTTCACCCCCATCAGTTATGGACGAGAGTCCCCCGGCGCCGTCCCGACACTGTGTGTGTTTGCCCATCTGCTGGGTAGAAGTGGGAGGCGTGTTCTCCTGACTCGTCATTCGCCTTCGCCTTTGCCTTTGCTTCTGGCGGTTTTGGCTCCAGAGCAGCGGGGGAGGGAGAGTGTAGGGGTCGGGCAGAGCTGAGTGACTTGGGGTTCTATCTCATGCTGCCTTCCTGAGGAAGGAAGCTGGGCCCACCTGTAGGCATGCTGCTGGATCTTTTATGCCTTTGGGGTGGCTTGCCCTTACCCTTAATCCTGGCAAGAATGACAAAAACAAGCGTGGCAGCACCTGGGGCTGGGGCACCAGAGGTTGGATGCGGGGGAGCTAGTGGTAAAGGGTTGGATGTGGACCCCCAGTTCAGCCAGCCTTGTGTTCACAGGCTTTGGCGACCGATTACTAAGTGAAGTAAAGAAGCTTGCCCCCAAAGACGTCAAAATCAAGGTGAGGTTATGGAGAGTCCCCATGGGGCATGGGGGTGCTGGGCAACCTGAACCCGAGGAGGAAAGAGCAAGAACCACCCTCAGATGCCCTCTGCCTTCCAGGCCCAGCCCAGCCCTGCTGCTCCCCCTGCTGCCAGCTGAGGCACTTGCTGCCTGGCCTCGGGCACTGGGAGAAAGGCCCCCCCTCCCTGAGGCTGGGACTGGGGCTTCTGTGCGGGGGTGGGGCAGTCACGTTGCCGCTTGCTCCCTCTAGATCTCAGCCCCTCAGGAACGGCTGTACTCCACGTGGATCGGGTGAGGCGGGGCTCACGGGGAGGGCTCTGGGAGGAGACCACTGTGCCCTGGACACTTCTCCCCGGGTTGGCCCAGGCCAGGTGGAGGTGGGTGGGTTTCCCTCCCAGGTAAGGGAAGTGGAGCTCTGGGCGCCCAGGGAGGGCGATTGGCTCAGCCCTCAGGTCCACAAGACTGCTCTCCCTCCCTCGTCACAGTGGCTCCATCCTGGCCTCGCTGGACACTTTTAAGAAGATGTGGGTGTCCAAAAAGGAATACGAAGAGGATGGCTCGCGGGCTATTCATCGTAAAACCTTCTAGCGCCCAAGGAGGAAGGTGTAGCATTGGGAAGATGGGAGGAAAGGGGAGCCAGAGTCCTTAACCCTTTCTGGTCCGGTTCACATACTAGGCCTCGGGGCCCCCTGCATGCCCTGAACCCCCGGCAAGTGGTGCAACAATGCTTCCCTGCAGCCCTCCGCACACACACACGCACACACAGTAACATTAGCTGCATGGATGGGAGGCTTGAGCTGGAAGATGGGAATTGAGGGGCCCAGCTTTGGGCGGTTCTGGGTGTCCCCCTTGGCAGAACCAGTTAGGCCCATGACTCTCTGCTGCCCCGAGCTCCAAGGCCAGACACCCAAATACCCCCATTTTCTCCGACAGGGCCAGAGTGCCTGGATGCCTGTATAACTAGCCTTGGGGAGTGGGGTGGAGGAGGGGGCAGCCAGCAGCTCCCTGCCGGTGTGTCACTGCTTCTCATGCCTCCTCCTCTTCCTGACCCAACAGAGTAGCCCGGAGAGCCACACCTAGGCATCCCTGACCCTTTCACACTCTGTTCTCCCATCTTTCTGGATGGGTGCCTTGGTGTAGACTGAGTTCTTGTCAGTCTTCTTCCGTCCCCCATAGGAGTCTGGACTGGAGTCCGACCCTTTGGAGCCAGAGCAGAGGATGCACTGGGTTTGGGCGGCCGCAGCATGTTGCGTTCTCCCCTTCAAAGCACTTCAGTGACTTGCTGCTTCCTGTCCTTTACACCAGTACCTGGGACAGGAAGGGTGAATGTCTTCATTTGTTGAAGGGAAGCCACTTAATCACAAGTCAGACCTAGTGGGGGTGAGGAGGGCACACTTCCTCCTCCCACCTCTCCCACAGAAGAGGTCTTCATTTACCTTGTGGCCAGGACCCCCATCTCCCTCTTCCACAAATGTACAATAATTTAACACAGTTGCCTGAAAAAAATTTTTTTGTAAATCATTATAGTAATAATTATGGACAAGGCCCAGTGTGTGGCTCTGTTTTCTTGTGGTTCTTTGCACTGTTGTTTGCTCATCCATCCCTGAGGACCAAAGCAGCACGGCACTGGCTGTAGCTCAGAAGCCTGAGATTTCAGTGGTTGGCGGGGCAGCGTGGCACGGGAGGCCCCAGGAGGCTGGGCTGTCAACCTGGTGGCTGAATTCCCCAGCCTCTTGACACGCTTGCTGCAGTCTGCCAGGAGAACAGGCTGCCTTTCTCCCCTTTATTCTTGGATGGGGCCTTGTGGCAGGCGGGGCTGGGGCTGGGTGCATCCACGCCCTCACCTGTTCTGTTTGAGCACCTCTGCTGCCCGGCTCAGATGTAGCTGAGGCCAATAGACCAACACTGATACAGGATCCAAGTTCAGCCAAGTCAGGAAGCGGGGTGATGGGAGAGATGTAGAAGGCTGTATCGATGAGCTGGGCTCTGAGAGAGTAAGCTGAGCAGCAAGGACAGGAAGGGCAGTGGACAGAGAGGGAGCAGTGAGAAGTGAGTGGAGAGTGTCTACCCTCTCCTTCCTCATCAAGTACTTACATCAAGAACACCTACAGTATGTCCAGGAGGTGCCTTGTGTTTGGAGCCCGCGATAAACAAGACATATCTTTGCCCCTAAAAACACAGATCAGGGGAGAAAGATACACAGGGCATTTCAGTACAGAGCTGGGGGGCCAAGAGGAGGGGCATCTAAGCCAGCAGGTGGGGCAGGCGGACTTGCATGGGTGTAGGAGGGGTTTGCCAGGTAAAGAGGGGGTGTTCCTGGGAGAAATAAGAGTTCAAGGAGACGCCTGGGACCAGTGGGGCTAGAAAAAAAGGACATGGGCCCAAGCGGGGCTAAGGCGCAGGGCAGCGTGAGTGGCCTCTGGCTATAATGTGAGGTAAACCAGAGGGTAAGTTGGGGCCAGCATGTAGGGGGCCTCGGGAGGGTTTTTAGCTGTGTCCTGAGTGACGGGCAGTCAGTCAGGGGCGCATGGTTATTATAGCTGTGTGTTGAAGGCGATGGACTTGGTGGGGCTGAGGGAGGGCCTGGAACTCAAGAGATCAGGCAGGAGGGGAGACGTCACTGAGTCAGGCCTGTCTTCAGAGAACATTTTGTGAGGCTTTGTGGTCACAGCGTGCCTGTCCCCAAGGGGAAACAGAATTTACAGAGAGACCTTTGTTTGGGGTTCTGTTTATGGTACCACTTTCTCCCAAGCACACAGGCTTAGAGCCTTGTCACTTTGCCTTCTCCCTCCTCTTACCTTCCCCACGTTCTGTCAGTTGCCAGGTTCTGTTGGTTCTGTAGCGCCTTTCCCACCTGGTTTCTTTTCCACAGTAGCCACCGCCACCACCCTAGCTCATGACCACAGCTCCATCCTCCCCACCCAATCCATTTGCCCTTGGATCTAAAGCCCAGATAGCCTTGGTTCTGCCACTTCCTAATCCAAAATGTCAGGCAGTTCTCCACTGCTTGGTGAAATAAAACTGGATTGATGCGAAACTGCTGGTGAAATTGCCCTCATGAGCTATGCATTGTTGCGTTTAATTGTGGCCCTTTGGAGTCTTGTTCCTTCCCTGTGTTAGGCTTAGGCATTGTCATGCCCTGATTTGCCTGCCAGCCTCTACTCATGGTCTTCTGTCTGCTGGGAATGACTTTCCCTAATGTCTGTCAAAATCCCATCCTTTAAGGCCGAGCAACAGTCTCCCTACTCCCTCTCCTGCAGGGATGGTGTGGTTACAGAGCTCTAGCCCTGCTGGGTTTCTCACTGTTGGAAAAAAGCTACAGATGAGACGGTGATAAGGCTAGAATGAACCCTGTGGTGTTGGATGGGGATTGGGGGTAGTATGAGCTCATGGCTTTTATCATACATACAGAAAGATACTGAAGTAAATGGGTTAGAATATGTGTGGGTATATTTCTTAGCACTGTCTGCTCAGAGGGCCTAGAGACAATGACACCCCAGTGGCAATAAGCACAGATAGTATCCAGATCTTGGTTTCTAAATACAATTCTTCAATAAAAGGAACCAGAGGTCCTTGGAGAAATTGCAGACCTGGGGCAGAGAAAGTATAAAATGAGCCTAGCCTAGAATATCCTGTGGTACTGTAAAGGAAGGAAGTGCTCAAAAAAGAAGATGGCCTCTCTGAAGGACTCGGGAAACAACTGGCAGGAGCACCCAGTGGTCAGATTTGTATTATACTGGATATATTTGTACTATACTGGATTATATTTGTATTATGCTGGATTATATTTGTATTATACTGGATTATATTTGTATTATACTGGGTTATATTTGTATTATACTGGATTATAAGTCATAGAATAAAATAGTCATGAGTCCAGTCTGAGATCAATCATGGGGGAGAAGGGACAGTTCTTACTTGTAGAATTCCAATTAATGAATGTAGAAGGAATAACAGAAAATCACTGTTAGGCAAACACCACAGTTATCATTGCTGCAGGCAAAAATGGATGCAAAAACTAGTAAGCAAAAAATAAGGATATTTGCGCTGTCTCAAAGTATCTCCCCATGAGGTAGTTACTAATTAAAAAAGGAAAAATAGTAACCTTACAGTGGAGAAACCTAGTAGGTATCACCTTAACCAAATGATCAAAGTTTACATCCCCGGTAATCACTATCTTGACGTGATGCATTAAGAGACGGCAATGTTACCTGTGTATTCTTGGATAACCTCCACCTAACCAGGAGCAAACAGCAGGCGAACCCAAACTGAGGGCATTCTATAAATCAGTGGACCAGCGATCTTGTTCAAAAGTGACAGATTATAAAGACAAAGACTGAGGAACTGTCACAGGTTTGAGGAGACCAAGGAGGTATGACAGTGAAATGCAACATGAGATTCTGATCAGAAAAGGACCTTACTGAAAAAGCCGGCAAAATCAGTTAATAGTACTGTATCAATGTGAATTTCCTGGTTTCAGTCACTGTACTATGTGTTAATGTCATAGGTTAATGTTAGCAGAAACTGGTGAAAGGTAAACAGGAACTCTGTACTATTTTTGCAACTTTTCTATAGGTCTAAAATTATTTCAAAATAAAAACTTAGAGGGGAAAAGCTCAGGCTTGAGCTAAATGGTCTGGATTCACAATCCTGCCACCACAACTAACTAGCTGTGTAATCTGGAGCTGTTCCTAGGTTCCCGCATCTCTAATATGGGGGTGATAATAATAGCACCTACCTCGCGGGTTTAACAGCCTGCAACATTTTGTGCCAGAGAATAAAAGAAGTGCTACGAGAATGATAGGGGCATGTCAAAAGGCCACAGGAGCCCGCTTGAAGAAGCTTCCACTGGTCAAATTTGGAACAAATTAAACATCAAAAAATAATGACAGTTATGAATTATAATTCATTGAATACAATGTGAAAGCATAAGTCTATACTGATATAAATTAATAAATTGAAAGTTCGATGAGGTACAGGGTATTGATATCTCAAAGTATTGCCCTGTAAGATACTTATTAATAATTAAGGGGTGGTGGGGACTTCCCTGATGGCGCAGTGGTTAAGAATCCGCCTGCCAATGCAGGGGACATGGGCTCGAGCCCTGGTCCAGGGAGACCCCACATGCCGCAAAGCAACTAAGCCCATGTGCCATAGCTACTGAGCCCTCACGCCTAGAGCCCGTGCTCCCAACAAGAGAAGCCACCGCAACCAGAAGCCCACACACCGCAACAAAGAGTAGCCCCCACTGACCACAACTAGAGAAAGCCTGTGCGCAGCACCGAAGACCCAAACAGACAAAAATAAATAAATAAATAAAAATTAAAAAAAAAAATTAAGGGGTGGGAATTCCCTGGTGGTCCTGCGCTTTCACTGCTGAGGGCAAGGGTTCAATCCCTGGTCAGGGAATTAAGATCCCGCAAGTCACATAGCATGGCCAAAAAACTAAAATTAAGTTTAAAATAATAATAATATTTGAGGAGCAACTATACAGTGAAGAAACCTGGCAGACATTAAGCAAGTGACCAAAGTGAACACCTCATCAGCAACTGGACAAATCGACGTCATGTGCCCACTGAGAAGCGTCCAGCATCACCTCTGTGTTCCTCCTGCCCAAGATGCATAACCTGAATCCAATCATGAGGAAACATCAGACAAACCTAAGTTCTTGGTGTAATTTTCAAAGCTGTCAGTGTCACAGGAATCAAGGAAAGACTGAAGAACTGTTCCAGAATGGAGAAGGCTAAAGGGACATAACAACTAAAGGTAACAGGAACTGGATTCTTTGCTATAAAGGACGTTATTGGAACATTTAGCAAAACTTGAACAGGGTCTGAGGATTAAATGGTAGAAATGTACAAGTTGTAATTTCCTGATTTTGATAGTCACATTGCAGGGTATAGGACAGAATGTCTTTGTAGGAAATGCACACTAACCTGTGATGGGGCATCAGATAGCAACTTACTCAAGTGGTTCCAGAAAAAAAGATCTTTGTACTTTCAGGTTGTTTAATAAATACCATTAGAGAGATACCTGTATTCTTTCCTAGTGAGGAGAGACAGGATCCAATTTCTGAGCTGCTAAATGGCTGGATGGAGCCCATTTCTACCCACAGGCAAAGGTCTGGCGCTCCTAGTTTAGGGTGTTACATTTCCTCTTTGCCCCTAGGGCTCCCAGTTACCAACAGGCAAGAAAAAGAGCTCTTCATGCTTTTGTGCTTTTGTGGTTAGCCTGAGGTAGAGGTTCTCTGCCTTGGCGGCATGTTGAAAGCACTTGGGGAACTTTATAAAGTAATAATGCCTGGGTCTCACCCCCAGAGACTCTGCTTCAGTGGTCCGGGTGTGAGCCGGGTATGGGGAACAAAAATATACCCAGGTGATTCTAATGTGCAGCGAAATTTGAGACCCACTAACTCAGGAGACAGGACTTGAATTCACTGATCTACTGATGCCATTAAAGCATTACAGTTCTATAGAAGTCTGTCATGGGTCTCACTGCACTGAAATCAATGTGGCAGCAGGGCTGTGTTTCTTTGTGGAGACTGGGGGAGAATCATTTCCTTGCTTTTCCCAGCTTCTAGAGGTTAACTGCATTCCTTAGCCTGTGATCCCCTTTTTCCATCTTTAAACCAGTAACATTGCATCCCTCTGACGATTCTTCCACAGTCACATCCTCCTGACTCTCATTCTTCTGCCGCCCTTGTGATTACTGGGCCCACCTGGATAATCCAGGTTACTCTCCCTATTTTAAGGTCAGCTGATTAGCAACCTTAATTCTGTCTGCAATCTTAACAACCTTTTACTGTTCGACCTAACATATTCACAGGTTCTGGGATTAGGACATGGACATCTTTGGGGGACCATTATTCTGCCACCACAGTCTGGAAATATATGGAGATTTTTCTTTCTTAGGGGAAAACTGGTTAAAATTTTTAAAAGAGAAAAGCAAGGGGGTATCTAAGGCAATCTACAGATTCAATGAAATCCCTATCAAAATACCAGTGGCATTTTTCACAGAACTAGAAGAAATCAGAGTTTGTATGGAACTACAAAAGACCCTGATAGCCAAAGCAATCTTGAGAAAGAAGAACGAAGATGGATGTGTCATACTCCCTGATTTTAATCTATACTTCAAAGCTACAGCAATCAATACAGTATGGCACTGGCACAAAAACAGACACATATGTCAATGAAACAGATTTGTATCAAAAAAACAAAAAGTCTGCCTACTGAATGGGAGAAGATATTTACAAATAATATATCCAATAAGGGTTAATATCCAAAATAGATGAAGAACTCATACAACTCAACATCAAAAAAACAAACAACTTAATTAAAAAATGGGCAGAGGACCTGAATAGATATTTTCCCAAACACATGTAGATGGCCAATAGACTCATGAAAAGATGCTCAACATCACTAATCATCAGGGAAGTGCAAATCAAAATCACAATGAGATAACATCTCACACCTATCAGAATGGCTATCAGCAAAAAGGCAATAACTAATTTGGCAAGGATGTGGAGAAAAGGAAACCCTTGTGCACTATTGGTGAGAATGTATATTGGTGCAGCCACTATGGAATTTTCTCAAAAAATTAAAAATAGAACTGCCATATGATCCAGCAATTTCACTTCTGGGTATTTACCCAAAGAAAAAAATTCAAAAAGATATGTGCATACCAATGTTCATTTCAGCATTATTTATAATAGCTAAGATATAGAAGCAACCTAAGTGTCCAACAATAGATGAATATATACATATATGCAATGGAATATTACTCCACCATAAAAAAGAATGAAATATTGCCATTCGTGACAACATCGGTGGACCTAGAGGGTATTATGCTCAGTGAAATAGGTCAAACAGAGAAAGACAAAAACTGTAAGATCTCACTTACATGTGGAATCTAAAAAACAAAATGAAAATAGACTCACAGAAACAGAGAACAGGGGAGGCGGGTAGGAGCAAAATAGGTGAAGGGAATTAAGAGGTACAAACCTCCAGTTGTAAAATGAATAAGCCATGGGGATGTAATTTATAGCATAAAGAATATAGTCAATAAGAGTTTAATAACTTTGTATGGGGACAGATGGTTACTAGACTTATCATGGTGATCATTTCATAATGTAGTACAACTGAAACATAATATTGTAATATATTTCCATTTTAAAAGTTAAAAAATAATAAAGATGCAAGGTGGGCTTGGAGATGAGGGAGGAAGCAGACAGAATAAATAATGATGTGAAGAGTCAAAAAGTCCACTCTAAGCAGAGTTTTGACTGCAAAGGGAGACGGTGAAAAAGGAAAGAGGATGCAGGAGGTGGGCCAGACAAGAGGGCTTGAGGGTAGCACTAAACCAGTCTTCCTGACTGGGAAACTCTTGTTTATAACAGCATTTAAGGTGGGAGTGGTAGGTGGCTATTTAGGTGTCCCCTTCCCAGAGAATGGCCCTGAATGGCAGATAAATGCTTGGACATTTCCTGGAAATGAGATGACAGCCAGGAAAGGAAGTAGTAGCTTTGTACCTTTAAGAGGAGGTAAGGCAAGATGAAGGGAAGAGGCTTCCCTGGTGGCACAGTGGTTGAAAATCCACCTGCCAATACAGGGGACATAGGTTTGAGCCCTGGTCCAGGAAGATCCCACATACCGCGGAGCAACTAAGCCCGTGTGCCACTACTGAGCCTGCACTCTAGAGACCGCGAGCCACAACTACTGAGCCTGCGCACCTAGAGTCCGTGTTCTACAAGAGAAGTCACCGTAGTGAGAAGCCCACGCACCGCAACGAAGAGTAGCCCCCGCTCGCCACAACTAGAGAAAGCCCATGCACAGTAACGAAGACTCAATGCAGCCAAAAGTAAATAAATAAATTTAAATTAAGAAAAAAAGATGAAGGAAAGGGCTTTTCTCTCCCATTATCAATTCAACTTACAGATCTAGTCTGGATCAATTTTGTGGCAATAGTAACCAAAGCCACCTCTATGGCAAATCCCAAAACAAAATATGTACTATTTCCATTTTACAGATAAAACAGCTTTTGAGAAATTAATTGTCCAAGGTGTCACAGGCATAAAGGGACTGAATCGGGCTTTTGTTTCTCTCAACTTTTTTTTTTTTTTGGTTTATTATTATGATAAAGTTCAAACATACACACAAGTAGAAAAACGACAACCCCTCTTTTTTTTTTTTTTTTTTTTTTTTTTTGCGGTACGCGGGCCTCTCACTGTTGTGGCCTCTCCCATTGCGGAGCACAGGCTCAGGACGTGCAGGCTCAGCGGCCATGGCTCACGGGCCCAGCCGCTCTGTGGCATATGGGATCTTCCCGGCCCGGGGCACGAACCCGTGTCCCCTGCATCGGCAGGCGGACTCCCAACCACTGCACCACCAGGGAAGCCCACAACAACCCCTCTTGTACCTGGCTACAATGGATCAGTCATATCCCAAACTACTCTCTTTCTTCTTCTATTTTAAAGTTAATCTCAGACATATTTCACCCCTAAGTACCTCAGTATATATTACTAAAGCATAAAAAAAAAAAACTAATTCCCTTAACATGTCTAAAATTTAATAAGTCCCTAAATACCAAATATCCGTATTTGATATTTTTCTTTACAGTTGATTTTCTCACATCAAGATCCAAACAAGGTCCACGCACTGCTCTTGGTTGGTATCTTCCTCATGTTTCACTTGATAAGTACTCATACCTGTTTTTTTTCTGCTTGCAATTTACTTGAAGAAACTGGCTGCTGGTTTCTGGAATTGTCCCATATTCTAGATTTTGCTGATGGCATCCCCATGAACTATGCTTTGAACCTGGGTCCCTTAAGACTTCAAAGCCAAAACTCTCCCCACAAGGCCACTCTGTCTTTACAACAATGTGAGGACCTACTATCTGCCAGGCTCTTTTTATATATATTATTCCTAACACCTCACAAGGTATTTATTTATTTATTTATATTAAGATGTAACCCACCCTCAGAGAGCAGGCCCCCAGTGACAAAGCTAGATGATGGAGCCAGTATTACAAGTCCAGTCGGCCTGACTCCACAGCCCATTTTCCCCATGCCAGGTGGTAGCTACCACTGCATTAGGGAACTGGCAATCTCGGTGTTCAAAAGCAAGTGGATGGCAAGCTAGTATTAACAGATAGCTATTCCCAACATAATCATCCATTCCTTCCCAAAAAACACAGGAAAGAAATAAGACCAGCCAACTATGGAAGGAGAAGCCAATGTAATGGCTAGTCTTTACTGGAAAGAAGAAACTTTACATCACATTTTGAGTGAGTTAGTGCAGGGGCTCAGTGGGCCAGCTGGTGGGGCACCAGCTTGTAATGGGTTCCACAGCTAGGGCATCGCTGGGCCTCGCCCTTATGCAGCCAGAACCAGATGACAGCACTGTTGTCTTCTTCACCTGAAAGAAAAAAGGTGGCTGAAGGCCATCCAGCCTAGAAGAGGGGACTTTTTCAACGTTAACCTCTCTTCCTCAGACACCTCTGAGACACAGAGTTATGGCTGACACCTTATCAGTTCAAGCTCTCTCCCCATTTTTCAGATGAAGAAACTGAGGCCAAGTTTACCTGTGAGTAAGCTGATCTCTTATCAGAGTCACCACAGGTTCTCACAGTTCCCTGCCTATGCAGAACCCCAAAGCTGGGTCCATCCTGGTATGTACCCCTAGTGCCTAACATGGTGTGTGGCAAAGAGAAAGTACAATAAATATTTTGTAGATGAATACTCCTTCACGCTGCCTCTCCAATGAGGCAGTATTATTGATGTTCCAGGCCTCTTTACCATTAAGGATGACCTACTCGGGCAGAGAGGCCTGAGGGCCAAGACCCTTAGAACAACTTATTTACACACACATCTTCTTTATACACCTACACTCACACACAACAACAGATGTGAAGCAGCTGATAGACATCCTGTATATTAAACAAATATTAAACAAATGGATAAGAAAACAGTGGTGAGGTACTTACAGATGCAGCCCACTATCCGCTTATTGCTGATGGAGGGGACTAAATTAGGGTCTTCCTTGGTACCTGAGGCTGCCTTTGGGGCGAGTATATTGTACGGGTCCTGAAAAACAAATGAAGGACCCATTATGCCAAATGACCCCTACCCTCTAGGGGATAGCAGTACTGTTCCCACAAGCCAGGTTTCCTGGATGGAAGGCTCCCAGAGAGGAGGCCGCTCTGACTCCATCCAAGGCCATGAGCTCCCGAGAAGACACAAGGTTCTCCTCACCAGTCCCTTGCGTGCAGCCAGCATGACCTCCCTCTCCAGCCCAGTGGCCTGCTCATCATCAGTAGGAACACCACCTAAAGGAAAATACGTGAATTATGATGTCGCCTGAAATGATCAAGGAAAATGCACATATGGACATCTCTGCATACTTTTAGTGGGTCCACAGGCTCCTAGAGGTTACCCATACCCACTGACCCCTAAGGACCAGAGTCACGATACCCAAAAGTGGTACACGGGGTGATCCTTTCTTCCTTCGACCATGGAAGCCCATTTTTCGGCACATTTTTTCTAAAACCAGGTCAACCAGAGTCCTAGTGGAGTGCATCGACCTTGAGGCGGGCGCGGGCCTGAAGGGCGGCTTAGCCCCCCCACGTCCCGGATGCAACCCCTGCCCACCAAGGTCAGCCGACGTCTCCGTTTAGGATTTTTTCGCAGAAGGGTCAGTATGGTGGTCAGCAGCAGCGGCGGCCGAGAACAACGGGAGACGCCCGCGGAGTCTGAGGTTCTCGGGTCCGTTGTGGCGGTCACTGGGGCCCGAAGGAGCTGAACGGCCTCAACCCCCCGCTCCTTACTGCCTTAACACCACCCCGGGAGGGCAACGGCACGGGTCCCCGGCGCTCCCAGCAGGCCAAGTACCTCCAGACGCCATAGAGCGCACCACGGAGACTCCACTGGGACCGCGGGCCCTCAGGGCCTGCGCGGCCAGCGCTCCAGCTCCGCGGAGTAACCTTGAAGCCATCACGCCAGCTACAAACACCAGCACTTCCGGGAGCAGGCTCCGCAGGCAGAAGGCACTTCCGGGGGAGGGCTTCTTTCCCCTCCGTGACCACCTTCCGCTTCCTCCCGGCCTGGAGCCCGCCCCACTCACCTGACTCGGCCGGGGGGCGGGGCCGCGGGAAAGGCTGCGCATGCGTAGCTCTGCTTCGTTGCGTCCGCCGTGCAGCCGGGCAGGCGTGGAGGCGGTCAGGGTCTCAATTGTAGGCTTCTGGCGACCCTGCCGTTTACTAACGCTGGGATTAGGTGCAACTCGTTTTGCGTCTGTGGGCCTCAGGATCCTCGTCCGTGGAACGGGTCAACCACACTGGAGTTCCTGTGCTTCTTGCATGATAGTGGTGCTCAGGCAGCATGGAGGCAGCTGATGGAAGACGTGAAGCCAGTGCCTGTCAGGATACTTGCTGCACACCAAACTGTCCAGATTTACGAGTGGACTCTGTGTTAGTTGTGATGCATGCTAATTGTGATGCTGGTTCTCTTGGCAGTGTGTGAGCCACTGCAAACTTGTGGCCCAGCCTACAAGAACTTGGGCAGGACCTGCCCGCAGTCCAAGCATCAGTTTCCTGTTACAGTGGTTTTGAGGTGATGAGGTCCAGGCCTGAGGCGAGGCTGGGGAGGGGGAGGAAGGTAGGGCCAGATTGTGGGCCCCTCCCAGGACCAAAGACCTTGGTGATGTGGGGTGAAGGGGTGGCTACTGGGAGGCTGTTAACTCAGTAGAGGTTAAGGGAGGGGAAGCAGGAAGCGGAGTTGATAATGAAGAATGGAGTCCCAGAACGTACTGGGACGGGAGTTCGGCGTTTAAAACTGAAAACATCTTCCGTAGCTCCCCTATTGCCCACAAGCTAAGATGTGCAAGTTTCTTAGGGTGGGCTTTGTAAACACTGCCTGCCATGGGCTCCTAGGCCCTAGTTCCCATTGTCAGTATAGCCCTGTCACAGTCTGGCTGCATGCAGTATCGGTTTCCCTACCGGATAGAAAACCCCTTCAGAGCAGGAATTATGCACTATTCACCTTTGAATTCTCACTGCCTTGCAGAGACCCGGCATATAATAGGATCAAGTAAATTTTAGTAAATTTATTTTTTGGAGAGAATATACAGAATCAGTTTTGTAGGGCTTCTCCTGGCCCAATGAGGTCAATTTGAGGTAAATTGGGGAGGGTTGAAGTCCCAGGTGTTCCCACCTGTCCCGTGGGGGTTATATTTTCAAAAGGACCTGATGGAGCATTTCTTCACGTGAGCACAGCTGGTCTTCGTGGGTGACCCTCTATCAAGAAAAAAAAAAATCATCTCTAAGGCCAAAGATGTCTTGATCCTCTATAAAGGTGTGTTTTGCTTTTAATGGCTTCTGCTGTTAATCCCTTCTTCCTTACCTCCACTGCACCCCTTCCAAATTAAATTGGGAAAAAATTCCCTTAAGTCCTAGGAATGTTCCCCAAGAATCTATAGTTGATGTGTACTTATGGTTAGATGTTTAATGCTGGAGGGAGAAAAAAGCATTGGTCTGGAAAATAGGTGTTCTGGTATGGAACCCCACCAGCCAACTCAGCAAGTCACTTTTTGTTTTGGCCACCATTTCCTCATCAGTAAAATTATGATTAGACTAGATTAGTATTCCCATGGGAGATTAGTATACTCCCATGGACTCCTGGTCTCCGGATATGCTCTCAGTAAAAAGGACTTGGTCAAGATAGGAAAGTTCTGCATTTGATAACCACCCTTTTGGAGATGAAGACACTAGCATGTTAAAGACTGATGAGGACTGCAACAGAGAATGCTGTTTAATTTTCCCATCATAATTGAGCACTGTTTGCCAAGAAACACCTGCTAACCCAACTCTCAGCGGACCAGGGAGAAATTCTGTTCTGATGTGTTATGGTTCCCTCCTGCCTGACCATAAGATAGTTTATTCCAGGCTATAAAATGGAAATAGAGTTGAGGCTTGTTTCTCCCTCTCACAGTAGGCTTGCCTAATCATAGGATGTTTT
This sequence comes from Tursiops truncatus, assembly GCF_011762595.2. Classification (NCBI taxonomy): domain Eukaryota; kingdom Metazoa; phylum Chordata; class Mammalia; order Artiodactyla; family Delphinidae; genus Tursiops; species Tursiops truncatus. Next base: position 8,618,317 of record NC_047047.1, read on the forward strand.
TTGCAGGTCTTTGTTTAGCTCACAAAAGCCCTAAGATTATTCAGTCTAAGCTGGTGAGCTCCAAAGTCGGGACCAGGCTCCAGGGCATCCCCACAGGTCCCGCGGACCAGGCTCCAGGGCATCCCCACAGGTCCCGCCCCTGGCTTCCTCGAGCTCTCACCACCCTCCGCTTACAACCCTGCCCTCAAATGTCTCCTTGAGAAACAGATTGGCTTGGGGAACGGCCTCCCACTCCTTCCTACTCCATTGTCTTTGCCAAAATAATAAACTTTTATTGAGTATTATTTTTTACTTCTATAGGAAAATTCCTATAGTGGTCAAAATAAACGCTCATTGTAATAAGTCAAACAACATATATGTTTAAGGAAAAAGTTGATTGTTGACAGTTTCATGTTTATCCTTTTTCTTCCTTTTTCTCTGCTCGGGTTTCTCAAGTTTAGTGCTATTGACATTTGGGGCTGGAAAATTACTTTCAGGGTGTTGTGGGGGGAGGTGCTTTCCCGTGTGCATTGCAGGATGTTCAGCGTCTGTGCCATTAGCGCTCCCCAGTGGTGACAACCAAAAACGTCTTCAGTCATTACCATATGTCCCCTGGAGGGCAAAATTGCCCGATTGAGAATCACGACTCCATTCTCCTACAGTCATATTCAACAAATACACATATTGCGATGTTTCTTAAAAATATACAGAAATATAAATGAATAGAAAATAGAAAAATATATCACTATTATACAAATTATGAGTAAATTCCTTTTTTCACTTAGAAATATTTTGTGGGCATCACAAATCGACACATAGAGATCTGACTCATTTTATGTAGTTGCTGCATAATATTCCCTACTGTGAAAGTACTGCCTATGAATTTACCCAACCATTTTCCTCCTGATGAATATTCAGATGGTTTCTAGTTTTTTGCCTGTCAATGCTGGGATGCACATCTGCAGTATATATAGCCTTATATTCTGGAGTCTTCATTTATGAGGAATAGGGTCAAAGGATGTGTACATCAAATATAAAAATAAATTCTGCCCAAAAAAACAAAAAAAATGTTATTGCAATATATAATATAAAAAATAGTGCAAAAATTTCTATACAGGGTAAGAACAAATCTATGCGCCTTCCAACCAGGTCAAGAGAGCTTTTTTTTTTCGTGGCCACACCGTGTGGTATGTGGTGCGCCCCCTGCAATGGAAGGGCGGAGTCTTAACCACTGGACAGCCAGGTAAGTCCGCAAGAGTCAAGAGAGTTTTGATAGTGTCTGTAAAGCTTTTTTTGTTTTTAAAGAAAGCTCTGCAGAAAATACGGCAAAATATTAATAATTTAAAAATCTACAACGTCATTAAAAAAAAAAATTCTGCCAGACTGTTTTCCCAAAAGTTTGAAGCAGTTCATGCTCCCACCAGCAGGGCACGTGAGTGCTGGTTCCCACCTCCACATGTGAGGGTTACCGATATTTTGCCAAGTCTGCCCACTGATGGATGGAAAATAAGATTCTGTTGGAGGGCCTTCCCTGGTGGCACAGTGGTTAAGAATCTGCCTGCCAATGCAGGCGACATGGGTTCAAGCCCTGGTCCGGGAAGATCCCACATACCGCGGAGCAACTGAGCCTGGGCGCCACAACTACTAAGCCTGTGCTCTAGAGCCCGCGAGCGACGACTACTGAGCCCATGTACCACAACTACTGAAGCCCACGCGCCTAGAGCCCGTGCTCCACAACAAGAGAAACCACCACAAGGAAGAGTAGCCCCCGCTCACCGCAACTAGAGAAAGCCCGCGCGCAGCAACGAAAACCCAACGCAGCCAAAAATAAAATAAATTAATTTTTTAAAAAAGATGCTGTTGGAGTTCGTATTTAAGTTCCCTGAACTCTAAGGCAGCTGACCTTCATTTCATAAGTTTATTGATTATTTGCATTTCCTCGGCTGTGAACTGCTGGGCTCAGTTTCATTTTCTTTCAAACGGGCATACCACCTACCTCTGGAGCTCTTTTGAGGACTAAACGAGTTAACACAAAGTGCTCAGAACCATGCCTAACACATTGTAAGCGCTCAGTTAATGCTGGCTTAAAAACTGTCTATTCAAAACTACCATATGACCCAGCAGTTCCACTCCTGGGTATCTATCAGAAAAAAACAAAAACACTAACTTGAAAAGATACATGCACCGCAATGTTCATAGCAGCATTATTTATAATTGCCAAAATATGGAAGCAGCCTAAGTGTCCATCAACAGATGAATGGATAGAGAAGATGTGATATATATATATATATAGATACATAGATACATAGATAGATACACACACACGTAACATACAACGGAATATGACTCAGCCATAAAAAAGAATGAAATTTTGCCACTTGCAGCAACATGGATGGACTTGGAGGGCATTATGCTAAGTGAAACAAGTCAGACAGACTGTATGATATCACTTCCATGTGTAATCTAAAAACTACAAAAACTAGTGAATATAACAAAAAAGAAGCAGACTCACAGATATAGAGAGCAAGCTAGTGCTTACCAGTGGGGAGGGGGGAAGGAGGGAGGGGCAAGATAGGGGGAGGGGATTAAGAGGTACAAACTATTATGTTTTTATTCTTTTTTTTTTTTTTTTTTTTTTTTTTTTTTGCGGTACGCGGGCGTCTCCCGTTGCGGAGCACAGGCTCCGGACGCGCAGGCTCAGCGGCCATGGCTCACGGGTCCAGCCGCTCCGCGGCATGTGGGATCCTCCCGGACCGGGGCGCGAAGCCGCGTCCCCTGCATCGGCAGGCGGACTCCCAACCACTGCGCCACCAGGGAAGCCCCTATTATGTTTTTATATAATAACATGTAAGGATATATTGTATAACATGGGGACTATAGCCAATATTTTATAATAACTATAAATGGAGTATAACCTTTAAAAATTGTGAATCACTATATTGTACACCTGTAACTTATAAAATATTGTACAGCAACTATACTTCAATAAAAAAAATTAAATCATTAATGAGTATTTTTTTAAAAACTGTCTATTCAGTACATTCATAGTTGCTTGTATTTACCTAAAGGAACTCTGGAAGGATGCACAGGAAACCAGTACAAGTAGTTACCTCTGTGTCCATGTTGGGTGGGGGAGGGAACTGGGCCCTTGAGGACGGGGTGGAGTGAGACTGTTCCCTGCAGGCCTCTTATACCATTTGGGGGTCTTGTTTTAACTGTGTGAATGTATTATCTGTTCAGAAATGAAATAAACATTTTAAAAATTGGCTATTCATATTATTTGGGGAGATTGTTTAATTGATTTGCAGAGACTCAATGTTAGGGAAGTTATATCAATTCCTTTCCATGGGCCAAAGCTGGTCACTATTCAAGAGTGAGTCAAATGTGGCTTCTGCCTTGAATCTATCACGAGGAATTGGAAGGGGGGAGGTTGTTCTTCACTTGGGCCAAGTTCACACAAGATTGAAGGAATGGGGTCAAAAAAAGGACTTAATCTGCATTTCTGTTGCCAGAAAGAGCAGCTCTGACTGGATCACAGAGGCCCCACCTCTTACAAAAGCAGATGCAGGACCAGTTTTTAATTATAACAAGGAGTGAGGGAGACAGTTGCCGCGTGAGGCCTGGCCCCATCCTGCAGCATTCAGGGACAGCTCGGAGCCCCGGCGCCTCCTAGCGGGAGCTGAGGATCATGTGACCCAGGGGCTGAACCTCTGGCAGGCTGCTGGGGGCCAGGACCCTTCTGGTGGAAAAGCCAGGTCAGAACAAACTGAATGTTTTTGTGCAGATGCTGCAAACCCAAAATGGGTCACCTGGCGCCGTGTCAGCATGGGGCCTGGCCAGGCTGAGGCTCAGAGGGATCCGAGGGAGCTTCTTATTTACTGTGTGTGTGTGTGTGTGTGTGTGTGTGTGTGTGTGTGTGTGTGAAATGAAAGCAGTCTGGTGAACCAGGGGGCAGTACAGGACACCTCACGCAGGAGAAAGGTGAATGGCCACCCTTCCTCCTCCTCCCAGGACCCTTCTCTCGCCCACTGATCCCCCGGCCCAGCCCTGTAGAGCTCTGTTTATTCTTTCAAGGAGGAACCTGAGCCCCACCTGGGAAGTCCTAGTATTCCTCTCTTCCTCTACATCTACCTCTTCCTTCCCCCTCCCTCTGGGCCAAGATCTGTTGTTCCCAAGTCAGTTGGGGCCCCACTGCCCTGCATGGAAGAGATTAGAAGAGGACTGTTTGCAGAGGGTGCACAGGGTTTAGGGAACCCCAAGGGATGGTGAGGACCAGGGACGGCCATGGTGGGATGCTCTGACCACCTGGGCCAGGCAGTGTTGGCACGTGGTGACCACTGTAGCAGCAGGGGGCGCAGTGCCCGGGCCAGAGCCTGGCGGGGGCGGGAAGGGCCCCTGCTTCCCCAGCCTCGCTCTCCTCCCACCCTCCTCGCTGCCTGGCTGGCCACCAGAGGACAAGGGAGTCCCTGGATGTGGGCCATGGAGGTTAGTGCCCCCCAAGCAGAGAGAGCAGGGAGAGGGGTGGAGCGTGGACCTGGGGGACCAGGCAGGGAGTGACCAGCATAATTCTCCAGCTGGGACAATCCCTGCTCAGGTGGCTCAACCACACTGTCACCGACGTTTTCAGCTCCTTGCTCCCTTGCCCACTGATCTCAACACTAAATTTACGCAACCGTGTTTTTTCTGCTTTCCTGCTTCCAAGGTGGCTAGCACTGCTGGAGAACGTCACACACTATGACGGGCTCGTGACTGTTGCCCTTGGCTGAGCCATTGTTATTGGAAGCTTGGCAGTTCTTTTTTTTTTTTTTTTTTTGCAGTACGCAGGACTCTCACTGTCGTGGCCTCTCCCGTTGCAGAGCACAGGCTCCAGACGTGCAGGCTCAGTGGCCATGGCTCATGGGCCCAGCCGCTCCGCGGCATGTGGGATCTTCCCGGACCGGGGCACGAACCCGTGTCCCCTGCATCGGCAGGCAGACTCTAAACCACTGCACCACCAGGGAAGGCCGCTTGGCAGTTCTTTTGCTCACTGTTCTTTCTTTCTTTCTTTTTATTGATTTATTTTTGGCTGTGTTGGGTCTTTGCTGCTGCGCGCGGGCTTTCTCTAGTTCCGGCGCGCGGGCTTCTCATTGCCGTGGCTTCTTTTGTCGTGGAGCACGGTGCTCAAGGCACACGGGCTTCAGTAGTTGTGGCACGTGCGCTCAGTAGTTGTGGCTCACAGGCTCTAGAGCGCAGGCTCAGTAGTTGTGGCGCACAGGTTTAGTTGCTCTGCGGCATGTGGGATCTTCCCAGACCGGGGCTCGAACGCGTGTCCCCTGCATTGACAGGCGGATTCTTAACCACTGCGCCACCAGGGAAGCCCTTGCGCACTGTTCCTAAGTCCTAGCCCTACCCTCTTGTATTTTACTCAGCCTCCCTTCCCTCCTCTTCCTGTTTGACCCTCCTCTTCCCCTCCCTTCCTTCTTCTCTCTGGTCTTGGAGGAACTGGGTCTCCCCTCCCCAGGGCTGCTCCTTCACCTGCCGGGCTCTTCCTCCTGTCCCTGCATCAGGCACCTTCTCTTGGCCTTCAAGCGTGCCAAGACATGAGTCTTTCCTCCACACAGCGCCTCTCTGTCCTCAATCTGTCTTCTCGTTCCAGACTTCTTGCAAGAGTTGCTCCCTCCCTGAGTCTACATCTTCAGCAACCACTTACACGTGGTCTCACCCAGCCGGCCTTCTGACCACACTGTGCCCTGAAATTCTGTCCTCCTATTTGCCAACCCCCAGACTCCTTTTACAACCTCGTTTTCTTAGATACCTTCCCAATGTGAACCGCCTCCTCCTTGCCTCCCCGAAACTAAACTTCAAGGCTGCCTTTCAGCCTCTCTTCTTGGCTTTTCTCCTTCTGCTGGAGGCTGGATCTCAGCTGCCACTTCCTTGACTCAAGCCCCACCAGAGCCCTCTTCCCGCTCCCAGCCCACTCTCTCCAACTAAGCTGGTCACCCCCATCGGCACCTCGTGGTTCTTCAGGGACTGCAGAATCAAGTTATCCAAACTCACCATCTTTCCCCTCCAAGCGTCCTCCACCTCTCCCTCCCTGTCCACCTCTTCTCTGCTTACAAACCTTCAGGGACTCCCCCTCTCCTAGAGAATGAAGGCCGAATACCCCGACAAGTCTTTAAATCCTGCCTCTGCTGCCCTCGCCCTTGGCTTTCCAACCACGACTTATTCTTTGCTGTTTTACCAAAGGCCTCTCTGCTTTTTCCCTTTAGGGATTTTAGGACCAGTCCTGACACCTGCCTTCCAGGGTGGAGAGTTATTTGTTCCCCCATTGTGTTTTCTCATAGCACTTTAGACAAATCTAAGCAGCTGGGTTTGAATCCAGTGTCTTCTTTATTAGCTCTGTGACCTTGGCCAAGTAGCTTAATCTCTCTGAATCTCTATAAAATGGTAACCTGTAACCTCAGTCCAGAAATAACCCTACACATTAATCGTCAATTGATTTTCAACAAGGGTGCAAAGACGATGGGGGAAAGAATAGTTTTTTTCCACAAATAGGAAATGTCCAGAACAGGCAAATTTGTAGAGACAGAAAGTAGATCAGTGATTGCCAGGAGCTGGGGGAAAAGGGGAATGGGAGTGATTGCTAATGGGTTCTGATTTTTCTTTTGAGAATGTTCTGGAATTAGTGATAATGATTGCCAAACCTAGTGCATATACTAGAAACCACTTTAAAAGGATGACTTATGGTATATGAATTATATCTCAACTTTTAGAAATCAAGCCCCCCCAAAAAAGAAAGAAAGGTCCACTTCACAGGGTAGTTGTGAGGGTCAAATGAGGCAGCATGTGGGAAATGGCTGTGATGCCTTTGATGCTGAGAGAGTGGCTGTGTATCCACCTTTCTCTCCCACTAGAGTATGAGCTCCCCCTGGGCAGGACCTGCTGGACCACATTCATCTTGTTCCTCTCTTTATCCAAGTACCTAGCATGGAGTCCAGCATGTAGTAAGTATTCAACAAATCCCAGTTGTCTCCATAAAAGACAGCTATACTGCTTTTGTTCTTTTTATTTTTTTATTTTATTTATTTACTTATTTTGGGGGGTGCTGTGGTGTGTGCATGCGGGATCTTAGTGCCCTGACCAGGAAGTGAACCGCTCCCCCTGCAGTGGAAGCACGGAGTCTTAACCGCTGGACTGCCAGGGAAGTCCCCACGTGTTTTTTTTTTTTTTTTTGGTACACTGCTTTTGTAAGCAGATGGGAACACGTTATAGGTAAGCACACATGCATGTGAATACATTCAAAAAATGAGTTCATGAATCCACAGGGTTATTGGGGCAATTCATCTGAACTGGACACTTGTTCAGCTCAGAGTAAGCAGAAGATTCAAAGAAGGAGCTTCCAAAACGTTCTCCTCCCAGAATGACATCAGAGAGCCTGAGCTCAAATCATCCTCTAAATACAGGTCTAGAGGGCTTCCCTGGTGGCGCAGTTGTTGAGAGTCCGCCTGCCGATGCAGGGGACACGGGTTCGTGCCCCGGTCCGGGAAGAGCCATGGCCGCTGAGCCTGCGCGTCCGGAGCCTGTGCTCCGCAGCAGGAGAGGCCACAACAGTGAGAGGCCCGCGTACCACAAATAAATAAATAAATAAATAAATAAATACAGGTCTAAAGAATTAAAAAAAAAAAACCACAGAAAAGTGACATGCCAAGGATAGCCCATGGTATATACCCTTTATTCAGTCCTCATCCTTGAATCTCTGTTCTGTCCCGGGAAGGAGTGTTTTAATCCCAAAAAGGCTCTGGGCCTGTCAGTGGAGTCTTGCACGGAGTCACCCTCACTGGTTTTTGTTTTGATATTACATGCTTCATCTACAGGAATAACTTTGTATTAGACCTCACCTCCTGAATTCTCTGTGGACTCTTAAAATCGACCTGGTTTCCAACTGAGCTCACTTTGGGTCCCCTCATCCAGTTCTTGGAATCTGTCCTCTGGGCTGACACACTGGGGTTCCCCTCCTGTCAGTGTGTGGTTCTTCCTCAGCAATAGTCGCCTGGGTGGCCCCTCTTGGGGCCTAGCCACCGACTCCCACGTGTAGTCTTGTTACTACCTTTTTTGGGACTCCCTGTTCCCAGCTCCTCCCATCTCTGTTTGGCCTCTGTTCCTTCAGTACTGAATTGGATCCTGCTGAGGAAACCCCTTAGCCTGGCCCTTGAAGTCCTCATCAAGCTGGCTGTCGCCTATGAGTCCTGTACTGCCCCACTGATAGGTGACATTCCAGTCCTCAAATGTACCATTTGCATTCATGTCTTGGCACATTCCTCGCGTGCTTTTTCCTCCTTTTGAAAATAAGTTGTCAATTCCAACTCAAACTTCAAGACTGTGGGGCTACGTTGTCTGTGAGGTCATCAGACTCCCCCCACCCCTCACTGGCAGGGTCTCATCCCACTCCTGTGTGCTCCAGAAGCATCAGGCACACCTCCATTATGGGGTTGATTACATTGCAGGGTAATTATCTTTTTGCACGTGGTTTGCATCTAGGCGGCTAAGGCATGGTAGGTGCTCAGGGTTTGTTGAATGATTCCTGAATGGACTAACGCTTTACACAGGACAATTGTTGAGCTGTCTTTTGCTGTACCTGGTTGTTGAAAACTTTGTTCATTTTGTTACATAATATCCTTGTACAAAATCCCACATGAGAAATGACTTCTGGAATGGAAAATAAGGAAAAAATTTTATTTCCTCCTACCTCAGAGACTCTATATCATATAGAGAAGCATGTAGCCCTTCATGTTTCCCCCCTCTTTTTCTTGCTTCCAAGAAGCTCAGAGACAGATTTACTATTCATTCACATAATCACATTAGCCCTGTTGGCCAAAATTTGGGTCTTCTCCCTCATTGTGGTTTTGATTTTTTATCTTTTCTCTAATAAATCTTGAAATCAGTGTAGTGTGGAGGAAGAGGTATAGACTATGGAGTCAGAGAAACATGGATTTAGATGGTCTCAGTAACTAGCAGCTGTGCAACTTGGGCAACTTTCTTAACCTCTCCGAACCTCCAATTTCCCTTTTGTAGGGCCATTTAAAAGGGTTAAATTACAACTCATATTGCGTATGCAGCACCTACTAGGTGATCAATAAATGATAATTACATGAAGTAGAAGTTATGGATGAATAAAATAATTGGAAGTGTCACTCCAGCTATAAGCAGCTACTCACGTGGCATGACTTGGGAAGGAGCAAGGCCAGCTCCCCTGAATCAGTCCCATCACTAGGGTGTGTTCAAAGGACTCTTAGGAACACAGTTCTTTAACTGGGCTAAGAGATCAAGTCACTAGGAGAGGGCATGCATAGCAGGGGGTCCCCTGGAGCAGGGCCTGAGGGAACAGAGATCCCAGGAAGAGGAGCTGGAGGAGTAGGAGGAGGGGGAGGGAGAGGACAACGGGGCAGGTGCCCATGGCCAGGCCCTGCAGGGGTCTCTCCTGTAGTCTCTCCTGTAGTCCCTGAGCCACCCGAAGCAACCCTGTTGGCCAAACCTCTTTTTCTCTCTCCAGGGTCCTCTGGGGAGAATACAGAGGGCCTCAAGAACACAGACCCTGAACACAAGCAAAGAAGTAGGACAACAGGTCTCCAAAGTGAAGGCAAAACCCTGAGAGATGTGGGGAAAGACAGGTCAGTAGCAAGGAGAGCCCTGGGGTTAAATGCTGGCTCTCATAACCCCGTGTATGGCCCTGGGCCAGGCAGGTGGCCTCCAAGCCTCAGTTTCTTCATCTGAAGAATGAGGGTAGCAGTAATGCCCTCCAGCCTGCTGTGAAGAGGTAAAATTGGCAAAGCATTTATACACTGAAAAGGATTATTCTTGTGTAGGTTATTTTCAATTTTGCCTGTCTCTTTATCTTAAACTTTGAAATGATGCTCATTAAAATGGATCTAACCTATATATGTTTAAAACATTTAAAATGGCAAGAGTTCTCCAAACAACAGTAAGGAGTTCAGATGGGATCTGTTCAACTTCTCCATTATCCCTTTTGACAACTGGAAGTCAGATGAATTAATGGGCCTGAACTCCTAGAGGTGATGATCAAAGGAAGTCAAAGCACCAATGTTGCTGGGAAGGCCTCCCAGCACAGTAGGGCTGCTGCCTTCCCAGCCATCACATCCTGGCCCCAGAAGAGGGGGCTTGCTCACAGTATGGGCTTAGCCAGAGTTCCAGCAGCAGCTCTCCACCATCCTGCCTGAAAAACCACACAAGAGGATGATTAGTTACTCATGATGCCTAATTAAAAATCAGTTCTCCAAAAAAAAAAAAAAAAAAATCAGTTCTCCAGAAGAGTAGGATGTGGGTTTTAACTGATGGCAGGACTGGCGGAGGACAAAGAGGAATAATGTGTAAATGGCCCAAATCAATGCCAGGCATGGGGTAGGGGCTCAACCAGTAGGTGTTGAGTGTGAGTCTGAGGGCCAAGGCCCTCCAAAGCGCGTGCACACAGACATTCACACACAATCAGGGACAGATCCATTCGCAAAGCAAAACGTGGGGAATCATAACCATGGATGGTGGTTACGAGCACAGTGCTCCCAACACACAAGGCCTGTAGCGTCTCAACTTTAAAAAGAACCAAAGTGCTAGGACGACCAGGTCTGGAATCGAATCTTGACACCGCCCCCTTCTGTCCGTGTGCCTTTGGCAAGTGGCCCTTTCCCCCGGGGCCTTGGTGTCCTCATCTGTAAAACGGACACCATCGTGCCCAGATAAGGATTCAGCGATTTACTGAATTTACTAAGGGTCAGCGTGGGGAGGCAAGCCGTTGCTGGCGGGAGCCAGGGCTGGTGCCGGGAGCGCGCCTGCGAGGCCGCCTGCAACCTCTGGGGGGCGCGCACGTGGTGCGCACGTGGAGGGAGTTGCGCACGCGGCCCGGAGGCTGGGCGCGCAGGGAGCAGCGGTCCCGGAAGCTGTTACTAGAGGTCAGTGGCTTGCTGAGGTCGACCTTGAGGTGCTGGGAGGCCCCCGCAGTCCAGGAGGTAGGGACCCGCGCCTGTCCCCGGCCGGCCCGCCGGTCCTGCGTCCTCCACCCCCACCATCTTGGAGTCCTGTGCCCGCTCCCTTTCCCCGCTAGCCGGCCCTGTCCCCTGCCACCCTCCCGGGCCTCCTGAGCCCTGCCCTTCGTGACGAGGCCTCCCTGTGCCGACTTCCTCCCGCAACTCAGGGAGTAGGCCGGCCAGCTCCGTTTTACAGGTGAGGAAACTGAGGCTGAAGGTCCTCGAGAGGCGCATGGTGGCCACACCGTAACTTCCCCGCTGGGACTCTGGTCGGTCCCAAGCCCCGTGTCGGTCAGCTGTCCTCCCGTCTTGTACTTTCATGGATTTCTTTGTTCCACGTGTGCATTTGCGTTTGACTCTGATCTGAGCCCAGGGATGGCCCGGATGAAAACAGGCCAGGCCCTCCTCTCCCCGGGTGGCACAGTCACCAAGGCATGGTTCGCTTTGTTGCAGTGGAGATGTCTTCAAGCCAGTTTGGAATTGGTTTGTGTTTTGATTGATTTGGTCGTTTGTTGTTGTTTGCGCGTTTGTTTTTCATGTTCCCCAGGGCACAAAGGGTCGCTGTCGTTCTTCTTTCCAGAAAGGCTGTCTGTTCCCGCCCCTGCCCAGTCTGACGGATGTGTGGTTTATGATACTGGAGACTGTTTGGCTTTTCTTTGTGGATAAAACTCATCTTGTTTCATCTTTCAAATAGTGAGCTGAGTCCTTGCTGACCAGAGCCTCTGCCCTCACTAACATTCCTGAGCTATTAAATATTTGTTTAAAGGGACAGACATAAAGCATGGTGTTAGGAATAAGGCATCTTGAAGAAATGGTCTTCATAAAAGCACAATAGTTGTAATATTCTGAGTTAATCTTGGATATTAATGTATCAAGGCTCAAAGCACTATGGAGTCCATAATTATTTGCCCTGGTGGTCACACTTTAAGACAGATTATTTTATTTTTCTTGTAGCCTGGAAAGTGAAAGAACAAAAAAGTGAGGTGATATGTTGAAATCAAATGTGAGACCATGATGAAGAATGGGAGAGGCTGGGGACGGAGGCTGATAAAGGCTTTGGACTTGGGTTTGCAGGACTTGGGGTCCTGCAGTGGGGTACGTTTGACAGACGGAGCCCCAGTCCCTGGGCTGCACTGGGGAGGTGGGAACATGGCCGAACCAGGGAGCCGTGCTCTAAGATGGTCTCCTTAATGTGGAAAGAATTGAGCGAGATTGAGGAGGAACAGGCCTTGGATGGTTGGGTGTTGCGGGCTTGCAAGGGAGACAGCGGAAGAAGAAGTAAAGTTTAGACGATAAGTGTGTCTCCCCATTGGACTGGAGCAGGGCCTTCACGTCATTGCTTTTGTCCCCTCCTGTGTTCCCGTCTCGACACCTAGCACACAGCGCTCGGAGCCTGTCAGACTAACCAGAATTATCGTTTTTAATTGGTTCTAGGTTGCATCTTTGCTCACGTTTTAACAGCTCGATGTTGAGCTGGGTCCCACGGTGGATGGTGTCTTCCTCTGTGCCGTCGTTCATCCGGCAGCTTTTTGTCTTTCTTAGTTGCACAGGAAGTCACAGTGCTCTTAAAATGTTAGCTCTGATGAATTGCAGGTTTCAGAGTTGGAGCCTCAGGCAGAAAAGATGACCTGTTATCAGACTGAGTTTCTCTACTGTGGCTCATTTCTTCTTCTTTGAAAATGCTAATGTTTTCAAGGAACTCAAGGGAGGGGGTTGGTCAAAGCCAAGAACAATAGGTACAAGCAAGAAAAATGTATTACTTTGTGGGTTGGAGAGGGAAGAAACAGCTGGTGGATGTGTCTTCTTTGCGGGGAAAATTTGACTGCTGTATAACCACTGGCAGAGCAATACCTTTGAGGGGCATGTGCTTTACGGCAACCAGCCTTAGCTGCCCGCTGAGCAGGCAGCCCCAGCCCATAAGCCTGCTCATGACCAGCCAATCTGAACACACCTTTTGGGACAGTGGGGCCCAGGCTCCATCATCCACTGGGGTCTTGGTGACCCCGGGTCTGTCTCTTGGCAGACACCTCCCAGTGCTGCAAGTTCAAGGGCAGAGGCCCTATCGTCCCCTTCCTTGGTATCCCAGGGCTCAGCACAAGACCTGACACATCAGAGATGCTAAATTGGGTTTTGCTGAGCAGAACTGTACTGGACAAGTTGGGGCAAGTTGTCTTTCTGGTGCCTAGGTCAGTCTTCATCTCGTAGGAATCATGTCCTGGGTCAAGGTTCCGTTTCATGGCCCTCAATCCTCCCTGCAACTGCTTTGTGAGTTACTGATTTTGTGAGCTAACCTGGACACTGTCTTTCTCTCCAGCCCCCATCTCTCTTATTTCTAACTCTTGGCTTTCAGAATGAGCTTCTGGGACCTAGTCCTCTTATAAATTAGAACCTGTTTCTATGTCAGCTCTCTTGGTGACATTGCTCCCAGGGAGCCTGACTGGTTAAGCTGCAACATAGCGGGATCCCAGCTGGTGCAGCAGGTTGTCTGTGCTGGGTTTGGTGTTTAAACAGGTGAGCAGGTCTCAGCCTGGGGAGAGCCACAGAGGTGAGAATCTCCTAGAAACACAGTCTGTAGTTCGCCTTCTGCTTTGTCTCCAGAGAAGACATGAGCTGGACCCTGGGGACCTCAGGATCTGCCAGCCTTGACGCCTGCTTCCCATCCCTGCCCTGGCTGACCTTATGTGCTCCTTCTAGAATGAGATGCTTTGAGCATGCAAAACGTCTTTTCTCGGCCTGCATCGAGATTGTCTGCGGGTGGTTTGTACAGAATCGGAGACTTTTAGGAGAGTTGTTCTCTCTCTTCTTTGGCTGCCTCTCAGGCCTTCAGGGGAGGGTTACACTTGGCCTGAGAATGTAGCCACTGCCGGTGCCACCACCAGTTTGCCAGTTTTATTCTTTTAATCTTTGAAGGTGACTCTGGGGATGTTTTTGTGGTAAAAGTCTAGTGATCTTCCAGGCTTCCATTTGATTTGTGAGAAGTACTGGTTATTACTGTAAGATTTTTGCAAAATTTGAAGTTATTAAAAACAAGCAAAAACTAGTTTTCAACCATTCCCATAAAAATTGTTTCAGGCAAGAATCAATGGATGCTAAAACTAGGAAATGAAAGTATGATGAGAAACAGGATGTTTACATAGTCTCAAAGCATCTTCCCATAAGATGTTAATTAATTACAAAGGGAAAATTGTAATATTATGGTGGAGAAACCTGGCAGATACCACCTTCGCCAAGTGATGAAAGTTAGCAACGTCAGTAATGGGACAAATTGACATCTGTGCCTTCGAATATGAGGCTCCAAGAAGGACTCAGCGTCACATCTGTGTGTTCCTGCCCCAAACATATAACCTGAACCCAGTTGTGAGGAAACATCACACAAACCCAAGTGTACAGAATCTACCAAGTAACTAGCCAGTACTCTTCCAACAGTGTCAAGATCACATATTTACACACACACACACACACACACACACACACACACACGCACATACATTAGAGAGAGGTAATGATAAAGCAAGTATAATGCAGTGTTAACATTTGAGAAAGTTGGATGAAGGGCATGTGGAATTCTTTGTGTTATTTTTGTAATGTTTTGTAAGTCTGAAATTATTTCAAAATAAAAAACAGAGAAGACTGGTTCTCACAGTTCTTTCCAAAAAGAACTATAGATGTGGGAACTATAGATGTATTATAGGTAAAATATGCTATGTGTTTTGGCAGGGAGAGCTTGACAAATCTAAATGTTTTTCATAGTGTGGTAGCATCAAAGTTTTGTGTATCCTGGTAGATATCTGACATAAAAGAGTGTTTATGTCCTTCAAAAGCATGTACGAGAATATTCATAGCCACCTTATTATTCATAATACCTTGAAATAAGAAACAACCTAATCGTCTATCAAAAGGAGAGTGGGTAAAGAAGTTGTGATGGGGACTTCCCTGATGGTCCAGTGGGTAAGAATCTGCACTCCCAATGCAGGGGGGCGCAGGTTTGATCCCTGGTCGGGGAACTAGATCCCACATGCATGCTGCCACTAACAGTGTGCATGCCGCAACTAAGAAGCCCACATGCCACAACGAAGATCCCATGTGCTGCAACTAAGACCCGGTGCAGCCAAGATAAATAATAAATAAATAAATATTAAAAAAAGAAGTTGTGATGTATTTATATGGAGTACTATACAATAACGAAGATGAATGGACAGCAGCAACATGCAACAGCATGGATGCATCTCAATGTTAATCAACATTAATGTTGAGCAAAATATAATCAGACCCAGAAGAGTACCAAATGTATGATTCTGTGTATCTAAAGTTCCAAAACAGGCAAAATAATTGCTGGTGATAGAGGCAACGTATTGTTATCTTTGGGGTTATTGACTGAAGGAGGTCTGAGAGATCCTTCTAGGGTGTGAGAAATGTTCGATGTTTTGATCTGGGTGGTAGTTACATATATGTATATAAAATCATCAAGCTCAATACTTAAGATTTGTGCACCTTATCTAAGTTATACACCAATAACAATTTAAATGTATCTTGTGTGGATTATAGATCCAAGTATGAATTGTAAATAACAGAAATTCTAAAAGTTGACATATGAGGATATGTTTGTGACTTTGAGATAGAGGAAAATTTCTTAAACAGGATGCAGAATGTGCTAAATATAGAAGACACTGTTGATAAATTAGTCTACAGTAAACTTACAAACTTCTTTTAAACACACCATTAAGAGAGTGAAAAGACAAGCCATCTAGTGGGAGAAAATATTTGCAGCACATGTAACTGACAGAGGGTTCGCCTTGAGAATATATGAAGAATGCCTCCAGATGAAGAAATTTTGAAAAGGACAACTCAACAGGAAAATGGGCAACAGGCACTTTATAAAAGAAGATATCCAGGAGGACAATGCAATAGGAAAATTCGCTCCATCTCATTATAATTGGGGAAGTACAAATTGAACAATGCAATGAGAAACTAGTACACACCTCCTAGGATGGTAAACATTGAAAAGACTGACGTTCTCAAGTGTTGGCAAGGGTAGAATGAGGGGAACTGATAAATGGCTGATAGGAGGGTAAATTCATCCTACCACCTTGAAACCGTTTGGCCTTTGCTACCACAAATGGACATAACTATTTCGTGACCCACCAGTTCGACACCTAGGTGCATTCCCAACAGAAATGCATGTGACTGGGTGTGTGGGTGTGTGGCTTTGTGTGTACAAAAGGCCAGTATAACAACGTTCATGGAAGCATTATTCATAGTCAGAAACTGGAAACAACAAAGATATCCATCAATAGTAGAAGAGTTGAGCCTGTCTGTATTCATACAACAGAACACTGCAGAGCAATGAAGACGAACGTGCACAAACATAACACTGACCAAAAGAAGCCAGACACGGAAGAATCCATGCTGTGCGATTCAAAAAACAGGCGAGACGCATCTATGGAAGTCCTACCTTTTGAGCAGAGGGGAGGGGTCCTGACTGGGAAGCAGCGTGAGGAGGACCCTGGGGTGCTGGTATATGCTATTTTTTGGACTTAGGTCATGGTTGCGTGGGTGTGTTCACTTGGTGAAAATTCATCAAGCTGTATTCTTACCCTGGTTCCCTTTTCTGCATGTATATTGTCCTTTAAAGTTGATTGATTTGATTTGTCCCTAGTGTAGTGATGTTTGGTATATTGCATGTCACAATGGGCTGAACTGCGTCTCCCCCGCAGATTCTTGCGTTGCAGCCCTTACCCTCAATGTGATGGTATTTGGAGATGGGGCCTTGGGAGGTAATTAGGGTTAGGTTAGGTCATGAGGGTGGGGCCCATGCCGGGATGAACATCCTTAGAAGAGAAAGAGACCACAGTGCACACACAGGCTCGCTTTCTACCGGCTCCCATCCTGTGAGTGCACAAAAGAAAGATCGAGAGAGATGGCAGCCTCCCGTGAGGCACAAGAAAAGGCCTCAGAATATAACCTACCAGCCAGCACCTGGGTCTGGGACTGCCAGCCTTCAGAGCTGTGAGAAATAAATCTGTGGTTTAAGCACCCCCCAGCCTATGGTATTTTGTGAAGGCGGCCCAAGCCGACATATAAGCGTATGATAGCATCGACTAGTTTTCTGAGCTTCCTTCTGGGCTGGGCCCTGGGCTAGGCGCTGGGGTAGGGAGATAAGACTCCGTCTGTGCACTCAGGTGACTCAGGAAGAGCTGGGACTCCCCAGTGTGGTGATGAGGGTGCAGAGGAGGGGCTGAGAGACCGTGCCGCTTCCTCACTCAGCAAGGACAGCCACCCACCTAGCCCACCTCACCATGCTCCCGCCCTGCGCCCGGCGCTCCATCTGAGCCCGGAACTGCTGAGCTGTCATGGACCAGAGCGTGCTGCTTGTCATGATCTTGAAATTGGAACAGCAAAAGCCATCGACTCTGGACTGGAACAAAGGCTGTGCTGTTTTTCCTAAACGTAGTGGGCTCCGCATTGTTAGGAAGACACAGAAAGCACTTGTGCCCAGAAAAGAAACCGATTTAAAAAGGAGAACATAGCCTCTCCTCCCACCCCCTCACCCCTCCCACCCCCGTTGCACGCAGCTTTTTCTGCATGGATTTGGTCTCATTATATCAGCGGTTTCTGATTCTTTTTATATTTTATCATCTCCATGGACTTCTGCTCACCAGAGCATTTGCTTGGTTTAGGCAAATGTTCTAGACTCAGCTTTGCACTAAGAACCTCAAATGAAAGTGTTTTTAAAAAGAGTAGCGAGCTTCCCTGGTGGCGCAGTGGTTGAGAGTCCGCCTGTCGGTGCAGGGGACATGGGTTCGTGCCCCGGTCCGGGACGATCCCACATGCTGCGGAGTGGCTGGGCCCGTGAGCAGTGGCCGCTGAGCCTGCACGTCCGGAGCCTGTGCTCCGCAACGGGAGAGGCCACAACAGTGAGAGGCCTGCGTACCGCAAAAAAAAAAAAAAGAGTAGCTGTAATTGTCCCCAAAATTCCCAGAAGGCATTATCATTCACATAGAATATTTCTGGAAGATTTTAGTGATACATTTTATTCTTTCGTTTTCTTTTCCTTCTTGCTTCTTGATCAGCATCTACAATGTGAACAGCTTTGACCGTGTTTCCCAGCTTCCTGTTACTGAAGTCCTCTGCCCTCTCAGAATCTTCAACTTCATCGACAGCAGTGACCTTTAGTTTTACTCTCCTTGTACTTACTTTCTTTTAAAAACAGTTTTACTGAGATAAAATTCACATACCACACAACTCACCCATTTAAAGAGTATAGTTCATAGAGCTGTGCAACCATCGCCAAAGTCAATCTTAGACGTTTTCGTCACCCCAGAAGAAACCCAGCATCCCTGAGCTCTCACCCCACCTTACCTCCTCTCTCCCGGCCCTAAGCAACTAGGAATCTGCTTTGTGTCTCTATGACTTGCCTATTCTGGACACTTCGTATAAATGGAACCCACAACATGTGCTCCTATGAGTCTGGCTTCTTTGCTTGCTGTGGTGTTTTTGAGGTCCATCCACGTCATAGCGCGTCTCAGTACTTCATTCCTTTTCATGGCCAACAATATCCATGATATGGACATAGCACATTTTGTTGATCCACTCAATGACTGATGGGCACTTCAGTTGTTTCCACTTTTTGGCTGTTGTGAATAATGCTGCTGTGGACATCCGTGTGCAAGATGTTGTGTGGACACATGTTTTCATTTCTCTCGTGTACATACCTAGGGATGCTTTTGTTGGGTCATGTGGTACCTCTGTGTTTAATCATTTGAGGAACTTCCAGGCTCTTTTCCAAAGCCCTTTTCCGTGTATTATCAGTAAGCAAAGGGAATATTTTATTGCTTTTTGACTTCTGCAGAATTTTGAAATTTTACTCCTGACCAACTTTGCAGTTTGTCTGTTAAAATGCTTCCATGGGGGCTTCCCTGGTGGCACAGTGATTGAGAGTCCGCCTGCCGATGCAGGGGACACGGGTTCGTGCCCCGGTCCGGGAAGATCCCACATGCCGCGGAGCGGCTAGGCCCGTGAGCCATGGCCGCTGAGCCTGCGCGTCCGGAGCCTGTGCTCCGCAACGGGAGAGGCCACAACAGTGAGAGGCCCGTGTACCGCAAAATAATAATAAAAATAAATTAAAAAAATAAATAAAATGCTTCCATGAAAAAGCTGGAGGTGTCATCAGCATGCTTAGACCTTTGCCCCACATATGTCTCATCCTCTGTGAGCACTGCTGGGGGGATCCGGGTCTTAGTCCCCAGTTTTCTCAGGAATGGAGACATTTTCCACTAGGTGCATTATTACTTATGGACCAAACAGCTTTTCAGATATTCTGGCTATAAGAGCAATTTTTTTTTTTTTTTTTTTTGCTGGTGTTTACCTGTCATCTCACATATTAAACCATTGAGAGTTCAGATAGAAGATTGCTCACAGTTTTTGTTTGCCTGAGCTGATGTCTGGGCTGTCCACTGTGATCATGCTGATGTCATGGCCATATTGGCAGTAAAATGATGTCTGAATCAAGAACATGGGAAAGACCTGGGACTTTCAGTATCATCCTTTCTGATACACATCAAGAATTGTCAGCATTTTTAGAGGCCTCTACTCCCAGCCTCCACCTTGCACAGAGCTCAAAGGCATGTAATAATGTGCTGCCAAAGGCACGTAAATTGTGATCCCCTAAAATTCATATGTTGAAGTCCTAACCCCCAGCACCTTACAATGTGACTGTATTTGGAGATAAGGTCTTTAAAGAGGTCATTAAGGTTAAATGAGGTCATTGAGAGTGGGCCCTAATCCAATATGACTGGGGTCCTTAGAAGAAGAGGAGCTTAGGACACAGGCATACAGAGGAGAAACCATGTGGATGACACAGGGAGGAGAGAGCCATGTGCAAGCCAAGGAGACAGGTTCAGAAGAAACCAACCCTGCAGACACCTTGATCTTTGACATCTAGCCTCACAGAATTGTGAAATAAATGTCTGTTGTTTGAGCCGCCCAGTCTGTGCTACTTGTTACAGCAGCCCAAGCTGACTAATACATGCACCTTGATGCTCCTTCACCCTGACACCCTGCCTGCTGTCTTGTTGCGGGCCTGATGGACAACTGCTCTCCTATTTCCCAGACCGTATCCTCTGCTTGGCTCATCCTGAAGCCTCCATTCTGGCTCCCTTTCCACTGGGCCCCACCCTCGTCCTTCTTGTTTCCCCAGGGCCAAAGGGGCCTCCTAGGTAGAAGGCACACCATGGCCCAAGTATCACCCCACAGCAGGAGGAAAAAATGCCACCGGGGGGCTCCTATCAAGACTTGAACCCCCGCTGCTCCTACTTCTCCTTTACAAGGGAAAGTTCAGTGATTTCTTAGCACTTGCCAGGGTCCCCATTGAGGGCAGAACTGGGAAGGCCAACAGTGGACACCTTATATACAGAGATGGCTTAGATTATCCCAGAAGCATTTTCATTTCATTTAACAGAATTTGTATGTTGTGTTTTCCTCCAGATGATTTCTAATGTGGAAATAATTTTATATGTTGAAAAGTCTCAATATTTGCTAAGTGGAAGCTGGTGTTATTTGTCAGGTTAGGTTTATGGAGGTATAACTTACATCCAGTAAAATTTACCCTTTCTAGATGTGCAGGTCCATGAGCTTTGACAATCGTATGTAGTTTTTGAGGAACCACCACCACAGTCACGATAGAGAATGCTTTCATCACCTTCTAAAGATGCCTCATGTGTGAACCTTTGCCCAGCAATGGCTTCTGAGCAGAGGAGGTGACACGATTGAGTTGATGCTTAGGAAGGTTGAATCAGAAGCAATTTTCAAGAAGGACTGGGAGGAAGAGTGATTATTTTTTAAGGCAGAAAAACTAGAAAAAAAATCCCACTGGCAAGTGGGAGGATGGGCAATCCTGGGCAACACCTCCTGAAGGCCCAAAGGAGGGCAGGATGTCAGAACCAGGACAGGATGATTTTTAGTGCCATCCTTATCTCAGTGGTCCCCTTAAGGCTTCTGATGCTGCCCTCCAGTGCTTAGATAGGCACAAATTTAGAACATTTTATTATTTAAACAATTTTGCAAAAAATTACAGCCGTAACTCCTTCACTTAATATGGTTATTTCATATTTCTGTAATTTTTTTCTTTTTTTATGTTTTTTTTAAAATTTATTTTTAGCTGCATTGGGTCTTCATTGCTGCATGCTGGCTTTCTCTAGTTGCAGCAAGTGGGGGCTACTCTTCTTTGCGGTGTGCAGGCTTCTCATTGCAGTGGCTTCTCTTGTTGCAGAGCACGGGCTCTAGGCTTACGGGCTTCAGTAGTTGTGGCACGTGGGCTCAGTATTTGTGGCTCGCGGGCTCTAGAGCGCAGGCTCAGTAGTTGTGGCGCGTGGGCTTGGTCACTCTGTAGCATGTGGGATCTTCCCAGACCAG
The DNA here is from genome assembly GCF_011762595.2 of Tursiops truncatus. Lineage (NCBI taxonomy): Eukaryota > Metazoa > Chordata > Mammalia > Artiodactyla > Delphinidae > Tursiops > Tursiops truncatus. The sequence continues at coordinate 8,639,721 of NC_047047.1, forward strand.
GGCTCAAACCCGTGTCCCCTGCATTGGCAGGGGGATTCTTAACCACTGCGCCACCGGGGAAGTTCTGTTTTTTTTTCTTTTTAATTCATGACTTCTACCAAGTTGTGTTGACCTCTACTTACTTGACATTATTTTGCATACACTTTTCCCCCATGTATAATTTATATATTTATTTATCTTTGATTGTGGTAAGATATACATAAGACTTACCATTGTAACCATTTTAAAGTGTATAATACAGTGGCATTTGGTACATTCACGGTGTTGTGCAAGTGTTAGCGCTGTCTAGTTCTAGAGCATTTTCATGATCCAAAGAGGAAAGCTTACGCATTAAGTAGTCACTCCTCATTCCTCCTCCCCTCCCCCCACCTCCCACAGCACCTGGCAACCACTAGTCTACTTTCTGTCTCTGTGGATTTGCTTACTCTGGGCGTTTCATATATAGAGAATCATATATATGATTCTTTGGCGTCTGTCTTCTTTCACTTAGCATAACGTTTTTGAGGTTTATCCATTGTCATAGCGTGTATCAGTGCTTCATTCCTTGTTGTGGCTCAATAATATTCCATTGTGTGGATATACCACATTTCGTTTATCCGTTCAGTAGCTGATAGGCATTTGCATTATTTCCACCTTTCGGCTATGTGAAGAGTGCTACTGGGAACATTCACAGGCAAGGATTTGTCTGAGAACCTGTTTTCACTTCTTTTGGGTATATACTTAGGAGTGGAATTCCTGCGTCATTTGGTAATTCATATGGTAATTCTATCGTTAACTAACTGAGGAACTGCCAACCTGTCTTCCACAGTGGCTGTACCACTTTTTACATTCACAACAGCAATGTATGAGGGTTCCAATTTCTGCAGTCCTCACCAACACTAGTTATTTTTTGTTTTTGGTGATAGACATCCTGGTGGGTGTGAAGTAGCATTTCATTGTGTTTTTGATGCACACTTCCCTAATAAAGTGACTGTCAGCATTGAGCATCTTCTCATGTGCTGGTTGGCCCTCTGTGTATCCTCTTTTGAAAATGCCTATTCAAGTCTTTTGCTTATTTTTTCATTGGATTTTTTACCTTTTTGTTGCTAAGTTGTAAGAGTTCTTTATATATTCTGGATCCTAGACCCTAATCAAATAAATGATTTGCAAATATTTTGTCACATCCTGTAGGTTGTCCTTTTATTTTCTTGACAATATCCTTTGAAGTGCAAACTTTTAAATTTGGATGAAATCCTATTTATGTAGTTTTTCTTTTGTTGCCTATGCTGTTGATGTCTTATCTTAAGAAACCATTGCCAAATCTGAAGCCATGAAGACTTACCCCTATGTTTTCCTCTGAGTCATATGGTTTTAGTGCTTCTGTTTAGGTTGTTCATCTATTTTGAATTAATTATTGTGTACAGTGTCTGGTGAGACAAGGGTCCAGTGTCATTCTTTTGAATGTGGATGTCCAGTTGCCTAGCACCATTTGTTGAAAAGACTCTTCTTTCTCCATTGAATGTTCTTGGCATCTTTATTGAAAATCAGTTGCCCATAGATGTATGTGTTTATTTCTGGAGCTCAGTTCTACTCCTTTGGTGTATATATATATAGATACATATAGTTAAAGAGTTTGTTTTACTTCTATGTATTTGTGAAATTTCTTCTGTCATTTATTTCTAGTTTCTATTGTGAGAGGGAAAGATACTTTATATGAATTCAGTATTTTAAAATGGATTGAGACTTGTTTTCTGGCCTAACAGATAATTTATCCTGAAGAAATTCTACGTGTATTTGCAAAGAATGCACATTGTGCTGTTGCAGGGTGAAGGGTTCTGTGTCCGTCTGGTTATGTTTAGTTGGTTTATAGTGTTGCTCAAGTCCTCTGTTTTCGTTTGATCTTCCATATAATTTCATTGTTGAAAGTAGGATATTGAAGCCTTCAGCGATTATTTTATAATTATTTCTCCCTTCGGCTCTGTCATTTTGCATCACATAGTTTGGAGCTCTGTTTTTAGGTGCATATATGTTTATAATTGTTATATGTTCTCGATGACTGACCCTTATATCAATGGATAATGGCTTGCTTTGTCTCCTAGCAATTTTTGACTTAACATCTATTTTTTCTGATGCTAATATAGCCACCCCAGGTCTCTTTGGGTTTCTATTTACATGGAGTATCTTTTCCGTCCTTTCACTTTCAATCTATTTGTATCATTAGATGTGAAGTGAATCTCTTGTAGATAGCATATAGTTGGATCATGTTTTTTTAGTCCATTTTGCCAGTATCTGCCTTTTGATTTGAGAATTTACTCCATTTATGTTTAAACTAATTACTGATAAGGAAGAATTTCTGCCACTTTACTGTTTGTTTCTTATACATCTTACGTCTTTTTTTGTTTCTCAGTTCATCCATTACTGCCTTCTTTTGTGTTTAACTGATTTTCTTTGTAGTGTGTGATTTTGATTCCCTCCTCATTTCCTTTTCTATATATTTTGAAGTTATTTTGTTAGTAGTGACACTGGAGATTATAATTTATATCTTAAATTTATTACAGACCTGTTTGAATTAGTACCAACCTAGCTTCAATAGTATACAAAAACTCTGCTCCTATACAACTCCATCCCTCCTCTTTATGTTTTTATTGGTACAGATTACATCTTTAAACATTGTGTGTTTATTAACATATGTGTATGATATTTCTTTTTTAAGTGTTTTTCTTTTTTTACAATTGTATTAAGATATAATTGACATATACCATTTTATAAGTCTAAAGTGTACAGCATAACGATTTGACTTATGTACATCATGAAATGATTACCACAGTAGGTTTGTATAATATTGTTTTATGCAATATTTCATACAGGTTTAAAAACTGTTGATGTCTTTACACTTGCCCATCATGTCCTTGAAATGAGAGGTCAGATCAAGCCTCCTTCACCTCAGCAACTTGATCTTTGTGGTACGTGTGCTGAGTCCTTGGGGTGGAGCTGGAGGGGGAGTTCCTTCCTGGGCACCCAGGGGCCCAGGACCTCCTCTAGAGCACTTAGCTCTCTTCTGGAGGCTCGCCTCACCTGACAGGTGGTTCCTTCCAGGATAAAACGCCCAGTGGTGTGCAGATGGCCAGGCCCGAGAAGGCTGTGCTAGCCAGTCCTTGGAGAGAAGGTAGGTGTCGCTCCCCTGTGCAGGTAGAGCCTTTCTGACGTTTGGGGCCACGAGGGAGTGGAAAACGCACAGTTGAGGGACTCCGCTTGCATGCTGCCCACAGCAATCCCAAGCCACCCCTCTCCTCAGCCAGTGTGGTGCTGTGGCTGGGATGGTGGCAGGCAGGTGGGGACACTGCAGGGCTCTGTCCCGTCCACAGGGGTTCAGGCAGCCGCCGCCAGGCCCATCCTCTTGCCCGACCTGAAGAGCAGCTGCCTCGACCACCCCCTGCACCAGGGGTTCCTGCACCCCACGCGGTGCCTTTGCAGCCCCTCCTCTGCTCCAGCTCCCAAGTCGCCGAAGAAGCCCAAGATGCAGGCCGATGGTGACATGTTCCCCAGCGACTGGAGCCCACCGCCCGTGGAGTTCCTGAAGCCAAGGGCCCCGCTGACTGACAGCGGGGCCCCAGCCCAGAGGCAGGCAGGCACGGCGGGGCCTCGGGGCCTGAGAAGACTGGCTCACCAGCTGCCCAAGGAGTCAAAGCAGGAGTCCCAGGACCCAGACCCCGTGGGGGGTCTGGCCTCACTGGAGGAGCCGTTCTGGAGCACGGCAGGCACCAGCCCAAAGACTGCAGCGCCATGGGTGGACGCCCGCACCTCAGTAAGCCAGGAACTGCCCCTTGGCCTCCTCTCCTTGCCGCCCCTCTTCATCCACCTCTCCTTAGTCACCCCCAAGCCACCCCTTTTTGGCCATCCTCCTCAGCCACGCCCCAACTGCCCTCCTTCGGCCACCTCGCCTTGACTGTCCCTCCTTGGCCACACACACCCCGCCACCTCTCCCCAGCCCCTGGGCCCTCGTGCCTGGGAGCTTGGGCCCCCAAGGCTGGGCTGCATCTCTCCCTTTATTTCTGCTCCTAACTCCTGCTAATAAAAATGCCTGGGGTGGTGCCGTATTTGATGCCGCCCCTGTGTGGGTCCCATCAAGGCTTTTGCAGCTGTGGTTGGGATCATGGGTCTAGGCGAGGTCAGGCACAAAGCCTCAGGCTAACTGTGGTCCAGCGACCTGGGATTCCGAAGTGGAAACTTCAGTGATGAACTTTAAGCCGGGAATAAACTGTGGTTGCTGGGAAGATTGTGGGGACGTTTGAGTGCCCATAGATCCAGGAAATTTATTCTAAGAATAGGATTTATTTGTTTGTAATAGCTCAAGATTGCCAATAACCAAAATGCCAATCACTAGGGAACTAATAAATTATGTTCTAATCATAAATCAGAATACCATGGAACTGTTTTTTTTTTTTAACAAACAAACAAACAAACAAAAAACTATCCCTTTAGTATTGATATGGACTGACCCTGAAGACATATTGTTAACTGAAAATCAGGAAAGTGCAGAAAAGGGGGTGTAGCGTGCTACCACCTGTGTTGAAGGAGAGAGTCTATGATGTATTACTGTGTGCTTGTCTGTGCGTACAGTGTCTCAGCACAGCCAGCAGTAAACACCTGTGCTCACCTATGGGGAGGGACCTGGGCGGCTGGGGATGGAGGTGAGCGATTGAATGTATTGCCTGTTCAGAAAAGTAAACAAAATAAGTAAAGGGCTTCACGGAGCTTCAGTTTTATTCTTTTTCCCTCTGTCTCTGTCTTCCTCTTTCTTGCCCATTCCCATGTGGCTTCTCCAGATTGCCTCTGGGGAGTCCGGGTGCTACGTCAACAGCTTGGATTACTTACTGCAGGAGAAGAGGTGAGTGGGAAGGGTCCATCATGGGGGTCTTCATTTCTGTGGGGTTGGCAGTAATTTCATGGGTTTGTCCTCAGAGACTCAGAGCAAATTCCTCTCAGGATAAAGCAGCCTACCCCCGCCCTCAGCATGCCTCCTGAGTGCCCTGTGTGCCCTGGTGAATAACGAGTGTGCAGAACAGTAGCGGGTCAAAGGGCAGCACCTCTGCGGCAGAGAGCCCCAGACCCTCACCACGCACAGAGCCCTCGTTCCGGTTCTGTCCCCACCTCCGCGCTATTCTGCCCAGTTCATGCTGGTTTAGGGCTTGCTCAGCTCCCACCGAGCGAAGCGGAAGAAGCACACTGCTTTGATACCGAGGCGCACAGCCTGACGATCGACTCAACGGTGACGGAGGTGGAGTGGGAGGGGTGGGGGGTAAGGTGCCAGCTTTTCCTGCGCCCTGCCCCGCGCCGCCACCCGAACACGCTTTGGTCGTTATTCCGTAGCGCTTGGTCTAGTTCACCTGCCCTCCCCCTGGGATTATGGTGAGCATGTCTCACGTGGAAGTTGGTTTCTAAAGGCAAAAGTCACATCCCATCAGAACTGGAAATCCCTTAGGGCGGCGGAGGTGGGGATGGAAACCAACCCCGGTGCTCTTTCTTTACTGGAAAGCAAGTGCTATGGTTGGCTTGCCCTGAGGGCCCATTTGGTGGTGAAGACACTAGAATCCTGCTCCTCCATTGGCCGCGAGGACTGGGGCGGCTGGGACGCAGTGGACTTCACCCCTGGGCTTGCGCTTTGATGCACGGGAGCACGTTGCCCACAGGCTTATTCTTCTGGTGTTCGCATCCCTTCTCCGGTGTTGTTTTTGCTCAGTGTGTGCACACTCACTTTGCGGAAGTTAAGAGGCGGTGCTGTTGTCTGATGCTTGGGTTCTTGTCGGAATGACATCTCACTGGTCTCTGTTTTTCCCAATTCCCAGCCCATGTTGTTGCCCGCAAGAGGGGGTTAAATACACGTGTGGGATGAATGATTGTTTTCTCTCCTGTGTCTACTCCTGACCCCACCCCAGAGTCACCTTCCTCCTCTGGGCTCTTAATAGCCCATGACTTTTGTTGTTTAACTCCTTTACCTGAGTATATTTTTTCCTAACCAGAGGGTAAGTTAGGGAAGGGGCCGTGTCTGTACGTTTGCACAGTAACCAGCTGTAAATATATTAGATACTCAGAAGTGTCAGCAGGAAAGTGAACACGTGTGGGGACCTACCCGCTCCTCAATGCCTTGCATGGGAAGGTTCCTGCTCTGCCCTGCGCCCTGTGCCAGGCACCGGATATACGGATATGATGGTGAGCCCCACTCACCTGGAATTGAACGCAATGATTCTAGTATTTCCTGTGCTGTAAAGCTGCTATGGAGGGGCCTGGAACAGTGGCATCTAACTTAGCCTGGGAGTCAGGACAGGCTCCCCAGGGGGGATCCTTGTCCTTGGACCTTGGAGGATAAGAGTTGGGAGGGCAGCAGGAGTGACCACACATGGAAAGGCAGGAAGGACAGACCGTGCCTCTCCCGGCTGGCTAGGACTGGAATTCTCGGTGGCAGAGTGTGGGGAGTGGACAGAGCAGGAGATGCAGCTGAGATGTGAACGGGAGCCTCGTGAGCACAGGGTCGAGTCATGGGCAGATTTTAAGCAGGTCCTGATGCGTTTTGCCATGTGTTTAAGAGAGTGCGCTCAGGCTGCGTCATGGAGAATGGATGGGAAGCATGAGGGGGGAACAGGGTGAATGGTGATGAGACGGGGCCTCGGGGAGCTCCCGTGGGACCTGCTGCCCTGGGTGGCTGGGGCCTGTGTAGGGAAGAGGAATTGAGAATTAGGTGCACGATGTCGGGAGGACCGGCCACATTTGGCTGGAAATCATCCATCTAGTGGCTGGCTCAAAGGATCTGAACCCAACACAGGCTGGGCTGGAGGCGAAGCCTTTGAGAACCGAGGACCAGTGGGCAAAGCCAGGGTGAGCGCCCTGGACAGCTGGAGGGAGCAAGGACGCAGAAGCCCAGACGGGGACTGGTGCCCCCTTTTGGGGTTTGCGTGTGCTCAGGGCAGGAGGTGAGGGAGCCGGGCTCCGGCAAGATGATGGTCGGCACACAGGGCCTCTGGTGGGGCCGATTGAAAAGGGAAGTGAGGGCTTCCCTGGTGGCGCAGTGATTGAGAGTCCGCCTGCCGGCGCAGTGGACACGGGTTCGTGCCCCGGTCCGGGAAGATCCCACATGCCACGGAGCGGCTGGGCCCGTGAGCCATGGCCGCTGAGCCTGTGCGTCCGGAGCCTGTGCTCCGCAACGGGAGAGGCCACAGCAGTGAGAGGCCCGCGTACCGCAAAAAAAAAAAAGAAAAGGGAAGTGAGGCGCTCAGGCCTGGAGGGAGAAAATGGACTCAGGGGCGGGGCAGGGCAGGTGCAGTAGGGAAGGAGCAGGCCCTGGGGGGCTGCCACTTGGGGCTGGAGAGGCAGGCCCGGGGGAGCCATGGGCACAGGGCTGGACGCGGGAGGAGCAGAAGGGCTAGGCCCTGCCCCTGGTGTGTTAAAGAGCGAGCAGGTGCCAGAACAAAGTATACAAATAAAGGTGCGTTTGACGTTGTGTAGCGTAAATTGTCTTCTTTCAGGCAGCACAGCTGATGCAGTGCAGTCCCTCCCCCCACCAGGAATCTAAGTCTGAGAGCTGTGTGCAGGGAGACAGGGCTCCGAGCTCCCTGGCCCCCGTGCCTAGGCCTTGCTGTGCCCTGGGAGGCCCCTGCAGCCCAGTGACGGGCCGATGAGCAGGCACTGCACTGACCCTATTTTCACCTCTCACCTTCCGGCAGGCAACAGGCCCTGGAGCAAGAGCGAGAGAAGCTGCTTCTGCAGGACTGTCTTGACCTCAACTCCTCGGATCCTGATAACGTGCCGCTCACACCAGAGCACAGGTGCGGGGAGTGGGCACAGGTGGGAGGGGAGGCGTGTGCCCACTCAGGGCCAAGTCCCCGCACCCGCCTCTCCAGGCAGAGGGTTTAAGTGCTCACCTGCCCTTGGTTCTGGGGTTTCAACTGCGTTTTGTGTGCTGTTGATGAGTTCTCAAGCTGCATCTTTCTCTTAATCCCACATCTGTTCATTGATTCGAGAAGCATTTATTCACCTACTGTGTGTCAGGGTCTAGTGTGGGCCTTTGAAGACACAGAGGTATAAAATACGGCCTGCTCTTCCCCAGTTGTCTGCCCAAACATGTGAAACCAGGTCTCAAACTACAGTCTGAATGAACATTGACTTTACACGGGAAAATACAGCCACGTGACATTTTCTGTCTTCCCCTGTGTGGGGAAGGAAGGCGGCTTCTGTCAGAGCTGTCATCTGGGCCGGAGTCTGCTGACCCGTTGGCTGGAGGGAGGGCTGGAGTCATCTGTACCATGGAGTCTAGGAGATACCTGAGGACCACAGTTGAATTCATCTTCAGGGTACCCTGTTATCCGTTCATCCATTTGTCCGTCCGTCTGTCCATCCGTCTGTCCACCCATCCGTTAAACATCTGTTACGTGCCAACTTTGTGCTAGGCTCTGTGCAGACTCTGGGGGTACAGCAGGAAGAGAACCAGACAGAGGTCTCTGTCCCCGTGTTGCTCGCCGTCAGGGCGGGGAGACCACCGATGCACACGGTGAATGAAGGAAGTTGTGTGACAGGTGCTCATGAGAAAGGAGAGAGTGGGGAGGGGGTGTCAGCAGTGCCGGGAGGGCTGGAAGGTTCGGAGGAGGGGTCAGGGAAGGCCTCTGTGAGTGGCTGACTTTTCAGCAGAGCCCTGAAGATGGTGAGAGGTGGGCCTGGGAGGGCCTTGCGGCGGCAGCAGGCACGAGAGAGGAGGTTAGGGAGGCTGCAGGAAGCTGGCTGCCGCTCATCTGAACTGGGTGGGGGGTAGACTCGGGGGGCGGGGCGCAGGGGAGGTGGGGGCGGAGGGTGCCACGGTAGTAATCCCGGAGACAGGGCCGGGTGCTGAGGAGGAGGCAAACTCTGGGTACGTCTTCAGGGTAGAACCGACGGGGTTTGCTGACAAGCTGCATGGAGGCTCTGGGAGAAAGAGAGGAATCAGAGGGGCCCCGGGGATTTTGGCCTGAGCAGCCAGAAGGTCGGAGTTGTCTTTATTTAATGGAGGAGGGCTGAGTGACGCACGCTGGGGGGTGGCAGGCACGGGCACGAGAGTTCACTTGGGGGACCCCCGGGGTGAGACCAAGACAAGGACCCCCTTGTCTAGAGAGGCCAGCTTGGGAATCACCATGTATAGGTGACATTTAGAGCTGCAAAACCAGATGAGATCAGCCGGGAGCCGGCACAGAGAGAAGAGCGGGGGGGGGGGCACAACGTAGAGGTCACAGTGACGTTGACAGGAGCAACCCTGGGGGGGCGCCTGGGGCGAGCCTGCCTGGAGTAGGTTCAGAGGAGAATGAGAGGAGACAGCAAAAGAGGAGACTGGGCAGCAGCCGAGGGGGAAAGTGGAGCCGGGACGGATCTGTCTGTCTGTCTGCCTTCCTTTCCTTTCTCCCCTCCCTCCCTCAGGCCCCACGTGCCCCCATGTGACTGAGGCCAGGCTGGTCCACACACCCTGGATTGCCTGCCTGTCCGGGCTTTGCTTTCTCTATGCGTCCGGGTGACGTTATTCAGGTCCCAGCCGTGATGGTCTGGTTTGGGTGCTCACGCTGAGTCAGCATTCTGCATCCACTCACCGAGGGGCGTGAGCGATGACACACAGACACCTGGGGGCCCCGACTCTCAGGACCCCCAAATGGTTCTCACCATCACTGATGCCCAGAGAGGAGCCCAAGCAGCACCTTGGCTGCCCGTGTGCTTTTTGTCTCAAGTCTTTCTGCTAATTGTCTTTGGACTTGATCGGGGATCAGCAGACTTGCTGTGAAGCCTGTGAACAGTAAATATTTCAGGCTTTGAGGACCATACAGCCTGTCGGCGGCTACGTGGCTGTGCTGCCGTGGCGGGAAAGCACCCGTCAACCATGTCGGCCATCGTAACCGGCGAGCCTGCTTGTGTGGCACTGAGACCTCGTTTACAGAAACAGGCGGGCGAGAGGAGGCCACAGCCTGTGTGCAATTGCTGGCCCCTGGCCCGGATTAGGGGACGCCTGTCTCCTAGCTGGTCCCTGTTTCCACACGCTGCCCAGGGGCAGGCAAAGGGTGCCTCGTGGTCTCACGATGGCTCCCTGCAGAGCATGAGGACTGAATGGAATCTGCGGGTTTGGGCCAAAGGCCTTGGTGGCGTCATGAGTGATGAAGCAGTTTTCTATGTCGGGAGCCATGGGTTCGCTTTCCAGGTTCCCCGCTCCCTGGATGGATAGCCTTGGAAGTAAACATTTTGAGACATCTCTGTAGCCAGAATAATCTTTCTATCTGTTTGCCTTTCTCCTGAGTGCATCCAGGATTCTGGAAGTCATGGCCTGGATGTTTTGAAAATTCCCCACAGAAAGGGAGTTATCTGGGCATACGGTGTGCCAGGCTATGAAATTGCTGATAATTTTCTGGGCACGTGACACTTTCAGGTAGTACTTTGAGAAAGCCTTTTTTGACAGCAGCCACGGAGGTGGTTGTTTTGATGTGGGATCATTTTGATGGGACAGTTCAGTTCTCTGCTTCAAAGAAAATTACTGATGTACAAAGCCAGCAGCCTCTTCCATCCCTGAATGGGGCCGGGGGTGGGATGGGGGGGTGCCAGGCAGGGGTGTGGGTCTGGAAGGGGTGAGGCCGAGGCTGGGGGCTGGCGACCATCTGGCGGGCAGGCCGCCTGTGACTGGGAGTCACGTGACCGCCACAATTACGCATCATAGAAAGGCCCCCAGTCATCCTGAGCAGATCATCTGCTCCCGCTCCAAGGACTGCTTGCGTCTTGAATAGACAGTGTCCTATATTCTCTGTTCTTAAAGTTAAAAGACCTTATGTGTGTGCTGGGGCAGGGGAGGGGAGGATATTTATACCACAGCATCATCCTTTATCCTCAGTTCTGGGCTGCACAGGAAATCCTCAATTAGATGCGAGAGAGTCATCTCAGAGTTCTTAATAATGCACATGCATTATATTTAATATCACAAAAGTCCCTTTGAACGATGGTTTGGGGGACAGGAGCTGAGAACTTGTTACAGATGAGCCTAGTTCTTACAAACTTCTAATAATTTGTACCTTTCTTCAAATTATAAAAACAACATAGGGAACTGTAGATAGCCAGAAACTCAAAGAGCAAAGAAATTAACAGAACAGAAAATTGTTTCACCATTTGTGGGGTGGTTTGCCAAGGCTACTTCCAAAGGCTGCGGGATCAGAATCTCCCCAATTTTCCGACGTCATTCCCATTCATTGTGCCATTTCATCCTTAGGATGACCCTCCTTACCTTAGGTCACTTGGCCAGAGCGTGACAGGTTTCCTCTGGCCAGCTGGTGGACCACCAGCTCTGCACCTCCACTTCCAGTGCCGGCCACTTGGTCCCAGATCCTCACGGGAGTCCCTGGCAGCGTCCCCTCCAAGTTCACTGCCTCAGGGCCTGGCTGAGAACCTGGGTATGGGCCTTCCTCTGGTGAGAGGAGGGGGTGGCTCGTTTTATTTTGTTATTTTTATTGTTAAGCGTATGTTATGTTACTGCAAAATCAAGCTGAACACAGTTGCGTAAAATAAACGGGAAAATGTCTCTTCTTCCTTCCCCTCCCCCATACCGTTCCCTAGGGACGACCCCAGACCTTGGTTGGGCGCATCAGATGTGTGGGGGGGTGTTGCCTGTGTCTAAGAACGTGCATGTGCGTGTCTGTATGTTGACCTGCGCGTGCGCGCACGCACCTCCTATTCTGCAACTTGCTATTTTCACCCACTGCGTGCTGTGCTCAGGGGATCATTCCATCCTGCGTGGTGCAGAGATCTGCCTCATTCTTAGGAATCCTCTTCACCGCCTCCCTTAGATGCGTGCCCATAGAGTCGGAATGTATCTCCCTGTTTCTCCCCTGTCCGTGCGGCCCATCCCTGATCCACTGAATGAGACTCTCAGGGCGGCGTGGGCCGGGGTGTCTGCATTTAGCAGGCTCCCTGGAGAGTCCTTGTGCTCAGAGGAGCTTGAGGACGCTGTTCAGACGGAGAGTCCAAGCAGTCCAAGCGGGGGAAAGTCCTCCCCTCGAGGCACTGTGTAGCAGCTCTGAGGCTGGTCCCCTTGCTGGAGGGCATTGCCGTGATCCCATTACGCTTTTCCTGTCCGTGCAAGGGCAACCCACGCCTGACTCAACCTTCAGCGCCTGGCACTCGCAGTCGTGGGCACTCAGTGAAAGTTTGAACGCAGCCCATGTGTGGGGCAGGATCTGGGACCAGGATTCTGGCTCCTGGACCAAGGCCCTGAGGGAGGGGTTGGGGTCTGACCGAGAGTGGGAGGGGGAAGGGCTCCTCAGTCTGTATCTCTCGGGCTCCCCCTCCGTCAGCAGGTGGCGCCGTGTCCCTGGGCTGGTCCCAACCAGGCGGGGGCTGCAGGGCGGGGGCAGCCATCTGGTCCCCCCTGGCCTCCCTCCAGGCTGCAGACCAGGTGTGCCTGCTGACGCCCGGCTCTCCTGCCTCTTGCTTTGCCAGGAAGCTGGTGGAGAGGTTCTCCGTGTCACTGCAGGTCATCCCAGCAGTACATCCAGGCGAGACTGTGTTTCTACCCCGGCATCACCCTCTGCCCTGCATCCTGGACTGTTCACACCTGAAGCCACAGAGCCGCCTGGAAGAGCTGTTCCTCAGGTAAACATTGGCGCGGCATTACCAGGCCCCTCCCTCAGGGAACCCAGTGGTAAGGACCACCCCACATGAGGCAATCCAAAGCTGTGTTTTGCCAGTTTGGATATGTCAGCGTTTAGGGAAACAGATGAAATAGCACACGTCAACTTATAATATTTCATTTACCAATTTAGATGTACACACTTTAAAAAATCTTACATTACAGCAGATATTAGGCATCTGTTCTGTAATTGTGTTGCCTCTCCCTCCCCCATGCCCCAGTTTCATGGAACGGCTCTGGTCACACCCATCATACATGCCTTTCGGGTTATGTCTCCATCAACACTGGAGCCACTTTCCCGGCCATCCAGCAGTTCTCCAGAGCCTGTCATGGCCACTTCCTCCTCCTCCTTGGGTCTGTGTGTGGTGCTGACCCTGAAAAGTTTGTCCCCAGCCCCAGGTACGCTCTGTATAACGTTAGGACAGCCACCCTGGTCCTCCTCTCGTTAGAAGGTGTTCATGGTCATTATCACATAACCCCTGACTATGTTGATTTTTTAGGGGATTTTTGAAAACTTTACCACAATACCACGCAACGCTTGCAACTGTGAGTTCACATGTCTAAGAATAAGATAGAGAGAAAAAGCACAGGATACAGTGCAGCGGCCCTCCAGGGGGCTGGTGCCCTGCTGGGCCTTGGCGGGCCGAGGGGATGGAGGAGAGGCCACCAGCCCCCACCAACCCCTGCCCCAGCCTGTAAGGCACGTGGAGGTTGGGGCCACATTAGCACTTGAATGCAGGAATCTTGTTCTCTTTTCCGGCTAGTCCATCTTATTTTATAATAGAAAGATAACAATGTTTTGATGTGTTTCCTTTAAAACTCTTTATCATGGGAAGTTTCAAACATACATCAAAGTAGAGTGTACCTCCATGTACCCATCGCTCAACGTCAGTTACCAACTCAAAGCCAATCTTGGTTCATCTCTACCCCTGCCCACTAACGTTGTCCCCTCAGGATTATTTTTAAGCAAATCCCAGACACATACAATTTAATTCGGTAAGCACTTCAGTCTGTGTCTCTAAAAGACTCTGTCTTTAGACAAAACTTCAGTATATTATTATACCTAAAAAATATCGGAATTTCTTAATAGCATTAATATCAGTCAGCATTCAGATTTCCTTGATTGTCTTTTAAGTGTTTTTTAATATGTTGTTGAAATCAGAATGCAAACAAGGCCCAAATGTTGCAATTAGACAAAGAAATGTTAATGGTGAAACTGTATCCCGTGGCATTGATGCCCCAACATATTTAACCATTTTCCTCATTTTTCTCAACATGCAGGTTGTTTCCAACTTTTCCCCCCACTGTAAACAATGTGGTAGAGAGTATCCTTATACAGAAATATTTTGTCTGCAGTTCTGGAATAGATCCCTGCATATGACGTGAGGTGATTGGGTCTGAGGGTATGCATATTGGTAAAAGTTCCCATTGCCAAATTGAAAGTATTTCTGATAAAGAGATGATGAAAAGGGGGGAAAAAGGAATGAAGAGAAAGAAGTAAGATAGTGGAGCTGGAGGAAGGAGAGGGACAGAGCGCGGCTGGGCAGAGGAGGAGATAAGAGGGGAAAGGCAGGCGGCTTCCTGAGCTGCTTCTCCTCGGGCTCTGTGCCAACAGCAGGTTTTCTGTCCCAGGCTGGATGGCCGGCAGGAAGTGTTTGACAGATGAGATGGCCCGTGGTGCGGTGGCCTGGGATCCGAGCGGCCGTGCCAAATGGGGCCAGGTGGCCAGCCAGCTTCCCTGGAGCGGGGAATCCAGACCCTGCGCCCTCAGGTCTGCTCACGAAGCAGGGCAGAGATGGGGCTGCAGGGCCTGGCTCGCGGGGCTTCCTGGAGGAATGCCCGCGCCCTGCCCGCGGCCAGGTCAGGGGGCGCCTGCCATGCACCGGGGAAGGGCCACTTCCTGAAGGTCACCCTTTAGCCTGGGGAGGGGGGGCGTCATCCTTTATTTCCTGTTTGTGCCAAGGACTTCAAGCCCAGACACAAGCGTGAGGGTTACTTGCTAGCCGTTCAATAATTATCCCGTTGTGCGCAGCCGGAAGCACGAAGATGGAGGAAGAAGAAAATGTTACTTGATCTCTCAGAGAACAGTATGGTTCAGTTTCTCACCGGAGAAAAAGTGAACACTTTGTGAGATGGCAGGTGACTTTTCTTCTCCTCATTAGACTCCTCTGTATTTTCCACACTTTCTGTGATAAACACGTATCGTTTTTATCATTAGAGGTTTGGGGGGGAAAGTGAAGGAGATTTAAAGAAATCACTTCTTGAAGTAGATTTGCTTCTTCTTGCTGTTCGGTGAAGAGGGATATTGTCTTTCTTTCCACTGCACAAAGTGGGAAATCTTGGCACAGGTTAAGCCAGCAGTTTGTCTCAGATTGCGGAGCGAGGGCGGGCGCCGGGCCTGGTGCTCCCGGCTCGGACCTACACAGGTTTACATGCAAGAAATCTCCTCCCAGAACCCACAGCTGTGGGGCTGGAGGTGGCCCGGGCCATCCTCTCTCGTTTGTCACCCGGCTGGACGTGTGACCTCAGGTCGGTTCCCTGGGACCAAAGTCACATGCTATGACAGACGCTGGTACCAGGGGCTGAACTTTTTCCTCCGCCTCTAATCCCCCCCCAGCCCCGAGTGGAAAAGCTGTAGGACCTGTGCCCACAGGCAGCTCCAAGGCAGGAGCCAGTGCCATGGGGGTGGGGTGGGGGGTGGGGGCGTGGAGATTGCCCGCTGAAGTACCCTGGGCCCCCGCAGTGTGTGCGGGAGCGTCAGGACCCATGTCTGTCCTCTGGGTGCACCGGCCGCTCTCCCCGTGAGGTGTTTGCAGTGTGTTCTCGGGGTACCTGATACGCCGACGGGGACCTCCCTCCGCGACGGCTTCAGTGGGCAGGGGAGGGGGTGGGTCGGAGCTTCACGGTGTGAATGATGCATATGCACCGGACACCCCCCCCCCCCCCCCCCCCCCCCCGAGGCCCAGGCCCCAGCTCCTGTTTTGCCAGGGGCAAGCCCGGGTGAAATAAATCCGGCAGTTACAGAGTGTGGACGGGGCTGAGCCGCCCAACTGGCTGCGCCTGCCCCCAAACTCCAGAGCCAGCAGCAGTGGCCAGCCGGGTTGTTGCTGGGATCCCTGGGCTGCTACCCAGCGTGGCGCTCACTGATGTTTAAACAAAGGGAGGAAAACGAAGAGGAGCAGGGATGAGCGCTTGGACCGCCGTCTGTTGCTGCTCTTTTCCTCGGCATTTCACTTAAGCTAACATTTGAGTAGCCTGGCAAAGGCGCGGAAACTGACACTGTATAAATAACGGCGCTCGCTGTTTATCCCTCTGCCATCACTTGGGATTCCCGAGGCATTTAGAGACTTCGCCCTCTGGGACGGCCGCCCGTAAAACAGACGAGAGATGGGGGCTGGAGGGGTCCTGACGCGGGCCTTATCAGGAACCCACAGTCCAAGCAGAAGGTCGGAGCTCCGCCAGGAGCCCAGCCTGCTGACCCAGGCTGGGGCCTTTGTTCTGTGTGATTCCCCTTTGGGGCTGATCCCCCCGCCCCCCCGCAACCTTCCTTCCTTCTGTTCCCATGGCCCCGTGTCCTTGCCGCGGTGGCAGGGCGTTAGTGCATTCTGGCAGCTCCCTGTCTGGGTGGGGACCTCCCCCCCGCCCCCCCTCCCCGGGATCCTCAGGGTTGGCAGCTGGGGCTTCGCGCTCAGCTGGGCCTGCCTGGCATCTGCTGCCCAACAGGAGGCTCTGCTCCTCCCATTCTTGCTCCGAGACATTCTGACATTCTCAGGATAACTTCTGACCTTGGCCTTGGCTTTGCCACAAGCACAGGCACCCACCTGGACCCGGGGTCAGCATTCTTGGCTTGTGGACACGCCGTGGGTTTGTGTAAATCTGACAGCAGTTGATTCCGTAACCTGCGGTGTTTGAGTTTGCAGCGCACACACCTGCCACACGCTTCCCTTCTCCTCCAGGCCTCCCCACGTGCTGCTGTGCAGACTCTCCTCCTGCCTCAGATCAGGGCAGTGTCTGCACGCCAGGCCCATCCCCACCCTTCCCCCAAGCGGGAAGTTACTTCTGCCGCCGGCCTGTCCTTCCACTGAGTGGTGATGGGACTCGTGGTGCAGCCGGCAAGGCAGCACTGCCTCCCTCACACCGAGCACGCATGGAGGAGAGTGCTCGCATCTCATCAGGCTGTCGGCACAGAATTCCTTGAAAGCCGTTCGCTTCGAGGCACAGCCGGACCGTGCCCTCTCGGCGTACCTCCAGCTCCTGGTCTTGCAGACTAAGCCTAGCTCAGCAGCAGTGAACCCAAGGCGGACTGAGCATTTCTCTGGCAGAAACTGCACTGCAGAATGGTGTAGCAGAAGGGAGACATTCTCACCCAAGGGGTATCTCTCCCTCTGAGCAGCAGTCGGAAATGTGTTTATCTGAGCCTACAGGGGCTTGTACAATCAATTCCCCTACTGAGAAGCTGGTGGGTGCCCCCCGAGCAGAATGCCAGAGCCAGAGTCTCCTAGAGTCCCCGGAGCCCCAGCCTCCTTACCACATGGCCCCTGGCCAGGTCCTGCCAATTTGTGAGGCCCTCCAGACACGGTGCGCTTGGGTATCGTCTAGTGTTCGGGGTGCTGTGCTTGAACCACGCATGCATCGCGGGAGTCAGTCCATGAAAGTGTCCGTGTGACTGAGCACGGGGATCAGAGTGGTGTGTGCCAGCAGCCCTGGGGTGCACACGTGTTTGTATGTGCAAATAAAGGACTGTTTTAGAACGGCCAGCTTCACAAGCACAGGAACAAAGCTGCTTTCTCTGAACCTAAATGATTTAAAAAAAAGAAAAAGACATATACAATTTGTAAATTGCCTGGATATACTCAAGCAGACAGCAGCTTGGCTCCGAGGAGAATCTTTGTTTTGGAGCATTCTGTTCCTGGCAGATTAAAGTATGATGTCCTTTTTAAAAAGGAGAGGAGGAGGTTGGGCTGACCGAGGAACTTTCTCTCTCGAGTCATGACTTTAAATGCTGTCTGAAATGCTCTTTGCCGGGATTTGGCCATTAAAAAAGAAGAACAAACACGAAGTTACTTTTTCATTTTCTGGAATCCTTATTAATTGCCTTTAGGACGTTATCTAGAAAGAGAGCGAAGAGGCATTCACCAAACACGGATGGAGCGGGAGAATCCTACCCCACACCCAGCCTCCACGGGACGTCCAGGAGTACAAGAGGGTGATGCAGTCCAGCCAGCCCCTCTGAAACGAAGCACCTTCTACCAGAGGCCCTAAAACCGCACAAAATATATCAACTCCTCGTTGTACAGGGACCTGGGATCCTGTGGGTCCAGATGATCTATCGGGGCAACAGTGTACTCAAAGCAGGGCTCCTCTCCACGCCAGCAGCTCCTGGCGGGAGGGAAAGGCCCCGTCGGATCCAGTCGGGAATGGAATCGCAGGTTAGGGCCCCAGGAGTATGGAGAGTCTGAGCGCCCTTCCCCCTTGGCCCTGGGACCGTCGCTGCTCACGTGGTTTCCAGAGGATCCCACGTGGCACCCTTGGTTGTTATTTCCTTCCCAAAACTTCCCCGTCTTGGGCCCCTTTCTGTTACTTTCCCATCTTCTCAGGTGTCCCCTTTGTTTCGGAAAAACACAAGACGGGGCAGACACGCTCTGTGTAACCAGACCCCGGATGCTGGCTCCACGTGGGCCCCATGGGTAATTCTGTCCGCCCGCTGCAGCTCGGAGCCCTCAGCTAAAAGGTGCGACTCCCAGGCCCCTCTCCTCATTGCAACGCAGGTCCTTTTTACAACCCTGGTAAATACCTCAGTTTCCTCCCACCCCCGTCAAATGGGAAGGACAAACTGTATTCCTCAGTCGTGTGTTTAAAACACTGTGAAGGGAGTTCCCTGGCAGTCCAGTGGTTGGGACTTAGTACTTTCACTGCCATGGCCCGGGTTCGGTCCCTGGTCGGGGAACTAAGATCCCGCATGCCGCACGGCGTGGCCAAAGAAAAACCAAAACCAACCAAACAAACAAAAAACCCTACTGTGACATGTGTTCGTGGACAGCAGATGATTCTGATGGTGCCACGGGTTGTTTTACCTTCCAGCGGGTGCTCGCACCAGGGCTCCACCAGCAGTTTTGTCCAGAGCAGGGACTGACGCGCTTCTAGCATCCCGGTGAAGCGGAAATCTGAACCATCCCCCTGAACCCAGCCTCGCCAAGACAGGCGTGTTGAGGAGGCTCCCTCCCTGACCTCGCTCCTCTGTCCCTTTGCTCCCACAGCTCCCCGCCGGCCCAGCAGCTCTCCTTCCTGCGCAGCGGCCTCCTGAGCAGCCTCTACCTGCCCTCGGGCCTCCGCCCCGTGCCCCTGCTCCGGTGGCTGTTCCAGGTGAGCACCGCGGCCTGCCGCCAGGGGGCGGGAGCGTGCCGGCACAACAGTCTGGGCAGGGCCGCTGGCAGGGGGGGCTGGGCACCCACCCTCTTCTTCTGGCCTTGGGTGCTGCTGGGTTTGTCCCAGCTGAGGCTGGAGGAGGGAGGGGGGCTTGTGATGACAGAGACAGGGAGGTGCAGGGACCGGTCTGTTGTCTTCACTCCGGTCCCCCCAGAGCGTGTGCCTCACAGGGTGTTGCTTTGCCCCCAGAGGCCCTCTGTGTGATTCCGGCAGGGCCCCTCAGCAGGTGTGAGCACCTGCTCGCCTTGTGTCCAGGCTCATCTCCAAGTCACAGGTCCCGGCCCTCGTCCCATGGGCAGCGGGAGCACAGCCCTGCGGCAGCCTTGCAGGTGTGAGGGCCCTGGTGAATGCTGAGCTGGGGTGCTCGGGTGTTTGCCTCCCGCCGTGGAGTTGTAGGTCGGCTGGAAAAGCCTAGAACAGCTGCTCTGTCTTCCCCTCCCTTCCGTTCCGGTTGCTGCCAGGGGCACATGCATTCTGCCCGGGGCTCAGAACCTTTGCGCTGAGAAAGACAGTGAGAAGCCAGAAGGGAAGGCCCGGGAACCAGCTGCTGGGATCTGAACGCGGGGCACGGGGATGCAGCCTTGGCCCCCACCCAGGACCTTCCCTTGCCCGGGGACCGGCAGGTCCCAAGTTCCAGCTGGTCCCATTCCTGCCAGTTGGAGCCTGGACCCCAGCCGTGAATTAGAGCCACCCTGCGGGGCGGATTGTCCTCGGAACTCCTCGGCCTCGGCAGGCTGGCTGCCTTCCAGAAGGAGCCCTCTGGCTCTCTCTCCTTCCCTCTGGGCTCCTTCCCATCGGCCCTGCCCTGCCCCTCCCCCGGGCCCAGGCCACACAGGGAACAGAGCAGCCATTATTCTCCGTCCACACTCAGTGCAGGCTTCTTTCTCCTTGCTCAGCGCACGACAGACGCAAAGTCGGGCATCGGAGGCACAAAGAGCCGGTCTGAGATGTCGCCCACAGAGGGTCCTTGTGTGACCCTGACACGGCGTGGAGGCGTGAGCGAGCCCCGCCTTGTCTCTCCCCCCACGTCTGTCACCTGGGGGGTCCCCGAGAGCAGAGGACCGAGCCCTGCTCCTCCACATACTACTGTGCGACTTGGGGAGTTATTTAACATCAGCTCTGTGCCTCAGTTTCCACTCTGTAAACTGGGGTCGGTAGTCCCACGCGAAGGCTGAGTGAGGAAATCCTGTGAGCTGCCTTGTCCTTATAGCCCCCCGAGGTTCTGCCCAGGGTCTGGGCATCATCTGGAAGAAATGAAGTTAGCACGGAGGTCAGGTTCTCCATCTCCAGCAAGGAGAAACAAAGCAGCTCCTCTCCCTGCCCACGGCTAAAGTCAGATCAGTGAAAGGGGTGCGCTTGGCCTTGGGGGCCTCTTCTGGGGGAGACCCTGCCCAACATCTTTGTCTCCGGAGGGGAAGGAGGACCAGGGCAGCTGCTGTCTGCCACTCACGTGATCACACTACAGGCTTTAGGATGGGCTCTGATGTTTCACTTCCGAGGTTTTGGTTTTCTTGTCACTTGGAACTTATTTTCCCACAGCAACAGTAGCATTGGTTCCTTTGCAGACCTTGGTTCAGGACAGGCTACATGCTGAGCTCTAGGGACAGAAAGGTCCTGGAAATGGTGTCCCAGGTAGATGCGTAGAACGTGGCCATGGGGTTCCGCATACTTCAGAACCGCGCGCTGTTAGTGAGAGGCACAGATCCACGGGGGCTGCCTGAAGCTGCTGGGGCGGGTGGCGCTCCGATGAAGGTGCAGGGGCGGTTCGTGGGATCCAAGGGCAGGGATACAGCTGGGCCTCAGGGTGAGCTGGAACCAGGTTGGACAAGGGTCGGGATCCTAGGACAGGCTTTCGGCTTCTCTCTGTACCCCAGGCTCCATGGCTAAGTAAATTCTCAGGAAAGAGAGTCTGATTGGCCTAAGAGGGGTTCAGTGACCACCCCCAATCAAAGGCAGCTAGGGGAGCAGGCTCACAGGGCTGCTGGGGTCCCACATGCATACCCGGGGTTGATTCTGAGAGCTAGGGGGTGGGGGAGTTGGGCAGACCGCTCCAACCCTGCTCCTTCAACTCTCTGGAAAGGCCATCCTGTGTCCCCATGGAGACTAGTTCCTGCTGTCCGCCACCCTCCCTGAAGCCGGGGGCTTCAGTGGAGTGAACAGTGGGCACTGGGTGAGTAGGCTTCAGCCTTAGTGCTCGTGAATTGTGTGAGCTCGTCACTGGAGCCCTAGTGTATGCTTCCCAGGTGAGCCTTGCTGGGGAGGGCAGACAAAAGCAGGAAGCTTATGCTGTCAGTGAATTTGTATTCTTGTTGGAGAACGATCACGTGTTCGACTATAAAAAAGTTAGGAAAGGAAGAGGGAGGCAGGGTTCTCGTGTCTTAGGTCAGATCCCTGGGAAGCAGGAAGCCGCCCCTGTGAGGGAGGGAGGGCAGCAGGGCCGGGGCAGAAGGAGAAGCCGAGTAGCAAAGCAACTGCATGCCAGGCCACGGCCAGTCCTGGGGTGCTCTGGAACTGGGATTACCCTTTAGAGTTGTCCCATTTGAGGCAAGGGGTCCTGGCCTTTGGACCCCAGCATCGGCTAGTTATCAGACGAAGGCTGCACTTGGAGAGGGGGGTGTGACCTTGGGTGAGGGACTCCCTCTGTCCGAGGTCAATCAGCCAGCAGCAATGCCCAGCCCGTGGGGGTGGGAGCCTTGGTCCTGAACCGAGCGCCCACTGCAGCGGGCTTTCCTCGGCACTCTCCAGAGGGAGGATGGTGTGCTGCATGGCGTGGCCTGGCCTCACCTGTGTGTCCCCGGACTGGATGGCGCTGGTGGGGAGGGTGCATGTCTCCATGTCACACTCTGTTCACGTTCCAAATCCCCAGCTGTGGCCGCAGACTCAAGGAGTGTTCGAATAAGAATCCCAGTGCGTTTGAGTCAGGTGGGTGCCCTGCCCACCCTCCCCCCACCAGCTTGTTGAGGATCCGCACTCAGTACCAAGGACCTCCCAGAGCCGGTGGGCTCCCGAGGCTCAGATGTTCGGAGTGAAGGCCCTGGCCTGGAAGTGATGTGAGGGCCTCGAAGAGGGGCCGCACTTTATCTTGTACAGCTGACGGTAGTCAGTGCCGCTGAGCTCTTTCTCTTCCCTACACCGGTTCCTGCCCTGGAGGGGCGTGGCTGTGACCACAGGGAGTGAGGGGCAGAAGGACCAAGACTCCCACACAGGGAGGTGGACAGAGTAGGAGATTTCAAGTCACATAGACCTGGGATTGAATCCTGGCTTTTCTGCTTCGTTGCTCTGTGACCCTGGGGAAGTTGCTTGACCTCTCTGAGCTTGGTTTCTTCATCTGTAAAGCAGCAATAATGACAATATCCTTCTACTGTGTGGATTCGTGAGGATTAAATGGGACGTATTTAATATGGCGTAATAAAGGTTTCTGCTATTACTCCATAGGAATGACCCAGCTAACCTGTTTTTTTCTTCTCCTCCTAGCTGCTGACATGGCCTCCAGAAACTTCTTTGGGAGCCTTTGGTCTCCTGTGGGACCTCAGCGTGGATGGGCTCTTCCGTCCGTCTGGTCAGTACCTCGGGTGCAGGGCAGCAGCTGGCATGCTGGGTACCCAAGCTCGAGAGCCTGCATAGTACTCAGCCCTCAGCCCCGCACCGCCCCAGCCCAGTGTGTGGGAGAGGTGCTAGTGGGGATGTTGCATCACCGGGACACGGAGACATCAGGCCATCTTTGGCTCTGGCTCCTGCGTTAGTAAAAAGCTGAGCCAACAGGCTCCCCAGCACCTTCTCTGGCCTCAGCTCCATGTCACCAGGGCCAAGTCCAGGCTGACTTCACAGACTTAGGATCCTGGAACAGTCTGGGAGCTGGGTTCTCTGGATTTACGAGGACAGCTTACCTCCAGCTTCTTCCTGAGAGCCCCAGTTTGCTTGGGTGGGTTCCAGGAACATCTGCATCAAATCAGGGAAGCTCTTTGGGTTGGAGTCACCAAGGGGGAGGGCCCTGAAGCTGTGCCCCTCCCCGCAGCCCTCCTCAGCTCCTAGGGCATCAGCGGAGCCCCTAAGTTTGGACTGGGCTGGAGTGAGAGCTTTGAGTCTGTACCTTGGTCCTGACATGTAAGGGATACACCTAAGTTATTTTTATTTGTTTTTTTTTTAATTTACTTATTTTTGGCTGCGTTGGGTCTTCGTTGCTGCACACAGGCTTTCTCTAGTTGCGGCGAGTGGGGGCTACTCTTTGTTGCGGTGCGCGGGCTTCTCATTGCGGTGGCTTCTCTTGTTGCGGAGCACGGGCTCTAGGTGCGAGGGCTTCAGTAGCGGCACGTGGGCTCTAGAGCGCAGGCTCAGTAGTTGTGGCGCACTGGCTTAGTTGCTCGGAGGCATGTGGGATCTTCCCAGACCAGAGCTCGAACCCCTGTCCCCTGCATTGGCAGGCGGATTCTTAACCACTGCGCCACCAGGGAAGTACCTGAGTCATGTTTACCCTTTCAGATGTTCAGAGTTCACAGAAGCAATTAGTTTCCCCTTCTGTGGCTGCACCCTTACCGGGCTGTCATCGTTTGGTGCCTGAACCTAGACACTTTGGCACCAAAAAATACCATGTAACCGATTGGAAGGTGCTTA
This sequence comes from Tursiops truncatus, assembly GCF_011762595.2. NCBI lineage: Eukaryota > Metazoa > Chordata > Mammalia > Artiodactyla > Delphinidae > Tursiops > Tursiops truncatus. Next base: position 8,663,407 of record NC_047047.1, read on the forward strand.
GGGCAGACGGTGAGAGGGATCCACAGGTTTCCAGACCGCGCCCTTGCCCACCAGCTGCAGTCTGCCCACCCTCCCGCTAAAACATGGAAGCACGTAGCTCTGAAGGCCAAGGTTATAGACCCATGATGCACCATTAACCCCCCACCACCACCACCGGCAAGCAGCCCTTTGAATTTCTGCTTTTGTGCCTTCCCTCCAGGCGTTGGCTGAGCTGGGGGCCATCTGTCACATTAGAGCATTCCAGACTCCTCCCACTCCCCCCTCCCCCGCCCCTGCCCCTACGCCTGGGACCCTCTAACTGAGGTCCTCTGAATAGCGCCAGTCTCGGCCTCCTCTCCCTTTGCATAACCTCTGCCCCTGCAGCCTGGGCTGCCCTTTCGCGCCTCTGTGGCAGGCCTGCCCTTTGGGGAACAGAGGCCTCCCTTGTCCCACTCTTCTCCTGCGGGAGGTGGTCTGTGTCTCCTCGCGCTGAGGCAGAGGGGACGTCCCACTCTTCTTTGCTTCTTGCCACATTGTCCCTGATTCGCCCTCCACTGGGATGGGGTGGACCCGGGAACGGGCCCTTGAGTTCAGCTCTGGTAGCTCATTCCACTGCAGAGCGGTTCTCCCGGCATTAAGGTGGGGGGGGGGGGGGGGGGGGGGGGGCGGGGAGGATGTCTCTTTCCCTCCCGTTGGAATAGAGACTGGGCCACAGAATGCTGTGCCCAAGGTCAGGATCTTGATTGGTTTGGGCAAAGGCAAAGGCCTGGTTCGCAAAAGAAGGGAAAGCGGGGACTATTTGTACCCCCGTGTTCACAGCAGCGTCACTCACGACACCCAAATGGCGGAAGGGACCCAAATCCCAGTCGTCCACTGACGCCTGAATGGATAAGCAAAATGTGGTCTATACGTGCAGTGGAGTATTATTCAGCCTTAAAAAGAAAGGTAATTCTGGGACTTCCCTGGTGGCCCAGTGGTTAAGGCTTCGCCTTCCAATGCAGTGGGTGTGGGTTCCATTCCTGGTCAGGGAGCCAGGATCCCACACACTTGGCAGACAAAAAACCAAAACATAAAACAGAAGCAACATTGTAACAAATTAAATGAAACATTTAAAAATGATCCACATTCAAAAAATCTTTGAAAAAAAAGGGAAGGAAATTCTGTCACATGCTACAACGTGGATGAACCTTGAGGACATTATGCTAAGTGAAATAAGCCAGCCACAAAAAGATAAATACTGTGGAATTTCTCTTATATGAAGTACCTAGAGTAGTCAAATTCATAGAGACAGAAAGTAGAATGGTGGTTGCCAGGGGCTAGGGGAGGGGGAATGGGAGGTTAGTTGTTCATGGGTACAGCGTTTCAGTTTGGGATGATGAAAAAGTTCTGGAAATGGGTAGTGGTGATGGTGAACAATGTGAATGTACTTACCACTGCTGAACTGTACACTTAAAAATGGTTAAGATGAAAAAAAATGGTTAAGATGGCAACTTTTACGTTATGTGTTTTTTACATAAGTTTTTAAAAGTAAAGGCCAAGCCCAGAGTCAAGAGCCAGGTGCCAGGAGAGAATCTACCAAAAGCTGGAACTGGAAATCAACTGCTAGTTCAGGGAGCATTTGTATGGTTAAATTAGATCCAGGATTGATGCAAAAGGAAGTCATGTTTCTCGGATTTGTCAACGACTTGAGGTGCTCTGAGTGTTCTTGTCCTCTGTGGGGCACTGCCCTCTGGGGCAGAACTGTGGGGGTTTGGATCTGTGATTGGTATGTGAGTTTTCAAGTTGCCTGGCTTTTCTCTTTTGTAAAATGGGGGAGACTTGCAGGTGTGTAAATTTCCATCTTTTTCTGGAATATGTAGCTGACCAGAGGTTCTTCCCAGATTATCCCGGGAAAGGTCTTACACAATCGCCTTCATCACAGCATGCTTCCTGAGTAAGGGGAGAGCCCGGGTGGGGCCGGGTCTCTGGCAGGGCCTGGGATCCAGGCTTCAGAGTTGACCGTCATGGGTGTGCTCCAGGCGACTGGGGCTAAGGGCTGAGAGCCCAGCATTTGCTGGAGGATTGGAGTAAGGTGGGAATTGTTTTCCTGGTTTAAGAAGGTGGTTCCTGCCCTCAGGGGGCTGATAGGTGGGAGGGGATTAAGTGTCCAATTACAATAGGAGATAGAGAGGAGGCAGAGGCAGAACTTCGGGAAACTACTTCTAGTTAGATGGGGGAGGCAGGAATCGGGAAGTGCTTTGTAGAAGAGGGAGCAGTTGATTCATCTCTCAGAAGACGTGTAGGGCAGGGATTGCAAACTCGGTTGCAGTGGGGACCTAGTGAGATCGGTGACTAGAGAGCTCCCGGCCTGTCTAAAGAGGCTGGCTCGTTCCGTTTTGCCAGATCTGTCCATTTTCAAGAGACGCTATGTTTTAGTTGGGATGTACTTGGACTCGTAAGTAACAGATGTCCAATTAAGAACAGTTTATCATCTCACATGACAAGAAATCCAGAAGCAGGTTGTTCCATGGTATGTTCAACAGATTTGCATCACCAGGGCTCTGGCTCAGCTTGTGTCTCCCTTCCCACTACTCCCCCTGAAGGCTGCAGAATGGCTTCTGTAGCTCCAGGCATCATCATGTTCTCACAAGACAGCAGGGTTCAAGGCAGGAAGGATAAATAAGGGTGAGGGATAAGAGATCATTGCTTCTTATAGATTTTTCTCTCTTTTTATCAGGACATTCTTTCCATTTTGTTTCATTAGACAGAACTGGATCACAGGCTCTAGAAGACCCCTTCTACCTGCCGGTACCCTTTGAATACCGTGGCTTTGTCTAAAGAATTTTCAGCCTCATGAATCCTATACCTCCTGGGTAGAATCCAGGAGACTCTTTTTTTTCCAGCCTCCTTTCAAATATTTGAATTTTTAGTTTTGGAATTTCCATCTAGTCCTTTATTGTTTTTTATAGTTTCTGTTTCTCTATTGGGATTTCGTATTTGTTCCTATTCAACATGAGCATATTCTCATTTGCCATCTTGAGCACAGTCATAATAGCTGCTTTAAATCTTTGTCATTCTAACATCTGGAGCATCTAATTCACTACATGGAAAATTAAGTATGAAAGGGAACATTGAGAAATGAGTCAAGAAATCATACCAAGTAAATACCAGGGCTCTTTGTCCTAGATCTCTCGGATATTTTCCAGAACTGTTCACGGAGAATCGCCTGCTGCTTGCGGCCTGGCTTCCCTACCTAACCTAGAACACTCGCGGGACTGTGCAGGTGAGGTGTCCTGGCGTTCAAGCTTCAGAACCTTTAAGGTCAATCGGTTTTTGACATTTAATAAAACTGTTTTCTGCTCAAACAGCCAGAGCCTGTTTCTGTTGCCGTGGCTCTCCACCACGGGCTGATGTGCTTCCTCCACTGGGGTGGACCCACTTGCCCCGAGCAGACACCAGGATGAAATGAGCGTTCCCTTCCCAGGGAGGAGGGGGAGCATGGCTCTTGGATAGGCAGCCAGCAGAGTCTGTTGTAGCCAGAATACGGATGTTTATGTGAAATCTCCTGTTGGTAACTAATTCTGTTAGGAAACAAAACCCAAAAACGCCCCACTGTGAACCCATCTGCAGACTATTTGACTGTACATAGAATAGAATATAGTTCTACTGGTTTGCAGCCCTGGGCATAGCCCTGGCTGTGGAGAGATTGGGGGGAAGCCAGGAGCAGCGAGAGTGGGGCTTCCTTTAAGGGGCTGAGTAGGAGATAAGACTGGACGTTTCGGGCCAGATCTTGGAGGACAGTGGGGGCCATTACAGGTGTAGTGAAGCTTCATTAATATTTGGCAAGACCAGGACAGATTGTTGTTGTCGTTGTTATTTAGATATAATTCATGTACCATATAATTCACCCTTTTAAAGTGTATGATTCAGTATGATTCACAGAGCTGTTCAACCACTGTCTAATTCTGAAACATTTTCATCACCCGCAAAAAGAAACCTCAGACCTCAGCAGTCACTGCCCACTCCCCACTCCTCCCAGCCCCCTGGCAACCTCTAATCTACCTTCTGTCTCAGTGGACTTGCTTATTCTGGACATTTCATGTAAATGAAATGAGACAATATGTGACCTTTTGTGTCTGCTTCTTTTACTTAGCATAATGTTTTCAAGGTTCATGCATGTCGTAGCATTCCTTTTTACGGCCGAATAATATTGCATTTTATGGCCGTACCACATTATATCCATTCGTCAGCTGATGGGCACTTGGGTCGTTTCCACTTTTTGGCCCTTGTGAGTAACACTACTGTGAACATTGGCACACAAGTGTTCACGGGGACATACGTTTTTAGTTCTCACTGGTATATGCTTAGGAGTGGAATTGCTGGGTAATACGGTGGCTCTATGTTTAGCCTTTTGAAAGACTGCCAAACTATTTCCTGAAGTGGCTGCGTCATGTTACATTCCCACCAGCCATGTCTGAGGGTTCCAATTTCTCCACATCCTTGCCAACATCTGTTATTGTCCATCTCTTGATAATAGTCATACTAGTGGGTGTGAAGTGATATCTCCTTGTGGGTTTGGGTTCGCATTTCTCTAATGACTAAGCATGTTGAGCACCTGTTCCTGTGCTTGTTGGCCATTTATATATCTTCTTTGAGGAAGTATCTATTCAAATGCTTTGCTCATTTTGTGATTGGATTGTTTGTATTTTTTTGTTGAGCTGCAGTTCTTTTATATGCTCTGGATATTAGACCCTTACCAGATGTGTGATTTGCAAATGTTTTCTCCCATTTTGTGGGTTATCTTTCCATTCTCTTGACGGTGGCCTTTGATGCACAGAAGTTTTTAATTTTGATAAAGTCTAATTTAGCTGTTGTTTTCTATTGTTGCCCATACTTTGATGTCAAGCAAGACACCACTGCCTAGTCCAAGGTCATGAAGATGTTCCCTTATGTTTGTTTGTTTATTTTTTATTTAGTTTATTCATTTATTTATTTTTGGCTACATTGGGTGTTTGTTGCTGCGCGCGGGCTTTCTCTAGTTGCGGCGAGCGGGGGCTACTCTTCTTTGCGGTGCGCATGCTTCTCATTGCGGTGGCTTCTCTTGCTGCGGAGCACGGGCTCTAGGTGTGCGGGCTTCAGTAGTTGTGGCTCACGGGCTCTAGGGTGAAGGCTCAGTAGTTGCGGCGCACGGGCTTAGTTGCTCCGTGGCATGTGGGATCTTCCCGGACCAGGGCTTAAACCCGTGTCCCCTGCATTGGCAGGCAGATTCTTAACCATTGCACCAGCAGGGAAGTCCCTCCCTTATGTTTTATTCTGAGAATTCTATAGTTTTAGCGTTTCCATTTAGGTCTTTGATCCATTTTGAGTTGATTTTTGTATATGGTGCGAGGTAGGGGTACAGCTTCAGTCTTTTGCATGTGGATATCCACTTGTCCCAGGACCATTTGTTGAAAGACTATTCTTTCCCACAGTGAGTTATCTTGGCACCCTTGTGGAAAATCAGTTGACCACGGATGTACGAGTTTATTTCTGGACTCTCAGTTCTATTCCATTGATATATATGTGTGTGCGTGTGCGTGTGTGTGTGTGTGTACACACACACATATTTGTCCTTATGCCAGTACTGCAAATTCTTGATTATGGTAGCTTGTAGTAAGTTTTGAAATTGGGAAGTGTGAGTTCTCCAACTTTGCTCTTTTCAAAATTGTTTTGGCTATCCTGGGTCTCTTGTATTTCCATATTAATTTTAGGATTGGCTTATTAGTCTCTTCAAAAATGACAGCTGGGCTTTCAATAGTGATTGTGTTGAATCTGTAAGTGACTTTGAGTGTTACTGCCATCTTAATAATATTGAGTCTTCTAATCCATGAGCAGGAGATATCTGTCCGTTTATTTAGATCTTCTTTAATTTCTTTCAAGAATGTTTTGTGGTTTTCAGTGTACAAGTCTTACACTTCTTTTGTTAAATTTATTCCTAATTATTTTATTCTTTTTGATACTATCGTAAGTGGAATTCTTTTCTTCGTTTTCTTTTCAGATCATTCCTTGCTAGTGTGTAGGCATGCAACAGATTTTTGTGTATTGACCTTGTATCCTGCAACCTTGCTGAACTCGTTTATTAGCTCTAATAGTTTTTGTTTTGTTTTTTTTTTATGGCAGAGTTTGGTTTTGAAAGCAAACATATTCTTGTGCAACTAATTGCTTGCGAGAAATGACCTCATGTTTCTCTAACAAACATGTTTTGGCTGTGCTGGTGTAGGACTGGCCAGTAACTCAGTGCCAAACATACTGACTAGGCAGCAGTACCTGGAGAAGAGCGGCTCCATCAGTGAGATCGAAATACTTTGGAAGAGAAGTAAAACAGGTGTAGCTCCTTTCCCGCTAGTTTCCAAGACAATGTTGTTCCTTCTGACCTACTCATTCCATTCCCTGCCAGCTTCTATGATAGTTGTGTGCGAAGGGGAGAATATAACAGAATAAAAGACCCTGGCCAGTACATTCTTTGGATGTTTTTAAAGTGGGCGAGAAATTTAGCTCTCAGAACAAATTCGTTTTGTTTTCATGAGCAGTGTCTTTGGACACTTTGTCCTTCCTCACTTGGTCACCATGCTTTTCCCTTTGTCCCCAGAGCTCCAGGGTCGTAATTTCTCTTGGGCGAGCCCCGTTTTGTGGGTGGCTTTCCTTTCTGTCATTGCTTGCTTGCATCCTCTCTCCTCCCTCTTCTCAACCTTCCTTCCTTCCTCCCTCCCAGATAATATCTATAAGGTAGCTTCTTGTAAAAAGAATGACACAAACCAAAAGATGACCAATAAACTCACTAGCCAATGGAACCTGGTTTTATTTTTTCAAAAGTGCCCTACGTACCAAGTGCTGAAAATTCAAATACAAGAGAAAGGTGCAAAGCGAAAAGCGAACGCCTCCCTCCCTGCCCACTCCCCACGGCCCCTTCCTCTCCCCAAGTGCTCCTTATTAACAGTTTCCCGTGATGATTTCCAGGAACAGAATTAATGCACAATCCACATAATGTATGTTTTTATAGTTACAGGTTGTATTTACACCATCTTTCTTCTGTCATTTCGGTATTCATCTGAAATTGCTTCCAGTGGAGAGTTTCTCTTCTAAGAGTTTCCCAGCTCTCTCCCTGGGTGTCAGGAGAGGCCACAGCCCACACAGCACAAGTTGGACAGGGTTTTCTCCAGAGTCGAGGGGTCCTGGAGGTAGATGAGCCCCCAGGGTGTGAAAAGAAAACATTAACATTTTAACTCATCTTTTTAAAAACAGTTCTGTTGAGGCATAATTGACATACATTAACCTATACACATTTAACGTGTACAACTTATACACGAAACACAGGTATATACCCATAAAACTGTCACCACATCAAAAACTTATATCCGTTGTCCCCTGCCCTCCAAGTTTTCTTGTGCCTCTGTAATTAATTCATCTCTCTCCCCTTTTGTCTCTAAGAAACCACCCATCTACTTCTTGTCACTCCGGATTAGTTTGCATTTTCTGTAATTTTATATAAATGGAACCATGCAGTAGGTGCTCTTTTTTTTTTTCTGGTCTGGCTTCTTTCAATTACTTTGAATTTCACACGTGCTGTTGTGTGTATCCATAGTTTATCCCTTTCAATAGCCGGGTGGTATTCTGTTGCGGGGCAGTACCACAGTTTGTTCATCCAAGTCAAGGCTTGGTGGACATTTCGGTTGTTTTCAGTTTGGGGCTATTAAAATAAAACTGCTATAAACATTGTTATGCAAGTCCTTGCGGGGAGGTCCCTTAGGGTAAACATCTACAAGTGGATAGGCTGGGTCATACGATAAATGTGTGTTTAGGTTGTTAAGACATTGCCAAACTATTTTTCTCTAAGTGGTCATACCATCTCCACCAGCAGTGAGGGGGAGTTCCAGTTGCTCCACATCTTCCCTACCACTTGGTATAGTCAGTCTTTTTAAGAAGTATGTGGCGGTAGCTCATTGTTTTAATTTGCATTTCCCTAAAACGTGATGATCTTTGCATAGGCTTATTTGCCATCTGTATATCTTCTTTTTTTTTTAAATAAATTTATTTTATTTATTTATTTATTTTTGGCTGCCCTGGGTCTTTGTTGCTGCACGTGGGCTTTAGTTGCAGCTAGTGGGGGCTACTTTTTGTTGCGGTGCACGGGCTTCTCATTGCGGTGGCTTCTCTTGTTGCGGAGCACGGGCTCTAGGCGCACGGGCTTCAGTAGCTGTGGCTCGCAGGCTCTAGAGCGCAGGCTCAGCAGTTGTGGTGCACAGGCTCAGTTGCTCCGCGGCATGTGGGATCCTTCCGGACCAGGGCACGAACCCGCCTCCCCTGCATCGGCAGGCGGACTCCCAACCACTGCACCACCAGGGAAGCCCATAAATATTGTATTTTTTGATGCTATTGTAAATGGAATTGTTTTCTTAATTTCATTTTCAAATTATTAATTTCTCGTGTACTGATATACACTTGATTTTTGCAGATTGGCCTTGTATCCTACAATTTTAATAAACTTGTACTTTGCTGATAATTTTTATCAGGAATGTATATTGGATTTTGAGATGGTTATATGGTTTTTCTTCTTTAGTCTCTTAATATGGGGAATTACACTGACTGATTTTCGAATGTTTATTCCTTCATCCTTGCATTCTGGAATAAATCCTATTTGGTTATAATATATTAATTTTTTATGTATTGTTGGATTCAGCTTGGTAAATTTTTGCTGAGAACTCTTACATTTATGTGCATGAAGGATATTTGTCTGTACTTTTCTCTTTCTGGTTCTGGTATCAGAGTACTGCTGGTTTCATAGAATATGTTAAGAAGTATTCCCTCCTCCTCAATTTTCTGGAAGAGTTTGTGTAGAACTGGTATTATTTCTTCCTTAAATGTTTGGTAAAATTAGCCAGTGAAGCCATCTGAGCTTTGTTTCATGTGGGAAGATTTCAAACTACAAATCTGATTTTTAAAAATGTATATATGTTTATTTATGATATCTGTTTCTTCTTAAGTAAGCTTTGTTAGTTTGAGTCCATTCATCTTGTCAAATTTATTGATATAGACTTTTTCATAATATTCTCTTATTATCCTTTTTAAAAATTTATTTATATTTTATTTTTGGCTGTATTAGGTGCATGGGCTTCAGTAGTTGTGGCTCGTGGGCTCTAGAGTGCAGGCTCAGTAGTTGCGGCACGTGGGCTTAGTTGCTCCGAGACGTGGGATCTTCCCCGACCAGGGCTTGAACCCGTGTCCCCTGCACTGGCAGACGGATTCTTAACCACTGCGCCACCAGGGAAGTCCTTATTATTCTCTTAATGTCTGTTGAATCAGTGATGATGGTCTCTTTCTCATTCTGATATTGGTAATTTGTGTTTCTCTCTACTTCTGATCAGTCAGGTCACAGGTTTATCAACTTTATTGATCTTCTCAAAGAACTAGCTTTTGGTTTCATTTATTTTCCTTTGTTTTTTGTTTCTATTTCACTGATTTCTGCTCTTACCTTTATTTCCTTTCTTCTGCTTGTTTTGGGTTTGATTTGCTTCCCTCCCCATCACTCCCCCCCACCCAGTTTCTTAAGTTGGAAACTTAGATCACTGTAGCTCATGTTAAGTTCTCTTTTTAATATGTTATATCACATACATAACATATTAGTATCACTGTGCAATTACATAGCTTATAAATGTGTATTTGTTGGAGGTATAACTTAAAAAATTTTAATGACAGATATGTACCATCAAAAAAGTTTGAAGACCAGCAGACCTAAATGAGAAGGAAATCCAAAAAAAAGGGGATATATGTATTTGTAGAGCTGATTCCCTTTGCTATACAGTATAAACTGACACAATATTGTAAAGCAACTATACTCCAGTTAAAAAAAAAAAAAAGTTTGGAGACCAGCAAAAGCATTCTTTGATTGGAGCTCTGGGCAGACTCATTATTAGAAATTTTGAGCAGCCACATATCATGGGAACACAGGGCTGCATGATTGATGTTGGCGTGTAGGATGGGGTGGATGGAGTGGAGTCAGGGTGTCCGACAGTCACTCCCTTGGCAAAACCCTGCAGCAGCATTGGAGTGGCATCAGGACACAGGTGGAACTGGGCAGTCAGATGCCCAGTTCTCACCTGAGGGGCCAGCACTGCGCACCAAGGATTGTTTTCAGTTAGCAGCAGTTATGTATGTGAAACACCTGGTGTACAGGGGACACTCAAAATGATAGCTGTTATCAGAACAAAAATGTACTTCTTTATAAATCGGAGATCATTAGAGAAACTGAAGGAACTAAGCAGCACAAATGTTCTAAATACTGTCTGTACCTCTTCTTCATTTTTGTAGTTCTGTTTTGGCCGTTTATCTCTCAGCCTGTTCTCAGCTGGTTGGTTTTTTTCTTTTTGTTTCCTCGCATGGTCTTCAAGCAGTCAAAAACCCCTTCGTTCTATAAGATCCGGTTGACGCTCTCTACTCTTCGCAGTCTTACGAGGAGTTGTCCTCCCTTCACCTGATCTGTCTCCCATGGTGGGCGGGGCAGTCTCCAGCTGGAGCGGCAGGAAGCAATCCATCCAGAGCCCCTGGAGCCTCCCGGACTGGAGCCCCAGCCTGTGGACAGTGGCCCCTCAGGGCTCCACATGGCCTTGTTATTCGTGGATCACACACGTGCAAGGAGCACTTACGTGCCAGGCCCAGGGCCCACTCTGTGCTCATGTGTGGGTGCCCTTCGCTTCTGAACTTCACAGGGCAGGTGCCTCTGTCCCCAGGCCCCGAGTCAGGCCGGGATCCAGGTCTGCCGCCCCAGCACGCGGCATGTGTGGACCCACATGGGCAGGAAGACACGTTGAGGACCACCCGGGAGATCCCCACCCGGCACCAGCTCCCTCGGAACTGGGAACTGTCGTTGGCTCAGCACGGCCCCTCCAGAGCCCTCAACAGGAACACGACAATAACAGTAATTCAGCTTCATAATTGATCCTCATTTTTGAAACATGTCATTGTCTGTGGTGATGATAAAAGTAGTTTCATTAAGAATAATAGCTAACATTTCTAGAGCGCTCGTGCCAGGCACTGAGCCCAGGGCTTGGCCAGTCTCATTCAGTCACCACAACCGTCCAACAAGTAGATACTATTATTTTCCCATTTTTACAGATAATTAGGGGGCTGGAAAGCCTGAGCTTCATACTCTCTGTATGGAGTGCACAGTTTCCTATGTGGTCAGCCTGACCCCCCAGTCCAGCTCATTTCATCTTTTTCTCTGTCTTGCTGTCTGTGCTCCGGCCTCACTGACCTTCTTTCCCCCACCCCCATCTGTCCTCCTGCTGCAGGGCCTTTGCATGTGCCGGTTTCTCCACCCAGGATCTCTCTTCCCTCCTCCCAGCAACTCCCTGGCTTTTGCCTTCTTCACTCCACCTCTTCCTTGGGCTCACATGGCCTCTCTAGCATTGCCTCCCGAGGCAGGTCTGCACTGCCCCCCTCTCCCACCCCCCATCCAGCCCCCACTTCCTCTACTCCCACTATCCCTTTCCCACTCTTTGTGGCTCTGGTTATAGCTGATGTGTGGATTCTTTGATTCATATTGTCTCTCCCGATGGGCTGTGAGCCCCAGAGCTCAGGGACCATGTCTTTGCTCGTTTTTGTTTTAGCCTTCACTTGCGTCCCTGGCAGCTCCGTGAGCCGAGTACACAGTAGGACGCGGACTATATCCGTTGAATGAGTGGCCACGTCTCCGGGACCGTGTGTGTTGCCCACAGCAGACGTCAGCATCTCTCCCCACCAGGCCCTCTGAAACCCCGCGGTCAGTCAGCTGGGGAGCTGCCTGTCTGCTCCTCCAAGGTCAGGACACGGGGTCCGCGGGCCCCGTGGGGACCAGCACGCGTGCTTTACCCCAGCTCAGCGGGCATCACCCTGCTCCCTGGACCTTTGACTCTGACCCACCACCTGTACAGCCGGGTCACAGGGTGCCGCTCCATGAGCTGCTGGGCTCAGGTAGCTTTGATCTCCCAGAACACACGTAGAATAGTACTGGCACAGGATTTTTTTTCCAACTCCCAGGTGGTCGTGACGTGCAGCCAGGCTGAGAAAGGCTGGGAGCCAGGCTGGGAGCCCTGGGAGTGATGCGGGCCTGGGGCTGCCTTCCTTTCATTCCTCCCTCTCCCCCGCCCGCATTATCAGCCAGAGCAAGTGAGGATGGGCCCCAGGGTGCCGCTCTGGTGTGAGGGCCACAGCTTTCCTTAGCGCAGGGGTTTCCGAACTTGGCTGGTATTAGAATCACTTGGGACTTCTTAAAAATTCCAGAACCCAAGCCACACCCACCCTAATTAAACCACAGTCACTGGGGTGGACACGGGTGGCAGCAATATTTGAAGCTGCTCCCTAAGTGATTCCAAACTGTGCAGACAAGTCTGAGAACCACTGCCTTAGGTTCTTAGCTGGGCCCCCGATGCAGAACATACAGCAGACACCACCTTCCCTTAGACTGTCTGCTGCCCAAGGTGCTGTGTGTGGATACCTTTTCTTCTGTTGTTGTTGTTGTTTTTTGGGGTTTGGGGTTTTTTTTTTTTGGCTGCATTGGGTCTTCGTTGCTGTGCGTGGGCTTTCTCTAGTTGTGGTGAGCAGGGGCTGCTGTTCGTTGTGGTGCACGAGCTTCTCATTGTTGCCGAGCACGGGCTCTAGGCGCGCGGGCTCAGTAGTTGTGGCACGCGGGCTTCAGTAGTTGTGGCTCGCAGGCTCTAGAGTGCAGGCTCAGTAGTTGTGGTGCACAGGCTTAATTGCTCCACGGCATGTGGGATCTTCCCGGACCAGGGCTCGAACCTGTGTCCCCTGCATTGGCAGGAGGATTCTTAACCACTGCACCACCAGGGAAGTCCCTGGTGTCTTCTGTTTCATTTTATTCCAGAGGTCAGGACCATTCCCAAAACTGCAGGTTCAGAAATCCAAAGTGAGAGAGAACCGGTGGGCCATGCATTCAGGGACGTTACTGGGACGTCTTTGGTTGAGTCTGAATCAGTCTCAAATTCTTGCTTTTGAAACTTGAGAGGGTAGTTGGCTGCTGCCTTCCTGAGTCACACTGAAGGGGCCTTGCATCCTTAAAAACAACTCAAGAATGTGTACTAAAGTAGCAAAGTGAGGAAGTAGCTGCCTGGAGGTGAGACGTAATAGCTGGGCCTCTAGCAGCCACCCTGGGCTGCCAGGTGGTCTTGAGAAGGAGAGGCACCTGCTGAGAACGGTGGAGCAGCAACGTCACCCAGGGTCCCACAGGACAGTCAGGTCCCCACCGTGTGGCCGCCCACTCCAGGCTTCTTTTTCATCAGAGAGAAATAAAACTCTAGCTTATTAAGCCCAGGTGGGTTTTTTGTTTTGGGTGGGGGGGGGGGTGCTTTTTGTTATTTGCAGCTGAATCTAATTCTAGCAGATACCATGGGTTCAGTGGTTTGGCTCAATGCAGGTCTGTCCTACACACAGAGCCTGGAATGCTCAACGGTGTTAGGTGGCACAGGGCAGTGGTGTGAGTTACGGAGGGCAGTAGAGGAGAGGTGGCCTGGGGACGGCATCACCTGCCCTGTACACACCCTCAGCTCGTGGATCAGCAGACCACACAGAGGGGCTGACAGAGCCTCTGTGTGTGTGTGTACGTGTGTGTGAATGGGTGGTGTGTGTGCACGCGTCTGTGTGGTGGGGCGTGTCGGTACATGTGTGGGGGTGTGTGTGAGTAGCGTGGTGTGTGGTGAGGGGGGTGTGTGGAGGGGTGGGCGCCCGCTGCGTTACATACAGCGAGGTAGGCAGGGAGGCTCTAGGGCCCCGTGGGGAGGGCCTGAGCTCCGGGGCAATGGCAAGAAAAGGGAAAACAAGGGGCCAGCAGGGTGGGTTGCCCAGCAGAGAAGGAACAAGAAGGAGATTAGGAAGAAAGCGGGCAGCGCAGGTCTGGGGGGGAGCCAGGGGGCGTGAGAGGCCGGAGCAGCAGCGAGCGGGTCTGGGTCGGGGCGCATCAGGGTCCCACCGCCGGGGCGGTGCTCTGTGGGGAAGCCGTGAGAGGCTCTGTCCCGTGCTCATGCTGTAGTCGGGGCAATGAAATGTGCGTGTTCTTGAAACGTGGGCTGGGTAGGATTTTGTGTTTCTACCGCACACTCTGATCATCCCTCTGATAACGTCTCCTTCGCCCTTCGTCCCAGCCCCGCAGAGGGGTGGGTCTGTGGGCTGGGCGCCGGGCCCCTCCCCTCCTCTCCCAGGCCTCTCTGGCCCTGTCCCCGTCCCCTCCCGCCATCCCCCACCCCTGGGCCTGGCACCAGCTCCAACACGCCGGGCTCCTGGCTGGACCCAGGTCTCTGCAGGCTCTTCCGCCCGCCCGTAGCATCGCCCTGCGTCACCCTGACCCCTTTCCTTCCCCGCCACTTACACACCCGGGCACGGTATATTTCTTTTTCGTGAGTGTTGTCTGTTTCCCCACGAAACCTTCGGCTCCGTGACACCAGAACTTTAATCGCCTGCTGTTCACTTGCTGTCTGTTGACTGAATAACAATTTTAAATGACTAGGGCTAGAGCTGATTGACTAAAGCCCGTGATGTAGAACAAGTTTCAATTTAAATACAAGAGTGCTGAGGGGAGTTCAGTAATCAGAGCTGGGAGGTTAAGAAACCATACGATTTTAAGCCTCCCCTAAATGCTGTGAGCCCCACCCACGCTCGGGTGTGTGATGGGTCGGTAGCTTGCGTTCCCTTGGGAACCAGCACCCCCGTTACAGCTGATGGGGACTCTGCCTGCTGTGGCACTGAGGGGTCTCAGACGGTGTCAGAGAATCAGGACCCAGTCAGGTGGCGCCTGCAACACCCAGAATGCTCCTTAGCAACTCGATTTGGGGGCGGGGAGGGGGAGGACAAGGACAGATGTCTGAAGACTCCGCTCCCCTAAGGCCCAGGATGGGACCTGGTGGGTGTGAAGATGGGGTGAGCAGGCCCGGGCAGGGGGGCTGGCACGGCCAGCGCTGAGGAGGGTTCTCAGGATGGGCATGGTTGTCCCATTCAGTGGAAGGGGTGCCAGGAGAGTGGGTTACGTGACGTAAAGCTGCTTCGGAGTCGCAGATGGAAAAGTCGCTTTTATTTCAGACCTGATGCCTTTCTTCCCCTGACTTCCCCCGAAGCCTCAGTTCCATCCCAGGAGAGCTTTCAGATTCACAGTTAATAAACAGAGCCCAGATGCGCGGGGCTGTTGGCGCTGGCATTGGACACGGCCCAGGGCCCTGGTGCTCCCCCGGGGGATCACCTCAGATGACCGTGCTGTGGGCGTAGAGGAGCTGAGTTCGCGAGACTTTTCTTCTGTGTCAGCTCCAGAAAGCCCTCCTTCGGGGCAAACCGTGCTCGGGAAGAGCTGAGCACATGGCCTACTTACGGGCAGCGTTAATTACGGGCTCTCGGTGCCTGTCCTCACTTAACCAACCGCCCGGGCTGTCGGATGGGGACTGATTGACCCCGAGGTGACCCAGGCCCCTTTCTCTGACCGCTCCTGACACTTTAACTCCGGGTGGAGCGGGCGTGTGGAGTAATCACCGGGGAGGCGCAGGGAGAGGAGCCGAGGCCAGGCTGGGCCTCTGGCCGGTGGGGTCTGCACTGCTGCTGTCACGGGGCTTCAGAGGCACCTGCGGGGGCTGCCGCGGGGAGCCGGGTCCAGGGCTGCGGGCAGGGTGTCGCTGCCCCGCTGGGTTGATTCTCTTGCCACACCATCTTCCCCTCCCTGGCAAGGTCACCGGCTGCCCACACTGTCCCCCATGGCTCAGGCGCAGGGAAACAGTCCTCTCTCATTGTGTTTTGCAGCCTTCATTCTTCCCAGCTAGTTTGTGTAGCAGGCAAGGGGTAGCATTACCTTTCTCGGACTTGTTAAGCTGCCCAAGAGGAAAAAAATAAACAAACAAGAAGGTTTTTCCTCCTCCCAGAGTCTCGTTACTACTTGGGTGAGCCTCGACCCGTATACGTTTCCAGAGAGAGACACTCGATGCCGAGCGGCCCAAGGCTCGTCCCTGGACGGGACTCAGACCCTCCGCCGGCCGTTCCACCGTCTGCTGGCTCTGCAGCCACGCGGGACCGTTGCCGAGACACCTCAGCTCGTTGAGGACGCCCTGTTTCTTGCCTTGGGTCGCTGGATGTGCCAGGCTCTTTCATGCTCTTTGTCATTTCTGTCCCTTTGCCGGGCGTGTGCTTCCCACCTGCCGTTCCGCCTCCCCCAGCCCCCAGTTAATTTCCCCTTCCCTGAGTAGCCTCCCTACCTTTCCCCGGCTTCGATTTTTGCGGGAACACACTCTCTTGTATTTGTTTATCTGCCTGGCTCCTCTCCCTCCTAGACTTGAGCTCCCTGAGGTCAGGGGTTCTACTGGGTCACCTTTTTGTCTTTGGTGACATGGTGGGGGTCCATCGAGGGGGGCCCTCAGGTGGGAAGGTTCAAGCCCGAGCTGCTCATGCGCTCCTGGCCCAGCTTCCACACTCTTGATTCCCACAACTCACCCGCTGTCAGATCTCTCATTTGCTTTCTCAGCACTGCCAGCTTGTGACGTTTTTCCAGTTTCCCTCTGAGTCATGTACGGCTTGGTCAGGTTTGTGTAGGATGCTCTCCATTCATGTGTTCATTCATTCATCATTCATTCGTCATCCATCCATCCATCCATCAGCTCCCTCCACACACTGGCCACTCCTCTAGGCTCTGGGTGTGCAGGGATGAACAGCACAGACCTAGTCCCTGTCCTTGTGGAATTTACATTCTAATGGGGAAAGACAAACAAGAAGCAGTCAAGTCAGCACATAAGATGATGTGGAGGGGTGAGAGGGTGGAGACGTGGGTGCTGCCCCTCGATGAGGCTGTGGACGCCGCAGTGCAGGAGAGCGCGTGGAGTGGGGTGCAGAGGTGCAGCCATCTCTGGGAAATACGTTCCACTGCGTTGCCTGTTATTTCTCTGTTCTCCCGGTTCAGAAAATACCCTTAAATAGCCTGACAGGAGAAAAGGCCCTCAGTCTGTAAGGTTTTTCCCCTTTGTTGATGGGGTCAGAGTATCGTTCACGTCTTGTTAAGAGAGAATGTCCTCGAAGCTCGAGCTTGCTGAGAAGATGCGTCCTGG
The DNA here is from genome assembly GCF_011762595.2 of Tursiops truncatus. Lineage (NCBI taxonomy): Eukaryota > Metazoa > Chordata > Mammalia > Artiodactyla > Delphinidae > Tursiops > Tursiops truncatus. The sequence goes on from NC_047047.1 coordinate 8,680,461, forward strand.
GCTGCAAGGAGGGGCCCTGGCAGGGACGGTGGACCTGGGAGTGCCCAGACGTTGCCGCCAAGGCGCTGCTGAGTCCGCAGTAGGTGCAGAGCTGGCCTCAGCCCTTGGTGGCAGAGAGCCCAGGGCCGCGGAGCCTGGTGTCTCCTGAGTCTTGCTGTCTCGAGGCCTCTGGTTCAGGACTTGGCATCTGGCTCAGCTCGGGGCAGCTCAGTGCCCCAACGGCTGCCTGGTGGAGATGGTCAGTGTGCCGTCCTCCCCGGTCCCTTGCACGTCAAGGTGGCCATAGCTTGAAGACGGGAGAATGAATGTCCAGGTTCCCAAAGTGCCAGCAAGTATCTGAAACCACTGGTGTCTTCACAGCTCCAGATAACACCCGTGCTGCCCGAGGATGGGGCTACCAGCCCCGCTTGTGGGCGCAGTGCGGCCTGTCCTGCTGTGCCCTCCCTAACCCCCTGCCCTTCCTTGGCCTGACAGATGCGGACACGAGCTTGTGGTGCCCCTCGCTGCAAGAGGTCACGGCCGCGTTCCACAGCCTGGGTACCCACAGCCCTGCTTTGCAGCCCCCGGGGCCCCTCCAGCACGATGGGAGGTGAGTACCTCCCCCACCTCGGTGTCCTTCCTCATGTGGTCCACAGCCACTGAAAGCAGTTCAAACCCATCTAATCGTGTACATTAAATATGTGTAGTACCAATTACACCTCAGGAAAAATGTAAAAAACAAAACAAAACAAAATATTACCCCACAAATAGACTCTTCTAAACATATATCCATGCTAGGAAACACTAAAGTATTTCCTTTTCTGTAAATGTAATACGCCTGGCCGTTCATTGTACAGAGCTCCATTTTCATTATTGTTGGTGGTATCCAGCCTTGGCTCAGTAAGCATTTTACAAGTTAGAGAAAGGAAAGATTTCCTCTGATGATTATTTTAAATTATGTGCTTTTTTTTTGGCCATGCTGTGCGGCTTGTGGGATCTCAGTTCCCCGACCAGGGATTGAACCCGGGCCACAGCAGTGAAAGCCCGGAGTCCTAACCACTAGGCCACCAGGGAACTCCCAAATTATGTGCATTTTTTGAGGTTAAAAATGAGAAGTTACCAAGCTCAGGCTCTAGCCCAAACGGCGAAGCACAGAGTCTGAGGGAATCCCAGCACACAGGTACCCCTGAGTACGGTTGCGCACCACGAATGAACGGCGTGTGACGCAGCCTCGAGGCAGGGACGAGCCAAGCCAGGCACGGCTGAGTCTTGCTGCTCTGACTGGCATTTGTTCCCGCCCCTTCCTGACTCAGCTTTCGCCGCCCCTCCTCTCCTAAGACGTGTCCCAATCTCTTTGGTCTGTCTCCAAGCCCCTCCTGGCACATTACCTAATATCAGCTCATGGCCAGCAAGGCACAATTTTACATGTAATTTCCACAGTGCTCCACTTTGTGTCATGGGTGCCCCCTTTGTGCCCTGGGCAGCGATGCTAATTTGTCCCCACCCTCTAGGGACAGAGCCGGACGATACATAGACGACTCGTGTTGGGTGAATGGGTTGTAAAGGTGTCAGTTACGGCACATCCAAACTCTCTGCTGAGAGTTCTTTGAGCAGTTGGTTTGAGAACCCCAGACAGGCTGCGCCTGCCGACAGGCCCTCAGGGCGCCGTGGTGGGCGGATGTTTCTCTAGGGGAAGGCCAAAGCTTTCTCAAGAACCTGTTCCACGACTGTGTTTGGTAATTGTCTGCCAAAGCAAACCAGACCAAACCACACTTGCTGTGCTGCAAATACCCTGCAGTGTGCCAGCCTGCCGTGGGCGACAGGGAGCGGGAGATGAAGCTTTGCGCGCTGGCCTGCTGCTCACCCCCTGCTGTGCAGCCCGGTTCCTAACAGGCCTCGGACCTGTACCGGCCCGGGGCTTGGGGACCCCTGCTCTAGACTATTCAGGGAACACCAAGAACATTCTGGTATCTCTTCCACCAAGGGTGTGGCGTCCTTCATGGTTACATGGGCCACAAGAGAATCTTCAGGGCAGGCAGTCTTCTCTCTATCGTCCTCCTCGGAGGCTCGTCCTGTGTCAGTTGGTTCCACGTCAGGTGCTTCTCTGTTGACCTCTCGGGATGTCACCATCTAAGGCTCCGCTGGCCGAACAGGTGCCCTGGGGCTCCTCTGGGGCACCCACAAGCCTTGCAGTGGCCAAGACTGGAAATGAGGGCACACGTGGGCGCACGGCTTAGCTTGGCTGGCTTGCTCGTTGCTGTGAGAAAGACAGGTCTTTCACCAGTTGTTCCTAATCTCAGATTTCCTTAAAACTCATCACCGTCTCATTGAATGCTTCAGGATTTCCTTCTAGAAGGGAACAGCCCTGCTGCTGCTGGACCATGTGCACATCGTCTGATGTCTGCCAAGTGGACAGCATCTATTAGATGCTCAGCATCTATTCCTCTTCATTGCATTGACCTCGGTCTCGCAGAGCCCAGATGACGGGTCTGGTTTGGTTTGGCGGTGCAGGCCTGAGGAGAGCACCCGGCCTGCAGCCCCCGTGGTGGGGCACCTGACACACTGCTGGGCTCTCGGTCATGGTGGCGGCAGTGCTTGTAGCTTCCCTTACAGTCTTCCCTCAGAGAAGGTGCAGAGGGTCACTTTATTATTTTTTTCCAACAGTAATAGGGGAAAACAAATAGAGAAGCTGACATACTTCTCTTAAGAGTGTAGAACAATGTCATTGCAGCCCAAACTCCAGCTCCTGGCTGTTGGCCAAGCCTGTGTTGAGGCTGGGAGGCGGGGGTGGGATGAAGCTGCTTTGCAGGTGGAGTCTGGCGGTGGGACCCTCAACTTGCCCTTCACCTGCTGAGTCCTCTGGGAGAGGAGTGGGCTTATTAGGCTGTGAATTCCTCTTCTCCGAGGTGAAGGCCTGGGGATGAGCTGACGCCGCGTCCCAGAACAGCAGTCACGATGCCGACGTCCCAGTCGAGCCTCAGGAAGGCAGGCCGGGGACGAGGACCCTGATTTGTTTCCTGCTGTTCCCAGCAGAGGTGGCACAGGGGAGGCTGTTCCCCTGTCCACTTGGGAAGGCTGGCCTTCCTTCCCAGCAAGGAGAGGCCTCTCGTCATAGCCACACTTCCCCTGCCCAGCTCTGAGAAGACGCATCACCAGCGCACGTTTTCTACACTCCTCCTCCCACTGGCAGCACCAAACTGTCTGAAAGCCCGCTCCTCTTGGGCAGAGTCACAAAGTCGGCTCTGAGGCTGCCCCCACCCTTCGGGAGATCTGAAAACATTCCCACCCATGCTTGCATGGCCCCGTGCGTGCTCACGGGCTGGTACAAACCAGAACTCCCCTGCACACACTGACGCAGGTCCAGCGTGTGCCCAGATGCGTGAGGGCCAGCCTTACCCATTAGTACTCTGGCCCTAATAAATGCTAAGACCTGGAAGAATGTCTGATCCCAATCCTGTCCCGCACCCCCTCCCAACTTTGCTTTGTTGACACCAATTTCCCGGGTGCCTAGAGGTGGGTTTCTTTTTTCCCCCTCTGAGAAGCAGCACCAAGAAGTAAAGAAGAGCAGAGCCTTTGGGAACCGTGGCCGGGGGCGGGGGGGCTACACGGGAGGCTGTTATTGTTGACAGTGGTGTTGTCATCATCGGCGTCTTCACTTATAGAGAGTCCGCTGTTATCAGGAACTCCAGGCCAGTTAGTAAGAGTGGAGGAGTGGAAGAGACAGCAAAGGGAGCGTTGTCATACAGTCACCTCACTTATTTGAAACCAACAAGATACACTTGCCCAGAGAAAGAGCATCATTTAGTGAGGGGGCCCCTGATCAGTGTCTCCTCCAGGGAGCATGTGCCTGGGAGGCTCGTGCAGAGGGTGGTGTGGCTCTGCTGTCGGCTAGTACCTCTCTCCCTGTAGGACTCTCGCCACCCTGAGTGTGACTCTGGTCTTTAAAGAGGGTGTTTTCAATACGACCCTGGCCTCTAACTTCATCCAGGCTGTTTCCTCTCTAGGGGAAAACTGGCCATGCCGGGCTTGTCCGTGGACAGCATGGTAGTGGGACATCTTTGGAGGGGTTCTCGAGGACCACTTATACTCTGATTTCACCTTACTTGCAGATACTTTGGAGTCTAACCTGACGTGAGCTACAAAATAGTGTCCTTTTCAGCGCATGAGCGGACTCACCATAACTGTGTGGACACAGAGTGCTTTTAAGGAAGACTTTTGGGGGTCAGTGGAGAATGATTTTCTGTTTTCCAAGTCCCAGAAAACTAAAGCTGGAGGCCTTCCTGGAGCGGCAGCGTTGGGGAGCCAGCCCCCAAGAGGCCCCAGTGACCCCGCACCTCCTGGCATTCATCCCCTCGTGCAGCTCTCTGTCACCCCAGGTCAGGCTGGCCCGTGTGGCCTGGAGAAATCAGCAGAAGCGATGTCACCTCCAAGGTTAGGTTATGAAAGGCTGCAACCTCCGTCTCAGACGGGCATCTCCTCTCTCTCACGTCACTCGCTTCAGGGGAAGCCGGGGCAAGTTGCAGAGCCCTGTGGCGAGGCCTGCATGGCAAGGACTGAGGCCAGTGACCCCTGAGTGAGCTGGGAAGCAGCTCCTCCCGCCCAGTCAAGCCTAAGCTGACAGCAGTGCCCCCACCAACGTCTTGGGGGCATCCTCCCAAGAGACCCAGAGCCAGACGCGCCCCCCCTCCCCGCCCCTCCACGCTGCCTCTGGATTCTTGACCCTCAGAAACTGCACAGAATAATACATATCTGTTGTTTTTAAGCCTCTGCATTTGGGGGTCATTTGTTACGCAGCAGTGGGTGACCAGCACACACAGGGCATCAGGGTCCCAGGCTGAATGGATCATCCACAGGCTCTCTGTTGTTCTTCAGCAAGCGCGGCCTCCCTCTCTGCCTCACTTCTCCCCTTGCGCCCATCTCCTCCAGTTTCCTTTCCTTTGTTTTTGTCTCACCTCAGCGAGCTTAAAAGTGAGGCTAGCCTGAGCCGGACTGAGCAGCAGGACACCCCCCAGGAGACGGCCTTGGACAGCAGCCTGAGCCACATCTGTAAGGTGAGCCCCACCCGTCCCTCTGCTCGCAGTCCACACCTATTCAGCATCCGGTTCAGTGAACACTGCTGAGCACCATCGCAGGCACCGTGCCGACGGCCAGGAGAGATGCCACAGAAGCCCGCGCCCACCACGCCTGCGCCTGCGCCTGCCCCTGACGACCCGAGGGGCCTCGACTCCAGACCTCACCATTTTTCTCAGTTCCTTCCCAGCGGGGCCCAGGGCTCACAGTGCCAGGGAGGCACCCCTGCCCTAGCGCTCTCTCTGCTCTCCAGTTCCTGATGCTGTGCGTGCTGGCCCAGCCAGGGGCCTACACCGATGGGAGCCTCTTGGGCCTGATTGAGCTGCTGTGCCGAGCCGGCTTGGACGTGGGGCTCCGCCTGCTGCCCAAGACCGACCTCCAGCAGCTCCTGCTTCTGCTCCTGGACAGCATCCAGGAGTGGCCGGGGAAGGTATGGCGGACCCCTGAGCCCGAGCCCAAGCCCCCAGCCTCACCGCGAATGCTCTCTCACGGCCCCTAGAGCGCCCCAGGTGGAGACAGCGCTGCTCCCTCCCTTACCTGGCCTCCACGACCCACCCTCTTACTCTCCAGATATCCCCCCCACCCCTACCCCCACCCCCCGCAGTGGGCTGGTAGGGAGGTCAGGGTGGAAGGCGGGCCACGCCCCCCCAGCCCGCCTTGATGCCCACTGTCCCCACAGCTCCGGCAGCTGTGCTGTGCCCTGAGCCGGGCATCTGATCACCACCACAACCTGCTGGCGCTTGTGCAGCTCTTCCTGGACGTGACGCCCCGGAGCAGGTGGGTGCTTCTCCACCTCTGTCTCCCCTGACCTGAGGCTTATCCCCGCGCCTGTGCTCAACCCCTGTGAGCGATCCACGGTTTGCCCCATCAGTCCCCACAGACCTCCCCCTCCCGCCCAATGTCAAAAACCCAGGAGAAAGAACTAAAAATACAGCTCACGAATGAGTTCATTACAAAGGGAAAAAAGCCTCATTTTCTTAACGCGGTCTTCTTAGCTAAACCGTCACCTCGTACAGTTAGCCTCAGACCTGCAGCATCCCCACCTGCCCTTCTTTGTGACTCCTCCCCAGTCCTCAGTGGAGGGAGGGTTCCTTCTGTCATTCAGACCTCAGCTGTGTGTTGTCTCTTGATCACTCCCCGCTCCCACCCCCCTCTCAAACTCTCCATTCATCATGCTGTTTTATTTTCTGGACAGTATTGATCTCTGCCAGAAGTTATCTTACTATTTGTTCCTTGTTCATGGCTGCCTCTCCTCCTTGTCGCTTCCAGGAGAGCAGATCTCTTATTGGGGTCACTGCCACATCACCCCACGTCCAGAACAGTGCCTGGCATGCTGTTGGCACTTCGTAAATTCTTTTCAAATGAACGAACGAGGTGAACAAACAAACTCAGCCCACAGGGAGATAAGACCCATTCGCTGCTGGACCTGCCCCAGTCTCTCCCCTCTCCCCTCCTTCCTTCTCCCACTTGAGGCCACAGCCGCAAGGAGTCCCTTGCCCTTCCCTGTGCAGACCTCTCCCCAGGTCCCCTCCTGTCCTCTCCAGCCCTCCGTCTGCAGCTCGTCCCACCTAGAATGACACCCCTTCCCACCCTTCCAACCAGACCTGTCCTGGACCCCCTCCAGGAAGACCCTTCACAGGTACCCACACAGTCACTCTCCACTGGGACCACCCTCCTGCAACTCCCTCCCCAGGGGAAGCTTCTGGGAGCAGGCTTGGGGTTCTGCTCAGACTGCTGTCCGCAGCAAACATCCTGAGCTCAACTTCAAGCCCAAGATGGGAAGCTCGATCTCTTTCCTATGCATCTGGCTGGAAGAGAGGAGGCCTTTCCACAGTCCTGAAAGGAAAGCTTTTGCTGTGTATTTGAAAGAACTGGGCTTCTCGAAGCTCTGTCTAAGACCTTTAGGTGATGCATGCGTCGGAAATGGCAGTCCTAGAGGGCTTTCCCGTCCCCACCTCATTTTCCCTGTTCATCCCGAAATCGTGTCCGTTCTGCCTTCCACATCCTAAATCTTGGCTTCTAGTTGCCTGTGTCAGCTCCACAAAAGCAGGGACCTCGTCTGGGTCACTTTAAATCAGCTACCTCCTTCCCGCCCCCTCCTGCTTTCATCTCACCATCTCTCACCTGGATGGTGGCAGTGGCATTCTGTCCCTGGCTCCTCCTTCAAAGGCTGTTTGCTCTGCAGGTACATGTGATTATCCCCTCTCTGCTTTGCCTTGCTTGCTGTCGCCTGCACGGCCAAGTGCAAACACCTTAGTTTGGTCTCCAAGGCCCCATGTGGTCCAGCCCCAGTTTCCCATTTGGTCCAACCAGGCCATGTAATTTGTATTTGTTCTGTGTACTTTTATATGTATATATATTTACATGTATGTAAATGTTTATAAATACAGGCAGACCGCATTTCACTGTGCTTCTTCGCTTTATTGCACTGCACAAATATTGTGGTTTTTTTTACAAATGAAGCTTTGTGGCAGCCCTGCATCGAGCAAGTCTGTCAGTGCCATTTTTCCAGCAGCATTTGCTCACTTCGTGTCTCTGTGTCACATTTCAGTAATTCTCAGAATATTGCAAACTTTTTCGTTATTAGGTTTGTGATGGTGGTCTGTGATCCGTGATCTTTGATGTTACTATTGTGAAAAGATTAGGACTCACTGAAGGCTCAGACGATGGTTAGCATTTTTTAACGAGGTGTTTTTTAATTAAGGTATATACACTGTTATTTCAGACGTAATGCTATTGCATACTTAATAGACTACAGTATAGTGTAAACATAACTTTTAAAAATTTTTTATTGAAGTATAGTTTATTTACAATGTTGTGGTTAATTTCTGCTGTACAGCAAAGTGATTCAGTTATACACATATATTTTCTTTTTCATAATCTTTTCTATTATGGTTTATCACAGGATATTGAATATAGTTCCTGTGTAGTAGTACCTTGTTGTTTATCCATTCTATATATAATAGTTTACATCTGCTAATCCCAAGCTCCCAATCCTTCCCTTTCCCACCCCTCCCCTTTGTCAACCACACGTCTGTTCTCTGTGTGTGAGTCAGGTTTTTTTGTGGATATGTTTATTTTGTAGATATGTTTTATAGATACGTATTTCAGATTTCACATGTAAGTGATATCATATGGTATTTGTTTTTCTCTTTCTGACCTACTTCACTTAGTATGATAATCTTTAGGTCCATCCATGTTGCTGCAAATGGCATGATTTTATTACTTTTTTAATGGCTGAGTAATATTCCATTGTATATATGTACCACATCTTCTTTACCGATTCCTCTGTCGATGGACATTTATATTGTTTCTATGTCTTGGCTATTGTAAATAGTGCTGCTGTGAACATAGGGGTGCATGTATCTTTTCGAATTATAGTTTTGTCTGGGTATATGCCCAGGAGTGGGATTGCTAGGTTACATGGTAGTTCTATTTTTAGTTTTTTGAGGAACCTCCATACCCTTTTCCATAGAGGCTGCAGCAACTTACCTTCCCACCACCCATGCAGGAGGGTTCCCTTTTCTCCACACCCTCTCCAGCATTTATTATTTGTAGACTTTTTAACGATGGCCGTTCTGACCAGTGTGAGGTGGTACCCCGTTGTAGTTCTGATTTGCATTTCTCTAGTAATTAGCGACGATGGGCATCTTTGCATGTGCCTCTTGGCCATCTGTATGTCTCCTTTGGAGATTCTTTGGAGAAATCTCTGTTTAGGTCTTCTGCCCGTTTTTCGATTGGGTTGTTTGTTTTTTTTGTTACTGCTAAACGGTAGGAGCCGTTTGTATATTTTGGAAATTAGGCCCTTGTCAGTCGCATCGCTTGCAAATATTTTCTCCCAGTCTGTAGGTTTAAACGCAACTTTTACATGCACTGGGAAATCAAAAAATTCATGTGACTTGCTTTATTGTAATACTTGCTTTATTGTGGTGGTCTGGAACCAAACTTGTAATATCTCCGAGGCGTGCCTGCACATATGTGTGTGTGTGTGTGAGATGAGCCTCATTCTTTTCCATAGCTGCATAGTATTCCCTAGTGTGCATGCAACCAGTCCCCTGTTCTGGAGATTTGTCCAATATACAAGCTTTGTGCATCTATCCAAATATTTCTATAAGATAAGTTCTTTGAAATTGCAGTCCTGGGCTTCCCTGGTGGTGCAGTGGTTGAGAGTCCGCCTGCCGATGCAGGGGACACAGTTCGTGCCCCGGTCTGGGAGGATCCCACATGCCGCGGAGCGGGTGGGCCCGTGAGCCATGGCCGCTGAGCCTGCGCGTCCGGAGCCTGTGCTCCGCAGCAGGAGAGGCCCCAACAGTGAGAGGCCCGCGTACCACAAAAAAAAAAAAAAAAAAAGAAATTCCAGTCCTAAAGTATGTATATATAAAATTTGGCCTCCACAAAAGAAGCTGCACTAATCAATAACAGACATGAAAATGCCTGTTTCTCCACATTCTCATTAACACCGTGTAGTCTCAATTTTGTTCTTAAGTTTTAATTAATCTGGTAAGTGAAAAATCTCTTCCTGTGGTTCTAATTTTCATTTCCCTGATTGCCAGTGAAATTGAGAATCTCTTCCTATGTTTATTGGCCTTTTGTGTTTCTCTTGGTGTAAATTACCTCTTGATATCTCGCCCATTTTTCTATCAGGTAATTTATCTTCTTCTTAATTATATTGATTTATAAGCAACTTATTACATTTTGGACACCGTGTTTTCTCCTAAGTCTGTAAATTGTCCTTTTTAAAACTTTGTGTATATCCTTCCGTGAACTGATTTTTTTTCCCTTTTTCAATAAACTTTTTTTTTTTAATTTATTTTTGGCTCTGTTGGGTCTTTGTTGCTGCATGCAGGCTTTCTCTAGTTGCGGCGAGCGGGAGCCACTCTTCGTTGCAGTGCGCGGGCTTCACATTGCGGTGGCTTCTCTTGTTGTGGAGCACAGGCTTCAGGCACGTGGGCTTCAGTAGTTGTGGCATGCGGGCTCAGTAGTTGTGGCTTGCGGGCTCTAGAGTGCAGGCTCAGTAGTTGTGGCGCACGAGATCAGTTGCTCTGCGGCATGTGTGATCTTCCCGGACCAGGGCTCGAACCCGTGTCCCCTGCATTGGCAGGAGGATTCTTAACCACTGAGCCACCAGGGAAGTCCCTTCAATAAACTTTTAATTTCAGAATAGATTTAGATTCACAGAAAAGGTACATGGATAGTACAGAGAGTTGATTGTAATTGAATCTTTCTATCTTGAAAAGGAAGGCCTTCCCCACCCCCAAGAGCATAAAAATATTGTGTTCTCATTTCTTTCAGTACTTACATAACTTTGTTTCTCTTGGCTCTTAATCCCATCTGGAATCTCTTTTTTGTGGGTATGAGACAGAGATCTAACTTGATTTTTTCCACCCCCAAAGAGCCAGTGACCCAACACCAATTTTCTTCTGTCTTAGTAATCCATCATTCCCCAACAGATTTGAAACTACCTGTGTCATATCCTAAATTTATGACATTGTTCATCTGTTAGCCAAACTGTGATATCAGGAATCAGTGTCTTTCCGAGGGTATCTTTCTTATAGCTCGAGGGCCCCCGGCAGATGCTCCTTAAATGCTCATAGTGAATATAATGGACCGGCCTCACCTGCTTTCAAACAGACACCAACTAGGGTAAAACCTCCTGCCGAGACCCGTTGCTGGGAAAGAGGGCTCGTCACAGGGATGGAGGGTATGCATTCATTTACTTAGAAATTTCATTTCTTTTTCTACATAGATAAAGCCCTCAGAACAAAATTCAAAAGGCACCAAGGGGCACCTCTTGAACCCCCACCCCTCCCCCTCCCCCGTGCCTGTACCACCTAGCCTTGTCCCCAGTTCTCATCTGTGCTTCTGGCTTGTCCTCGCCGCCCTTCTTTCCACTTCAGCGTAGGTTTTGGCAGCTGTTCCAAACTGGACCGGAAAGAGCTTCTAATGCTTTTTCACAGCTGCACTGTATTCACTGTGCTCTTTAGTTAGCTGCCCCCTCCACAGCGTCCCCGTGGTGGTGGCCTTGTTCTCCCCTTGCTGGTGGCTGCCCCACTGGGCTCAGTGCCCAGACTGACCCCAGGAAGGAGGGCGTGTTGTTGTACGATGGGCTGCCACTTTCTTCGTCTGCCTGCCTGCCGACTGGTTAAGCACAGAGCGAGAACCCCCGCCAACACGGGTGTGATGCCCGCCCCCCCTCCCCACCTGGTTGACCAAGACTTCAAGGGATGCACTGTAAGGCGAAGTTGAGCGTAACCGTGAAAAATCAAAGTACAGACTAGAGCAAAGCACCTGAAATGGGGCCAATGGGAAGAGGAGGCTCTTGGAGGAAAGTCTGTCTTGGGACTCTGCCCCTCTGGGGTGGCTCCAGGAGCTGCTAGGGAGAGCGCATGTCTGCGCAAGCCCCTGCGGCAGCTCCCACGGGCCCTTTCGGGAGGGAGCTGCCACTGAAAGCTGATGTTCCCAGGCTCGGGACCCTCCTTCACCGCCTGCGAAAGTTTATTAAATGTCCCACGGGTGCTGCCTCACCGTGGCCCTGGAAGTAGAGGGGAAGTGACACCAGCTTAAGCGGATTCCTGGTCACGAGGGAGGAGCAGGCAGCCCTGGGAGAAAGCAGCCTTCAAAGTCACCAGGTGTTTGCCCCAGGGATGAGAGTAGTGACAGGTGCGGGCACACCAGAGCTCCCCGGAGCCCTCCTCGCTTCCCTCTGGGTTCCACGCTGCCGCCCTGGGTGGGCAGAGGGTCCGTGCAAGGCCCCGGACCGGTTCATCTTCTCCCAGCCCATCAGCCTCTTCCGGCTTCATTTCCTGGGTCCCTCGCTCCACTGTTACCTCCCTTCCTGCGTGTTCTTCAGATCTGCCCACCCTGAAAACTGCATGGCCACGTGGCGTGGTGCTACCACATTCCCTGGTTCCCCCCCCCCTCGGCCCCTGACCCCTTCAGGCTGCCCAGGAGCCGCCCTGAGTTGCCAGCCAGCCTCCTGGGGGCCCTCAGCAGATTCCAGGCTCCACCAGGCTTCCTGCTGGAGACACCTCTGCCCTCCCAGCAAAGAGCGGGGCCCCTTCTCTCTCCACAGGATGACTGCTGCCCCCGCACACACGCCCCGTGGACCCACAGCTCTCACCCCCGCCTTTCCTCCTGATCCCTCCTCCACATTCAGGATCTCAACAGTCCTGCCTTTTCCAGAACCTTCCTTCTGCACCATCCTTGCTCGTCCTTATACCTTCAGCTTTTTATTCTCTACTGGCTCTTTCTGTCAGCAAAGAAATGTGCTCTGTGTGTCTCCTACTTTCAAACGGCAGTTCCATCTCCACCCACCCCTTCCTGCAGCTCCTGCTGCCGTCCAGGCTCTCCACCCCCAGCTCTCTCCTTCTCCTTGTCCAAACCCTGCCCACCCTGGACACGGGGGTTCTTCAGAGCTCAGAGTGTCTCAGAGGGAGTTCTCACCTGAGAAAAGAGACAATCAGGCCTCTGGAGACGGACAAGTCCAGAACATTCTAGAAGGAGTCCACCAAGGCCCCAGACCCTCAAGATTTCAGAAGGGTTCAAAATCTGGAGGAACAAGAGGCAAGAGGAAAGTCATGTCCAGGGGTCAAGGGACCACGGCTGGAGCTGGGAGGACGGCCGAGGGTCCCCCTGCTCCTCCCTCGTGACCGGGCTGGTGGCTGAGCAGACGCTCGCTCCCCTTTATGAGTGGCTGTGGGGGGGCGGGGGGCTGTGGGAGTAGAGGCGCCAGCCCAGTCCTCCTAAAGCGCTCTGTCACCAGTGACCTAATGGCCTGTCCTCGTGCGCAAGCTTCCCATTTTCGCCTTGGCTGGCTGCACGGTGTCGTTTTCCTGGTACCCTCCCCTCCTCAGGCCCCTCCCCCTCAGGCGCCATCCTCGGTGGCCCCGCCGCTTCTCCCCGAGCTTTGGTTGGCCTCAGGGTCCTGCCCCAGCCTCTCCTCTCTGGTCCCTTGGCACAGCCTCGGGGGGCTTTCTGGGCGGGGCTCTGTCCACACTGCCCCCTTGCAGGACTCGCGTGCCTCTCCCCAGCTGCTGGGAGCTTCGAGCTTGCCTCTGCGGGAGGTTGGCTGGGCCCCTTCCTTGGGAGCAGCCCGGGGCTGGGGGTACAAAGGGCTGCCGCTGCCTCAACCCTGCATGTCTCTGAGAGACGGGGACCCTGCCAGCTCCAGAGCCCCTTGCGGGGTCGGCTGAGGTCTTTGCGGTGACTGCATCGCAGCCTGGCTTGCCCCCGGCCCAGACCTGCTTCCTCCACGCCCCTGATAGGAGTGATGCCAAGAGCACCCTTATACCCCGCTCCTGCCATAAATTCCATGCACACTCATCTCCGTTTCGGAGTCCAGCTCCTTGGGACTCCACCCAGGACCCCATCTCAGCCACTTCCATGGCTTCAACCCCAACTTCGCGCCAGGGGCTCCCGAGTCAATACCTCTGGCCAGACTTTTCTGCTCAGCACCAGATCCGAGTGGGAAGTATTTCAAATTCAGCACATGTGAAACAGAAGTCACTGTCTTCCAAGGGGGACCACCTCCTCCTGTCTTCCATGGCCCTGTGATGGCATCTGCCCATGGCCTGAATCCTGGGGGCGGGGTGGTCTGTGGGCACCTTCTGTCCCTTCAGGCGTCCCCATCTCCCACGACAGTTACCTCTCCACATCACCCTCCGGTGCCACGGCGGCTCAGGCTCTCAGGACAGCAGCCCTGGACGCCTGCCAGGGAGCCAGAGCTGGCTCCTTCCAGGCTCTCTCCCGTGTGACCCATCCCCACTGTGTCCAGCGGTGGCCTCTTCCTTCTAATGCACATCTGGCCCTGTCACTCCTCTGTTTAAAATCCTTCAGGCTTCTATGCTCAGGATGAAATTCAAACAGCACAGCCTGGTGTACGAGGGCTTTCGTGCCTACTTTCCCAAGCCTGCCTTCTCCCCGCCACGTCCCCGCACAGGCTTCCGCACTCCAGCTATATCCCGAAACTGTGCGGCTCCCCAAACCCGTGATGAGCGTTTGTCTTGAACTTTTCAACGTCTGTTCCCTCTTCCTAGAGAAGCCTCTTCCCCTATCTTCTTCCTCCTCTTTGCCTGGTTGACATTTCCTCACCCCCAAGACTAGGCTCAGATGAGGCATCTCCTCTTCGGAGAGACCTCCGGATGCAGAGCCCTGGTTGTTGTTGCCCCTTGCTGACCCCTTGGGCTGTGAGTGCCGTGAGGGCAAGAGCTGTGACTTTGCTCGCTGGGTCCTTGGACCCTGGCACGGAGGAGGGGCTTGGAGAGCATGCTTGTGGAGTGCTTGCTTCTGGAGGGCAGATTTCAAAACGAGTAGAGAGAGTGAGAGCTTTTTAGTAGCAGATTCCAAAAAGAAAAATGGTTCAGGGGGGCTAGAGAGATCCTGCAATAAAACTTTGAACGTGGTTTGCAAATGGACCCAATGAGGAAAAATACAGGAAGTATCTAGAGGTGCAGGGGCTGCACTCAGAGCTCATGCATGATCTCTGATCTTGAAAGATATGGAAGAGGGAAAGAAAGGGACATGAGCAAGGCAAATGGAGAAACAGCACGGACCAGTGACAGTATTGGTGGGAAAAGCTAAGGCCCGTAGAAGGGGCTTCTGTGTAATTTTTCCTTTTTTTTTTTTTTTTCTTTTGGCCACACCACGAGGTATGTGGGATCTTAGTTCCCCGACCAGGGGTGGAACCTATGTTCCCTGCAGTGGAAGCGCGGAGTCCTAACCACTGGACTGCCAGGGAAGTCCCCTGTGTAGTTATTTTTGAAGTGAGGAGTGCTGTTCTGGGCTGGTGGGGAAACGTTAACACTGATGAAGAGAGAACAACACTACGTAATTCCTGTTTTGCTTCTGTCTTCCTTGTCGAGGAGCATAATTTTTCATCTGGACTCAAATATTGATCAAAGGGGATTGCAGCCTAAGATATGGGGGGAGACAGTAGGACAGCATCCAGCTGTGTGAAATGAGTTGAGGTCCCCTCCCGCAAAAGGATGTCTCAAGTCTGTCCTGGGCGACGTGCAGGTGGAGTGCCCTCACTCTGCAGAGACCTGGGGGGGGGGGGGTGCGGGAGCTCCCGGGGCATGGGGAGGGAGGGTGCAGAAGGTGCTTTCTTCACTCAGTGCTGCGGGCTTGATGTGTCCCTCAACAGAACTCCCCAGGGGATAGCTTGTGAGCACATACATAGAAAAGGAAGCGCTGCTTTCTAGGATTCCTAAGAATAAATCATACCAGACTAGCCTCATTTCGTTTTTGACAGGCTAACCAGAAGGGTACTCTGGAGAAGGCTGTCTGGGTTTTGTAGGGCCTTTGACGGAAACGATCATCGTATCTTGTGACAACATAAAGAAACGTGGGCTGAGCGATGTCAACTTAGATGGGCTCGTCACCCAGAAGTGCTGCTAGCCATCAGAATTGGCCTGGAGGGCAGGCCCAGGCGGCCACCCAGAGTTCCGTCTTCACTGACAGGTTGGCCAGCGCAGACCCTGGGTCTTGGACGAGGCCATTAATAGAACAATGGTCAAGTTCACACATAACATAAATGTAACTGACAGCAAATTGAAGATGCCGGAACATCTCAGCAGACCATAATGATGGGCTGAGTGGGAAAGAGAGGCCCAGCTGCACAATTAAGAACAGGATCTGGGAAATGGGATTTGACGGCCAGACGTGTGAACTAACTTTGGGCCCAATCTGTCAACGGCTTAGCATCTCGAGGCTGCCCCTAAAATGAGTGTCAGCCTCAGCTCTGAGCGCCTCACTTGACGGGTATGTCAGCAACCCTGAGGCACTTCATAAGAACCAACCCAGAATGGCAAAAAGATTCCAAAGGATAGAAAAGAGTAGCTGTTGCACTGGGGGAGGGGTAGCCATGGGAAGTTCGGCGACTTCCTTCAAGTACACGAAGGCCCTAATTAAACGGACGGATATGTGGTACCAGGACATGAGACAGGGTGACTTTTAAGGTATCTTAAGTGTAGTGGTCTGTGGGTTTCCTCATAATACCAGAGAGAGAGGGAGGGAGGGAGGGAGGAAGGGAGATGGGAGGAGGGAAGTTGGTTGTGATCGTCTACATGAACTTTATTTACTGAGCAGTAGTAACCTTTTTATTTGGTTATACTATGCATGCAGGAGAGGACACATTAGAGGTGGACACTGTACACTTTGCCAGGCGTCTGTGCAACCACCACTGCATCACAGGCCAGAATGTCACCTGCTCCCCAGAAGGACCCTGGGCCCCTCCCAGGCATTCCCTCTGCAAAGAAAACCGCTTCCCCAGCTTCTCTCCCGTAGGTGTGTGGTGCCGGGCTTTGAACATGGGTACCGGTGGGACCGGTAGATGGCTCCTTCACGTTGCCTGGTGGGACCCCACCGTGTGGATCTGAGGCTGTCTGAATCCCACCGTCTCTTCCTGTCTGCACTGTGTGTGCCCACACTTGTGAGTGTCCCAGCGGGTGTGGGGATGACTGGGCAGACGGCCGGAGAGTTTACCCTGACCTCTGAGCCCAGCTCCTTGTTCTTCCTGCCCAGGTGGCACATGCTCACGTGCAAGATAGGAGACTCCAGGGAAGGGCTGAGGGGCGGGTGGCATGAGAGGCGGTCGTGATGCCTGAGAGGCGGCGTGGACAGCCCGGGAGCGGCAAGCCGGGCAGACGCCCTGGGGCAGGGTGTTGGGCGGCATTTCCATGGCGGAACAGGCCGCTGCCGTTGCTTCCTGAGCTGCCCTAGAGACATGGAAAAGGCCGTTCACGCCTTTGGCCAGATGCCTGGTGGCCTCTTAGAGTAGTTCAACCTCAGCAGAGCCCAGTTCCCCTCCAGAGGGACTGCGGTGACCTGTGTGGTTGTCCTGACACCCTGATGGCCCGAGCTGGCAGGTGCCTTTGCGGTCCTCAGAGCACCCACAGGCTGCCCCTTGCAGGAGCTGGAGGCTGGAGGCTGGGGAGCAGAGCGCCTGCGCTCCACTTCCCGGCTCTGCTGTTGGTTTGGAAAAGTCATTTCCCCATTTCCCAGCGCCTGAGGCCCTCTGAGAGCTGATCCGGTGTCCTGGTCTTACAGCGGCCCGTCAGGGTGGCGGGGCAGGACTGAGGCAGAGGCCTGGCCTGGTGTGATTTCAGAGGGCTGGAGCCTGTTGCCTTATATGACACTGGCTGGCATGGCTCCAGTGGCTTCTGCATCCTCCTGTGTTCGCCTGGTTTGAGTTCCGGGGGGGCCTCGCGGGTGGGCTTGGGCAGCTTCTGGGGGAGGACGGCCCGGGGCCAACCTCAGCCGGGCCACGGGCCCCCCTGCTTGCCCCCTGCACAGTGTGGGTGGTGTTTGGGGTGAGTCTTTGCTCCTTCCCCTCTGTAGAGTAAGTTCTCAGTGTGGAATGAAAAAGTGGTCCTGTTGCCTCTCCCTGTGTCCCAGTGGGAGCTGAGAGGGCAGGGGACTGTGTGTAGAAGGCAGGGAGGGCGGTCAGGATGAAAGGCAGTGGGCAGGCGGGGAGCGCGCCGCCCTCAGATGTGGTTTCTTTTCATCCACTCGCCCCCTCGGCGCTCCTTCTGATGCTTGCCTTCTATTTCTTTCTGGACAGCAGCTCTGTCCTGACCCACCCGGCCCACCTCTTCCCTTCTGGAACCACCCCCAGCTCTGCTTTGCCGGCCTGCCAGCACCCCACCCCCAGGTCGGCCACTCCGCACCCGCTGCGGGTAACAGCGCTCCCCAAGGCCCGGGTTTGGATTAATGAAGCCCAGATGCTGGACTGGGGACTCCGGCTGCAAGTTCTCGCGTTGGAGCAGCAGCTCGGCTTGGAGGGGCCGTCTACCTCCCCCCGCCTGCCCCCTCCCCTTGCTCCTGGCCCAGCTGCTGCTGGGGCTCCCGGGGAACAGCTGGAGAGCAGGTTCTGGCGGTGGGAGCCCAGGGAGATACGCGGGTGGGGCGCCGGATGAGGGCTCCCGTGTTCTGTCCCGTGACGCAGTCCAGATGGGGCTGCCTCTCCCCAGGACTCGGAGGGTGGGTGGGAAAGCTGGGGCGCTCTGCAGAAAGGGAACCGAGGTCACCGGTCCAGAATGGAAGGGGATGGCCGGCCCCTCCCAGGGTGGCCAGATAAAATACAAAGATCACATGGGAGAAACTCAGGCTAAAAAAAATTGTTCTTTATCTATAGGAAGTTCAAATTTAACTGGCATCCTGTATTTTTATTGGCTAAGTCAGGCAGTCCTTACCACCCCCCAGCTGAACTTCTTCTTTAAGTAATAGTTTTATTGGACTGCCACATACAAACAGAACACAGACCGTAAGTGTGTGCTCAGTGGGTTTCCACAAGTCGAACACATGTAAAACCAGCACCCAGATCAAGAAATGAGGGAATTCCCTGGTGGCCCAGTGGTTAGGACGCGGCGCTTCCACTGCCAGGGCCCAGGTTCAGTCCCTGGTTGGGGAACTAAGGTTCCCACGAGCCACATGGTGCGGCCGAATGAAAAGAAAAAGAAGAAGAAGAAATGAGACGTGAGCAGAGCCTGCCCGCCACCCGACCCCTGCCACGTATCCCCGTTTCTGTACTTAGTGTAAGTGAAATCATACACGTGTGTTCTGTTGGAACTGGCTTCTCTCACACAGCCCTGTGAGGCTCCCCCGTGCTGCCGGATGGAGTCGTGGCTCATCCGTAATCGTTCCGCGTGGGCTTGAGATGCGTGAGTGGAGCCCAGTCCCTCTCTCCATTCTAGTGGCGGATCGGTGCTGCTCGTGCCCCTCTCTTTTCTCGTACGCCGTACGTGTGTGCCCGGGATTAGGACTGCCGGGCCGTGGGGCGGGCACACGAACATCGTTATCTTTAGTAGGTCTCGCCAGGCAGTTGGCCGAGGTAGGTGTATGCATCCGTGTCCCTGCCGGCTGTGTGGGAGCGTCTCCCCTCTTTCTCGTGTTTACCCTTCTAATATGTGATGCTGCTGTCTGATGCTGCGTTTTTCCCTTTTTTTTTAATCAAGAGCCTCTTGCCTTGTTGATTTCTCTGATTTTCTTGAATAAGATCAACAAGGCCCCTGCTTCAGGTACCACCTACCCTCCTGGCTTGGAGAAGGCCATTCCCACCTCCGTTCCCCACCAACTGGGAGCCCCTCCTGCACCCACGTGAGGCCATGGCAGCCACAGGCCCTGGGGAAGTTGCAGGGGCGCCTTCAGCACCGCTCAGGCGGGGCTCAGTCCTGCTTCCCCCAGGTACTTCCTTAGGGAAACATCATTTCCGAGGGCTGCCTGTCCCCGATGTCCTGTCCTTCGTTTCCCCGTGGGGTCGTCCCAAGGATGGGGGTAGGGGCGCCCGTGGGGACCCTCCAGCAGTGTTGTTACCAGAGAGCATTTCTCCTCTATGGAGCCGCTTCCAGCCCACCTGGTGTCCTTCGTGTTCCTTCAGTTTCCGCCGGCTTCAGAACCTCTCCTTTGCTTCCCCTGGTGGTGGCTTTCCGCGGGAATCAGCGACTGTGGGCCACATCAGAGTCCGTGCCAGGGGCTGCCTTCTGCTGTCCATGGGGGCAACAAGTGTGTGAAGCCTCGAGGAGGATGTAACCCTCCACCCCTTCTCGCATCGCCCCTCTCCAGCCTCTCCTGGCCACTGCCACCCCTAGCCCTGTCCTCTAGTCTCTGCTTCCCTCCTCTCTTCTTTTTACTCGCTCCAGCCCTCAAGGACCCATGAAAATCAGAGCCACAAACGTTAGCGTCTAAAATCCCCATTAGAGGTCTTTACTCCTGAAGAGTGGAGACACCAGCTCCATCCTGAGTGAATCAGTTAGGACTGTTTGGCGCTAGACTTAGGAGCCCAGCTCAGACTGACTGAAGAAGCCAAAGGGACTTCATCAGCTGAGCCAACCAACCCACTGACCGCACGGGTCCGGGGGCCGGAGGCTTCAGGCAGGGCAGGCTCTGGGTGTTGTCAGGGCTCTATCTCTGCTTGTTGCATTCTCCAGACTGCCCCACAAAGAGGCAGGATGGCCACCAGCGACAGCAGGGTCACCTCCCACCTGATCAGTGGTCCTGCTGGAAAGGCACACGCTCTACTGGTAGCTCCAGCCAAGACCCCGAGGCCACCTCTCAGTGGCTCAAACACAGGGACTGATGGGCCAGGCCTGGCTCACGGGCCCACCCTGGCAGCCGGGATTTGGGCCGGGTGTGGTGGGTGAGGGTTTCTCCAAAAGAAAGTCACTGGATGCTGGCTGAAAAACACAAGAACAAAACCTGGCCTCACCAAGCCCCGGTCACCCACCTTCCACCAGCCTGCATGGGCTGAAAGCTCATGATGCTGCAAGGGAAAGAAAAGGCGACGGTCTGTGCGAAGGAGGTTGAACGGTCCCGATCTCTGTGTAGCACAAATATATAGAGGAAAAAACTAAGCCGGTAAATACCACTATGCGAGCCTCTGAAGTTACCACTTCTTTTAAAAAATAACTTTTTTCTTTTTGCTTATTTTTAAACTTGCCCAGCTTGCATGTTTTATTACTTCTAAAATAAATAATAAACGCTATAAACCAAAGGAGAAAGCCAAAGTTCCCTACGTGGCTCTCCCCTGTTCACGTCTCGGTGTGTGTCCTGCCCCTCCTTGCACCCACCCTGGGGACTTCAATCCCCCCGCCCCAGGGTGGTACACCCCCTCAGTCTCTCTCGCCCCTTCTCTCACAGGCAGCTTCGACGCCAGCTCAGCCTCGTGATCATTGCCCGGCTGCTGGACCAGCAAGGGACGCTCCCTCTCTGGCAAGAGAAGGCCCAGGTGAGTCTCTGCCTCAGCATCCGCTGGGGAAGCCCGGCCGGCTCCTCCCGCTTCTTTTCCCGAAGGTTGGGAGCCTCAGGCCGGCGAAGTCCAGGTGAGTCTGAATTTTCTGCTCACATCCTTGCATTCGACGGTTACTTTTTGCACGCCTACTCTGTGCTCGGCCCTGAGGATAGAGCAGTCAGCTGGGAGCAGGTATTACTTTTTCAAAATATTGCGGTAAAATATACGTAACATAAAATTTACCATTTTAACTTTTTTTTTTTACCATCTTAACAATTCTGAGGGCAGAGTTCTGACCGTTTTGAAGTGTGCAGTTCCACAGTCTTGTGCAACCGCTGCCACCATCCACCTCCAGAACTGTTTCATCCTCCCGGACAGAAAGTCTGAATTCGCTGAACACAACTCCCATTCCCTCCTCCCCAGCCCCTGCTTATATAATTTTTTATAGGTGGAAAAACAACAAAGGTGAAAACGAACACTACTAAATTAACACTGCTCGCCCCCAGTGACCCTTCTGCCCCATGTCAGGCATTCTTGGGGCAGCAGGGGAGGAAGTACCTTCTTTCCTCCACCCTCTGCTCTCCAAAGAGCTCCGACTGCAGCCTCCTTGCAGCTCAGAGAGCAGTAGTTCAGGGGCCCTGGGGGCAGCATGGGTCACAGCCAGCCCGAGGGTGGGTGGCAGGGGGCTTGAGAATGCTCTCACCGGCCTCCCCCCACCCCAAGGGTCTCCCTGGAACCCCAGAGGAGCTGCTGGGTGCAGCTGAGCCGTCTAGTTCTAGCACGAGACAGGCAAGGCAGTCCCGGCGAAAGGCTGCGTCTCTAGTCACTGGAGGTCCACGGGGCAAGCCCGCGGCCAGAGCGCTGAGAGGATGTTCTGGACGCTCCTGGGGCTGGTGGGCTGAGTCTGAGAGGCCACGATCGCAGGGCGGGAGCTCAGAAAGGCGACCGCTTGGGTTGGCTCATCTAAGCAGGCCCGGCCTGGCTGTGCCCCGGCTGCCCCCTCGGCCTTCCATGCTTTCCCCAAGACTTAGGACGGCGTGAGTGTCTTCTCACCCCAGTTCCAGCTGAAGTGTCACCTTCCGCAGGAGGCCTTTGCTGACCACCCAGTCCAAAAAGTGCCCTGGCATCACACACACACACACACACACACACACACACACAGCATCAGCAGCTCCTTGAGTGCAGGGACCAAATGGTTTCTGCTCACTACTGCCCGTCAGCTCCTAGCACAGTACCTGACACACACAGGACCTCAGCACACACGTGTGGGCTGAAGGAACCCAAGGTTGAGTTCCCGGGTGTGCAAAGGAAGGTTCCCCAGGCAGAGACCTCGGGAGGGCAGGAGGGGAGGGTGGCCTGCTCAGGGGTCACTTCACAAAGCTGAGAGCCTGATGACAGAACATCTCTGCGAGAAAGAGAACAGAGGGGCCAAATGGTTAGGGGCGGGGCAGGCAGAGATGCACCAGCGAGGACAAGACAGAGTGATCCCAGGAGGCTCCCGGGGTGGGGGCAGCCTGGTAGACAGGCTTTGGTGTTGACCGGAGTGTGGCCACCGAGCTCCTCGGAGAACCCAACACATGTCAGCAGAGCGGAGGTGAGAGGCCAGAGTGTCGAGATCAGGA
The DNA here is from genome assembly GCF_011762595.2 of Tursiops truncatus. Lineage (NCBI taxonomy): Eukaryota > Metazoa > Chordata > Mammalia > Artiodactyla > Delphinidae > Tursiops > Tursiops truncatus. The sequence continues at coordinate 8,702,856 of NC_047047.1, forward strand.
AAGGCAGGACTGGCTGCACGTGGTGGGTGGGGGTAGCCGCTGTCCATCCGGCAGCGCTTGTCAGTGATCAGGAAAACACAGGCTGGCTCGAGCATGAGGGTCAGTTCAAGGCTTGGGGTTTTGTTTTGATTTGTTTTTTATTAGCCAGAGCCTACGCGGGGAGAGTGCGGGGAGCGTGATGAGGGCCAGAGAGTGGCGAGGGGAGTGGTGCTGGGGAAGAGCTGGGTGGTCTGGCCTGCCGGGGACCTGGAGGGGAGGCGAGTGAGCGGGGCTGGTGGGGGCGGGGCGGGAGGATGCCTCCCCCAGGGAGAGCTGGCCTGGGAGCTCTCAGTCCGTCTGGCGCGGAGTCCAGCCCTGCCCTTGTGGGTCCCAGCTCCAGGGCCGTCCCACCACACCTGTCACCCACCTGCCCGCGTGCCTGCCGTGCGTTCGTGAGACCCCAGCCTAGCGCCTCCTGTGTGCCAGGCTCTGCACCGGGAGACGACCTCGGAGGAGAGGATGTGAGCGTGAGAGAGGCAGGCCGAGGGCCCCGTGACTGACTCTGCCCGAGGGCAGCGAAGTGGCTTCCAGAGCCGTCCCGAGCCAGGTCTCGAAGGGCGCGTCAGTGCTCGTGCCGCAGGAAGGAGAGAGGCGGCAGGCGGGCCAGGCAAAGCTGCGCCAGACCCGCGGCGGCTGGAGAGGCAGACGGGCAGCTCGAGCCTGCCCGCTGTCCTCCTGATGTGCTTCCCCGTCCCCACTGCAAGCCCGCGGCCGCTGCACGGCCTCCTGCCAGGTCTCTGGGCCGCAGGCGCTCCCCTTTCCAGTCAGGCCTGCCGGGCGGCTCCTTATGAGACACGCCTTCAGAGGGCCACCTTGGCCCTGCAGCCGCCCACGTCAAGCCCCCACGCCCCGCTTTCCCCACAGCTCCTCGACCACGTGGCTGCCTGGGCCCTCCTCGCGGGCCAGCCCAGCCACCCTCTGCACGTGGCTCTGTGCCTGGAGCACTTTTTCCTTTCCACCCGTTACATCCCACCCGAAGTGGTGGCTCTAACGTGCTGCAGAGCATGACTGAGCCCCGGTGCGGGACAGATGGGGAAATGGAGGCAGGCATGGTTAGGAGACTTCTCAGGGTCACATAGTGGGAAAGCCGTGGAGCCAGGATGCAAACCCAGGTGCCTGGGACCCCTGCAGTGTGCCGTCTCTGCTTCTCCAGCCCCTTCCTTGGATCCTGTTGTGGTGACGGCCTGGACCACACCTGCTGCTTCAGCTGAGGTGCCCGGCTGGTCCCTTGAGCTTTGGTCCTGGCTGGCAGATAGGAGGACAAGGGCCGGCCCTTCCTTCATCCATGCATAAGTGCTTGATAAACCTTAGCAATTGATTTACCGTGAAGGGGACTTCAGTGGTTGAGAATTGGCTCGTTGAAGGAGAGGATCTGGGGTGAGTGCCCAGGCAGCGGGTTCTCAGGGCACCACTGGGCAGGAGGAGTCCCTGATGCCTGGATCGCTTGGTTCTCCATCTCAGACTGCAGCCGGAGGCCCCAGGAGCAGGTGCTGAAGAACTGAATTTGAGAGACAGGACTTCTGTAGGTGGTCGAGATGCAGCAGCCCCAAGGCTTGCATCTTCCAGGAGAGCCTCAGGTTCAAACTGCTTCCTTCGTGGTGTTCCTGCAGATCATGGGAATATCCCAGAAACAGCAGGGTTTTGGCCCCAAGGCACTAGTGTGCTCCAGACACGGCTCAGGGCACTGAAGATACAACCCTGAACAGCGTTCGTTCAGTCTCCTCCCCTCATGAAACTCAGCGGAGACAGACACAGGCACCAAGAGAGAAGTAAATCTTTGGCATTCCAGATGGTGATAAGTGCTATGGAGAAAAATAATGCCAGATAAAGAGGAGGAGGAGTGTTGGGGGGATGCTGTTTTATAGGGGTGAACAGAGAAGGGGACATTTGAGCACCGACCTAAAGGAGCCACGCAGGTTTCTTGGGGAAAAGCATTCCGGGCAGAGGGAACAGCCGGTGCAAAGGCACTGGGGCAGGCAAAGGCCTCTCAGGTTGGAGGCAAAAGGAGAGGCTGGTGTGGCTGGAGCAGAGGGCTGAGGGTGGGTAGGAGGAGCTGAGGTCAGAGGTAAGTGGGGACTCAGGTGGGGGCTTGACTTTCATGCCAAAGTGGAGAGCCACTGGAAGGTTTTGATTAAGAGGAGGGACATAATCTGATTTTTAAATTTTTTTACAATTACACTGGCTGCTGTGTTGAGACTAGACTGTTGCGGGCGGAAGGAGGCAATTGCAGTAATCCTGGCAACAGCTGATGGTGGTTTGGCCTGAGGAGCTGGCGGCGCACGCAGGTGGCGAGCAGTGGTGAGATTCTAGGTGTATTTCCCAAGTACAGCCAGCAGGATGTGGAATGGGAGAGAAAGGAGGCGAGGAGGCCTCCAAGACCTATGCAGCTGGCAGAATGGAGAAGCCCTTTACCGAGACAGGCAAGACACAGGTGGAACAGGTTTGGAGAGAAATCGGGAGTTCGTTTCTTATCCCAGGCCACCTCTTACAACACAGCAAGCCTGCTTTGTCAAGCCACGCCTTCCAGTTTGGAGATTGGAAAACACGAGCTTCAAATGGCCAAAACCAAGGGAGACAGAGTTTTGCATCTACTATGGAAAGGCCAGCTGCAGACCTGACCTGCTATTCGTTCATTTGCTCATTTAACAAATGCTTATTAAGCATATACAATAGTTCCTGCTATCCGCGGGGGATACAGTCCAAGATGTCTAGTGAGTGCCTGAAATGATGGATAGTACTGAAACCTATATATGCTATGTTTTTTTTCCTGTACATACCTACCAATGATAAAGTTTAATTTATAAATTAGGCACAGTAAAAGATTAATAACAATAATAATGAAATAGAACAATTATAACAATATACTGCAATAAAAGCTACGTGAGTGTGGTCTCTCCCCATCAAAATATCTTATTGTATAAACTGGATGCCTTTTTCATCATAACTAAGCCCTTATCGTGCACTGTGGCCATAACTTTTACATTTTGAGATGCAGTAGCAAAACCAGCATGGGTTTCTTTTTCCTTCTTCGCAATTTCACGGATCGGAGATTTGTTCTTACTGTAGATCTTAGCAACCTCAGCATGTGATTTTTTTCCCTTCCTTCTAAAGTCCAGAACTTTCACCTTGTCACTTAAAGGAAGCACTTTACGGCTTCTCTTTGACATATCTGAATTGCCAGCATCACTACCCTTGTGCGTTGGGACCGTTATTAAGTAAAATAAGGGTTACTTGAGCACAAGAACACAAGCACTGCAGTACTGCGACAGTCGATCTGATAACTGAGACGACCACCCGGTGACTAACGGGGTAGGATCCGCTGGGCACAGGGACGTTCACATCCGGGGAGGAACGGAGCAGGACTGCGCGAGATTTCATCACGCTAGTCAGAAGGGCGCGCGCTATTGAAAACTTAAAAACTGTTTACTTCTGGAATTTTCCATTTCATATTTTCGGATCTCGGTTGACCACGGGTATCTGAAACGGTGGAAAGTGAAACTTCGGATAAGGCGGAACAACTGTGCCATGTGCCAGGTGCTGTGCAAGGCTCTGGGGACACTGCAGTGACCCAAAACTGTCCTCACGGAGCTTACGTTCTAGTGAGGGGCAGGCGACAAGTAATAATAAACATAACAAACAAGAAAATTACATAGCATGTCAGAAGGGGTGCTTGCTGCCGGGTAGATGGGCGGGCAGGTGTGGGGGGGGGGCGCTCACTGGGAAGGTGGGCCCGGAGGAAGGCTGGAAGGTGGAGGGGGCAGCCGCTCAGTGTCCGGTCAGAAGGCCCAGGCAGGGCCCAGGCTCCAGGGAACAACAGGGGCCACCCGGGGCCTCGCAGACATTTAAGATGCTGGCCTTCTCCGCTGGGCCGATAGAAGCAGCTGCCGGAGTCTGAGCACAGGAGGGACCGCCGTGTGGACAGTTGCCTCGCTGGAACTGTCTGCCGCCTCTTGCCGGGCAAACCGACAAGGCCAGCGGAGGCCTGCCTTTTTGGGTGATCATTTGCTTCTTGTCTGGGGACGTCTGTCCTAACAGGCTAAGTGTTTGCAGAGACAGCTCCCAGCGGTGGGGGTAAAGTGGGGAGGCGTGCTGGTCAGAGCCTGGCCCTGCTGGGACCCACGCAGCCCAAATAAGTCCTGACCGCGCGGAGAAGGGTGTGTCTCCCAGGGAGGGGATGACTGCGGCTGCCAGAGCTGGGAACAAAGGAGAATAAGCAATCAGAAGGCAGCAGCTTGCCGTGCTGAGCAGAGTGAAGCTGTTTTCACAGAGTGAGAGGAAAACCGTGGGAGCAGCCAGCCACTGCTGTGTGCTCCCCGGCCCAGCCCGGCCCGCCCAGGGCTCCTAGCAGGGAGGGTCCCAGCTGGGGCGGGGCTGCCTGCCGAAGGGCTGCTTCTGGGGGCGTGGGCTGCAGAGCCCGCTCCTGTGCTTGCACAGCTGTGAGCCCGGAGCAGGCAGGGCTGTTTTGGAAACTATCGCCAGACTTGGAAGGCCTGAGCAAGGCGGCACAGCTCTGGTGTCGGTGGAGCTCTAGATGGTGCCTCTCTTCGCCCAGAACCTTCCCCCTCTCTCTCTCCCTGCCTCCTGCCCTCCCTCTCTGAAGGGATCAGACGCTAGGCCAAGAAGCCCTGGCCCCTTTCCAGGAGCCGAGGCCCCGGGCCTGACTCCTCGCCCTCACTCAGCCCAGCTGCTCTTGTGGGCTTTCTAAGCCCGTGGCTGGCCGAGGTGCTGAGCAGGTGTCTGCGGGTGAGTCAGGGGGAAGAAGCCAGGTGTGCCAGGCAGGGCTGGGCTCGGGCAGGGAGCTGGCCCAGAGGCTTAGCCCTCGCCCTTTGGGCCAGCCTCCACCTGCTACATCTAAAGACACGGTGCCTCTGTGAACTCCCCTGGCCCAGCTCTTTCCTTCTGCATCCTCCCTCCCCAGGGTTACAGGTGGCCTCAGAGGGGCCCAGGGCTCAGAGACTGCCTGCCTCCTGAAGCCCCGGCCGTGAGTTAGCTCTGGGGCAGCTGGTGGTCCTTGCTGGGGCCCACCCGAGGCTGCCCAAACCAGGTGCAGGGGCTGGGTGGGAAGGAGTGGCTGGATGCAGACACCTGGACTTATGCAGGCCACGTGCCCCCATTTGTTCAGAGATGGGGGGTAGGGCAGCTAGCAGATTGGGTGATATAATACATTAACCAAAGGGCAGTGTGTGCACCTCGCGGGGAATCCCATTCCAACAAAGCAACTGCCTAAGGACATTTTTGAGACAATCAGAGAAAACTGAACACAGGTGTTTGATCGTGTAAGGAATTCCTGGTAATTTTGTTGGGCAAGAGAATGATGTGATTATGTTGGGGAAAAAAATCCTTATCCTTTTCTGTTTGAAGCTCTTTGTGGGTAAAATGATACGGTGTTCGGATTTGCTTTGAAATTCTCTGGAAGGAAAAAGGCGGAGGGGGGCTGGGGGCGATGAGTGCAGTCATCGTTCACGTTCACAGAGATGAGTAGGGAGGTAGTTCCCAACCTCTCTTCTTTCAGGAGTGTTGAAAACGCCCGTGGTGAGAAGTTAAATGACAATAGAGGGCCAGCAGGCCTGAGCAGCAGCTCAGGGTGGGAAGGTCTTGTCCTGTGGCAGAGGAGACCCTCTTCTGGTCTTGGTTCTTCTAAGCCCTGAGTGTCTGCTCAGTCCTGGGATGTGGGTTAAGTCCTCCTCGTTCACTTGTCTAAAGGACGCATGCCCTGCGAGCATGAGAGCCTCTTCTCCCGGGAAGAAGGGGTGTGCTTGTCTCCGTTTCACGGATGGGGACAGGCCCCGAGAGGCCACATGGCTCCCAAAGGAAAAGGTGCCCCCAGGTCGTGGAGCCAATGGTCTGGCTCCAGAGCCTAGGCTCTGACCCATGCCTGCCAGCCGGCGTGTCCCGGCCATGCGTCCCCGAAGTGCCCCAAGCACTCGTGAGTTATGGCCGCCCTTCTCTCCCCAGCTGTCCTCGCTCAGGCATCTCCTGAGCCTCATGAGGCCATCAACCCTGGGGCAGTACCTGGGCCCTGAGACCATGCCGCCCGGCCAGGAGAAGCAGCCAAAGGCCAGTGCCCAGCTAGACCACAAGGTGAGCACCCAGCCCCTGCCCGCCTCCGCCAAGGCACCACCCCAGGGTAGCAGGGAAGGCTGGGCTGTCCACAAGGCACAGCCTGGGGCCCTTAAGGCTGCCCGTCCCGAAAGCCCGGGGCCTCGGGGCAGGGCCCAGCCAGCTACTCCCGCCCATCTCCCCAGAGCCTGTGCCCCTCACGGAGGCGCAGTGGGCACAGGCGTGCAGGCTTGTGAGTTTCGCTGTGGCCTTTGCGGCCTGGCGTGGCTTTGCCAGCCGCGTTAGAGAGGACGCAGGAGCTGCAGCGCTGGCGAGGGGAGTGGGGTGGGAAGGGAGTGCCCTAAAGGAGAAGCCCAGGGAATGTTCAGGTGCATGAGGCCCCATGTTTCCTGCGAGTGGAGCTGGGTGCAGCTCCCTGTTCCTATTTCCCGTGGTCCTCACTGAGGCTGAGTCCTTGGCCTTCCCCCAGTTCTTCCTAATTGACTTTCCAGACGTCGCCCAGCTTTCCTGAAAGCCATGCTTCGGCGGCAGTCAGGGGCGACAAGGTACCCCAGAGCCTGCCGGTTGTGGGGCTTGGAGTGACCAGGCCTGTGGCCGGGGGTGAATGTCAAGTGGGGGGGTGGTGTAGGGGCTTCAGCCTGGGAATCCCAAGCCTGGCTCCCTGGGGAGTTGGGGGATAGAGCTCAGTGAGCTCCCCCATCCCTGGGGACTCAGGGATGAAGGATGCAGATAGGCATCCTGCTAATTTAGGAGGGCGGTAGTTCCAGAAAGCTCACCCGGGGGTTGGATGTTGACATCCAGAAGGCCAGCCTTTGGGCATCATTCTGCAAATCAGATATAAGTGAATTAATTACAATGAATACAAATGAACTGTTAAGAAGATATGACAACCCCCAGGTGTACGCTCCTCTCCTGGAACTCGCAGGAAAGGTTATCTCTCAGTTGTGCCTAATGTCGGTGAGCTTACGTGAGCTGTCCCCGGGCCCTGTTCCCCTTTGCCGGCTGTTTCCCGTGAAACTGGAGCTCGTTACGGAGGCTAAGTCTGGGTATTCCGGGGGCTCTGCAACAGAGGTGGGGTCAGCCCCTCGGGGTGGTCTGTCTGAGCAGGACACAGGTGCGCAGGCCCCAGGTCTGGGCTGGGGGAAGGGAAAAAGAGAGAAGGGGAGGGGCGAGAGAGAAGAGGAGGCTTGTGTCTGGTCTGACCAAGGAAAAGCTGCCCTCCAGGCCACTGGGGCCGCCTCTGGACCTCGCCTCACAGTCTGGTAGCAGATGTGCCTTCAACAGCCTGGGAAGAGAGGGGAGTAAGTGGGCTGAGGGTATCCTTTTATATTTGAGGACTGTTCTCGTGCATGTAAAGGAGGCTGTGAAGTGTCAACCCCGGTCGGCTGCATATTGGAAATGACCCATTTGGCCTGGAAACACGAGGGGCCGGCGTGTCTTGGCCGGGTGCTGGTCCAGGGCAGCAAAAGAGGCAAGTGAGGCCCGGGCAGCTCTTGGATGCCTTTGCTGCAGCTCGAGCCCGCTGGGATTGATCCTGCTCCGAGGTAGCCAAGAGCAGAGAAGGGATGTGGAGGGGTGGGGCTGGTGCGGGCACAGGGCAGCAGTCTGCACAGCGACGCAGAGCATCCTGTCCCCCTGGGCCAGGTACTCTCCAGACCGGGAGGGCCGGGTGGGGCAGACGACTGGACTTCCGCAGCCCAGCCCCACTCCCCGCTGAGCCCACGGACTCCTCGTTAGGGCCCAGGCGTGTTTCATCTTCAAAGATGATCGGGCTACTCACTGGCCGAAAAGAGCGGGGGCGTCATCTGCCCTGCTTTACAGGGAGTGGTGGTCTGGGCTGGCCGAGCCTTTTATCCCTAGAGCTCGAAGTCTTTGCCTTCTTTCTGCTTGGGGTGCAGCGGGGAAATTAAGGCCGGAGTGAGGTTGGCCTGAGGCAACCCAGCCTGGAGGAAATGGGGACAGGCCCTTCCCAGCGTTTGGGGCAGCCCTGCTGGGCCCCGCCCCCAGGCCCCTCACTCCTGTCTGGGAGATTTCCTGCCAAGACTGCTGGGTCGCAGCCCTCCTCCAGCTCTGCAGATAAACACTTCTGCCAGCCTCCGCTCCCCGCCCCCCCTCCTGTCTCTGCCTGGGGCCTTGGCCCAGGCTCCTCCCGCCCCCAGGAAGCTCCCAGCCTTCTTCTCCTGGTCCTGCCTTCCCCGGAGGCTGGGTGCTCCCTGCCCGGGGTGTGACTCTCCTCACTGATCCCGTGGCTTTGCAGTTGTCCCTTGACTTGTCTGTCTCCCCAGCTAGACTGTGGGCACAGCTGGTGTCTCAGCATCGCGTGCTGTGTTGGGCGCTAGATGGTTGAATGAGGGCACAAATGAATGAATGCAGTTGTAATTCTCCCGCTCTGAACTCTCTCCTTCCACCCCATTCTGGCCCTCCCACCCCTCTGCTGGAAAGCACCCTCCCTCTGCACGCCCTCCACCCTCAGACCAGCCTCTGTGTATAGGCCCCCTTGTCTCTTGATGTCCTTATTTCATTAAGGCTACAAGGGTTGATGGCCTGGGCTTCTCTTGTTGGAGGCCCTTGACTTTGGAAGTGTCACCTGCTTATGAGAGAACCAATCACAGCCATTGTTTGTAATTATAAGCTAGTGAGATTCCTGCCTGAGAAAGCTAACCACCAAGTTCAACAAAAGAAGCAACTTGCTCCTTCTGCAACACTGCAGGGGTGGGATGGGAGGCGGGAGGGGGCTGGGGGGGGCGGGTTCTGTCCTAGCTCAAGAGTCACAAAGCGTCCTAGCAAATCAGGGCAGAGCTTGTGTGGAAAATAGGAATCCTGCTTCTGAACGGGGTGATGAGAGTACTTTGAGCATTTTAAAGTGCTTTTGGCTAAAGAAGTTACTCAGCCCCTGGGTGATTTTCGGCAGCCCTGTGCTTGCCTGGTTTGAGAGGGGTTCTCCCAGAGGAGAAGGAGCATCGAGATGAGAGTGACGCCGGGGGGTCTGGGGCTGCCCTGCAAGGAGTTTGCGCCCCGCATGTTTGAGAGAGGTGGGCGAGGATGTCTTAATGCAGGCTTGTACTCTGAGAGTTGGCCTCCAGATGCTTCCCTCTGGCCCATGGGTACCAATTCTGCAAGAGGCCAGCTCCTTCCCAGGCCTCCGTGTGTGTGTGAGGCTGTCCTTTCCGCCTCTGTGCAAACATCTTGTAACTGGACTCTGTATTTCACTGTCTCCTCAAAGCGACGAGCTCTGCCGTACAGCCCAGAACCAGGGGTTTCCTGGGGACTTTCTGTTTTCTTTTAGCTGTCTTGCCTCAACCATATTTGCCCAGACTTAACTCATTTTTATCGAGATGACTGTCTTGTTAAACCTCCGTCGCGTGTGACGTTCCTGTTGACCACACTTCCCTACCCTTCCTGACTTCTCCCTGGCCTTCTGCCACATGGATGCTACAGGGAAGGAATTTGGGGCTCTGTGTTTCCCCTAGGGATTTGGAAGGTCTGTAGAACCAGGATCTTTATGGTAGGGTGGAACTTTTCCCCCAGTTTGGTTAAATTTGGGAAGTTTGAGGAAGTTAACCATCTCTCTTTCCATTGTGTGGAAAGAAAACTAAGGCCACGGAGGGGGATGTCCCAGCATTGGGGCTGCACTGAGGCACCCGCCAGTTCTGTCTCCTCCTCTGCCCCTTGGGCACGCCCTCCTCAGAGCCCGACAGTGCCCTCACGGGACAGACAGCCGGGGACCCACGGAGGGTTCTGCATCTGTGATGGGCCCTGACCCCCCAGGGCCCAGCCGCAAGAGGCCACCCCACCCAGACTGAGCCTGGCAGCTGCAAGGGGCTCCCATCGGCTTCCTCACCCTGCGCACGCCTCTCCACGCACGTGGCCTGTGCTCGCGTCTCCGTGCTCGTGAGGCTTGTTTATAGGAGAAGTGCGTGTGTGAACAGGGAAGGGGCGGGCTGTGCTCTGGGCTTGGCTGAAGCTCGGGTGAACCCCGCCCTGCCTCACAGATTCCTCTGAACTCACGCCTGGCGTCTCTGCACATCTGCAGAGGGCACGGGACTGCCGCGCATGTGTGTGTGTGCACGTGTCCTGTGCGTGCGTGTTGTATGTTGTATATCTTTACGGTGTGCCCGTGTGTTAACAGAGTTGACAAACAAGTTTTACTGCTTTTGCTCCTGCGCTGGCCTGTCCCTGTGTCGGGTGACCCTGCCGAGAGCTGCCTTACGTGACTGGGTGTGGTTGGGGAGTTGGGGGCTGCCCTCCGGCTCTCTGCGCCCTGCACTCTCCCGCTGCCACTCGACACCAGCAGGGGGACGTGGACTCCCTCAGGCTTGTCTGGGGCACAGGCTCCTGGCCCTCGTGGCACCCAGCAGGACAGGTGGAGCAGGAAGCCCTCCCTCTCCCTCCACTCTCTGCCTTCTCCCCTGAGCTGCCTGCCCCTTGCCCCACACCTTAGGGAGAGCCACGCCCACAGGGCTGGGGGCCTTGGTCAGGCCAGGATTAGGAGGACTGGTTTTGAAGAATGGACAGTGGCTATTGAGGACCCCCGAGTTCTTCCTCTGGCTAGGCTGCGTCGGGTTCCTCCTCACTTCCTCCAAAATGAGGAACAGCTGACACCTTTGGAAATAAACTTCGAAGAGGTGACCCCTGGGGAGGTGACCTCTGGGTAGCTGACCCTAAAGGGAGATCCGTGCCCCAGATACACATCCCAGCCACCTGAGTGGCCGCTGAGCTCCTTCACAGTGGGTACCTCTGAGCGTCTGCAGGCGCGTGGGGCCGGGGGCCCAGGCCAGCTTTGATTGACTCCCAGGAATTCTGGCTTCTTTGCGGGTGTACGAGCAGGGCTTACAGCGATGTTGTTGAGCTGGGGAGGGGAGGCTTAGATTCTGCAGGCGGCTGTTGTTGAAGCCCAGCCAGCCCGAGTCCTCGGCAGCTCTAGCCTGCCCTCTGGCCTGCCCCCCCCCCCAGGCTCAGTCCTCCTAAGGACCCTTCAAGGGTCCCTCCCGTAGACACCGTCCTTACCCCGTGCGGGTGACTCACCTGCTTCTGCCCCAGGACCCCCCTGCCTCTGTCTCTCCATCCTTCAGGTCCCCCTGGACAACTCTGCGATCGTCTTTCTCCCATTCTTTCGCAGGAATAAGCGAACCTGAGTGCCTGTCACATCATATTCAAACCGCCCCATCCAAGGCCTGTGTCAGCTGGCCCTGCTTCATCCATGCGGTTTTTCTCCTGTGCATCAAACCACTCCATTCGATTCCAAGCAGGGGGTGTCTGTCCCAGAAACCCTCCATTCTCAGGCCCGTGTCTTTGCCCTGCTGGTCCTCCTTCCTGGCGATGCCAGGCCTGTCTCTCCTGTCCTTGGATTGCGGTGGTCATGACAGTCTGTTCACTCAGCCAGTGGCATGGCCACACATTGCTTCACACACCTGAACAGAGTTGCCTTTGAGGGTTGGGTCCAGGGTCTATCTCAACCACATGCTTCCATTAAGATGCCTGCCCTGGGGCCTCCCTGGTGGCGCAGTGGTTGAGAGTCCGCCTGCCGATGCGGGGGACACGGGTTCGTGCCCCGGTCTGGGAGGATCCCACATGCCGCGGAGCGGCTGGGCCCGTGAGCCATGGCCGCTGGGCCTGCGCGTCCGGAGCCTGTGCTCCGCGACGGGAGAGGCCACAACAGTGAGAAGCCTGCGTACCACAAAAAAAAAAAAAAAATGCCTGCCCTGAGCAGGTACAGTCTGGTGAGGGACCTTCTCCCCGCCCCCCCCCGCCCCCGCCACAGCTGCACCCAGCCCCGCCCAGCAGCCTCGGGAGTGTGGGTGGGGGGAGCAGTGCCCGCTTGCGGGGTCTTAGTTTCCCGACCAGGGATCGAACCCAGGCCCCAGCAGTAAGAGGGCCGAGTCCCAACCACTGGACCACCAGGGAGTTCAGCAGTGCCTTCTAGGAGCCCTGTGTAAGCAGCTTGGGCTCAGCTCCCGCTGTCACACACCTGAGCGGGGAGCGGGAAGGGTGTGTGAGGCCCCTCACTAGCTGTCCTCAGCCTGGAGGGGCAGTTGCCAGACAGACCATGGCCCCCTCAACTGCTCTTCTGCTCACCGCCTGTCCTGTCCCTTCTCACCCCGTCTTTGCCAGGACCCTGTAGTGACAGAAACACAAACACACGTCCCAAGAGGTCCTGGGACGGCTCATCAGGCTCAGCTGGACCAGCGCTGAGCAGTGTCGTGAAACTGCAGTGTCGCGCTCTGCATGTCTAGGCTCTGCCTTTTGGTGCGTTCGCAGGCAGCTTTCCCGCTGCTTCTCAGACACCCCGGGCTTATTTCCTTCCCTCTGCAACCCTAGCCAGGGGGAAAGAAAGAGCTTCTGTCCTGGATCCTAACAGAGTCCCAAAGTTGAGTCTCGTTGGCCTGGCTTGGGTCATGTGTTCACCTCTAAGCTAATCACATAGCCGGGCGTGAAGTGAGTGGCCAGCCCAGGTCACACATCTTTCCCTGGAATCCGGGCTGAAGTCCCCACTGTGCGGCACCTTGGCCTGGGTGTAGGGGACGGGAGGCTGGGACTCGACAAAGGAGGGGGCAGGACCCTGGGCACCAGGAAGCCTTAGTGTCCGTGGCATCCCTCTGGTCTTCAGCCGTGGGCAGAGGCCTTGTTCTCTAACACCCATGGGACGTATTAGGAGGGCAGTGCTTCCCCGGGCACTGGCCATGCCAGCGCGCCAGGAGACAATACAGAGAGTGAGAAAGATAAGAAAGAGAAGGGAGGAGGCCATTGCTTTTGAGGAAATGGCTTTTGAGGAAGCCACCGCTCCATGGGGCCCCTCCAGCCCCCGCCAACACCCGGGCTGGTTTCAGGGGCTCCCTCCGGCTCTGGAATCCGCGTACTGATGTACACGTGCACACCCAGGCGTAGATTCTCAAACACAGGCACCGAGAATGTTGTCCCTCTCTGGGCAGCAGGCAGAGCTGGGTTTCCGTTCCAGATCCCCCTGGGGTCAGGGTCTCTAGTCCTAGCTGGAGGAGCAGGAAGGGCCAGCCAATCCCCCCCGCCTGTCAAATCCCCCCTGCCCGCCCCCCCCCACCCCGCCCGCCATGGCCAGCAGGAAGCCAGAAAGGAAGGGTGGGCTGGGTGAGAGCGCTCCAGCAGGGGTTTGCCTGCAGCCCCTCGGTTCCTCCCACGGCAGACATAGGAGGGGGGCAGATGCGCTGAGATAACCCCCTGCAGCAGGTCCACAGGAACAAAAAGCCCTTGGCCTTCCTGCTTTTGTCTCAACTGCATCTCTTCCCCACCTGGCCCCGCTGTGCCACGGCCTCCTAGTTCCCTCCCCTCCTCACTACCAAGAGCAGGGGCCAGGGCTGCTCAGGGTCCAACTCCAAGTTCAGGATAGAGCTTAAAAAAAGAATACCTCTGTCCCTTTCAGGTGAGTTCAGGGTCTCAGGTCTCTGAACCCACCTCCTCTGGGCAGCTAGAAGAGCAGGTGAGGGGCTCATCTTCTGAGCTACCTGTGGAGGGGGACCCATGCGGGGCCCCGAGGTCCTCTAGCAGCCTCAGCAGAGACATCCCATCTCTCCGCCCCGCTGGGCCCTTGAGACAAACTTTCTAGGCAGTGGCCATTCCCAAAAGCTGAGCCGGAAGCGCTGGTCCTGTCCAGATGCTGCCAGCCCGTCTCCCATCAGCCTGCTCCGTGTCTAGGGCTCCACCCACCCCCACGCCTAAACAGGCACTTTCATTTACAGAACTGAGTATCTGGCCTTGCAAGCCCCCGGGGTGAGTCTGGCAAGTCCTGCCTGCGATGTCTGTTCTCTGGCCTCTGTGCCCTGTGCTTCCAGGGACCTGGAAGAGGGGCCGTGTCACCATGTCATTTCCTAGGGATGTGGGTCATGCGTCCTTGTCACTTCCTCCTCTGTAGGACCTATGACAGATGACCTGTCCTGGTCAGAGCCACTTCCATACTCAGCTTTCCTGTGGGCACAGCCCTCTGCTTGCTGCTTTGGTGCTTGCCCAAGCCAAGATCAGAGAGTGCAACTTGGAGCAGGAACGGCCTGGGCAAGGGGAATAAATCTTGCACTTAACTTGTGGGGCGGAAGAAGTTAGGAAGAAACAGCACCTAGAGATGGTGGCAGGTGTCACGCTCCAGGACAGGTCCAGACGGGGTTCCCCTAAAAAACGCGTCCCCTGTCCCCCTGAGCCCTGGTGGACACGCTAGCCAGATGAGCTTCAGTCTGTCCCCAGTCTGAGACTCTTGGCCTGGGGCCTGCAAGTAGCCCTACCTCAGGATTACTCATGACAGACTATTTCTGTTGTTATTTGCCCAGCCGGTGTGTGATGGAGTACCTAGACCATGCCCTGGGGCTCAGGCCTGCTGCCCCGACTCTCCTCCCCAGGGGGGAGCCTCAGCCTCTCCCTGTCCTGCCTCTAGCAGGCCCTGGGGCCCTGGCTGTGCAATGCAGAAGGGCCTTGATCTCTCCAGGGTTAACTCCCCTTTAGGGAGCATGAGCGCGCGTGCAAGCGCACACACACACACACACGCACACACACACGCACAGCTTGTTCACCTTAAGGGAGCACGTACAGACATTTGCATCGGGCCTAACACTTAGTGGAGATGGTCATGCAGTCAGGGGACCTCTCCAGGCTCAGCTTCCACATCTACTGAAAGTGAAGGTCAGCAGGACCTCTGTGGGAACCCGCTGGGTCAGGGCACTGCGCAGTAGTGCTGTAGGGTTCAATTTGATAAAAGGAGAAAGGAAGGAAGGAAGGAAGGAAAAGAATTCATCAGGGCCCAGCTCTAGCCTTGGGTTTGAAATGGCCCAAGGTGGACCAGCGCGGCTTCACTCTTTCCCAGGCTTCATTGGTTCTAGAACTGACCTTCAGCACGTGTGTTTGCAGCGAAGTGTCTCTGAGGGAACAGAACCCCTGAGAAGACCCACACGTGGCAATGACAGGACTATGGCAGAATTCTCCTCCTGGACCTCCAGGCCTTCCAAATGGGGCCGAGAGCAGCCCAGCCAGGCTGCGGCTGAATGCAGGTCCCCCAGGACAGGACCCCTCCCAACCCCAGAGCCTGTGAGCCTGGAGAGGTGAGACCAAGGGAGGCTGCCCTGGGGTCCTGGCATCCCGGGCAAGGAACCGGACAGCAGCTGGCCTTGAGGGCCAGCTTGCCGAGCGGGAGCCGGCGACATCTGCAGTGTGAGCCCCTGGGCCCCAGCAGCCTGGCTGGAAGGCTGTGTCCTCTGAGTCAGTGTGTCCTCCCCAGCAGGTGTTCCTGGGTCAGCCTTAGTTCTCCCCTCACCCCCTCCCCATGCCCCACAGCAGCTGCCCCAGAGCCTGGCTGGACCTGCTCCCCCAGGACCCTCCAGCCAAGAGCAAGACCCACCATCCCCCGCCTTCCTTGCACCCCCTCTGCCCCCCACCGGGCTGGCAGCCTCCAGGGAGGGGGCTGGGTTCGAAGGGTTGCCTCGGGTGAGCCTGCGCTCTTGGTTGGAACTGCGGTGGGAGAAACTATTACGTTCTGGCCAGAGCGAGTGGCTTCCTGGGAGATCCTCTCCCTCCCCCTCTCTGCCGTTTCTTAGCATAAATAACCCACCGCCAGCTCCCTTGGCATTAGCTAGAGGGGAATTTTTCTAAAGGATGAAGTTCCTGGGAACCGTCCACCCTTTTTGCCTTTCGTCTCATGACGAAGGCTCTATACACCAAGACTTGGCTGGCGGTTCCCGGGTCAGAACTAGCTGGACCAGAAAAGGAGACACTGGCCTTCCCCTCCCCTGGCCCCTTCGCGGGTGACAAGCCCAGTGGACTGTCCCTTATCTCTCTGCCGTGTCATCCTTCCCCAGGGAGAGGACGGGGCCCCGTCTCCAGGCTCTAGAGCCAGGAGGGAGGCATCCTGCACAGAACTTCTCAGAAAAGTCTGTCTGCCAGACTCCAGGGAGAGACCCGGAAGGTGGAGCTCAGGCCCCGCTGGCAGCAGCGGGAGGGGACCGTCCTTTCCTGTCGGCATTGGGTTCGGGCACGTCCCATGCCTCAGACTCTGCCTCTCCCCAAGTCGTGGACTGAGGTTTCCTGGCCCCATTTCCCTTGGGGGCTTCCCAGCCTCCACTCACGCCCCAGTCGGGAGGTGCTGGGTGGGTGGCCTGAGCTGGGGAGCACCCGTTCTACAGACGAGATGCCCAAGCTTGGATGGATATAGCCTCCGCTCAAGGTGTGCCCCTGCACTGCTCACTAACCCTGAAGCCACCCGGCACCCTCCCCTACACCCATACATACCCCCACCCGCCCATAGGGACTTGGAAGGGGCCTCAGACAGGAGGAAGGGCCACCTTGCACTGGCCCCGCCGATGCCTGGCCTCTTTCCAGCCTCCCTTTCCAGTATCTTGAAAGAGAAGACAGAGCCCCATGTTTCTGTGGTGCCGGCAGGACAGGAGCGGGCTTGCTGAGTTCAGGAACTGGTCACAGCACAACTGGAGCAGGAAACGCAGCTCTCACGCCTGGCTGTTGACTGAGCGTCCTACCCAGTCTCCCGCCCGGCCCTGCCGGGCTCCTGGGCCAGCCCCTGCCTTCCCCACCGGAGGAAGTTTCCAGAGGACGGAGACCCAGGTTCAGCCTCCCCCAGCCTGCTAGAGCCCCAGTTTCTGCTCATGGTTTGCTTCTCTGACCTTCACAGAAACAGGGCCTGGGAGAGGAGGGTTGAGGTGCAGGAGAAGCCTGGCGTGTCCCCGGCGCCGCGGTCTGTCCCTTTGTCTGGATGAGAGCGGAAGGACCCTCTCTCACCTCTCCTCTCAGTGCAGAGACCGCGGGGAGGAATGGTCTGGGCGACTCTGCTGATAGCGAAGCCCTATTCCCCAAAGAGGGGAGAATGCTCCCAGCCCTCCTTCCAGGTAGTGGGCACGGTTCCCAAGTACCCTCACCCGCCCTTTGGACGATCGGCTTGTACAGTGTGGTTAACAGGGCTCTTCTTCAGAACTACCTCCTCCTTCTTGCTATTCTCGTCCCCACCCCAGCCCCCCCAAAAAAAACAAACGTATTCAGAATAGTTTCCCTGGGATTTTCCCTCCAGATTCAATTATGGGAATCGGCATTAAGAATGAAGTTGTGAAACCCGTACACACGTACCCGCTCTTTGCTCTCAGTAAATCCCCGCTGCACAGGCTTTCCTCCAGGGCACTCCTCAGATCCCAGGCCCACCCTCACCACGCCCCCCTCCCAGGAAGATAACATTCTGCAGGGGAGGGGAGATCAGGGGGCTGGGGGCCTGGCCAGGGCCTCCACCTGAGCCCGCGGCCCAGCGCCTCCACGCCCGCTTCGGTTGGGGGAATGTTTACAGGTGAAAGGTCCTTCTCTCCCCTCTGCCACAGCCCTCCCGGGCTTTCACACCCACCCCGCAGACAGGGCCCCCCCTCCCGGCCGCCAACGGACAGCTCCATCGCACTGGGATATTTTCTTTGGCTTCCACCACCTCTCACCATCAGCTTGCTCAATGCCCCTCTCTCAAAGAGGGTGCTTCCCAAGGTCACGTCCCTCTCCCCTGCCCCGCACCTACCCCAGACCCACCTGGGCTCAGTCGTTTATCATTGGCATTGTCTGGTTTAAAATTAATTTAAAATTTTGTCATTATACTCTGATTATATGAGTAAAGCACACACATTGTAAAGAAATTATCTTAAAGAGAAAAGAAAAAAAAAGAGACGAAGGAGGAAGTGTAATCCTTCTGAGAGCCGCGTTTTCACTTCGGTGGATTCCATCCCAATGGATTCCATCCCCTGCTTCCCCCAAGTGCCCCCAGTCTGTCCTCCACAACCCAGGCTCCCTGCTCCAGAGCAGCGTGGAGTGGCCTCCACTGTCCACTGTCTGGTCCCTCTGCTGCCAGCCCAGTCCCCAGGGCGCCCCTCTCTCCCCGCTCCAGCCCAGCTCGTGCCCCAGCGGTGGTCAGTCCCCCGGCGAGTCCTGCCTCTGCTTCTCGCATCAGCCCGGGATCTGTCTGGTGGTGTAATCTTGGCTGTGCCCCACCCGCACAGGGCCACCTTCACCTCAAATCCTACGGCTCCTTTGAGACCTGGTTTAGTCACTTCCTCCCTGAAGCCCTCTCAGCTGCACACCACCACCGCTCCCCCGCCCTCCCCAGAAAAGCCAGAAGGACCCTTTGTCCTCCTGGTCCAAGGGAACGCTGGGGCTCAGTATTCAGTGTCAGTAACCGAATGATCGCCTTCCTGAAGCATCTTTTCCCGTCTGACGTCTGAGTGTGTGTGGCTGTGTCTTAGTCAAGGTACACTGTCTAGCGCACAGGCTTGAGCCTGCTTTAGGGGGTTGGGACGGCGGGAAAGAGCCGTTTGCCACGACTGCAGAGTTCAGGAGTTCCGAATGCTGTGAGCCTCCCGAGGGCAAGGCCAGGCTGGGGAAGGGGGACCCAGCAGGTGGACCCTGCTCGCGGAGGCTGGATCTTCCCCAGCCTGGGGCAGCGCCGCCTGGAGGCACACCCAGTGGGCCCCCTGCTTTTCCCCACTGCCAGGTGGCATGCCACCCAACCCGGCCAGCCTGTGGTATCAGCCACCTGTGGGCCTCAGCTGCTGTGCTGAAGGACAGGCTGGGTCCTGAGCAGGGCAGGTGCTGCTGGAGGAGGGGGGCCGGTGGCCTGTGGCCTCAGGATTTTGCACGTGGCGTTTGAGCTGGAGAAGACTACACTCTAGAGTGTCTGATGCCCTCAAAAACCGTTCTAGCTTCTGCCCTAAGGAGGCTGCTGGGTCTGTGCAAAGAGGCTGTGACCGTTTCTGGGGCACCACCAGGTGCTCTAAAGGGGGAGGATGATAAGGGCAGGGGAAGTGGGGGGACAGGGGAGCCTTGGCTGGCTCTGAGCTCCAACCCCATTATCACCAAGCTGGAGCCCTGCTGGCCATCTCTAGAGCCTGCCTCTCCTCCCAGCTCAGCCTCAGGGCTGGTTATCTGCCACAGGCATGATGGTGGGGTGCTTCCTGCCACCCTTCCTATCTTAGGAGGAGTCTGAAGGGGACAGAGCAGCAGGCACCTCCGAGTGGGGGAGGGGTATGCCCACTGAGTGCCAGGAGCAGGCTGTCTTCACAGCAGGAGCCTCGCCTGCCTTTGGGGTGGGTGCTCCCCGTACTTCGTTTTCTCTGCACTGCAGGTGAATGTCTCATAAATGAATGGGCACCAGCAGAGTCCAAGGGCACCCCGGGATCTAACGTAGCCTCTGATCACATAGAATCGGCCTTTGTCCTGTTTTCACCCCTTGGTGTCCAGGGGGCAAGAGCGAGGGTATGAGTAGGTGGGTAAGGTGGGCGAATGCTCAACCAGACCTCCTGCCCTTTGCCCCCCTCCCCTCGCCAGCCTCCTCCGGTCAGCACAGTGGGAGTGTCTGGACTGAGCTGCACATCTGTCTGTGCAGGGGTGTCCCCCCGGGCTGAGCTGGGCACCCATGGGGGGCCCGTGTACGCATATAGTGGACAGTGGCATCTGGTCACAGTGCGCACAGGCGTGGGTGCCACAGGGAGCAGAGCAGAGACCTCGGGGACCACAGACACCAGGCAGAGCTCAGAGTGGACAGGCCCCTCTCGCCCACGGGCTTTCTCCTCTGGAGCCCCAGGATGGGGCTGGGTGACAGTGTGGGTTTCTGGAAGGCAGAGATTTCTTCTTTTTCTGAGGCGGGGGAGCACGGTCATTCCTCAGGGGCAGAGCTCTGAGTGAGCGGGGCCCTCCTTGAAGACACCTCCCCAGACACTGTCACAGAAGCCCAGGGCTGGGCCGGAGCTGCACTCAGGGAAGCCTGTCTCTCCCCAGGTCTGCTACCTGTGTCACAGCCTCCTGACGCTGGCTGGGCTGGTGGTCAGCTGCCAGGACATTACTCCAGACCAATGGGTGAGTCTCCCAGGAGGCTGGGCTGGGGCCCCTGGGGGAGGAGCCCAGCCCGCTGCCAGGAACTGGGAAGAGTGGGAGGCTGAAAAAGAAGCAGACCTAGGGGAGCCGGCCTCGTCCTCCTCCCAGCGTCCCACCAGGCCTTCCCAAGGGATACTGACCCGTGCCCCCGGTTACCCCGTGCCTCCCCTCCCTTTCCTGCCTGACTTTTGGGCAGTCACTCAGACCCGTCCTCCTCTTTCTCCGATTTTGTGCTCCCCTCCCCGACTGTGGCGGCCGGGCCTGTGCCCCGCCCCCCACGGCCTCTGCAGGGAGAGCTGCAGCTGCTGTGCATGCAGTTGGACCGCTGCATCAGCACCCACATCCGGGAGAGCCCCCAGGCCATGCACTGGACCACACTCAAGGACCTGGCTGCCCAGACCTACATCCGCTGGCAGGAGCTGCTGGTCCACTGCCAGCCCCAGGTGGTACCCACACCAGCCCCCAGGCTTGGGAAGGGAGGGATGTGGTCAGGCGGCTGACCGGAGCCCTCAGTGTGTCCACCCCCTCTGCAGCTGCCGGGTTCCTGGCTGGAAGATGGGGGCAGAGGGCAGTGCGGGGAGACGTATCCTCGGTGGGCCATCGCCATTCTTATCGAGAGTCAGAGGCCCCGTGTGGGAGTGCGGGGAGGGAGGCACAGCGCAGGCGACTCCAGGGTGAAGGCAAAGAAAAGCTTCACCCCGGAGAGGGAAGAGCCTGGGCCACAGGGCCGGTCTGTCGTGAGCTGTGCCAGGAAGGGGCAGCAGAGGCACCAGCTGTCCACCCTCTCTGCCCAATTGTCCTGTGGGCCTGAGGCTGGCCTCCCACTCTGCTGGGGGGACGCGCCCAGGCTGCCCTGGTCCCTCCAGTTTTTGTAGCAGCAGCACTCACGCTCCTGACTCCCTCAGACTCCCTGGGTAATAAATACTCATAGCTAATGTTTATTGAATAAAAACCCTCTTCTACATGAATCCACGTAACCTCCATGAGGCACGTATTGTTATGATCCCATTTCACAGATGAACAAGCTAGCCAGAGTCACTGAGAGGTTAAACAGCTTGCCCCATCATGCAGGCCGGGTCATGCAAATATCAACCAGGGCACAGAACCAGCCTGACTCGCGAGCCCGCACACTTAGCACAGTGCAGCCCCACTCTGGCAGCCTCCCTTCTGGCCTCTGTCCCTTCCTCCAACAGGCAGCCCTCCCACCCCTTCGCCCCCAGCCCTGGATGCAGATGAACTGGGTCTCGTAAAAACTCTTTCTCCAACCCCCCTCCCGATGCTCCCGGGCTCCCAACTTGCCTTTCCTCTGACTCCCCTCCGCTTGTCCTTCCCCCGTAACCTCTGACCTGGAACTGACACATCAGCCACAGGCTGTGGCTTGGGTCTAGATTTCACAAGTGTCTGAGAAAACTGGAGAGCAGACCTCATCCTCAACCCCTAAGGAACTAGGTCACACTGGTCTCTGGTGAGAAGCAGTGTGTTTGTCATGAAAAGAGGGAAAAGTGATCCGTGGCCTGGCCGAGCCAGGGGGCAGGTCCCACCTTCCTCTCACAGCGCCCTGGGCCTGTGAACAGGGAGTAGAGAGAGCGGAGGCAGAGCTGTGGTTGAGTGGCCCGTTGACCTGCCGTGTCCTCACCTGGACTGGCAGCCCCAGGAGCCCTGTGGCTCAGCATCTGGCACGGAGGAGGCCTTAGTGGAAATTCAAGGGATGCTGGAGCGCCAGGGAGCGTCACATCGGTGGGCCCTACCTGGGCCCAGAGCGTCACAGCCTGCTTTCTCTTTGCCACAGGCCCAGTACTTCAGCCCCTGGGAAGACATCTAATGGAGCAGGGCAGGGGTGGCCCAGTGCTCCTGCCCTGGCAGGAAGTGAACATGGCCCAGCTGCCTGGAGGCGTGAAGAATGGAGACCAGAGGAGGACCAGCCAGCTGAAGCAGGCACCTGCCTCCCCCGCTGCCCTGAGCCCCCTCCGGGCGAGGATCCTGCCTCTCGCTGCCTGGCTCACCTCTCAGCTCTCCTTCCCTTCCCCACCGTCTCCTCTCCCCGAGACCTTTGTCTCCAAAGCTCTGGTTTTCCTGGGCTTCCTGGGTCCTCCGGCCACCATCCTCCCCACCCTCCTTCCCATCTCTGTGTGTCCCTAATGTGAGGGTTCCTTGTGCACGCTAAAGTCTCATTTCAGCATCATTGGTTACAAGAGTTCCTTCAGTCCCTTACTGAGGGCCCGTGCTCAGCGCCCAGTTCCCTGACTTCTCGCTTATACTTTGCAGAATTCTCACCCCAGGCAGTCATGTGCCCCGCCCCACCCCCTGCAGCTGAGGGCTGTTTGCAAACCTTCAGGGAGGAGCAGTTCTGGCTGTGGCCTGAGAGCTGTCAGACACCCAGGGAGCAAGGATGGGGAACGTTTGTTTGGACCGGTCTGGGACCGGGACTCCCCGCTCCCCGCTGCCACTGGGGAAGATCCGGAGTGAGATGGTAGCTCAGGGCTGTAATTGCACTTAATTCAGCTTGTTGTCGAGCTCTGAAATCAACTCCCAGACTTAGGAGTTGGGCATGGGGGGCAGTGCCGAAAGATCGTTCCCAAGACTTTTTGTTTCCACTCTGCCTTACCCAAGATCAGTTTTGTGGGCCCTGATCCCTAAACGGGTGCTGGACGTCTTTGACCTGCTCCCCTTGAGAAGTGAGTGAGCCTTCGGTACCCCCAGGAGACCCTTGGGGATCTGCCCACACGTCCAACCCTGAGAATCCATTGCTAGTCCCTGACCCCTCCTGACTCCTTCCTGGGTTGGGATGGTGTTTTTCAGGGGCCCCAGGAGGTAGATAGGAGGTAGCAGAGGAGGAGCCCTGCCCACTGGGCCTGTGCCCCTTCCTCAGCTCCACCCTAGCATCTGCCAGTGGAAGGTCACCATGGCTGGCGCTTGTGACTTTCTCTGTTTATTTGTCCCTCTCCTTCGTTCTTTCACACGACGGGGGTCAGGGTAAGGCAGGTTAAGTAGGAAACTCCCCCCACATAAAGGACCTTCAGGCCAAGTGCCTCTATTTGCAGCCCCGAAGTGTAGCCCATCGCTTCCTGGGCCTGTTTTGGAGGCTCTCGCTGGGTCCCCAGAGTGCTGGGAGCCAAGGCAGATGTATAATTCAGAGAGCACGAGCACACGGCCGAGGGCCGGGCACCACGTCTCCCTGCCTCTCTTCCTTCGCCAGGTGAGAGGTGGAAGAAGCTCTCTGCCAGGGAGGCTTGGAGGCCCAGGCGGCTTGCCTGAGAGTTCTGGTTTCTGTTCCTGGCCACATCACAGGCCCCCTTGGCCAGGGCACCCCTGAGGCCCCAGCGGCATCAGGTAGGCCTGAGATCCTCCGATAGCAGAGCTGTGCCGAGCCGCCGCCTTCACCCTCCCTCAGGGCCGCCCCTGCCCCTGATCCCCGGCTCTTCAGTTTGCTCTGGAAACCTGGAAATCACCTTTGAAATTTTCTTTCTTCGTTCTCGAAGCCAAGGGCGGAGAGGGAGTAGGGAGCCCTGAGAGTCTGAAGCAGGGAGTTTCCAATTCTCGAAGCCGCCCCTGCTGGGCTCTGAGCAAGGGTTCGAGCTGTCCAGTGTTGCAGGCTCTGGAGCCCTCCTGCCCAGGCCCGGTTCTCATGCACTGCCCCCCTCCGCCCCAGCTCCCGGAGACACTCACCCCCAGGAGAGAAATAGATGCCAGGGAGAGAGGAGGTGTTGGTGGCAGCTCAGGCCCTCCAGAGGCCTCCCTGTAACCTGAGCAGAGGTGAGCACTTTGAGGTCACCCAAGGGCGTACGGCGTCCCCCGGGACGTGTAATGGGCCCCCGCTGGAACTGGCTGGGAGCTGACCAGATCTTCTAAAACCAGTCCGGGACCAGTTAGAGAGCCAGCCTCTAGGCCAAGAGTTCCACAGTGATGCTGGCAACTTCGCCACATACGCTTTCCAGATCCCTAAGCCCCTGGGGAAAGGCTGAGGGATATCCTGGTGGAAGCCACTGGAAAGGCAGCATCCGGGGCTGTGATGACGGATGTTCTCCTGCTTCCTTTGGCGAGGGTGGTAGGGAGGGGCTGGAAGGGAAAGGCTTCCCAGGTGGACGGCTTTGATAACTCTCCTTTAGGAGGAAGTGGAGAGAGGAAGTCCTTTTCCTATGTCCCCACTCCCCTCGGTCTCCAGGCCCTCAGGCCCCTGAAGGGTGGCTGACCCAGGCTTTTTCATTTCCCCCCTGTGGGGTGACAGCAGCTCCTGACTCCCTTGGAAGTTGGCCAGACAGTGTTGACTACAGAACCCCACTGTGACCCCTCAGCCCCGCCCTCACCCCCCCTCAGAAAGCAGCCTCAGGAGAGCTGGAGTTCACAGGAGGGGCACCATGGTGCATGACCAAGGTGTGGGAGTGAGGGGGGCCTTGCTTTCCAGAGAAGACTCTTGGGTCCATCTCTAGGGGCCGGACTGAGCTGCCAGTGGGTCCTCAGAGAAACTCGGGGGGCATTTAGCACATCTGCCTTTTCTTGGCCACACGTGGTTGAACAAATGGGGAAAGTAAGAGGGTCTGTCAAGGCCTAAGGCCTGAAAAGTGGATACCTTCCATAGAATATGATAGACAGGCCCTGAGGAGGCTTGACATACCTATACACAAGCCTTTTTTTTTTTTCCCCCGGTATTAGTAACTTTTTTTCTTCTTAATTTAAGACCCAGGAATCCTCTTTTTTGACCAGTTGTGCTTTTATTTTAAAGTATGAATCATGAGCAAGTAGTCATGCAGGAAACTTTATCCCCTACCCACCCACCCACGGAAAAGGCCAGCGCCGGAAAGGAAGAGAATGCAGCAGAAAATGAGTGAAGGTGGAAGAGGGGAGCAGGCAAGCTGCAGCCTTAACTTTGAGGAGCGTTTGGGAGGGAAGGGCTCCGGAGTCTGTTAGCAGGAACCGAGCAGCCGGCCTTGAGCTACAGAAGACGGTCACAGCCAGTGAAACCAAACCACCTGCTGAGACTTTCCACTAGGGCCGTCTTGCAGGTGGGGCTAGGAGCTCAGGTCTCAGCCTGGTAACCGTCACACCTAGAGGTGGGTGGGAGGTGAAGGTGAGGAAAAACAGCAGGAAATGGAGTGTTTGTGGCCTAAAAGTTATCAGGATACCCTGTGACTTAGTGGAAAGACGGGATCAGGAGTCCTAAGGCCTGATTTAACATTCTGACCTTGCTCATTATCTGTGTGAGTTTGGGCAGGATGCGTAACCTTTCTGAGACTCATTTCATCTATGGAATGGGAGAAACAATACCTACTTTGGAAAGGGTGGTCATGAGGGCAGAGTGAAGGCAAGTTGCAGAGTGTGAAGCACAGAACAAATGTGAGGGGTACCTGCCTATTGATTTACAACCACATAAATAGACGCAGGGTCTAACAGGAAGAGGGGGGTCACTCATCTTCCTCCCTGTCAGCTGAAGCAAAGCCTTCCCTGCCCACCCCATGCTAATTAACTAGCTTGCCCCCTATCTCCAGCATCTCCAAGGCCACAGCTTTTCTTTCTTTTTTTTTTTTTTTCTGGTGGAAAGGAGCTGGGAAATGTGGCTTTGGCCAGCGCGGGAGAAGGGGCCTTTATGTATACCAGCAAAGACCCAATTGTTACTGAATCCAAACTGGGCTGCTTTTCCCAATTATCTCCACGACTCTTCTGGTCTCCACTTTTCTGATGCCAAGTTTTAACCCAGAACAAAACCTCCCATCGGGACTGATTTATAATCCAGATCTGCTGACGGGGCCCTAAAGTGTCCCTCCCCTCCAGGACTGCACCAGGCATAAAGTCACCACCGCAGCCTCAGGGCCTCCAGTCTCTTCACCTCTGCCCTTTGCCCCTAGCCAGGAGGTGGCATCTGTCTCCGGGTCCCGGTGGGCTGGGCTGCCTGGGGTTCCTCTGTCCACCTGCCCAGCTCCGAGAAACCAGCTGGCAAGGAGGACACCCCAGCACCGCCCAGGAGGCCGGGGCTACAAGTTACTTCTAGGAGCGGCTGTGGGCGGAGGCTGGCGGTTCGGAAGATGCCAGTTCTCCTCCAGCGTGGCTCCCCTCAGAACCCTTTCGTCTGAACATCAGGGCTCATGTCACTTGTTATTCAGTCTTCCAGGGGCACCAGAAGGAGTCATTTCCTGAGGGTAGGCTCTGTGCAATCCGAGTCCAGGGTTGTCTTCGCCGGGAGCTGGCCGGGGGGCGCTGAGCAGGTCCCTCCGCCTGGAGCGTGAGAAACAAGGGGCAGAAGGTCTCGGGGAGACTGGGGGGGTCTTACTGGCTGGTGAGGCCCGTTCCAGTCTGGTCGCAGGGGTCAGTGGGAGTTGGGGCCAAGAAACGGAGAAGAATTGGGGGCCAAAAGACAGACCCCTCTGGTCCGCCCCGAAAAGAAGCCTCGGATACTCGCCCTGAAGTGGCCCGCACGCCTTCGTTCCAGTAACCTCAGCGTGGGGATCCCCTTAGCCCCATTCCCGAGCCCGGCCGCCCAGCCTGCGCGGTTGGCCTTGGGGGACACTTCGGAAAGACCCGGTGAGTCCGACTCCCCAGTGCCAGGGCCAGGAGTCCCTCCCCCGCCCCACCTCCCGGCGCGGTGGCGCAGCTCGCGGCTGCAAGGCGCGGGGCGGCAGGGCACGGGGAGGGGCGGGGGTCCGAGCCCCCGGGCGGGGAGCGGGTAGGCGTGCGGGTCGCGGCGGGTCGCAGCCCCCTCCGGGGCGGGCCTTCGCGGCCCGCCCCCGACCTCCGTCGAGCCCCCCCGCCTGACGTCAGGGGGGAGGGGGCGGAGAGCCGCGGCCGCGGCGGAGAAAGAGCCGGCGCCCGCCGCGGTGGCGCGGGGAGCCCGAGCCCAGGGGCGCCGAGCCGAGCCGGGCCGAGGGGCGGTGGCAGAGGGGCAGCGGAGCTGGGCGGGCGGGCGCGCGCGGGCGGCGGCGGCGCGCGGGCAGGGGCGGACCGTGGTCGGAGCCGAACGCGAGGGCGGCGCCCAGGGATTCAAGCCGCGAAGAAGAGGTGAGTGAGGCCGGGTGTGCTTGGGATCGGAGCCAGGGGGTTCCGGGGTCGCCGCTTTGTCCCCCGACTCGGGCAGGGGACGCCGCACGCGCGAGGGACGGGGTCTGGGGGCTCAGGGAGGGGCGGCGGCGGGGACAGCTGTCCGCCCGAGCGCCGTTCTGCGCCCCCCGCGGGCTGCTTGGCGGGGGCTGGGGAGCAGGGAGAGCGGCGCCCGCCGCCACAGGGTCCGGAGGCGCGGACTGGTCAGGGGCAGCGGGGCTCAGGGAGCGGGGGTCCCTCGTGCAGTCCGGTCCGCGGCCGGGATCTTCTCCAGGCCCCCGAACTGCCCCTGGCTCCCCCACCCCCGACGGAAAGTTTGGGGCGGGCTTGGACGGAGGCCGATGTTGTGGGATCGGATTTCCCTGCCGCGGCCCCCCGGCCGCGCGCCCGCTCCGCTGGGGAGGCGGGCTGTCCTGGAAAGCCAGGCTCCTGAGCCGCGCCGCCCAGTCCCCGGCTGGAGCGCTAGCCCTGCAGCCGCGGGGGCGCCGTCCGCGGCCCGCCGCTCTGGGTGGGCAAGGGTGGGGGGCGCGCCGCCAGGAGCCCGCACCCCTCTACACACCCCCACCTCCGGGGCTGCTCCGGGGAGGAGCTGTGGCGGCAGAGCCTTGGAGCGCGCCGCGGGGTCCGGCCCGGGCCTGGGGTAAGGGGCCGAGGGAGGGCTGGGGGTGTGTTGGGGGACGGGGGTGGTGGTGAACGCATCTCCTGCGCCCCCCCCCGCCCTTCCCGCGCTGGGTTACTGGGCCGACAGGGGGCGTCCGCAGGCCGGGCTCCGCCACGCTCCCAGCGCCGCCGCTTTGTTTGCCTTCAAATCCCCGAAGCTGGGGGAGGGGAGAATCCGGGGGGGCGGGGGGGACCCGGGACGGGGTCTTGGCGGGGACCCTTTGTTTTGGGGTGAGCATAGACCCAGCTTCTTTGTCTCTGTTCCCGGCATTGGAGGGCTGGAGCAGTGGAAATTAATCCAGATGGCCTGCCCTGGCCGGGGTCCTGGGGGCGCGATCTCTGAGTTGGGAAGGTTCGTCAAGACCCCGGGAGAGCGCAGCAGGCGCCGGCCCTGCTCGGGGCGCCCTCCGCGGTCCAGGAGGAACCCCCCTGGCGCTCCCCACCGGGTCCTCACTTCCCCCCAGCCCCCGCCTGAACGCGCTGCCGGGAGATCCCTGATGAGACCGGAGCCGGCTCCGTTGTTCCGCCGCCCCTCAGCCCTAGGGCTGGTGTCTCCTAGGATCCTGTGCGAGGAACAGGATGAGGCCCTGGTCATTTCCACGCCCATCCCACCCACTTCCTGCCTTCCTTCTTGGGCAACAAAGGGGCCTCGGGAAGCGGGGCCCCTCCAGCTCCCGGACCCACTTCAGCCCTGTGATGTGGAACGGGGTTTGGGGCTCTGCCCGGCCATTGTCTGCGCTGGGGGAGGCAAGAGGCTGGGGCCGGGACCCCCGCAGGCCTGATGTGCCGAGTCCTCCCTGGGGGTCTTTTCCAACCTCCTGCCCCACCGCATGCTTATCACCCTGCTGAGGGGTTTGCGTCTCAGAATTAGGTCTTGGAGCTGGCTGGAGCCCCAGTAGGGCCAGGTCCTGCCTCCAGAGGTTATTTTAAGAAATCTTTGAATCTATCAGGCCTGAGGCGGGGAGGGGGGTCCCCTTTTTATTTTCTTAAACAACTTCCTGTTGAAGAGAAGGAGTCGGGGAGGGCCCGGAGGTTGTCCGAGTGTCCAAGTGTCCGCTCTTGCAGCTGACTTAGCTCTCTCCCTCCCCCCAGGGAGACCCCATGGTCCCTTTGGAGGCTGTAGAGGCTGAGGCCAGGTGTCGGAGGGGACTAGGTCTCTGCTCCAAGGCCTGGGGCACGGGGGAGTCCTGGGGAGGATGGATCTGGTCTTCTGTCCTGTCGGTGCCTCCTGGTACGGCTTGTGTGGGCCCCCTTCCGGTCTGTTTTCTCTGGCTGTGATTCTGACCCTTTCTTTTCCCCCAGCAGGGCAGCTGGCCTGGAGCTAAGCGCCAGGGCGTGTGCCATGGCCATGCACTGGGCCGTCTGGCTGCTGGCAGTGGGACTGTGGGGCCTGGGCATTGGGGCTGAGGTGTGGTGGAACCTGGTGCCCCGGAAGACGGTATCTTCTGGGGGTGAGTGCCTGGAGGGCGGGGAGCGGGAGGCCAGGAGGGACTCCTGGGGGAAGAGGGGTGCTAAGGAATTGCCCTCTAGGACGTGCCAGCCGTATTCTGCAGTCGGGCTCAAGGCCCACTGATGTATGTGACACAGCTTACTGAGGAATGTGAGTGAGTGGCCCTAGGGACCCAGAACTGGTAGTCCAGGCCAGGACCTAGAGGATCCCTCCTGACACTTAGGACCTGGCTCAGCTGCCCCTGTTATACAGGAGAGAGTGACCATTCTGCATTACTCTCCCCATGCCTCACTTCTGGAATTATCGCGAGCACTGAGAGCCTAAAGAGAGAAACCTGGGTCAGGATGGGCATGAGGTGAAGGGTGTCACTGCCTGCACCCAAGTCTTTCCAGCTCTCTGCCCCCAGGAGCCCCCTTAGCAACCCTGATACAATAGACGTCCCTCTGCTGCCCTGACACTCTGCTGTCTGGTGGCCCTAGAGTGGGGGGGGGGGTGCGCACGCATGCACGTGCTCGCATGGGGGGACGGCAGACCTGACAGCCCTTCTGTGCTCACACACCTGTCTGCGGAGGTGATGTCAGGTGTTTGTATCATCTGTGTGCTCTGGGGGCCCAGGATGAGCTCACCTCCCACAGGCTCCTCTCCATGCTAACGAAGCCTTCCCTTGCCGGCCTGTGTCTGGGCCCGTCGTTGTCTCCAAAGAGTGAGGCTGGTTCAGAGGGACCCTGAGGACAGGTCGGCAGCTGTTCTGGGGGCTGACGTAGGAACCCTGTGACTACGCGAATACCATAGCGCGCTGCTTGGCGGATGGCAACAGGGCTTCCCAGCCCTGAGGCTTCAGCGCCATCTCTGGTCCCCAGCTTCTGGTTTCCGCTGACCTCCCTGGCCTGGCCCCCCAGCCCGATTCCATCTCCTGCCGTCCCTCCTCAGCCCATAGCCGGCTGTGCTTGTATCCCTAACAGCCCGGATTTGGGTCTCACTGGAGGGAAGGGTTTCCTAAGTCAAAGGAGTGCTCACAACTTCTGTCCATCCTACCCTACTGGATCAGGGTCCAGGGCCTGGCTGGACCCTGGTGAGGGCAGCAGGCAGCAGAGCAAAGAAGGAAGCAGCAGCTGAGGAAGCTGGGAGGGGGGAGTGCTGCTGACCCTGAGAGTGAGAGCCGTCGGTCTGATGGCTTCCTCTGACCGGAAGCTGTGGCTGAGATATCCTTCCTTCCTCCTCCCCAGCCCAGATTTGCCTCCGCCCCGGCTGGGAAAGGCCAGGGAGGCCTGGGTGGAGCTGTCAGAGCCAAAAGCCTGTTCAGAAAATGCCCTTTACTACCAGTCAGGGGGCTTGGCTGGCATCTGCCTGTGGGGTGCTAGCTCTAATGTGGGGACCAGGGGTGACCATCGCATAGAGGAGGGCTGATTTGGGGGTGGGGGGGCCTCCCAGAGTCCCAGGAAGGTCCGCTCACCCCATCCCTGCTCTTTCTGGCCTTGTCCCTGCAGAGCTGGCCACGGTGGTGCGGCGCTTCTCCCAGACGGGCATCCAGGACTTTCTGACGCTGACCTTGACCGAGCAGACCGGGCTCCTGTACGTAGGGGCCCGGGAGGCCCTGTTTGCCTTCAGCGTGGAGGCTCTGGAGCTGCAGGGAGTGGTGAGAGGTGGGGGAGCGGGAGGCACGCGGGGGTGAGAGAGGCAGGACCCGGAGGGGCTTCGCTTGGCCAGGCTGTCCCCTCGGCTCAGCTGCCCCCCACCCCATTCTCCTCGGTGAGCATGTTGCTTCCCCCGAGTCTGCAGCACTTACTGGGTCCACTGCGTTGGGGCAGCTGGGGCTTCTGACCTCTGCTGGAATAAGCTCCCAGAGAGTGGGGACCGTGTCTTCTCACTTGGCTTCCCCACGTTGCTGCCATGGGCCCTGCTAGTAGCACATGCTCAGTATGTACCTGTGACATTGCTGACGTGTCCCCTCCCTGCCCCCAGATCTCATGGGAGGCGCCAGCTGAGAAGAAGGCGGAGTGCACCCAGAAAGGGAAGAGTAACCAGGTGGGCGCTTGGGACACTGCTGGCAGGGGCGGGGGGCATGGTGCACACTCTTTCCCCAGAGCCCCCTTTGACCCAGTGCTGGTCTGGGTCCTTGTGTCCCCATGTCCGGGGCCCTCATACTTTAACTGACGCCTCTGTCTCCCCAGACGGAGTGTTTCAACTTCATCCGCTTCCTGCAGCCGTATAACGCATCCCACCTGTATGTCTGTGGTACCTACGCCTTCCAGCCCAAGTGCACCTACATTGTGAGTGCCGCTCCCCTCCCCCAGCCCCCTCGACCGATCCCCGTCGCCTTCTCATTGCCTCTTCCCTTCCCCTAGGACATGCTCACCTTCACCCTGGAGCGTGGCGAGTTCGAAGATGGCAAGGGGAAGTGTCCCTATGACCCAGTTAAGGGCCACACCGGCCTCCTTGTGGGTGAGTGGCTGTCCCGCTGCAGGTTGGGGGGTTCCCCCAGGACTTGTTCCCAGTCCGGGGCTGTGTGGCCTGAGTGCAACTGCACCTCGCTTCTGGTCCGGCTGACCCCCTGTCTCCCGTAGACGGGGAGCTGTACTCGGCCACGCTCAACAACTTCCTGGGCACGGAGCCCGTCATCCTGCGGATCATGGGGCCGCACCACGCCATGAAGACGGAGTACCTGGCCTTCTGGCTCAACGGTGAGCCCCGAGGAGCCGGCCAGTCAACCGGGCAGCCGTGGGTGGGAAGCGCCGCGAGGGCCCAGCGCCCGGGCTGACCCTCCTCCGCTTCCCGCAGAACCGCATTTCGTGGGCTCCGCCTACATCCCGGAGAGCTTGGGCAGCTTCACGGGGGACGACGACAAGGTGTACTTCTTCTTCAGCGAACGCGCCGTGGAATACGACTGCTACGCCGAGCAGGTGGTGGCCCGCGTGGCCCGAGTCTGCAAGGTACAGACGCCCCGCGGCGGGCGGCCCCGGGAGCGCGGCGGACGGCCCTGGGAGCCCGGCGGGG
Source organism: Tursiops truncatus (assembly GCF_011762595.2). NCBI lineage: Eukaryota > Metazoa > Chordata > Mammalia > Artiodactyla > Delphinidae > Tursiops > Tursiops truncatus. The sequence goes on from NC_047047.1 coordinate 8,734,939, forward strand.
CTGACCAGCAGTGTCCCCTCGCTGTCCCCCAGGGTGACGTGGGGGGCGCGCGGACGCTGCAGAGGAAGTGGACCACGTTCCTGAAGGCGCGGCTGGTGTGCTCCGCGCCTGACTGGCAGCTCTACTTCAACCAGCTGCAGGCGCTGCATACCCTGCAGGACGCCTCCTGGCACAACACCACCTTCTTCGGGGTTTTTCGGGCACGGTGGTGAGTTGGCTGGGAGCCCTTGGGGGTGGGGAGGAGCGGGTCCGCAGGCTGGGTCTGACAGGGACAGGCCCCGGGGGACGTCCAGGCGCCTGGCCCCTTTGCAAAGCCCCCCGCGGGAGGCGGGCCGTGCTCTGTCCCCGGTGGCACTTGGAGCCGCCGTCGCGTCACGTGGGCCCGTGACCTTCTTGTGCTTGGGCCCTGCCTTCCCGCTGCACGCCCGGAACTGTGGTCGCCCCAGGCCTGACCCTGGGGGTCCCTCCCTTGCTGTGACAGGGGCGACATGGACCTGTCAGCAGTCTGTGAGTACAAGTTGGAAGAGATCCAGAGGGTGTTCGAGGGGCCCTACAAGGAGTACCATGAGCAAGCCCAAAAGTGGGGCCGCTACACCGACCCGGTACCCAGCCCGCGGCCCGGCTCGGTGAGTCATCCGGGGCAGGGGCGCGCTTGTGTCCTCCTCGCCAGTGCCCTTCCCGCCGGGCTGATAGCTCCCTCCTCTCCCTCCTCTCCCCCGCCCCCAGTGCATCAACAACTGGCACCGGCGCCACGGCTACACCAGTTCCCTGGAGCTGCCCGACAACACCCTCAACTTCATCAAGAAGCACCCGCTGATGGAGGAGCAGGTGGGGCCTCGGTGGGGCCGGCCCCTGCTGGTGAAGAAAGACGCCAACTTCACCCAGCTGGTGGCCGACCGGGTCACGGGGCTCGATGGAGCCACCTGTACAGTGCTGTTCATCGGCACAGGTGGGCCCAGGGGGCGCGGCAAGGCCGCTGGGGACTGGGCGGAGGCCTGTGTGCCCCGCGCGGGGAGAGCCTCTTGCTCTTTTCTTTACACCTGTCCTCCCCCACCCCCCCACAGGAGATGGCTGGCTGCTCAAGGCCGTGAGCCTGGGGCCCTGGGTCCACCTGATTGAGGAGCTGCAGGTGTTTGACCAGGAGCCAGTGGAAAGCCTGGTCCTGTCCCGGAGCAAGGTAGTAATCAGGCCCCACCCACCACTGTCCCCAGGCCACCCCTGGTCGTGTGCTTGGCCGGTACAGGGGTGGGGAGATGCCTGAGCCACCTCGGGTAGCTTGGGGCGGGTCCCAGGAATGAGAGCGCTAACGGAATCCGCGCTCTGCGGGCGTTATGTTTTCTATATAGCCTGGTCCTGGCGGCCGGGCATTATGTTTTCTATATAGCCTGGTCCTGGCGGCCGGGCGTTATGTTTTCTATATAGCCTGGTCCTGGCAGCCGGGCATTATGTTTTCTATATAGCCTGGTCCTGGCAGCCGGGCGTTATGTTTTCTATATAGCCTGGTCCTGGCGGCCGGGCGTTATGTTTCATATATAGCCTGGTCCTGGCGGGGCTGCGTTCCCAGAACGGGGCCGTGGCAGCTGCTCTGTGCGCTCTCTTCAGGCCCCTCGGGGTTGTGCTGTGCCTCTTCTCTGCCGGTGCCACTGTTGGCCCGGCCTTGTGCTGTGTCGGTTCGTGATGCCCTCGTGACGTCGCCTTGCCAACCGGCCCCGTTGCCCTCCAGCCCTGCCCCCTGCCTCCGGCGGCTTCAGCCGTTCCCCGAAGTGCTGCTCTCACTTCTGCTCTTGCTCTGCTCTCTTCTGGCGAACCTGTGGCACCTTCCCGCGCGCGCCTTTCACCACCTGTGGTGGCGGCTCAGGTTGTTTCTCCAGAACGTGGAATAATGGCAGAAACAAAGTCTGTGGTTGAAGAAACACACAAATTGGCAATCACCATTCAAACAGAGGAAAACGCCTTATGCTCTGCTGGTGCTATTGTGAGGCTGACGGGCCCTGCGGAAACTGAACTTCCTGCGCTATTTATACTGTCCTGGAGTGAGTGAGTGAGTGAGTGAGTGTGTGTGTGTGTAGGGGTATGTGTGTGTAGGGGTGTGTGTGTAGGGGTGTGTGTGTAGGGGTGTGTGTGTGTAGGGGTGTGTGTGTAGGGGTGTGTGTAGGAGGTGTGTGTGTGTAGGGGGTGTGTGTGTGTAGGGGTGTGTGTGTAGGTATGTGTGTGTAGGGGTGTGTGTGTGGGGGGGGTGTGTTTGTAGGGATGTGTGTGTGTAGGTGTGTGTGTGTGTGTGTGTGTGTGTGTGTGTGTGAGATTACATTTCTCAGCCTCACAGGTTCGCTGTTCCTTTCTAATAAGGTCACATCTGTAAGATGCTTAGGATTGCGTTTGGCCTGCAGTAAGCCCTCCGTGCATTCTCAGTCCTCAGATTTCCCTCCTCAGGACTTGAGCGCAGCCCCCTTTCTCTTTTGGGCCCCTTGTGCCCCCTGGCCAAGGTCTGAGCCGCCCCCAGGCCGTGTCCGGGCCTGGCTCACCCCCCTCCTGTGCTTCTCTGGCAGAAGCTGCTCTTTGCGGGCTCCCGCTCCCAGCTGGTCCAGCTGCCCCTGGCCGACTGCGTGAAGTACCGCTCCTGCGCTGACTGCGTGCTCGCTCGGGACCCCTACTGCGCCTGGAGCGTCAACACCAGCCGCTGCACGGCCGTGGGCGGCCACTCCGGGTGAGTGGGGCTCTGCGCGTGCTGGGACCAGCAGGGAGGGGAGGGGGGCTAGAGCTGGGACGCTGATGGCCTCTGCTTCCCCCACCAGGTCCCTGCTGATCCAGCACGTGACAGTCTCAGACACCTCAAGCATCTGTAACTTCCGGGGCAGTAAGAAAGGTGAGCTGTCTTTTTTAGTCCCCCTCCCAGGGCGGTGGGCCTTGGGCCAGAGCTGAAGTGTCTGCATCCGCCCCCCGGCCTGGGTTTCCTGCACTGACTCTCTGCTCTGCTTTCTCTGCCGTTGCAGTCAGGCTCACGCCCAAAAACATCACGGTGGTGGCAGGCACAGACCTGGTGCTGCCCTGCCGCCTCTCCTCCAACCTCGCCCATGCCCGCTGGACCTTTGGGGGCCGGGAGCTGCCTGCAGAGCAGCCCGGCTCCTTCCTCTACGACGCCCGGCTGCAGGCCCTGGTGGTGATGGCCGCCCAGCCCCGCCACGCCGGGGCCTACCACTGCTTCTCGGAGGAGCAGGGGGCCCGGCTGGCTGCCGAAGGCTACCTGGTAGCAGTGGTGGCGGGCCCGTCAGTGACCCTGGAGGCCCGGGCCCCCCTGGAGAGCCTGGGGCTGGTGTGGCTGGCCGTGGTGGCCCTGGGGGCCGTGTGCCTTGTGCTGCTGCTGCTGGTTCTGTCCCTGCGCCGGCGGCTGCGGGAGGAGCTGGAGAAGGGCGCCAAGGCAGCCGAGAGGACCCTGGTGTACCCTCTGGAGCTGCCCAAGGAGCCCACCAGTCCCCCCTTCCGGCCCGGCCCCGAGACGGACGAGAAACTCTGGGACCCCGTGGGCTACTACTACTCGGACGGCTCCCTCAAGATCGTTCCTGGACACGCCCGGTGCCAGCCCGGCGGCGGGCCCCCCTCGCCGCCTCCTGGCATCCCCGGCCAGCCCCTGCCTTCTCCAACTCGGCTCCACCTGGGGGGCGGGCGGAACTCCAATGCCAACGGATACGTGCGCTTACAGCTGGGAGGGGAGGACCGGGGCAGCCTCGGGCACCCGCTGCCCGAGCTCGCCGACGAGCTGAGACGCAAACTGCAGCAGCGCCAGCAGCTGCCGGACTCCAACCCCGAGGAGTCCTCGGTGTGAGGGTCCCCCTCCGGCGGGGCGGCGTGGGAGGCGCGGCTCCTACTTTGCACAGGCACCAGCTACCTCAGGGACATGGCACGGGCACCTGCTCTGCCCCGGACGGACCCTGCCCGGCACCGCCCGGCCATGAGGACCTGCTCTTTCAGCACGGGCACTGCCACTTGGTGTGGCTCACCGGGGCACCAGCCTCACAACAGAGGGCACCTTCCTCCTCTGTGAGGGGCTGTGAATCACAGACGCACGGGACCCCAGCAGCCAAAACCTTTCAAGGCGGAAGTTGGAGACGTGGGTGTGTTTGTGTACATACATGTGTGTCTGTGGACGTGTGCACGTATGTGTGTGTGGGTGTGTGACACAGTCTTCCTGTTTCTGTCAAGTCTTCCCTTGGCCTGGGGTCCTCCTGGTGGGTCACTGAAGCTATGAAGGGGAAGGGGTTGTATCACTTTGCCTCTCCTACCCCCGCCTGTCCCCAGTTGGGGGGCAGCCATGTACATACGGGGGTGGGCTGGGCAGGGTGCTGTGCCCCTCTGGGGGAGTCCAGGGCTCTGGGGTGGGCCTGGTCCTACTCCCAGGGCTGTGAATGTTTTCGGGGGGGGGGGGAGATGGAGCCTCCTGTGTGTTTGGGGGAAGGGTGGGAGGGGCCTCCCGCTTGGCCCTGGGATTCAGTGGTATTTTATACTTGTCCTCCCTGGCGGGGCTGGGAAAGGTGGTGTGGGGGGAGGGGGAGGGGGAGGGGAGGAGAGGGCGGGCATGCTGTGGACGCGGCACATCCTCTCCCAGCCCCAGGAGGAGGGCTTCTCACAGTGTAACTTATTGTGTCCCCACGTATTTATTTGTTGTAAATATTTGAGTATTTTTATATGGACAAATAAAATGGAGAAAATGAAACTTCCTGTCACGGAGATAAGACATTTGGGCCAAAACCTTCTGGGTGCCAAGAGGGAGACTCCCTGTGGGTTGAGTGGGGCTGGACTGCCCCCCTTCTCAGTCCTGGGGCAGCCTGCCTTTCCTTCAGTGGTCCCCCTCCTGCCTGTGCCCCTCTCTGGAGGGGGGACAGCCCAGGCGCCAATGTTTTCCCACAGTGGTGGTTCGGGCTGGGAGCCAGACCAGGGCCACAGCCTCTTGAGAGCCAGCCTTGGCTTCTGGCCAAAGGGAGAAGTCAGGGCATGGGGAGTAGAAGCAGGAGAGCGGGAGGGGCCTGGCTTCCCAGAACTCTGGGAAGGGGAAATGGGAGTGAGGGGGCCGAGGAGGGGAACTTCCTAGAAGCAGCTTAAGGTGGTGTGGGCTGGCTCGTGTGGGGATGGGGCTCCCAACCAACTTAAGGGAGGAAGGATGACTTTCAGCCTTTACCCTCCAGACTGTTAGCCCTGAACGCTCCAGCAACACACCATAGGGAACTTTCCCCGTTGCCACCCGGTGGGCACCAAGCCCCTGGCCTATGGAAGGAGCCGTGCAGGGCCCAGGTATTTGTAAGAAAAACAGGACCCCGCCTGGGTTCTATAATTCACGCCCACACACAGAGGCAGCCAGCCAGTCCTCTGTACCCTTGACCGGTCTGGGGGTGCCTACTGTGGCTGGAATAGGCTGCTGCCCGGCGTCCTGCTGTTAAGAGAGGGCTGGCATCTGCTGACTTGAGCACGCTACGCTTCCCGCACGGTCACTAAGCCACAGCCCAGAGAATGTCTCGATACAAGAAGGTTGATTCGGTAAACTAGGTGCCCACTGTGGGGTTGAGGGTTCCAGGCCCTTTTCCCTGCCCCCCGGGCCTACGTTCAGGTACTCCCAGCGGCAGGATAGGTCATGACTACCTGCCTCCCACGGGGTTTTGAAAAATGAGCAGGAGGGGCGAGAGGAGGGAGGGTGTCGCGCGGCCTTTCAAGTGGTCACCGCGCCGCCGCGGCGATCCGTCTTCCTGGGCCCGCGTGGTGGGGGAAAGAAGGGGGAAAGGACCTTAGGGTGCTCCCGGCGACCCCCTGCCCTTGGGGAGCCCGGTGGGACGAAGAGAACCTGGAAGGGCGCCACATAAACGCTCCCGACCCACCCCACCCCCGCCCCCCCTGGGTTCCAGCGGGCGCGCCCCGGCCTCCGCTTAGCCTGGGACGCCCTCGCGTGGCCGCTTCGGGCGGGCGCGGCCAGGCACCGCCCCCCCCAGGTCCAACCCCACCGCCGCGATTGGCTCCCGGGCTCAGACCCAGAAGCTTGATTGGTCGGCCCCGTGGCTCGTGCGGACGCCGAGTGGTCAGGCCAGGCGGGTGGGCAGCGCTGCGCCCGCCCCGCCCACCCCGCTCGCCGTGGCCGCGCCGGCGCCCGTGCCCGTGACCTTACCCGCGGCCGCGCCCGCCAGCGGGTGGGAGGGCGCGGAGGGCGACATGGCGGTGCCGCGGCCCTGCGCCGAAGGCCCTTGCTGTTCCCGGCCCAGCGCGGCTCCCGGCGTGCAGCAGACGCTGGACGAGATGGACTTCGAGAGGGGTGAGGCGGGTGCGCGGCCCTACCGGCCCGGCGCCTTCCGGCGTCCCCAGGCCCCCAGGGCAGAGGAGGTGGCCGAAAACCGGGGCCCCGAGGGGGAGGCAGCCTGGGGACCTAGTCGGAGCGTTGGCGGGCGGTGGGCTCACCGCTCCCGCGTAGTGAGAGCCCGCCAGGGACCCGGCGGGAGCTCGGCATTAGAAACACCGGCTCGCGTGCAGGTCGGGAAACAGGCTTTGGTTTCAGGAACTTTCCCCAGTGGTGCGGCTGGGCTCGGCTCCTCACCTGGTGCGACCCTAGGACACCCAGCCCTGCTCCCGGGTCTGCTCCTGAGCAGCAGAGCCTGCAGCCAGGGTATTGCACCCACCCCGAGAGGATGGAGCTTCAGACCAGGGGGGCTGCGTGTGGGCACTGCAGGCGTGAGATACGACAGAGATGGCCTCGAGGCAGGCGATGTCATCCCTACCTGTGGGCTCAGCGGGGTAACTCTTTTGCCCCAGACTATCCTTGCTGCTGCACTCGCCACCCGCGGCTCTGTGCACAGAGCCTGGCTCTGTCTGGTTTCTCACCGTGCGCACGGCCGACTTTGCTCCAGACGCTGCTCGCTCAGGCGTTCCAGCCAAAGCCCCCTGAGTTGTGGGACGGTTCTGAGGACTCTCGGGATTCCGCAGATGGGGTGACTGTTCACAACTTTGGCTGTGGTTTTCACTTTGCGCTGGCACCTGGCAATGTCCTGTTCTTCCTTTTGACTGTGACTGTATATTCAAACATCTTAAACAGTACTTTATCCAACACTGGTGTGTTTGCAGTGGGAAGAAGGGTGACTGTGTCTGCCCAGTCTCCTGTCCTGGTTAGACAAGCCCCTTGTCTGTCTTGCTCCCAGCGATGTCGCCAGCACCCAGCACAGTCCTTGACACAGAGGAGGTGCTCGTGTTAATATTTGTTGAACCCATGAATTTCCATTTTATAGATGAGAAAACAGGTCAGGAGGCAAAGGGAGCGCTGGAAGCCCCCAGTCATTCAGTGTTATTCAGTGCTCGGGTTGTCCTTCTGCAGGAATCTGGTCTGCAGCCCTGAACGGGGACCTGGGCCGAGTGAAGTATTTAATTCAGAAGGCAGCGGACCCCAGCCAGCCCGACTCCGCCGGCTACACGGCTCTGGTGAGCTGGGGATGAGCCTCACCGGCTTCCTGCTCTCTGGGGGTGAGGAGGGGATGATGTTTGCATTTTCTCTTCTCCCACCCTTCCTCCTCTCCCAGCAGGGTTTCTGTTTAAGCATCGCGTGAACCTGGGTTTTTTTAATTAGCATAAGTGCTTTGCATTAGTTATTTAACTTCGTTCTCATAAGGATTCTGCGAGGTAGGAATGGTTATTATCCCCAGTTTACAGTGGCGGCAACTGAAGCTAGGAATGAAGGCTCACCCTGGTCACCCAGGTGCTGGAGGGGGCACCCCCCGCCGCGGTTCTGCCCCCTGACCCCGGCTCTGTTCCCCACAGCACTATGCCAGCCGCAACGGGCACTATGCCGTGTGCCAGTTCCTGCTGGAGAGCGGGGCCAAGTGTGATGCCCAGACCCACGGGGGAGCCACCGCTCTGCACCGGGCCAGCTACTGTGGGCACACGGACATCGCCCGGCTCCTGCTGTCGCACGGCTCCAATCCCAGGCTGGTGGACGACGACGGCATGACCAGTCTGCACAAGGTGGGTCCCCTCTTGGAAGTTTCACAGGTTGCAAGAACCTGTCTTCTCTCATTAGAAAAGTTATAATATGGGACTTCCCTGGCCGTCCAGTGGTTAGGACTCCGCGCTTTCACTGCTCTGGGCCCAGGTTCAGTCGCTGGTTGGGGAACTAAGATCCCACAAGGCGTGGCCAAAAATAAAAAAGTAAAAGTTATAATGCGTTCACTGTAGAAAACATGGGGAAAACGGAAAAGCATAAAGTAGAAAATTGAAATCGTTTGTAACCTCGGTGCTCACCTCTCGTCACTTTAGGATTAACGTATAATTTTCCAGCATGTCTCCTGCGCACATAAATTAGAACTAAACGTATGGCGTCATTTTCTTTTTCTTCCCCTTAATGATGTGTCCTCAATGCTTTTCCACGGAGTTTTCTGAAACTTGCACCCACTCTTGCCTATCCCTCTAGTCTGCTTTCCACGCTGTGATCGGAGTGATCATTTAATTAAATGTTTTCTGACTAGAAACACCTACCCGCTGTGAACGGTTTGAGGAGTACAGAATGTCTACCGTGGACACAAGTTTCCCTCCCCGCCCCGCCTCCCCCCCCCCGCCCCCCACCCCTGGTCCCTTAGTCTTCCCTTCCCTCCCTTAAGGCATCCGCTTTTACCGATTTCTCGTGCATCTTTGAGACGCAGTTGACACATACTTACGGCCTATGTGTGCAAACCTGTTCCTCCCTTAGCCCCACTGATCTTCTCCCAGAGTGATGGTTTAAAAAGCACTTCTGACCACGCCACGCCTTCGAGTCCTTCGGAGGCTTGCTTTTACCAAGTCCTTACGCTGCTGTACAGGCCCTCTGGGGTCAGCCCCTGCCTACCTGCCAGCTTGCCCTTGCCCCGCTAGTCGTCTTCAGTTTCTTGAACCTGCTTCTCTATCACTTGCAGGCCATAGAGCACATCTCTCCCCATCCGGATGCCTCACATCACCCTTTTCCCTCTGACTAGCGTCTGTCCTTCCTTCTGGCTTGCAGCTTCTACATCGCGCCCTCAGAGAGCCTTCCCGTTTCCTCAGAGGAGGACAGCTCTTGCACCTGGATGCCCGGAAGCACTCTGTGCTCCACTTCTGACTCTTCTCCCCCTTGAAATTCCCTGTGTGAGCTCCGTCTCACTGGAGGCAGCTGGGATTGGTCCTGTTTCCTGCCGTGGCCTCAGCACTGAGCTCAGGTGCTGAGTGAGCAGCTGGGGGTTGTTTCGTTTTGAGACCCTTGCTGGTTGGAAAGGCGGGTTGCTCGTTTCTCAGTGGTCTAAACTGGTGTTGGCTTGAGTGTTTCACTGCCACGGCTCTCATGATGGGTGTTGATAGGCAGGACACTGCCATGGATGGACCTAGCTGGTGTCACCCGCACTTGCGGCATTCTCGAGAAATTGAGGGAATGCATGTGTGTGAGGAATGTGAATCGTCCCTTCCTTCCAGCTTACTTGCCTCCCTCCCTTGCTTCCTTCTGCAAACATTGGCACTTCCTTTTGCCAGAAATTATTTGGAATTCATCTTACAACTGCTCACAACACGCTATTGCCTGAGTTGAAGCAGTAAAATAGGGAATCCCAGGTCTGTACTCATCAAGATAATATTTATGCTGAATAAAGATTTAGATTCGAATTTGAGATGGTGTTTGGTACTAACATTAACTTTGATACCTTTCAGGAGCCCCCGTAGCCCTTTGTCTCTTGGGAGGAGTAGGGAATATGGTGATACAACATAGCTATTGAGAGTTCAGACTTTGAGGTCAGACAGACCTGGCTTAGAATTCCCCATGCTGCCGCATTAGCTCTGTGACCTAGGGCGAGTTACTCAACTTTTATAAGCCTCAGTTTTTTCGTCTATAAAATGGAAATAATGATACTTCCTACCTCTGATGGTTATTATAAAAGTTAAGTAAGATAATCTATGTAAATCACTTAACACTTCTCTTTTGGAGGATGTAGGTTAGAAATTGACATCCAGATTGGGATCGTTGATCTCCGAGGGGACGAGGAGAAAGCTGGGTACTGGGCCTGTTTCTCTCCGCTCATCTGAAAGTTCCCAGAGGGCAGGGGCCGTGTCTGATGTGTCTTGTGCCCACGGCACCCAGCACCCTATAGACAATCGGAATGTTTGTAAAGGTGCTTAGAGATCCAAGGTTCTGTCCTTGTTCTTAATGTGCAGGCCTGGGCAAAGAAGCATGGCCACTGAGCAGAGGACACAAGGAAGAAAAGCTGAAGCTGACTGCCCAAGTGGCACCAGGGTGCCCCGCCACCCTGCAGCACGTCACTGCAGTTTGGCAGGGGTTAGGGGAAACCGGCTCAGACGGCCAGCGCCTCCATTTCCATGAGACCTTTTCTCGGACTAAAAGGGCCCCAGAAGTGGAGCAAGAAAGAACAGGGCCCAGTGGGGTACGGCTTTTGATCCGGGCCTCTCTCCCCACAGGCCGCCGAGAAGGGTCACGTGGACATTTGCTCCCTCCTCTTGCAACACAGCCCAGCCCTGAAGGCCATCCGGGACCGGAAGGCACGACTCGCCTGTGACCTGCTGCCCTGCAACAGCGACCTGCGGGACCTGCTGGCCAGCTGAGTCTCCTCGCTCCTGTCACGGGCTGCGTGTGGGGTACACGGACTAGCCCTCCAAGCCCCCGCCTCAGTCAGCGCCTGAGCCGCAGGGTGGGATCCTGAGGCTGGAGGACCCTGGAAGAGCCCCATTCTGGCCACTGGGGAAGCAAGGGTGGCGACTTGGTGGGGCTGCCAGTACTCCAGCCTGGACAGGTGACCGTATTCTAAATTAGTTCATGTGGAAACATCTCTCCGTTTGGAAAAAATAAAGTTATATCCTTACCTCATCCCACGCACAAGAATAAATTTCGAGCAAAGACCCGAATCTGAAGATACAAAAGTATGTAAGCATGAGAAGAAACTGTGGAATATGTGACAAATGAACAGCTGCTTTCTAGCCAAGTGACCTTGGTACAAGTCACTTTACCCATCTGTCCGGCATCCTCATTTTCTTTTTTTGCCTCGCGGCACGCAGGATCTTAATTCCCCTGACCAGGGATCAAACCCGTGCCCCCTGCAGTGGAAGCACAGTCTTAACCACTGGACCGCCAGGGAAGTCCCCTGCGTCCTCATCTCTTAAGGTGGAAGTGACTACAGTGGGGCTGCCTCAGAGTCCACATGGGGGTGAGACGAGTGAATATCTGGGGAGTGCTGGGGAGGGTGCCCGGCACCGTGTGGGCAGTGTATGGGAGCTCCCACCTCTCCAGAACCTGACCAGCACTTGTGTTTATAGTAATTTCATTCATTTCAACCGTCTGATAGACTACACAGTGCTGCTGTTCGGTTGCATCGCTAATTGCTGGTGAGGTTGAACGCCTGTCTTCTGTGACCTTCCTGTCCGTACCCTTTGTCCATCTAAAATTGTTCTCTTTTTCGATTCATAGGAGTTAGTTCTGTATGCTGGATATTGATCCTTTGTTATGTATATATGTACATAATTATATCTCTTTTTTCTTTTCTCTTTGATGCTGTTCCTTGTCTTAACTGTGTTTGTTTTTATCTGTTCATGGAAATTGGTTACCGCCGGTGTGGACGGCAGTTTGGCAATATCTATTAAAATTTAATTGAACGGGGCCAATACATTGATTTCTCTGTAGGTCCCTAGAGAAATATTCATCTGTGTGCACAAAGATGTTTGCTTTTGGGGTTTTTTTTTTTTTTGCCTCACTGAGCGGTTTGCGGGATCTTCGTTCCCCGACCAAGGATCGAACCCATGCCCCCTGCAGTGGAAGCGCTGAGTCCTAACCACTGGACCGCCAGGGAAGTCCCCAAAGATGTTTATTTACAGAGGCATTTTCAAAAATTTGGATTGGAGCATGGGGTGTAACGTAAAAAAAAAAAAAAAAAAATGCAGAGATAACCTAGGTGTTTGCAGCAGGGGGACGGCGAGGTTCTAGCACTTTGAGTGCAGCGTATGCTAATGTGGAGAGTGCTGAGTCGTGATGACGTAAAGTATGGAGAAACATGTAGGTGCGTACACACAACACACAGGAGGAGCGTGAGGAAGCTGTGTGTTAAACTGTACCCATGGCTTCCCCGGGCTCCACGGCAAGAGTACTTAACCAAGGGTGTCCTGAGCTTCATTTGCTGTTTGGAGTTTTTACCAGGAGTACGTTTTTTCTTTGATAAGTTATACCAGTATTAAGTTACTACCAATTAGTTTCATGTGAATACCAGGAAGTCTTCTGCTGAGAATTTCTGATGCAGCCTGTCGGTGCCCCCGCCCTCGAACGTTGGAGGAGAGGAGTCTGTGTGGCAGGCAGTGGAGTCCAGAGCTGAAGTCCTGCTTGTTCTCGTCGGTTTCCCCTCACTCTCCTCCAGGTAACCGTTTCCCTCCTCAGGACCACCGGCAAGAATCACCTTTGACAGAAACACCCTGGAGCATAAGGATGGGGTTTCTCTCAAAAGCTCGGGGCTCGGGCTTCCCCGGTGGCGCAGTGGTTGAGGGTCCACCTGCCGATGCAGGGGACGTGGGTTCGTGCCCCGGTCCGGGAGGGTCCCGCGTGCCGCGGAGCGGCTGGGCCCGTGAGCCGTGGCCGCTGGGCTTGGAAGCAGTCACCAAGAAGCTAGCTGTGGTGGGGCCCTGGGCCGCCCTGGATCCACGGTTCTCCCTCGCGCTGGCTCGTCCTGGTCATCCCTGCTCATGTTGCTCCAGGAAATCTGAGAGCTAGTGAATAAGACTCCAGGATCCGAGTGACACGAGCAATCAGATTGCCCTTCAAAGGTCAAGGCAGAATTCAAGGCACAGCTGGGTGGAAGTCGTGCTTGGTGTCTGAGGGAGAATTAGGAAGTTTGGCTTTGGTAGCTGCAGACTGATTGCTTTGCAACTGGATTAGTGGTTAACGTTCGTACTTGGACCTGCAGCGGATCTGAACCCCACCTTCCTGGCGAAGGGCGTCTCCGTGCCCAGGTCCACCACCAGGTCCCTGGTGGGGGACGTGCGTGTCGGCCGTGGGAGGCTCTTCAAGAGGCATGAGGGGCTGATGACGGGCTGGGCTTGGCTCCTGATGGTGGCCTAGCTTAATCGTCGACCTTGACTGTCACAGTGGTGAGGGAGCAGGGTGGGTGTCTGGGGAAGGAAACCACCACCAAGAGCAGCCCAGGCGGCCTGGCAACTGGCCGGGGGTTGGGAAGTCCCTCGGTCTCCTCCTGTAGCAGCCGGGAAGCGTCTCGAGGCAGAGGTCGGCCCCTTGCGTCTGTGCTTTAGGGGTCCTCTCTAGGAGTCTTTTTGCCGCGGCAGTTGGGCCGCGTCTCCCAGGGTCTCAGGCAGCCAGACCTACAGCAACGTGGCGGCTCACTTCTTTTTCTCCAGGGCATCTGCACTTAGGAGAATGGGAGCCGTTTCCCCCGGAACCTGGGCTGGTGGCCCAGCGCCCAGGATGTGTGTTTATTGGTTGAATCACTTCTGAGTAGGTGCGGGGGGGGGATGGCACAGGTGCAGGATGGGGGGTGTCTGAGGATGCAACTGACTCAGCTCAAAACAGCTCTTTCTCCCGCGCCCGCAGTGGGCTGTGTGCTCACACCGGTACTTTGGTGGGTGTTACGGAGCCACGGAGTTGCCTGGCGGGGGCCCGAGCCTCTGCCCTGCCCCCGCCCCCCGGCCCCCGACAGCTCTCCTATAAAAGGGCTGAGCTGCTAGGCTCTTCTCACTGGGGGCGTGACGAGCAGGGGAGGGGCCATGGACTTCGTCAGCATCCAGCAGTTGGTGAGGACGTGCAGCGGAGGCCGGGCAGTGGTCTGGGCACCCCCAGACCGTCTCAGCAGAACGCGGAGGCCGGGCAGCTCCTTTCTGGTGCCTGAGGAGGTTTTGGGAGTAGAAACCTGTAGTACTTTTCCGGCCTGTCTGCCTAGTTCTCGTGTGAGGTGGTGAGGGGCCAAGGAGCAAGAGAGAGACACGGTGAGAAAGGCGTCTGGCGATGGTAGACGAGAAAATCCTTGAGTGTAGTGGGTTTTGCCCTGGACTGTGTTGGCCAAAGAGGAACGGGAAGCGGCAGGTCACCCCGGAAGACACAAGTGTGGCTGGGTGCTGGCTGAGCTCAGTTGCGTTGATGGTCTTTGCTGGGGAAATGGTCTGGAGGGTCTGGCTGCCTTGGCTGGGGACAAGGAGGAGGGCGCTCGAGTTCCCTGGGCAGCGAGAGAAGCAGGCACACCAGTGACACTCTGGGACGTCTGTTGTGAGGGATGGGGCATGGAGGGTAGCGAGGCTCAGGGTGTCACTTTGCCCCACAAGCCCCACTGCGGGCCAGGGCCCTGCTGGCCGCAGCCCAGGACAGCCGCTGCTGGGAGGCGGGTTGCAGGGCCCAGGAAGTGTTAGGCTGCCTGAGTTTGCTTTAGAAGGGAATGGAATGTAGGTTCTACGTGGCTAGAAGCCCTAGGCTCTGCCATCGTATCATTCCAGCCTTTTCTCTCCCCTCAACGTGCTTATTCCTCAGGGCTCCCTAGCGCTGAATCACGGGGCTGGGGGCCAGGGGAGGAAGAAAAGAATGGACCATTGTTTGGTGGGTTCTGCCCTAAGCACAGCACCGGTAGTCATTTCATTTTTATAGCTCCAAGAGGTAAGTGCTAGTTTTACCCCATTTTATTATGAAGAAACATAGCTTCATGAAGAGCCAAAATTTGAACGTAGGAATTCAGAATTTTATCCGGGAGGCATCTCCTCTGTCCCCCCGGGCTTGGGGTCAGGTGGCAGTGTGGTGTGATCGGGTAGGAATGTAAGGACAACAACCCACGAGGGAGGCCCTGAGCTCACCTGGACACAGCCCAGCTGCATAAATAGATGCGGCGTCAGGCCCAGGCCGCAGGGTTCCTGCTGACAGGACAGAGTGAGCAGCAGTCAGCCCCCGGGCCTCGGGCGCTGCTGCAGGTGGTGAGAGCCAGCGACAAGCACGGGGGTCAGGGAGCCAGCGGGGCTCGCTCTGCCATGGAGCTTTGAGAGGGGTCAGGCCAGCTCTCAGATCCACATCCAGATCGCTAATCTCTGTACGTCAGCTCCTGGCAGGACTCCCCTGTCTGGCACAGTTGTGTTTTCTATAAGGGCTCCTCCTAATTTTTCTGATTTTTTTTCTGTTCCTATAGGTAAGTGGAGAGAGTCGAAAGGAACGAATTGGGACGTGGACACGGAGTGTCTGATCCTGGAGGCCGAGGCCCGGGAGAGGCAGGAACTGGACGAGGAGAGGAGAGTGAGTGGCGGGGGGCAGGGGGCACGGGGGTGGAGCAGGGGGGCTGCGAGCCCGGGGCTCAGGGTCTGACAGCCTGGGCGCGGCGCTTCTCCTGCGGCTGGGAAGACGAGGGTTAGAACCACCAAGAGCTGCCCCAGGGTTGCCGTGGCCAGCAGCCAATGGCTGGCGTGGTCCTGTTTCTGCCTGCTTTCTGCCCCAGCATGAAAGATTCAGCAGTCCCAGAGCTAACTTGGAGAGCCTGGCTGACCTGGAAACGTTGGTTCGAAGACAAGAGAGGAAAGCGACTGAAACGCAGAGTCCCCGCCAGGGCACCCGAGCCTGAGGTCAAGGTGAGCGGGAAGGTGGGTGCGTGGGAGTGCCACACCAGGGCTGGAGTGCCTGAGCAGGAGCCCCCCGTCCCTGTGGGAGGCCTGGGGAGGAGTGACACTGCCGCTGCGCAGCTGCACAGCCCGCACCAGGGGGCCCTCCGCCCCTGGCGTTTTCCACAGCTGCTGCCAGAACCAAGTACCCCAAACTGGGGGCTTAAACAACAGCTATTTATGGTCGTTTCAGAGGCTGGAAGTCCAAGATCAAGGAGTCGGCAGGCAGGGTTGATTTCTTCTGAGGCTCTGGGGGCGGATCCGTCCACACCTCTCCCCAGCTTCTGGGGTTGGTGGTGTTCCTTGGCTTGTGGCCTCATCGCCCCGATCTCTGCCTCTGAGCTCACGTGGCCTTCTCCTTGCCTGCGTGCCTGTGTCCAAAGGTCTGTCCCTTCTCAATAAGGACACCACTCGTATTGTACCAGGGCCCACCCTACTCCAGTATGACGGCATCTTAACCGATTACAGCTACAATGACCCCATTTCCAAATAAGGTCATGTACTGAGGTACTGGGGTGAGGACTACAACAATATGAACCTGTGCAGGGGGGCGGAACACAAGTCAATCCGTAACCCTGCCCCATACCTATTCAGTCAGAATCTTCTGGGGGCAAGTTTTTTTGTTGTTGTTGTTTTATAATTAATGTATTTTTGGCTGCGTTAAGTCTTCATTGCCGCGTGCAGGCTTTCTTTAGTTGCGGCGAGCGGGGGCTACTCTTCATTGCCATGCGCGGGCTTCTCATTGCGGTGGCTTCTCTTGTTGCGGAGCACGGGCTCTAGGTGCACAGGCTTCAGTAGTTGTGGCACGTGGGCTCAGTGGTTGTGGCTCGCGGGCTCTAGAGCGCAGGCTCAGTAGTTGTGGCGCACAGGTAGTTGATCGACGGCATGTGGGATCTTACCGGACCAGGGCTCGAACCCATGTCCCCTGCATTAGCAGGCGGGTTCTTAACCACTGCGCCATCAGGGAGGTCCTGGGGGCAAGTGTTTAAATCTACTGTTTGTATAAGCCAACAGTGCGCTGGTCCTCCGCCAGCTATTTGGAACCACTTGGCTAGACTGGTAAGGCCGTGTCCCAGAGGCCTAGTGTGGGGAGTGAGTGGATCTCGTCCTTGAACTTATCCAGCCACAGCCCCTGGCCCAGCTGGAGCCCGTGGACCTGGAGAAATTCCTGCAGGCAGCTGCTGAGAACCAGGAGGCCCTGACTGACAAGTACCTGACAGATGGAGGGGACCCCAGTGCCCACGACAAGGTAGCGAGGGTGGGTGCAGGCATGCGGCCTTCAGTGTGGTCCAGTCAGAGCCTAGGAAACTGCAGGGCTTTTCTGTTTTATGGGGCATGGGTCCCATGATGCCTCCTGAGTCTGGAGGGAGAGGCCCTTCACACGACGGGGGAGTAAGCAGCTCTGTTCAGGGCACCAGCTCTGGGAATGGGGTTGCGGGTGGGACCTCCGGGGGTGGCTGCGCTCCCTGCAGCTAACTCCCGTCCGCAGCACGCCAGCTCCACCGCACGGCCTGGCACTGGACCTGTCCGAAGGGTCACAGCCAGCTCGTGAACAAGCTGCTGGAGGCGGGTGCCACCGTGGACGCTCGGGACTTGGTGAGAACCAGGGAAGGGCCATCCCCACGGCAGACCCCCCGCCTGGCATCTCTGCAGGTCAGGGTTACTTTGGTGCTTTTGTTTTGCAGCCGGACAGGACCCCTGTGTTCTGGGCCTGCCGCGGAGGGCACCTGGACATCCTCAAACAGCTGCTTAACCGGGGTGCCCGGGTCAATGCCCGGGACCAGGGGAGGGCACAGGCTGCAGGGCGGCCCGATGCTCTTCCTGGGGTTGGGACACGGCCTTGCCAGCTTGGAATGACACTGAGCCTCACTGCTCCCTTAGATCTGGGGCACGCCCCTGCACATGGCCGTGCACACCGCGACTGCCTGCAGCACCTCGTCACCTGCAGGGCCTGCGCTGACGCACAGGACAAGGTAGGCGTCTGGTTGTCCCGGGCTGGGGCGGCTCCACCCCTGGGGGCCACGACTAAGGCAGCCTGAGCTCAGCGACAGTAGCTGCTGACCTGACCCACCCTGGGAAGCGAAGGTAGGAGGACGCCGCCCCCACCTCGACAGGAAGGGGACACGGCTCTACACGAGGCAGTGCAGCCCGGCCACTGCAGAGCCCTGAAGGTGCTGCTGCTCTCCGGGGCCGGGCTGGGCGTGAGAATGCGGTGAGTGCAAGCGAGCACGCGGGGCGGGCCGCTCCGGGGAGGAGAGCGGGGACTCACCCGGCATCCTCGTGCCCAGGCTTCAGTGACCCCAGTGTAGCTGGCCCAGGACTGGCAGTCGCGCATCTGGGAAGCACTTCAGGCCCACGTGGTGCACCCCCATACCCGGTGCCGACAACAGCCGATCCTCAGGGCCACTCGCAGCCACCATTCCATCCCGTCATCTCCGCCCCCGTGCCACTCACGTGTCTCACCCGCCTGCTCCTCCCTCGGTCACGGTCACGACTCCCCGCTCAGGGCTGATTCCTCGCCTCCAGACAGCCATGTCAGACCAGCCTCCCCGGCTTCCTGTCCCAGGCTGAGCCAGTCCCCACCAGGGCGCGAGCTGGGGGCTGACGCAGAGGACCCGGGGGTGGCAGGCGGGTGCAGGAAACAAAGTGGGTCCAGACGAGGGGCAGTGGAGGAGCGTGGGGGCCCAGGGCAGAGCAGCACGGGAACAGCCTCGAGCTCCCTGGGGCCGGTGCCAGGGCTCCTTGGTGCCCACTGGTCCCCGGTCCAGGAGGTGGCTAGGCTCTGCCCTCCATCAGGGCGCTCCTGCCACCAGGTGGTGACTCGGTGCATGGCCAGCAGCAGATGCCCTTGGGTGCAGGTTTCTCCAGGGGCCTCCGTGCCTGGCCGTCTGGAGGGGGCTGCTGGATGGCTTTGAGCACCCCTGCACAGAAGGCCAGCCCCAGCCTGCTTGCCTCAGAAGCCCCAAGACCGGCGAGCTGGAGCTAATGTTTTAGGGAAACCTTGTGCCCTCTGTCGAAGGCTTCGGACAGGCCTGCCGCTGCCCTCTGGCTGGCCATCTGGTGGCTCCCCTCGCAGGGGGACGCGCCTGGGTGCTGGGGATTGCTTGCGGCCCACTCAACTTTCGGCGTGGTGGCCTGTAACCCTGCTCTGCCTCCGGCGCTGACGTCACCCCGGCCCTGGTACTAGAGTGCGCGCTCTCACCTGGCCCCTGCAGCCGCGGCCGTGCTGCTTCACCCCAACCCTCGGAGGCAGGACGTGGAGGGCTCTGAGCTCAGCTGCTCCTTTCCCTCCTCCACCGACTGGGGGTGGCCCGACGCCCCACCTCCACACGCTCCCCTAAAGCTTCCCCCCCCCCCCCACTGTCCTTTCCCGGTCACACTGCGTTGGTGCAGACCTGTCTGCTGTACTGCTGGCGAGCAGGGTCCTTACACGCCAGAAGGTGCATCTGAGAACAGCTCCGCCCTAAACTGAGAACCACAGGCAGAGGGCTGGGCTCCAGGATGAAGGTCAGCCTCCCTCACATAAGGAACCTGGGTTGATAGCCGTTTTGCAGCAGTTATTTCTAGTCTAACTGGTGGCCTTCTCAGGCCAAGGACAAGGCAATTTCTATTCTGTGAAAAAGCCGACAAGAGCTCCCAACAGGGGCCACACGCCCTCCCCTCACATGGGCACCTCCTGCCCGGTCCTGACAGAGCCCCGTGCACCCAGACGCTAGGGCCATGGGAGAAACAGGCGTTCAAGTCCATGGACAGGACACTTCCCATCTAGGAAATAATGGGGACACTTAAGTGACTGACAGACAAAAATACCTTTTTATACGTATCAGTATTTTTTGTTCATTAAAACTGGTTGATTATCCATCACGGCCTGGTTGTTTTTTCTGGGCTGAGAGGGGCCAGTTCCTCAGAAACTCAAGCCTGATAACCATGCCGGCCTGACAGCAAGACAGGTCCCCAGGGGCAGAGCAGGTAGGCAGGGTGGTCTAGGGCTTCTCAGCCTAGACTGCCTCTTAGAATCAAGAGGGAAGATTTTAAAAATCCTGATGTCCAGATGGATTAAATCAGAATCCCTAGGTTTGGACCCGGATATCAGCATTATCATACAGATAACATGCTTGTCTATGTAGGAGATCCCGGCGGCCTAGTAGTTAAGACTCCGCACTTCCACTGCGGGGGGGCTGGGGGTGTGCGGGGGTGGAGCACAGGGTTGACCCCTGGTCGGGGAACTAAGAATCCCGCATGCCACGCATCGCAGCCAAAAAAAAAAAACAAACAAAAAAACCCCACCTACAATAAGGAAGTTCCGGCAAGATCTCAGGATACAAGATAAACATACGCAAACCTTTTTTCTACATGCTAACAATGAATCTGAATACTAAAACACACAGTACCATTTGTAATTGCTAAAAAGAAAACCCACTTAGGGGTAAATCTAATAAAACATCTAAGGACCTGTATGCTGAAAACTACAAAACGCTGATGAATGACACCAAAGATTTGAATAAATGGACACGTACACATGGACTGAAAGATGCAGCTGAGTAAAGATGTCAGTTCCACCCAAACTGATACACAGGTTTAACACAGTTCCTACCAAAATCCCAACAAGATTTTTCTTTGTATATGTAGACAAGATTATTCTAAAATTTAAAACTAAAACAACTCTGGAAAAGAACAAAGTGGGAGAGATCAGTCCACTTGATTTCAGGACCTATTAAATTGCTATAATAATCAAGACAGTGTGGTACCAGTGAAGAGACAGACGCATCGGTCAAAGGAACAGAACAGACAACCCAGAAATAGACACAGCAAATATGCCAAAAGATGCAAAAGTTACTCAACGGAGGAAAGATACGCTTTACAACAAATGGTGCTGAAAGAACTGGACGTCTATAGGCAAAAAAAATTTTTTAAAAGAAACGAAATGGATCACGAACTTACATACAAATTAAAACTGTAAAATTTTAGAAAAAAGACAATCTTCACAACCAAGGACTAAATAATTCTTAGACATGACACCAAAAGCATAGTCCATAAAAGAAAATCAGTAAGTTGTAATTCACCAAAATTTTAAACTTTCGCTCTGCAAAAGAATCCTGTTAAGAGGATGAAAAAATAAGCTACAGATGAGGGAAAAAATATCTGCAAACCAAAAACCCAATAAAGCCTAGTATTTAGAATATATAAAGAATTCTCAAAACTCAGCAGTAAAAACAACAATCTAATTAGAAAATGGGCAAAAGACATGAACAGACATTTCACAAGGTGAAACAAGCACATGAAAAAATATACATTAGCCACTATGGAAATGCAAATAAAACCCACAATGAGATAGCACTACACACCTACCAGAGTGGCTGAAATAGAAAATAGTGACAATACCAAATCCTGGAGCGGATGTGGAAAAATACTCCCACATTGCTGGTGGGAACGTACGGCTGTACAGGCGCTCTGAAAAAGTCTGGCAGTCTCTTTTAAAACTTAAATATGCAGTAACCATACGACCTGGCAATTGCACTCCTAGACATTTAGCTAAGAGAAAAGAAAACCAATGTTTACACAAGAACCTGTAATGAATGTTCATAGCAGCTTTATTTGGAATAGCCAAAAACTGGAAACCACCCAGATGTCCTTAGACAGGACAGTGAGTATATGATGGAACACCACACAGCCATCAAAAAGGAATGAGCCATTGACACGTGCAACAGCCTGGAGGAGATTCCAGAACATTATGCTGAGTGAAAAAAGCCAGTCCCAATGGTTACATACTGTAAGACCCCATTTATACAACATTCTTGAAATGACAAAATTATAGAGATGATGGACAGATTAGTGGTTGCCAGGAATTAGGGATAGTGGCCAGAGGGGGTGGGGGGGCTCTAATAAAGGGTCTGTTGGAGGGAGATCCTAGGGAAGAACAGTTCTGTATCTAGATTGCAGTGGTGGTTACACAAATCTACATGTGATAAGATGCTATAGAACTATATGCCCACATGGCACCAGTGTCAGATTCCTGGTCTTGATACTGCATTGTAACTATGTAAGATGTAATCATTGAGGAAAACTGGGTGAAGGGTACGTGGGACCTCTATCTTTGCAACTTCCTATGAATCTGTTAATTATTTCAAAGTAACAAGTTACTTAGGAAAAAAAAAAAGCAATAGCTCTAAATGCAACTTGGTGTCCTGGATTGGATCCTGCAACAGAAAAGGGACATGATGGAAAATCTGATAAAAATCCAAGTCTGTAATTTACTTAATAGTTTTGTACCCATGTTAATTTTTTAGTTTCGATAAATACACCAAGGTTATGTGAGATATTCAGGGAAGCGGGTGTGAAGGGTATATGATCTGTGAACCCAAAATAATTTTAAAGAATAAAATCCTGATGCCTGGACTGGTTAAATCAGAATCCCTGGGGGATGGGCCCCAGGTATCAGTATTTTTAATTTGCCAGGTGATTTCCAATGTGCAGCCAAAGTTAAGAACCACTGTTCTGGAGAGAGAGAATTTTAAAGTATCTACTTCCCACCTGGGTTTGCTCCTGGAGAGAATTCCTTGAGAAAAGTCTCTCAGTGAGCATGCCACTGTTTTTTGGCCTTCATTCCCACTGATCCTGGGTAAGGACCCAAATACCTTTGGGAAAGGTTCCAGAAATCCTGCCCCCTCCCCATCCTTGGTCCCCGTGATGCCCTGGTTTCTGCGCAGCTGAAGCACTGTGGAAGGTGACTTTAGGTGAACCAGAAGGCGAGACAAATACCTTCTCGTTCCCGCTTCTCTAAAACCCCAGAGCTAGAAAAGGAAAATGGCAAAGAGCTTGAAATGTTTCAGAGATCTAAGAAAAACTCCGATGTCATGTTCTTTTTTCCAAAGGACGGAGAGGGTTCTACCTGGTTCACAACCAGCCCTGGCCGCCCTGGCCACCCTCCACGCACCTGACAGCCACACGGTGCCCCCAGGGGGGCCGCGGGCTGCCCTCCCCGGAACCCCACGACAAAGGCTTAGGTGCAGCAGAGCAGTCCCTTCCTCCCACGTGTGACCTCTTCTTAAAACACAGGAAATGACAATACTGTTAGTGGCGACTGAGCCAGGCAGGCTGAGGAGTGGCAGGAGGAAGAGGTTCCTCAGCCCCGCAGGGCCAGCGTGAGAAAGCCACCTGCACAGGAGGGAGCGGGGCTGGTGTGACAGGCTTGTTTCCAGGTTTGGCACATGGGACAGGCTGGGCACGTGCTCTGAAGCATGGCATCGTAAGGGAAGCCTGAAAGGTCACGGTGGCCAAGGCCACGGATGTGAACCCCCAGCCCACACTGGTGCTGCCAGCAGCAGGAGGCTGGCAGATTAAAAGCAGAGAGAGAACAGGTCACGGCCACAGAGAAGCGGTAACCGTGCACTCACGTGGTGGCTTGGCCAGAAGAGGTATAAACACACTGCACTGTCACAGGGAGGCTGGCACAGCGACTGGAGGTGGCACTGTTCCTTTCATTCCGTTCGGAAGCAGGCCTGGAGGGCTGGCCCCGGCGGACCCCCATCTCCTAAAGGGGGGCAGGACCTGCTGAGGCTCCTGGCACCAGCCTCTGGTTCTGAGGGCAGCCAGGACCCGCGTCCACGAGGGCCATCTAAAACGTGGCCTGCAGGGGATGCGGACAGGCTGGCAGGAAGCCGCTCCTTGGCTCGCTCCAGTTCCCCACGTGATTGTCCGTTCCCCAGACCTGGGGCTGCCTGCCAAGCGGTTAAACTCCCGGGTTCCGCCCAGGGCTCTCCTCCGCCGGGAGGCCGGGTCTGCTGTGGCTGGACCCTAGAGGGGAGAGGGAAAATCGGCATCGGAGCCCGAACAGGCAGCGGGTCCCCTGACCCCAGGTGTTCAGTCCTCTTTAGGACGGGAAGGGGCAGGGGGGCGGGGGGCCGAGGAGCCTCAGGCCTCCTCGGGAGACATCGAGGCAGAGCTGGGAGCGTTTAGCTAGGAAAATGCTCAGCCTCGTGAGAGAAAACCACTGCCGGGACGGATGCCATCACTGACAGGCAGGGCTTCTGCCGGTGGGAGGCCGAGGCCATAAGGCCAGGCAGGAGGCGGCTGCCCAGACAACACAGCAGGCGCTGGGAGGGAGCTTTTGTTTCCAAGGCTGAGCAGGCATTTCATGGTCCCTCTGCCCTCCAGAAAAATGAGAAGTAGCAACAAGGGACAGGAAGCAGTGCCCCCCACCTGGGGGGAGAGGTCTGCATGGCCCCCAGCAGCTAACAGGCTGGCAAAGGAAAGCAAAGAAAAGGTAAAGTAAAAGGCAAGACATTTACCTTGCGTGTTGTCTTAAAACAAAAAATGCTCACTAGTCCACAGTCAATTATCAACTGCAGTTTCCAAATGTGCCAAAGAGGGAAAGGCCTACTGGGAAAGCTAGAGAGAGGAGAGGGAAAGGGAGAGGAAGGGGGAGGGGAGGGAGAGAGGGAGGGGAGGGAGGGGGAGGGGAGAGGGAGAGGGAGGGAGAGAGAGAGAAGACCAGCTATGGAGCTGCTCCGGCAGAACCGCTCCGCTCGGGCAGCTTGGGCAGCACGGGCAGCACCGCAGAGTCAGGGCCGCGGGGGCGAGAGCGGCCCAGGAGGCCCGGTGTCAAGCTCGGACTCTCCCTGGGAATCCCGCTCTGGGACTGATCGATGTGGAGGGGGTTTTCCGAATGTGAAGCGGCGGACCAGGGCTCCGGAAGGTGTCTCTGTAAAGGGCCAGTCTTCTTAGGCTTTGCAGGCCTCGGGGGCAACGAGGCAACTCCACCTGCAGCCGAGTACAATCCCTCAGCAGATGGGCACCTCCCGTAAAACGTTCCGAGAACAGGCAGATTTGGCCCTCACGCCATTTGCCGACCCGGCTGAAGGCAGCTCAAGATCATCGTGCTTTCCAAGCATTTCAGACACTTCTCTGCTGAGGAAGCTAGAGCCAGTCACCCAGAGGATGGCTCTGACCTGCACCGTTTCAGCAGCGCCCCGGGGACGCGTCCAACACGTGTAGCAACACTGAGCTCCCCGGGCAGCGAAGCAACAGGTTAACAGAGATAAAGTGCAAGACCCTGAGGGCCGCCCAGGGCCAATGTCAGGCCGCACACTTGGGGGCAAATCACCAACATCACGACTACAGAACAGGGGCTGCTTGGTAATCCGTTACAAAGAGGAAATGACCCATGAGCCACCAAAAACGATGCTCTCAGAGGACTGCCTCACGAGCCACTGAAGCCACAAAAGGATTAAAAAACCTCTGGGTATGTGATAAAAGATGAAACGAAAGGAAAAACCAGGATTCTTAGATTTAAGTTTGTACCTCATACACAACCTGTGCAGTCAGAGTAGCAGATGGAGGAAACCCAAGCCAAAAGGCTCACACTTTGAAACACAAAAACGTCCTGGCCTTTGAGACCCGGGTCTAACCTGATGGTGCGAACCTGATGGTGCGAACCTCTGTGTGAGGGGTGCCTCGCAAAATAAAAGACCGTCACAGCGGGTAAACAGAGGCGCGGGCTCCGCCCTAAGAGGCGAACGAAGGGTCCGTTCATTCCAAAAGGACCGCGACCAGGCCCGGATCCAGGACCCAACTCAACCCCCCAGGGTCCTTCACCAGCACCACAGATGGGGCTCGCAGGAGTGGAGCCACCGACGCAGCTCAGGAAGCACCTTTCCATTATAAAAACACGTTTCCCTTCTCAAACGTGAGTCCGGTAACCAAGGTGCATCGAAGCCAGAGTGCCCATCTCTCCCGGCCTCCGACTCTTCACCTGTAAGATGGGCATGACAGCTACCACCTCTCAAAACTTCAGGGAAGTTTTCTTAGATGAGTCAGGACGAGGAGAGCACTTAGCACAGTGCTTGGCATGGGAAGTGTTCAGTTAAGAGCTCGGAGTCCCCACTGCAGGGTAAGGGGGATGGAGCACAGGCAGTCAAGCCCCTGCAGTTCCTTCCACGGCCTCTCCCAAGCCCCGCCAAGCCCCGGAGGACCTCAGACCCCAACCTAGGAGCTCGGTCAGCATAAAAGTACCTTCTTGAATAACAAGGACAAGAAAGTTCCCTGATGTGTTTTACCACTCCCACCCAAAGCCCACCCTTCACAGGCTCCTTTTTTATTTTCCCTCCTTACACTCTGAGGGTGGGGTTTCCCATCCCACTCTGCAAAGTCTGTTTCTTCCTGCTCCCAGTGGAATGCCTGGATGGGACCGAACGCCACAGGAGGTGCTCTTCTGGGTTTTGGGGATGGTGTCCACCAGCCACCTACCTTCAGAGCCAGGCCCACTGGTGACCCAAATCTTCACTTTCTAGGTGACCTAACCCTAACCCCAAATGACCCAATACAGCCCCTGAACGTGACCATACTCCCACTTAGCAACTACGGTTAACCCTTGAACACCTCAGGTTTGAACTGCGTGGGTCCACTTATATGCGGATTACTTTTCAATAGTAAATACTCCGGCACCACACAGGCTGTAGCTGGTTGAATCTGCGGACGTAGAACCACAAATACAGAGGACCGACCACGTTATACACAGATTTTTGACTGCGCAGAGGGTTGGCGCCCCTAACCTGCTGTTGTTCAAGGGTCAACTGTATTCTCTAATCAAATCAACCCACCCTACAGGCCCTGGAGAGAAAATGCTGACTTACGTGCTCCTACTCAGAATGTCAGCTGACCTATAGCTCAGCAGTGACGAGTTATTAAAAACACAAGAAGGGGGCTTCCCTGGTGGCGCAGGGGTTGAGAATCTGCCTGCTAATGCGGGGGACACGGGTTCGAGCCCTGGTCTGGGAGGATCCCACATGCCGCGGAGCAACTAGGCCCGTGAGCCACAACTACTGAGCCTGCGCGTCTGGAGCCTGTGCTCCGCAACAAGAGAGGCCGCGATAGTGAGAGGCCCGCGCACCGCGATGAAGAGTGGCCCCCACTTGCCACAACTAGAGAAAGCCCTCGCATAGAAACGAAGACCCAACACAGCAAAAATAAATAAGTAAATTAATAAACTCCTACCCCCAACATCTTCTTAAAAAAAAAAAACACACAAGAAGGGAGAGAGAAAAGAACGGGGAGACAAAAGGGAAAAAGAACAAATGTAGGGCAGGGCGAGGGCAGAGAGAGCAGGTCTGTGTGTGCAGCCAGGACGGCAAAGGGCACGCTCGCCCTGGGGTCAACGCCGCAGGATGCAGCCGCACGGGGCTCACCTGTGGCTGCGGCTGTCTTGTCACCAAGGAGCCGGGTCTGGCTGCCTGGGACGGCCTGGAGGTCCGCGTTCTCAGGGGACTGCGGCACGGCCTGGGCTCGGGTGGCCAGGAGTGCATTGAGGTACTGCAGCCGCGTGACCTGGGGCACAGGAAGCGTTGCAACTCGTGCAGCTGGACGGAGAAGGGGAGGTGAGGGGCCACACCCCTCCCTCCTGCCCTCAAGCCCCCAAACCAGGGTTGGGGGGTGGGGGGGTGCGGGGCGGAAGCGTTGTTAACATCTCCAAGGAAGCTGGGCGCTTAGGCCCACCAGCAGACAGAGGGGCCAGGCCATCCACCCTTCACAGCAAGTACAAGGTCTTGCTCTGGAAGTCTCAGATAGACTCAATCAGAATTTATTCTTAATCCATTCAAATGTGTGACCAGCTGGTCTAGCCCTCGGGGACGCAAAGCTGGTTAAAAGCCAGCACCAGTGAGCAGCCCAGACGGTCACCTTGATGAGCTGCAGGTCAGAGAGGGCCCTCACGGTGTAGTCAGGACAGTATGCAGACAAGCGGGTGCCTTCGGCGGGCTCGGGCAGCGGGTCGTGGCGGATGGACTGGAGCGAGGACACCGGGGACTGGTGAACTATGAGAGGATAGTGGGTGACGGAGCAGGCCAGCCCCACCCAGCCTCTGAGATCCACCCCACAAATCACCCTGGTGAGGGAGTACAGCCAGGGGCTCTGAAAAGGATGGCCAACATGCTCCTCCTGGGAAAAGCTGTGCAGGGGTGGGGAGAGCAACAAAGATGAGCCCCGAAGAAATGCTGCCCCACCCCCATGCAGCCCGCAGATGAGAGGGCCAGCACGCCCCAAGGCAGACTGCCTTGCAGGAGGCGCGGGATCTGCAGGAAGGACAGGCCGGACGCGGGGCACTGGAGAGCCTCGGCAATGCCCATCCCGCCGCCGACCCCTGCCTCCAGCTCTGGGACGGCTGCAGCTTACCCGAGGACGGCGCCGTCAGGGCGGACACTCCATAGTAGGTGAAGGCCCCATTCTCGAACTTCAAGCCCTCTTTCCCGATCTCCACCTCAACCCTGCCCTGGGAGGTCGGGGAAGAGGGGGAGGAGAGAGGGACAGGGAAAGAAAGAGGTGGACAGGTTATCCTCCCTGCCAGCAAAGAGCACAAGGAGAGAGCACCGACCCCACTTATCCAGGGCGGGTGCATCTGGATCTTCCTTCCTCTTCTCAGACCCTCCCCACTTCCTAAGCAAGCAGCGGGCTCCAGGCCGGGCTCGCAGGTACCTGCAGGATGAGGATGAAATAGTCCACCGGCTGGCTGCGCTGGTACAGGTAGTGGTGGGCGGCCAGGCGGTCGCTCTCGTCAAACCTCACTTCCTGGTTGACGCTGGGATGCTTCAGCAGGTGCAGCAGGACCTTCTCGGAGATTCGCAGCGGGCTGAATACATCCACCTCTGCCCCACAGGGGAAACAGGTGCGGGGACAGTGTCCACCGGGCCCAGCGCAGCCCGTGTACCCGCCCGCCTCCCGCTGCATGCCTCGGCTCCCCCAGCCTCCCACAACACCCACCCGGCCTCAGCTCTCCGCCACCCACAGAGGAGCCGCCTTCAAGTGACCCGAGCTAATGACAGGGCGGCAGAGAGAGTCGCCAAAGTTCTCCTGGACACCCTCCTGCTTACTGGGAATGGGGTGGGGGGGGTCTCCTGCTCCACTGGCCGGTGAGCAGGGACGAGGCCCACCCTCACCCTCACCTCGGGAAAGGAAGCGCTGGGTGGCCAAGAGCAGCTGAGGCGAGATTTTCACTTTATAGTCATCGTCAGACACCTTGAACAGGGAGAATTCCTCTTTCTGCCTGAGAGGGGCGCTCAGAGACACAGGCTTCTTCTTCACCACGGTGTCTCCTGGGGCGGGGAGAAGAGGGCCTGCTTAGGCTCCAGCAGCCCTCCATCAACATGACTGGACCAAGGGGCACGTTGCCTCTCCCTCCCCCCAAGGCCTCGGGGCTCCTGTGGGGGGACAGCATCAGGGCACTGCTGTCTTGACAGCACCTGGCGGCCACTCCACCCAGGCAGTGATCTGGTGCCTGGTCAGAGGGGTGGCAGCTTGCATTCCAGCGATGTCCCGAGAAGTAGCAGAGAGGCCTGCTCCCTCCTCGGAGCTGGGAGAAGATAATGCCGATACGATGGCAGACAGCTTATGTAAAACAACAGGCCCCTCGCTAGAAAGCACACGTTCGAGGATTACTGGTGCCAAACAGCCGCTAACCTGCAGACCCCGTGCCTACGGCACTCTGAGATGCCAAACCAAATGGCTGCATTTGGGGGACAGACACGTGGGCAGAGATTCACTTCCAAGCTCACAGGGCAGGCAGCTCAGTGTCCCAGGGGGCCCACGTGAGGCCCGCCGTCAAGCATGGGCTCTGTGTCTGCCCTGCAGACCGCAGCTGCCATCCCAAGAGTCAGGCACTTCTAAAACACAATCACAGGCCCCACGATCATGTATTTGGGGAAGAACCTCTCAGCAGTAAAGAATGGGCTTCTCTGAGAAGACACTTCTATACAACAGAACAAGAGAATGCAAACGGACCAAGGAAGATAAAGACTAGGAAAAAGCCCGTTAAAGGCAGAGCTCCGGGCAAGCCCTGGGACTGCAAAGCCACCCATGGGACACACCCCCGTGGCTCTGCGTCCAGGCACACGTGTGAGCCCTCCCTCCTGCAAGGGGCAATCCCGGCCCACGCAGGGGTAAGGAGACGGGGCCTGGGTACATGACGGCTCTGACCCGAGATCCAGCCCCGCTTCTGACAACACGGAGACCTGCCATCCTCTGATCCACACGTCTCTGTAAGCTCGAAAGACCGGCTGAGCCAGAAAAGCGCCAGGGCCACGACTCACGGTAGTCTTCGGACTCGTCCAGGATCTCGGACTTGATGATCTCCTCGATGACGTCCTCCAGGGTGACCAGGCCCAGCACCTCGTAGAAGGGGTCACCTTCGCCCTCGTTGTTCACCTTCTGCACGATGGCCAGGTGGGACTTCCCTGCGGGGAGGGACACCTGCGTTACAGCTTGCTAGGGGGCCTCCTGTTTTCCTTAGTCCCATGTGACTGGCCCACTACAAGGACAGAGGCTGATGTCTATGTTCCCACAACAGGCCAGGCACCAGGAGAGACTCTTCCTAGGTGCCCGTGAGGAGTAAGTCTTGGACCCCCTGTCCACCTGCCCAAGTCCCCCCAGGCAGCAGCGGAGCTGGAGTCACCCCGGGTCTGTGCGACTCCACGCCGTAAACGTGGTTTAGACAAGGATGCATCCCGACCAGAACAGACACCGTAAACAGCCGCAACCGGACCGTGGACACAGGGCGCCGACACCAAAGACGCTGGCTCCCCGGGGACAGTCTGAATGCGGAAGCTGAGAGGGGCCACCCCGCCTGAGTCTCCAAAGGGAGCGTTCCCAATTCTGAAGGCTGCCCTGTATTTCCAGAAGCCGAGGTGCATGAAAGTCACCCAGGGGATGAAGATGATGATAATCGGCCAGTTAGAGCCCACACTGTGCGGGAGGAAGAGCAGGAAGCTGCAACTCTTCTCCTTCCTCCTCTGCATCCTCCTCAGGTGAGCTAACTGCTTGTTTTACGAGAAAATGTAAGCTTGAGAAAAGCCCGGCCTCAGAGTGCTGGGGACTGTTAGGGAAACTTCAAGAATATACTCTGTTTCGGGTAAGTGCTTTTTCTCCATAAAGCTTTATGCTTGTCCAAAAGCCACAGAATGTGGGACTTCCCTGGCGGTCCAGTAGTTAAGACTTCGCCTTCCAATGCAGGGGGTGCGGGTTCGATCCCTGGTCGGAGAGCTAAGATCCCGCATGCCTCAGGGCCAGAAAACCAAAACATAAAACATAAGCAATAGTGTAACAAATTCAATAAAGACTTTGAAAATGGTTCACGTCAAAAAAACCATTTAAAAAAACAAAAACAAAAAGAAACAGAATGCAAGCCATACAGGTAATTTAAAACTTTTGAGTAGCTACATTATAAAAATTAAAGAGACAGAAATGAAATTAATAGTATTTTATGATCAACTCAATATAATCAAAATATCGTTTCAACATGCAGTCAATATAAACATATGAATAGATATTTTTCCTTTTTTGGGCACTAAGTCTTTGCTATCTGGTGTGTGTTTGGCACTCACTGCACATCTCAATTCAGACTGGTTACCGTTCAAGAACTCAGCAGCCACTTGTGGGTAGTGGCGACTCGAGTGGACTGTGCAGGTCTAGGATATGGCACTGAGACCAAACTCATGTCAAGCATGCCCCCACCCCTTTTTAACAGTATTTTTTTTCACTGAAGTACAGCTGATTTACAATATTGTTAGTTCACACTGTGTACAGCAAAGTGTTTCAGTTATATTTTTTCAGATTCTTTTCCATTATAGTTATTACAAGATTTTGAATATAGTTCCCTGTGCTGTACAGTAAATCCTTGTTGCGTATCTATTTTATGTATAGCAGTTTGTATATGTTAATCCCACACTCCTAATTTATCCCTCCCCCCTCCTTTGGTAACCATAAGTTTGTTTTCTATGTCTGTTTATGTTTTATATAATTTGTATTATTTTTTAGATTCCACATAAAAGTGATATATAATATTTGTCTTTCTGTCTGACTCACTTCATTAAGTATAATATTCTCTAGGTTCATCCATGTTGCTGCAAATGACATCACTTTATTCTTTTTCGTGGCTGAGTAGTATTCACTTGCATATATACCACATCTTATTTATCCATTCATCTGTTGATGGACATTTAGGTTGCTGCCCCTTTTTATTACTAGTGAATAAAGCATAGGGTAAAAGCCGGCCTGGACCTGCATGTAAAGGGGTGCTTGCTTCAAGAATCCTTTGGTAAAGCAAAAAGTCACGCTCACCTCTTTGTATGAATCCTACTTTACATACCTTGGGTTCAATGACAATGTAGTGATTGGGTTTAGAAGCGCATGCTTTGGAAGCAGCTGCCTCATTCTTTCAGCATCCGTGCCCCCTGCCCCGCCCCCAGTAATCAGGTATAGGAAGACCTCTGCTCCAAAGTTGGAGGGAATGAAAATGTCAAGAGTCAAGCAAAAGCTATTATTATTAGACCACTAACCAGACGATCAAGAAAGGAAGGAGGCTGTAAAAGGATAAAAAGATCACATTTACTGCATGTCATCAAATCCAAGATGTCATCAATCATGAGACATCCTGGTTACAGAGATGTTAAAATACAAAAACAACGTGCAACTGAGAACTGAAGAAATGCAGTACAGGCCTACGTCATTTCAATGTGCTTCGCAGATACTGCTTTTTTTTTTTTTTTTTTCCCAACAAACTGAAGGTGTGTGGCAACCCTTCGTCAAGCAAGTCTGTCGGCACCATTTTTCAGACAGCATCTGCTCACTCTGTGTGTCACATTTCGGTAATTCTTCCAGATTTTCAAACCCCATTATTATTATATCTGTTAAGGCGATCTGTGATGTTACTATTGTAATTGTTTTGGGGGAGCGCCACCAACTGCAACCACATAAGACGGGGAACTTGATAGATACTGTGTATGTTCTGACTGCTCCACCAACCGGTCATTCCCTGTCTCTCTCCCTCTCCTCTCCTCTCTCCCTGTTCCCTGAGACACAATACTGCAATTTAGGCCAATTAATAACCCTACAATAGGCTCTAAGTGTTCAAGTGAAAGGAAGAATCACAGGCCTCTCATTTTAAAACAAAAGCTAGAAATGATTAAGCTTAGCAAGGAAGGCATGTCGAAAGCTGAGACAGGCTGAAAATTAGGCCTCGTGCACCAAACGGCCAAGTCGTGAATGCAAAGGGACAGTTCTGGAAGGAAATTAAAAGAGCTACTCCAGGGCTTCCCTGGTGGCGCAGTGGTTAAGAATCCACCTGCCAATGCAGGGGACACGGGTTCAGAGCCCTGGTCCAGGAAGATCCCACATGCTGTGGAGCAACTAAGCCCGTGCGCCACAACTACTGAGCCCACGTGCCACAATTACTGAAGCCCGCACACCTAGAGCCCATGCTCCGCAACAAGAGAAGCCACCGCAATGAGAAGCCTGCGCACCGCAAAGAAGAGTAGCCACCGCTCACCACAACTAGAGAAAGCCCGTGCGCAGCAACAAAGACCCAATGCAGCCAAAAATAAATAATAAATAAATAAATAATTTAAAAATTTTTTTAAATAAACAAGAGCTGCTCCAAAAAATAAAAATATACAAACAAGCAAATAAATGTGCTACTCCAGTGAACATGTGAATGGTAAGAAAGCCAAACAGCCTTCTTGCTGATATGGAGAAAGTCTGAGTGGTCTGGATAGAAGATCAAACCAGCTACAACGTTCCGTTACCCAAAAACCTAACCCAGTGCAAAGCCCCACCTCTCAATTCTATCAAGGCTAAGAGAGGTGAGGGAGCTGCAGATGAAAAGAAGCTACCAGAGATCGGTTCACGAGGTTTAAGGAAAGCCATCTCCATAACATGAGAGTAAGGCGAAGCAGCAAGTGCTGAGGTAGAAGCTGCAGCAAGTTACCCAGAAGATCTAGTTAAGATCATTAACGAACGTAGTTACACGACACAACAGATGTTCGACGTGGACAAAACCACCTTATATTAGAAGAAGATGCCATCTAGGACTTTGACAGCCAGAGAGGAAAAGTCAAGGCCTGGTTTTAAAGCTTCAAAGGACACGCTGACCCTCTTGTTATGGGCTAATGCAGTTAGCAGGTGATTTTAAGTTGAAGCCAATGCTCACTTACCATTCCAAAAATCCTAGGGCCGTTGAGAATTACGCTAAATCTACTCTGCCTGTGCTCTATAAACTGAACAATAAAGGATGACAACACATTGGTTTACTGAATATTTTAAGCCCACTGTTGAGAGCCAATGCTCAGAAAAAAGATTCCTTTTCAAGTAGTACTGCTCATCAGCAATGCACCTGGTCACCCAAGAGCTCTGATGGAGCTGTATAAGGAGACTAATGTTATTTTCATGACTGCTAACAAAACATCATACTGCAGCCCATGGATCAAGGAGTAATTTCAACTTTCAAGTCTTATTAAGAACTACATTACATAAGGCTACACCTGCCATAGATAGAGATTCCCCTGATGGATGTGGGCAAACTCAATTGAAAACCTTCTGGAAAGGATTCACCATTCTAGATGCCATTAAGAACATTCATGATTTATGAAAAGAGATCAAAATATCAACACTGATGGGAGTTTGGAAGAAGTTGATTCCAACCCTCATGGATGACTTTGAGGGGTTCAAGACTTCATGAAGGAAAGTAACTGCAGATGTGGTAGGACGAGCAAGGGAACTAGAATGAGAAGTGGAGCCTGAAGGTGTGACTGAATTGCTGCCATCTCAGGATAAAACTTTAATGGACGAGGAGTTGCTTCTCATGGATGAGCAAAGAAAGTGGTTTCTTGAGATGGGAACTACTCTTGGTAAAGATGTTGCAAAGACCGTTGAAATGGCAACAAAGGATTTAGAACATCATATGAACTTAACTGATAAGGGGTTGTGGGGTTGGCAGGGTTTGACAGGACTGACTCCAATTTTGGAAGAAGTTCTACTGTGGATAAAATGCTATCAAACAGCGCTGGGTGCTTCAGAGACATCGCTGGTGCACGGAAGAGCCAACTGATAGAGCAAGCTTCACTGTCACCTTAAGAAACTGCCACGGCGACCCCAATCAGCAGCCACCACCCTGATGAGCCAGCAACCACCAACACGGAGGCAAGACTCTCCACCATCAAAAAGTTTATAACTCGCTGAAGGCTCAGATGGTGGTTAACATTTTTTAGCCATAAAGGTTTTTTAGTTTGATTTTCTGCGGGACCACGCTGCACAGCATGTGGGATCTTAGTTCCCCAACCAGGGATCAAACCTGCTTGCTTGCTTGCTTACTTTCTTATTTATTTATTTATTTTTGCGGTACGCGGGCCTCTCACTGTTGTGGCCTCTCCCGCTGCAGAGCACAGGCTCCGGACGCGCAGGCTCAGCGGCCATGGCTCACGGGCCCAGCCGCTCCGCGGCATGTGGGATCTTCCCGGACCGGGGCACGAACCCGTGTCCCCTGCATCGGCAGGCGGACTCTCAACCACTGCGCCACCAGGGAAATCCTATGATATCTTTTTCTGGTTTTAATATCAGGGTGATGGTGGCTTCGTAGAATGAATTTGGGAGTGTTTCTCCCTCTGCAATTTTTTGGAAGAGTTTGAGAAGGATGGGTGTTAACTCTTCTCTAGATGTTTGATAGAATTCACCTGTGAAGCCATTTGGTCCTGGACTTTTGTTTGCTGTAAGATTTTTAATTACAGTTTCAATTTCATTACTTGTGATTGGTCTGTTTATATATTTTCTAATTCTTCCTGGTTCAGTCTTGGAAAATTGTACCTTTCCAGGAATTTGTCCATTTCTTCGTGGCTGTCCATTTTATTGGCATATAGTTGTTTGTAATAGTCTCTTATAATCCTTTGTATTTCTGCAGTGTTGGTTGTGTGATTTTTCCTTTTTCATTTCTAATTTTATTGATCTGAGTCCTCTCCCTTTTTTTCTTAATGAGTCTGACTAAGGGTATATCAATTTTGTTTATCTTCTCAAAGAACCAGCTTTTAGTTTTATTGATCTTTGCTATTGTTTCCTTTGTTTCTATTTCAGACGCGGAGTTAGCATCTCCCCACAACTAGGGCGCCTGCCGTCTGCTTGTGGGGGACTCTGACCCCCAAGGAGACGGGAGGAACCCCAGAGTGAACTGGTAGGACACAGCAGGAACAAGGGGGGAGGAGAAGTGGAGGCCAGACAAGATCAGCGCCCCTGAGGCCAGGAGATCAGGAGAGGCAGGTGGGAGGGACTCTCCAGGAAGAGCAGGAGAGCAGTGGAGGGCAATCGCATGGCCCACTTGGGCCGGGGAGCCTGCTGAGCTCCCAAGCTGGTTGTGCCCTCCAAAGCCCCATCCAGGCTGTGAGGGTCCTGGGGGCACAGGAGGGAGAACAGGGAGATCAGGAGAGGCAGGCGGGAGGGGTCCTGCCGGAGGAGCAGGAGAGGACCGGAGGGCAACTGCCCCGCCCACTCAGGCACAAGGAGCCTGCTGAGCTCCCAGACCAATGCCCCGCCTTCCAAGGCCCCTCCAGGCTGCGTGGGTCCTTGTGGGCAAAGGAGGGAGGCCAGGTGGGGATCAGGAGAGGCAGGCAGGAGGGGCCCTCCAGGAGGAGCAGGAGAGGAGAGAAGGGTGTTTTCCCCACCCACCTGAGCCCAGGAAGCCTGCTGGGCTCCCAGGTGAGATCCCCTGCCCTCTGAGACCAGGGGTGTGGGGCCGCCTGGGCTCCTTCTGTTCCTTGAGCCTAAGCCCCACCCCCCACAGCCCCCAGGGCCTTTTCCAGCCCTGTGGGTCCTGAGCATAGGCCCCGCCCACCACCCAAACCTCGCCCTTGCTTAGGCCCCGCCCTCCACAGCCAAGGCCTTCCCCCACCACCTTTTTTTTTTTCTTTTCCCTCCACCTCTTTTTACTATTGTGGTACTGATGTACCTTCCCGTTGTTGACTCATCTATATTTTTATTTCTAACATATCTAACTATGTTATCTGTTAGTTTCCTAGTCTAATTTTATTTTTTACTTTGTTATTGTTTTTTATTTTTATTTTTGCCACCACACACTGCTTGCGGGATCTTGATTCGCAAGCCCAGGGTCGGGCGGAAGCTCCGGCGGTGGGAGCTCCGAAGTCCGAACCATCGGACTAACAGAGCATCTCAGACCCCAGGGAATATTCATCAGAGTGAGGTCTCACAGAGTTCAGCACCAAGACCCAGCTCTACCCAACAGCCTACAAACTCCAGTGTTGGAAGCCTCAGGCCAAACCAGTAAAACAGGAACACAATCCCAGTCATTAAAAAAAGAGAGACGGCAAAAAATGTCACAGATGAAGGAGCAAGGGAAAACCTACAAGACCAAATAAATGAAGAGGAAACAGGCAATCTACCTGGAAAAGAATTCAGAGTAACGATAGTAAAGATGATCCAGAATCTCGGAAACAGAATGGAAGCACGGATTGAGAAAATACAAGAAATGTTTAACAAAAATCTAGAAGAACTAAAGAACAAACAGAGATGAACAACACAATAACTGAAATGAAAAATACACTATAAGGAATCAATAACAGAATAACAGAGGCAGAAGAATGAATAAGTGAGTAAAGACAGAATGGTGGAAATAAATGCCAAGGAGCAGAATAAAGAATGAAAAGAATTGAAGACAGTCTCAGAGACCTCTGGGACAACACTAAACACACCAACGTTCGAATTACAGGGGTCCCAGAAGAAGAAGAGAAAAAGAAAGGTCTGAGAAAATATTTGAAGAGATTATAGTGGAAAACTTCCCTAACATGGGAAAGGAAATAGTCACCCAAGTCCAGGAAGCACAGAGAGTCCCATACAGGATAAACCCTAGGAAAAACACCCCAAGACACATATTAATCAAGCTAACAAAAATTAAATTCAAAGAGAAAATATTAAAAGCAGCAAGGGAAAAACAAAAAATAACATACAAAGGAGTCCCCATAAGGTTATCAGCTGATTTTTCAGTGGAAACTCTGCAGGCCAGAAGGGAGTGGCAGGATATACTTAAAGTGATGAAAGAGAAAAACCTACAACCAAGATTACTCTACCCAGCAAGGATCTCATTCAGATTTGATGGAGAAATCAAAAGCTTTACAGACAAACAAAAGCTAAGAGAATTCAGCACCACCAAACCAGCTCTACAACAAATGCTAAAGGAACTTCTCTAAGCGGGAAACACAAGAGAAGAAAAAGACCCACAAAAACAGACCCAAAACAATTAAGAAAATGGTAATAGGAACATACATATCGATAATAACCTTGAATGTAAATGGATTAAATGCCCCAAACAAGACAAAGACTGGCTGAATGGATACAAAAACAAGACCCATATATATGCTGTCTACAAGAGACCCACTTCAGACCTAGGGACACATACAGACTGAAAGTGAAGGGATGGAGAAAGATATTCCATGGAAATGGAAATCATAAGAAAGCTGGAGTAGCAACACTCATGTCAGATAAAATAGACTTTAAAATAAAGACTGTTACAAGAGACAAATAAGGACACTACATAATGATCAATCCAAGAAGAAGATATAACAATTATAAATGTTTTTGCACCCAACATAGGAGCACCTCAATACGTAAGGCAAATGCTAACAACCATGAAAGGAGAAATCGACAGTAACACAATAATAGTAGGGGACTTTAACACCCCACTTTCACCAATGGACAGATCGTCCAAACAGAAAATAAATATGGAAACATAAGCTTTAAATGACACAACAGACCAGATAGATCTAATTGACATTTATAGAACATTCCACCGAAAAGTGGCAGAACACACTTTCTTCTCAAGTGCACATGGAACATTCTCCAGGACAGATCACATCTTGGGTCACAAATCAAGCCTTGGAAAATTTAAGAAAACTGAAATCGTATCAAGCATCTTTTCTGACCACAACGCTCTGAGATTGTAAATCAATTACAGGAAAAAAAACTGTAAAAACACAAATATGTGGAGGCTAAACAGTGCGCTACTAAATAACCAAGAGATCACTGAAAAAATCAAAGAAATAAAAAAATACATAGACACAAATGACAACGAAAGCACGACCACCCAAAACCCATGGGACACAGCAAAAGCAGTTCTAAGAGGGACGTTCATAGCAATTCAATCTCACCTCAAGAAACAAGAAAAATCTCAAATAAACAATCTTACCCTACACGTAAAACATAACTTTTATATACACTGAGAAACCAAAACACTTGTATGACTTGCTTTACTGTGGTGGTCTGGAACTGAACCCACAATATCTCCAAGGCATGCCTATACTTAGGGCTTGCTTACTGCGTGCCAGCCACCAAATGCTTTATTCATTTATTAACTTACCAAACCCTCTGGCAACTCTATACGGCACATATTATTATTTGCATTTTACAGTTCACAGAGAAAACTGAGGCCAAAAGAGGTTCAGTGACCCTGCCAAGCTGGAACCCAGGCAGCTGGCTCTGAGTCCACTCTCCTAACACCCCCCCCCACCCCACTCAAGTGACTTTCACTGAGGAGAACAAAAGACTGAATCTTAGGAGCCCCCTCCCCTCTGGGAGATAGGCATGGTGCCAAGTTCAGGGCCCCACTGAAGAGAAGCCAGCAGCCCTCTTTAGGGGCTCTACCATCCTGGAACAAAAATTAAAGGCGGAAATGCCCACATTAAGTTCCCTCCCCACTTCCCAGGAGGAAGGGGCTAGGGGTCCCTGGGGAACTGTCTGCCCATTCGTGCTGAGACAGAGGCACTGAATGAGGAACGTGGCATTTCCAGACGCTTCCCACCCCTTGGTGTTTGGGCTGGAATGGCTCACACCGGCAGGCAGGCAGCACTGCTACGAGGGCCCCAACAGCTCTGCCACGGGATACAAATCCGTTAGGCCACGTCAGGAAGGCTGAGGCTCGACACACAATGTGGGTCAACGGTCTTCTGGGATTTCGGGAGCCAAAGCCCAGGTTCTAGATGGCCATCTGGGAGCAGAGGACCCACTTCAGCCCCCTTCTTCCACAAAGCCAGTCCCTTTGGCAGGTTACCTACAGGAATGACTAATTTCTACTTTGCTTTCAAAACTTCTATAAAATGGGCGCAAGGTTCTCAGTGATGAGATGATTCAATAATGAACAGAAGACAGAAGAGCCCTCGCAAGGTCCCCCAAACAGCGGCCACGGGATCTAACCTTAAGGCAGGATGTCTGAGGGGTCCAGGAGGCAACCAGAAAGGAGTGAGGGGCACACAGAGAACGGGAAGCTGGAGGGATTCAAGCTTCTCATCTGATGGGATAAAACGCCCTGAAGATATGGGGCCCTCTGGCTGGCTGACTGCAAACACGGACACAGGCCCCCAGACAGGTGCCGTCGGCTCTCCCCGCGAAAGCTCTACAGAGCCGCAGGCCAGGGGGAGATGGCACACCTGCCGACGTCGACCAGGAAGCTCTGAAAAGCTCTAGAGTTCTGATTTTAGTTAGCAGGCTCGAGAACGCTCACAAACGACAGGGGTGCTAGAGGACCCTTCCATAATGCCTATTTTCTAGGACATTCCTAAAAATGCAGTTGGCGATGGAATTCCTCTGCCTTCCCTCTTTAGCGTTTTTTTAAAAAAACTGTCTGAACGTATCCTGTGAGAAAAGTACTATGTGACCATCCCTCACAGATGTCTGAGCAGGTCTGACTCTTCAGAGTTGGGGCAATCCTTTGGCTTCTGAAAGGCAATGAACCACAACTCAGGGTTTAAAGCAGACTCCGAAAAGCGCACCCATCCTAATCCCTCCTTTGGCTGAATGTCCTTGAGGTCACTGGTGGTTGTCACTGGGGGTTGACAAAGAAGGCAGGGGTTAATAGCTTTAAAGAAAATACATGCTACCTACTACACCTCCAAAGTACGCGCTCCCCCCGGCAATGCCTGCACAAAACAATCAGCTGTCACCTCAAGTCTGCACAGTGACAGAGGGGCACCTCACCGGGGAAGGTGCCTCTCCCAGACTATACAGTTCCAAAACTGTGCTCTGAAGGAGAGAAAGAAACAGGGCCCAGAATGGCAGTAACTGCCAAGATGCCAGGGCCTCCAGCATCGGGAATTCAGAGGGACCACCGTCTCATACACTCGGCAGAGAGACAGGGATCGGTTCCTAAAACCGCACGCACCAGGGAGGCTGCGATACGCCCTTTGTTCATGAGCAGAGGAACGATGAAGAGTGTTAGACTAACGAGGACTTTAGTGAGGAAACGTAAAGCGATCTGCCAAAGGACTGCACTGCACGAGAGCAGAGAAAGCCCAGGATATCACAGGAAAGACGTGGCCATCTTGCCCTGAGAATGGCCCTCACTCTCCACAGGAGGCAGGAGGCCGAGGGGACTGAAGAGCCCCCCATTCAACCTCCAGACTGCACCCCTCCCGCACCGCCTTCTAGAAGGAGGCTCTCCAGAGCCGCCCCAAGGCCACCACCCCAGAACAGAAGCAGCCTGCACTGGCCTTCCCTCCCTACCAGCAACTTCCTACCAACACTTCGACCTAAACCCACTCGACTCCCCCATCTTAAGATCCCCCATCTTAAAACCAAAGAGCAGAAGGCCTCCTGCCCGCCCAGCCTCTCCCAGCCACTGCCCCCTGGCTTACGCTCTGCAGCCATACCTCCCGGAAGGCCTGTCTCCTTGGGCTGTCGTGCTTCAATCCCCAGCACCCCACTCCATGGCCCCACAACTGCTCTGCAAAGGTCAAGGGTATCCTGGTTGCTGGATCCAAAGGACATGACGCCAGCCTCTCTCCTGATCACTCTCCTTCCCTTAGTTTCCAGGGCGTTCCCGGGTCTGGCTCTCCTCCGCAGCCCCTCCTCTCTGCCCTCCACCCCTTCCCTGCTGTGCCCCTCTTTAAGCGCTGCTTCCTAGGACCACTTCAACACAGACGTCCAGATCCTTCCCTCCTGCTTGGGGCTTTCACTTGCATCTCACTGCACATCAACTAATCCTAGGAGCCTGCCTCTCGGGCCACTGCAGAGCCACAAATTCCCGTGTCCAGAACGAACTCGTCTGCCTGCCACCCGCCACCGCCCCCAAGCCCTCTCTTCCCTGCGTGTGCTCTGCCTCAGGGAAAGTCAAGGCCACCACCAAGCCAAAATGCACATTCATCCTCAGCTCCTCTTCTTGCCCCCCAGTTCCTGGGCTAACCACAAAATCCTCCTAAGCCCATCTTCAAATGCCCTCTTGGGTTACTCCTCTCCAGGCCCGCTGTGCACCCCTGTTCAGGCTACCACCACCTCTCACTGGACCCCCCAACCACTGGGACCCCCCAACTGTGGTCTCCACACCAGTCAGTGATCTGTGCAAACCACTCGGATGGTGCCACGCTCTGCTCAGTCACCGCCCTGGTGGTCAAGCCCGGCCTCCCCAGGGCCTCAAGCTGGAAGGCAGCAGGGGCAGGATGGTACCCTCCCCTGCTGACTCCAGGGCCTGCACGGCTGGCCACCAGGCCACGAGAATCCCCACTGCCTCAGAGACTACAGTACTACTCAGAGACAGAGTACTTGCTACTGGGGGGTGCTGCCTGGCCCCCGACCCAGCCTCCTCTCCCCAGTGAAGGGCTGCGTGGCTACTCTCTGAAGAAACAGCCAGGAGCTTATCAGAGATTCTCTAGCAAAGCAGCCAGGGCTGCCCATCAAAGTCTCCCACCGAGATCCCCAGATACAGTAGTAACAGTTACTGCCTAACTTCAACACCCTTCAGCAGGAGGTGGTGCGCGAGAGCGCCCACTAGTGGCCTCCATACAGCAGTGCTAATGCAGGAGTAACATAGTCACTACTGCAGAGCTTGGCCTCCCTGCCCTGACAGTCAAGGGGCTCACAGGGGCCTGGAGACTTCACAGCTGCCAGGAAGATGAGGGGGAGCTGCTCAGTTCTCCGCCGCAATTAGTCTTTAGGGTGAAGCTCATCCAGAGTCCTGAGGTGTCCCCAAGCCCATCCTGCAGTTCAGGTGTGAAAAGCCTGGCTAGTGGCCAAGTGTCCTCTGGGGAGGACACCCAAGCCCAACAACGGAGAGGGAGACTGCAGGGGAATCCAAACCTTCACAATGCGAGAGTCTCAGTTTTTACCAGGGTGAAAGGAGAGGGTGAAAATATGGAGTTAAGAGAGAACTTGAGACCTTACTCGGGGTTTAAAAAAAAAAGTAATGGGAGACTAATTGGTATCCATCAAGTTGCTTCTGGTGAAATTACAGTGGAAGTTTCTTCCACACCTGTAGAAAAACATTTACCAATCATTCCTTTTCCCTTCCTTTTACCAATCAGGAAGGTAGCAGCCCATCAGTGACCTTAACAATGATGCCCTGGAAACATCACAGGACCAGATACTTTTATATCATATGTGTGCAGACAGCAGCGTCCAGGTACCTGAAGACTATACTCTTCTATGTTCTTTCCGTTTCTATCCAAGAGTTTGGACCTGCTACAAAGCCAAAGGCCACAGAAATGACCTGGTAAAGAGCTGGAGAGTTAGAGCCAAGTAGACATACCTCCCCAAACTGGGGGCCTGCCAGGAGAAGGGGACTTTTGCTGTCTATAGCACTGTCAGTTTCAGAGCCACAGCCTTTAAATGATATTTCGAAGGGTCATTCGGAGCTGCAAAGCCATCCTCTTCATTAAAAGGGCCCTTAGAGGCTTCCCTGCTCTCCACGAGGGTGGGACCCTTCCCCACAAGCTTCCCTAAACCCCCACTCCTTCTGTAGGGCGCTGACATGCGAGTCCCCTCCGCGATTCCCCGGCCGTTACCTCGTTTGAACTCCTCCAGGACGGCGTCCAGCTTGGTGTCGTTGAAGACGAAGTGGAGTGGGTGGCTGTAGAAGCGGGTGATTGTGCTGAGCGGCGTGCAGTCTTCGGGGTCCACGAAGGCCAAGTCCTTGAGGTAGAGCATGTCCACGATGTTGGAACGCTCGTCCTCGTACACGGGGATGCGCGTGTGGCCGCTCTGCATGATGCTGGCCAGGACGCCGAAGTCCAGCACGGTGCTGGCGTCCAGCATGAAGCAGTCCTCGAGGGGCGTGAGCACGTCCTCCACGGTCCGGCAGGGCAGCACGCCCTTGCTGAGATCGCTATAGGGGTCGCTGCCGCCGCGCGCCAGTTCCAGCACGCGCTCGCGCAGCCGCCCTGGCCGCGCCGCCAGCTCCAGCAGCTGGCCCACGGGCAGCGCCACGGGCAAGGTGAGCAGCACTGCCAGGCGGCTGAGGATCAGTGCGCGCGGCGCCAGCGCCAACGTCCAGCGCCCGCTCACGGCAGCCGGCACCACCTCGCCCACCAGGAACACGAGCCCCGCGCTGCCGAGCACTGCAGGCACGGCGCGCTGGCCGGCCGCGCGGTACAGCAGCACCGCCAGCGCCGCCTGCGCCAGGCTAGCCAGCAGCAGCAGCGCGCCCAGGGCGCAGCCGGCCCAGCGCCGCGCGGGCTCCAGGCGCCGCGCCGCCGCACGCTCCGCCTCCGAGCCGCTCTCGCGCAGCACCTGCACCTCGGCTGGCGCCAGCGCCAGCGCGCTCAGCTGCAGGCCCCGCGCCAGCGCCGCCAGCGCCAGCAGCCCCGCCGCCCCCAGGCCCAGAGCCCAGGGCGGCGCCGCCTCCTCGGCTGCCCCGCCGCCCGGCTCCACACGCACGGCCAGCAGCGCCGAATGCGGGCGCACGGCCTCGGCGCGCAGGCGCAGCAGCGCGCGCCACTCGCCCGTGGGGGCGGCCGCCTCGCCGCTCGGCTCCCCGCGCACCGCCAGCAGCGCCGAGTGCGGGCGCACAGCCTCAGCGCGCAGGCGCAGCAGCGCACGCCACTCGCCCGTGGGGGCCGCCGCCTCGTCGGACGCCGCGGCCGGCCCGCCCTCGGGGCAACCCGCCCCCTCAGGGGCCACCCAGGACCAGGAGCTGTTGGCGAAGCCCGAGCCGAAAAGGCGCAGGCGGAAGGTGGCCTCCGGAGCGGCCCGCATCTCCCCTCCGCGCGCCCACCCCGCGCCCGCCGCTCCGTCCTCCTCCAGACAGACACCCAGCACTCGCGGGCCCGACGCCGCCTCCCCGGCGGCGTTGCCCAGGCAGAGCGCGGCGAGCAACCAGCCTAGCCGACCCGCCGCCGCCGCCGCCGCCATCGCCTGCTGCCCCCTCTCGGCCTCCCGCGCAGCCTACCCCTCCGCCTCCCCCGGGCCAATCGTCGCCAGCCCTGGCGCCTCTTCCGCCAATAGGCGGCGGGCGGG
Organism: Tursiops truncatus; assembly: GCF_011762595.2. Taxonomy (NCBI): domain Eukaryota; kingdom Metazoa; phylum Chordata; class Mammalia; order Artiodactyla; family Delphinidae; genus Tursiops; species Tursiops truncatus. The sequence goes on from NC_047047.1 coordinate 8,779,555, forward strand.
GGCGGGCCCCAGGGTCGGACTAGGCTGCGCCGGGGAGTAAACAAGCCGCGGCGCGATCCCGGGGCGGGTCGGGGGCGTGGGGCTCTCGGCCCCGCGGGGCTCGGCCGCGATTCCCGGGGCTGGGGCTGGGGCTGGGGCTGGGGCTGGCTGGCGTCCGGAGGGCGCGGAGTGGCGAACTGGCCCCCCTCCGCGGGCGTCTGGTTCTCACCGGCAGTCGCCGCTCACCGGGAGGCCGGGCCCGTGCTTTGGGAAGTCCCTGGCTCGGGACTTGGGTCGCAGAGCGGAGCGGCGCTCCTGAAATTGCAGGCAGAGAATTCAGCCAACGGAGATGGGCCATTTTCTCAGAAAGGGACCCCCTGAACCACTGACCTAAAGGGCGAGGAGGGCTGAAAGAACCGGTGACTGGGCATCGGAAGCCAAGGTTTATTGAAAGTGTTTCTTGATCGCACCCGATTCTGCTATAGGTCTGGGACGTGACACACAGCCCCTGCCTTAAAGGAACTTGCATTCCTGCCAGGGAGAACGATGGTGAATACGTACACGCACGAAATCACTACCTCATTGGATCCTCACAGCTACTACATGTTATGAATATATTTTACCGGAGAAAAGTGAAGCACGACTCAGACACGGATGTTGGGTTTCAACGCGACCGGCCTAATATCCTGTTCGCCATCCCAGCCACATTAGGAGACGGCAGCTCTGTCAGGAATTACTGTACAGTATCTGGTCACTCCACTTCTAGCAGATCATCCTTGGGAAAATAATTCCTAAAGACCAACAAGAACTATTCAAGAGAATCCTCCCAAAGACTGTGTGGTCCTTGACAGTGTGGAATGTTCTTCAACCTATTGTATGTGAACTTCACCTGGTTGGAAGGAAATAGACAACCTGCTAACACGACTTCTCTTTGAGTCCAGATGAAATGGGTTTTTTTGTATTTTCTTTACATTTTTATGTATTTTCAAATCTCCTAACATACATAGACTTTCATAAGGCTGTTCATGTACATGTCATTTAAAATGGTCTTTACAAGGATTCTATAGAAATTCATGTGCTGTGTCATGAAAACACTTTAAACAACAGTTTAGGCACTGTGACTGCAATTAAGTAAAATACGTTTGTGTGGAAGGTAATGTGCAAGAATGAATAAGCCCGTGGCGAGTGACCGGCAGAAATATTGTGTGAAAAGTTCCAGAATAAGCCGCCAGCAGAAGCAATAATGACTACTGAGCCTTTCCACTGGGCTGGCATGCCTCTTTTGAAAAAAAAATAATAATAGTAGACTCAACCCCTTTGGTTCACACTTCTGTCTCCAAGTCCAGATAAAATGCTGACACTGAGATAGAATGCACAACAGGCTTGAAATGAGTCATGTGCCTGAAAAGTTAACTAGCAAAGACCAGTTCCAGAGGTAAGATGGGGAGAACACTCGGTCGGTATATCTAGACAGAGCTCTGACCTTTGACAAGTTACTTTTCCCCTGGTCTCGAGCTCCCTTGGAAAACAACCTGTAACTTATTTGGGAGGGGGGAAACCTTTGAGTAGAAAAACAGTTGGATCACGCTTGGAAAACACAAATAGTGAGTTAAACTGTGAGACCCAAAGACAAAGGACCCGGTACAGAGCAAACAAAGCTGCTCACAAGTGACTTTCTGTGAACAATAGAGGCCCCAACACTACTTTGCCAGCTTCTTTCTTCCTTGGCTCTGAGTCAGTCTTTGGCCCATCATCACAGCATCAGTGGAGACACTTGTCACCGGGCATTCAGTTCCCCCACGGGCGATTTTTCCTTTCTGATCATTTGGTTCAAGACATTTCCATGTTTTATCTAGTATTCTTGAGTTTCAAACCCGTAACTATTGTGTGTGACCCCTGGCTAATTCCTTCTTCTCTCTCAAGTCTGCAAACGTGCCTGCAATGTACCAGGTACTGTCCTAGTGCTGGGACTGCAGTGGAAATAAGAAAGACCTTGACCTGGTGGAGGTTAAGTTCCAGTGTGAGGACAACAGAAAATATACAAATCCGTATTTTAATATCTGACAATATGTGCTATGGAGAAAAACATGGCAATACAAGGAGACGGACAGAGGGACTGGGGCCAAGCTCTTTTGGCTGGGGTGATGGGGGAAGGCTTCTTCAAGGAAGTAGCATTTGAACAGAGGCTTAGATGAAGCAAGGGGGTGAGCCCCACCAAGACCTGGGAGGAAGTTCCAGGCGGAGAAGACAGCCTGAGGGGTTGGGGGCACCTGGCATGTAGCAAGGGCTTAAACGTGTGGAACAGATGGATGAATGAAATTTATTGTTGCCCACCTATGCACAAGACTTTGTATTTGTTACTCCTTTTATCTGAAATGTCCTCCTTCCTTTCTGCCTACCCAGTGCCTCCCTTTCTTTAAACATTCCCCGCCCCGAGTTGGCCCTGTCAAGCCAGGCTCACTTGTTGTGAGTGCACGTGAGCCCCTGGCCTGGGTGCACTCGACTGCACACACAGGCACCTGTGGGCAGGAGTCCGCCTGGCTGAAGCCTCGGGAGCGGATACAGTGAGGTCCCTCTCAGGCGGGCTCTCCAGCGGTGAGCGCTCCAACTGTGAAACCACAACCAGCCCCTGAGTGTGGACTGAGAGGCACCTGCTGCTGTAAGACCACATGATCATACTTTTGGATCAAGCTCCTTTCTCCTTCAGCCCCCAGGGGAGAGAGGAGGGGCAAATCTGCCCATCCCAGCTGCCCCCAAGCCTCTGGTGTCCACTGTACTGGATCCCTAATGGTGGCAGTTGAGCACCCTTGCCCTGTCTGTCTAGCAGCAGCTGGCACTCTCTAGCTCCTGTGACAACAGCCTTGATTATATATATTTTTGTAAGTTACATTTCTGCTTCCTTTTTACTGCTACACAGTCCCAGAATGCTGGCCCCTTGCCCTCTCATAGGTGAGAGCCAGGCACGGCCACTTCTAGCTCTATGACCGGCACCGAGTATCGACAGGACTCAAACAGGCCAACTGTAAACTCACCAAGATTTATACATATTTCTTTTTTTATTACCAATCAAAAATAAATTCCATATATCGTTTAGCAAATATTATCATTGTTTTGTGACAAAAGACACAAGAGTCATAACAAAACTCCCCGAGAGTCAAACTCATAACAATGCCAAAATAAATCACAAAAATATACAAATTAAAATCTTATGCAAAATAAATATGAGTTATTTGCTACGGTGGCTGTAACTCGCCTACCCATCCAGGGGCCGTTTGCGAAGGTCTCCCTACCACGGGAAGACACGCAGGGCTGGGCCAGGTCAGGGTACTGCTCAGCCCAGGAACGAGAGATTGGAATAGGAGGTGAAAAATTGCACTGGGAGGAGGAAGTCATCGGACCAGTAATATGTGGAAATAATCATGACCCTCTGCACAAAGTGATTATAAATGGGGTCGGGAAGAGGAGGGGAGGCGGGACCATCTCTTGAAAGTAACTGTGCGTGCAAAGAGGTAGCCGTGGAAGTGTGTGCACCTGCTCCTTTGGCTTCACACACACTCGGTTCAGGCCGTGAGTCTGCTCCACCTGGCACTCAGGTCCCAGGAACACAGCTCTGCGAGCCCCTGTGTGGACTCGGAAAGCAAGCTGCTTCTGGAGAAAACTGAGGGGTTTTCAGGCCCCAACGGGGGCCAAAGGTCTGGTGTCTTTTTTCCTTATGGCTTGAGAACCCATGGCTGTCACCACCTTCTCTGCAGACTTGTAGGAATCAATTCTGTGTCTGGAAGAACTTTAAAATGACCAGGGGCCAGTATACTTGGTGCAAGACATTTCCTGGTCCCCAACAGAGCACTTGGGGTAACAGGACTCACAGGCTGAGGAAAGGAGTGAATAAATAACACTCAGGAAGGCCTGTGGAGTCTCCCTCGCCTGATCTTGGGCCCCCCCACCCCCCCAGCAACTGTTCCACCCAACCAAAGGGCCACCTTGGACCTTGGTCCTACAGCCTCCCCGATGGCGGGAAGCCTGCAGCACAGGGAAAAGGTGCTGGGGCAGGACTGCGCGTGGGGCTGGGGCTCTGAGCGCCCAGGACCATGAGCTTCAGCAAAGGCCAGGACGACATCTCACACTAGGATAACACACACGTGGGGAAGACGGGGCTGCCAGCTATGTGCCTTTTAGTTAGATCTGTAAGTGCGTGAACAAAGCCAGGTGAGCCTCAGCCACAGAGGAAAGGGCATGAAGGACCTGCTTAGGTTGGCTTCCTACAACGTCCTCTTGTCCTCAGTCTCTAAGAGGCACTGGGGTTTTGGATTAGAAACCGGGAGTCCGGAAAGAAGGGCTTGGTGGGTCAGTGACTGAGACCTGACTTTCTCTGTGGGGTGGGAAGGGGGATGGAACGAATTGCTAACGACGTAGATGCCCATGACCAGGTTCCCTCCTGGCCCCGAAAGGAGCATCGCAGACAAGTCCCCTCTAACGCAGTCGCTCCACCAGCCTGGGGAAAACCTTTGGTGAAAGTGAGGTCAGGGCCTGGGGAGCAGGGGTTAGCAATCTTAAAGGTGTGAGACCCTGCCTAACACTTGAACTCAGCCCCATTACAAGGGGAGAGTTGTCCAGAGGGGCAGATATGAGGGACGGGGCGAGAGTCCTCAACGGAGCCCAACTCACCAGGAGAGCTCATCAGCAGAGTTCTAGGAGATTCCTGGGTCCAGCGATTACCAGGAGGAGTGCTCCTCTCCGCAGTTGCGAGTGTCACGTCCCTGATCACGGTTCCCAGAATCCCTCGGCCTCGGTGACACCAGGCGAGCCTCAGCGCGTGTCCGGGCAATTGTTCTCAGCACTATTTGGTTCTTTGCTTCCTGGGAAGAACTTTCTTCCCTCCCAAGGGAAAACCTTCCTCCAGCAGGCCCGTGGGATGCCATCTCTGGAGGAGGCGGAGGAGAAGCAGAAAGAGGAGGCTTCCTGAGTCAGGGACATAGCCAAAAAGTCCCGGCTGCGAGCAGATTATGGCTATCGCTTCCCGGGGTGAGAAACCCTACCCCTTTTAAAGTTTTTGTGGAAAAAAAAAAAAATTGTTTTTAAATAAAGTTCCTTAACCCTGTCTTCCCTTCCCCATATGGTATTAAAAAGAGGTGAGATGAGCCTAGTTTAGAAGTGCTCCTGGTCGCCGGCCCATTGCCCCACAGTCCAGGGTGGGCAGCCGCCAGCTCGGAGCTGTTCAGAGGTCCCTGCCGGAGGCCAGATCCCCCTCGGGTCGGGGGCCATCTGGCTGCTCAGTCAGACAGGCTATCTGTACCCCTTCCGGCCTAACAGGCTCCCTGTCTTCGTGTGGGCCCACTGGGGAGGCCCCCGCGGGGCTGGCGGGGGACCCCGGGCCCTCCCGTCAGATGGCACCCTCGAGGGAGGCTCTGTGCAGCAAGGAGTTGCACTCGTTCAGGAGAGTCGTGGTCTCGTCCACCAGGGGCAGCTCGGACTTGTCGGTCAAGTTCTCGGTACAGATGGTGCACCCATCCGGGGGGAACTGGGGGCAGTTCTCCATGCGTGAGGCCAGCAGCCCATTCTGGTACTGTTGCCGGGTGATCTGCAGGGGGAAGCGGGACGGCCTGGTTCACCGACAGCAGGGCCGGGGGGGCCAACCCTACAGGAGACCCGGAGAAACGGGCAGCCAGGAGGGAGGCTGCGAGTCCAGGAGAGAGGGCGTGACCCAGGGGGCGGAGCGGAGGGGGGGGTGACCAAGGAGTGAGGAGCTAGAGCAGGAGGGACATGCATCCCGGGCCCTCCGTGCTGGGTGTGGTGGATCAAAGAAAGAAGCTGCCGGTGAGACACAGAGTGATCCAGACGCCCAGGATGAGGAGGATGGTGCTGCCTGGGAAGAGGGCCATGGGGATCGCTCACCTTGATGTACTGGAGGTCCATGAGCGCCCGGACGCTGAAGTCGGAGGTGTACTGGCCGAGGATTGAGCTGCCGAACTGGCTGCTGCCTGCCAAGGGGGCCGTGCTCGACGCCGTTTCTGAGCGGTCCGGGTAGCTGAGGGAGGCCGAGCGGCTGAGGGGTGCGGGGTGGGGTGGGGAGCGGTCTGTGGAGGGAGAGAGGCTGTCAGGCCGGGGGCCAGCCTGGTGCCCCTCACAGCCTCCCGTCCAACCTTGTCCACGGACACCCGGGCAGTAGTGCCCCCACCGGCAGTGGGAAGTGGCTCTCGGGCACAAACGAACAGAAGCTCTGCCTGCAGAAGGTCTGACCTCATCAATGCCAATGAGCTAGTTTGTTTAGGACTGTGGTGCAGTAAGAATTAAAAAGTCTACCCAAACAGATGAACAAAACAGAAAACAAAAACCAGAGACACAGAAAGTTTATGGCTACAAAACCCCTCATTTCCCCAACAGCTGATCAGGCAAGGGTGACACAATGATGACCCCAGCATGGCAGAGGAGCCACTGTCCCTGTCTCGATGACAGCTTCTGTCAAGGGACATAAACGGCATACATTTTTTTTTTTTGCGGTACGTGGGCCTCTCACTGTTGTGGCCTCTCCCGTTGCGGAGCACAGCCTCCGAACGCGCAGGCCCAACGGCCATGGCTCACGGGCCCAGCCGCTCCGCGGCATGTGGGATCTTCCCAGACTGGGCACAAACCCGTGTCCCCTGCGTCAGCAGGCGGATTCTCAACCACTGCGCCACCAGGGAAGCCCAAACTGCATACTTTTAAATTATATGCAAAGGAAGAACCTACAGTTTGCACTCTCTCACCACACGTCATACACCCCCCAACATGACACCCTGCTCACATCTCAAAATGCTCGTAAGAGCTCAAAAGTGTGCTCTACACGTAACCTGTTGTGTATGGAACAGTCCTGCCCTGTGTCTGCTGAGCCCAGCCAGTCTGGCAGGGGGGTGGGGTGCAGCAGGTTCCTCTCAGAGGAACCTAGAGGCCCCAGAGCTCCAGGCTTCCCACTCTGGGGTGTCTGGGGGCTGGGTCTCAGTCCCCCTCCCATGAGGCAGAGCCTGGGGTAGCGGTGGCAGTGCCTCTTCCCGCCACTAGGGGAAGCACAGGCCTCCATTCGGTCGACTGAAACCAGGCAAGGGGAATGGCTCAACCTCCAACCAGGAAGGAACCAGCTCCTTATTTTGGAAAAGAAAGGGCACACACATTATTGTACATCATTAGCTCGTATTTTGGGGAACACTCAGAAAACAATGAAATGCACCAAGAAGTTAACTGTGGAGGCGTACTGGCTTGTTCTAAACGAACAGGACGTGGACTAAGCTGATTTGCTTAGTTAACTAGTAAGTTACTAACTACTGAGTCAGCTATTCTAACAAACAGACCAGTGAAAAGAGCAACCATTGAATCTGGGTGGCTGAACCAAGTGCGACTGAATTGAGTAATACTCTACGTTTGAGTTTCATTCATAAAACCAGGAAAATACAGTCTGGATAGTCTATGATTAGGTGATATACAACCACTAGAGGACCATGTGCACGTATCACTCATTCTAACTTAAGCAACACCTCTGATTAAGTTCTAGCAAAGACCAGAAACACTAGGGATATTGCTTAATATTTGACATTAATTATTTGAATGATAGAATGCTTTTAATTAATGCTTATTAACACTCCAGGAACAGGAACTGAATTTAAACCAACAGAAATTAGTCACATGGCCTATTAAAAACAGAGGTCTAGAAATCTAACAAAATATGAAGTGTTTGTTTCTGAATAATGAAATTAGGATGCTTCTTAATTTTCTTAAGATTTTTTTCCACCTTCCCAATTTTCTAAATAAGCTGTGTTACTTTTATGATTAAAACAAAACAAAACAAAAAAACAGGGGGTTTGACTTGGTAAGTCCATTTCTGGAAGAATATTCTAAGGACATAAATATAGAAGAAGTTTTTCCGTAAAGAGGTTTACATCATGCTGTTATACTTAGAATATAGACCCCCATGAATATGCATAAGGGGGAAAAAAACCAAATGAAGGCACACCTGCTTGGTGAAACTCTGTGTAGCTCTAACTAGAAAGCTTATGGAAAAGTGTCTCGGTTCCCATATTAGGTAAAGACATCAGGATTCAAACCATGTGTGCATCAACTCCCGGCCATCTATGAGACAGAAGCAAGAGCAGAAGAGGAGAGTGAGGCTGAGGGGTTGGCCAGTGAGGGCTGACATGGCCCATTCTGTTCTCATCAGACAGCCCCCTGCTCAAAGACCATTAATTGCTTTGTACTTCCCATCACTGCCAAAAGTTGGCTGTGTTTGAATGGGACAAGTGACTTCTAAATCACCTTTTTACTTTTTTTTTTAAAGAGGATCAATTTTAAAAAGTGTGTTTTTGTACATTTAAGATGGAAAAAACCCCAGCTGTACAAGCATAATAGGGGAAACAGTTGACTGAAGTGATAAGTTTTTAGCACTGCTGGGACCCAGGGACCTTCTCTAAGTTATGCACTGAGACCAGAGCTCAAAGACACTCGTAATGCTCTTCTCCTCCGGGCTCAGCAGCCCAGGCCAGAATCCTGACATCAGGACCTCTGCCACCGCAGTATACATGGGATAGGAATCCCTCGAACTGAGTGATTCTGGGGCCAACACAGTTCCCACCGACCCTGGGACAAGGCTCGGGAGTGTGACATATCAAAGGCCAGAAACAGCATGTTTCTGTGGCTTTTGGAATTTTCCTAAACACTTTCTGATTGGAATGTCACATTTTGGTTGTAACAGAGAAAAAACAAACAGTAACTGAGCTCTAACTAAACATTTTATATCAATTCTCTCACTGCTGCCAACAATTCTAAGAAGTGGGCACATGTATTGCTCCCATTTCACAGGAGGAAACCAAGACTTAGAAAAGGTAAGTCAGCTCCCGGAATCATTTAGCTGGTGTCTACGGAGACCCCATTCAACCAGGGCAGTATGACTGCGGCCACACTTCTAACCACCCAGCTGCTGCCTCCCCCTGGCAGGTGGAACCAGCAGCCAAAGAATGAAAACCAAAGCCTGTGAGGAAAGCTGGAAAGTTTTTTAGAGAAAGCTGATGGGGTGACAAGTCATCCTGCTGAGGCCTGTGAGTGGCCCCAAGCAGCTGGTCTCACTTGGCCTGGCCGGGAGCCACCCTCCACTCCCAGCCTGTCACCTGCAGGCGTTTTTGTCTCTTCTCAAAGACTGAAGGACCTCTGGGGAAACCCTTCCAGGACCTGGGCAAAGGCACATAGTAATTGGGCCCCAGGCCAAGCACAGCTAGCACTGGTCAGGCTGGTCCACAAGTGTGAACAGGTGGGATGGCACAGGTGCTGGGCAAGGGGCGGGGCCCCCAGTGCCTGCTGGGAGCGGTTAATGCAGCTGCAGTGTGAGGGCTCAGGCGGCAGGTGGCAGTGCAAATTGTCCAGCCATGCCATGTTACCTGAGAGCCGGGAGAGCAGGGAGTTCCGCTTGCCAGGCGGACACCTGACCAGGGTGGAAGGCACTGGAGCAAAAGAGGAAAAGGTCAGTGATGGGTGGGGTGGGCGTGGAGCCACAGGAACAGGATGGAGAAGCAGACTTGCTGGGGGCCAGGTTCCCTCGAGCAGAGAGGGGGCACAACAATTAAGGGGACCCGGCCCTGACGGGGAGGGTGCTCAGAGCTGACCAGAGCCCTGATCAGAGAAGGGCAGAAGCTGGTGGAGTGTGCCCAGAGCCCCCGGAAGTCATCTCCCCTCCCTTCCAGCCACTGCAAGTGGGAACCTGGGGCCTCCACATCAAAAGACAGAGCCCAGGACCCTAACCAGGCTCTGAGGCATGGCTGCAGAGAAAGGGTGCTTGGAGGGACATCCTGTGACTGTGTGCCCTGCTGCACAAGATTTCCCCAAGCTGGACCGCAAGAGGTGCTCTCAGGAGGGGCAGAGAAGTCCTCCCCAGGCCTGAGGCACCTGGGCAGGGGCCACCTGTTCCAAAACCCAGCTCTGCAGCCTTGTTTCCCACTCCCCTCCCCCAGGAGCCTGTTCACGCTGGTGGAGGAGCTGAGCTGTGTCAGTATGCACGGGTGCCCAGCCCCCCACATGGGGGTCCTCTTTGTCAAAGGACAGTAACAGGCACAGCATCGAGGCTCCCCAGGAGCTGCAGCAGCCCCCTCACCATGTGCCTGTCCCCGGCACCAAAGCAGACTTTCACTGTCCAGCCCGCAGCAACCTGGGGCCGGAGGGGTCACACAACTGGCGAGGAGCTGAGCCGGGCGAGACTCGGGCCTCGTCTGCCGGGCACCCCCTCCAGCAAGGGGAGCCTGAGCCACCCAGGACTGGAGAAGCAGAGGGCGCCGGGGTGGCCAGTGGCCCTTCTCAGAGGCTGTCCAGTCCTTTCTTTGCCCCCAGGTCCCTTTATTCCATCAGAACGGCCCCTTAACCAAAAGGCAGTGGCTCAGCCCCCTGAAAAGCCGAAGCCATCTGCAAACTGCGCGGCCGAAAACCAGGCCCTGGCCTGGCCTCCAAACACGGGAGCCATGGGCCCCCTTCCCCCACCCTGGCTCCCCTGGCCCAGTCTTCACAAGTGAGGCCCTGCAGCCTCCCTCCACCTGCCTCCCTCTCAACTGGCCTCCCGCCATCACGGCTAAGGAGGGCCACTGTGGCCCGCTTGCCCAGTCGGCCCACTCTGCTGTCACAGGACCGCCTGCTCAGGACAGGCCTCCTGCTTCATATGGCAAGCAAATGCCGTCAACTTCCTGCGGCTCCCTGACTCATATCCACGCTCTTCCTCGCCTCCTGGTGGGCTGGTCTCACCACCTCAGAACACGCTCTCAGCTCCCTCCGGGCTTTCGTCAGAATCCCCTCATCTCTTCCCTCCACTCTCTGAACCCGGTCCCAAGGGGTGAGTCACTGCTCTTCCAGGCCACTTCCTCGAGGCCCTGGCAGCTCTGGCCTTCGCTGGCCTCCTCTCCCCCGAGCCACCTGGGTTATGACCCTTCTAGGAGGCCCTAGGTTCTGGGGGGCCAGTCCGAGTCTCTCCCCCTCCAGGAGTGCTGGAGGGCGGCCCAGACATGGCCCAGAGACTCACCAGAGGGGGAGGAGGACAGGGCCATGGTCCCGTAGTAGGAGAAGGCGCCCGTCTCAAACTTCATGTTCTCCTTCCCGGCCTCCACCTCCACCTTCCCCTGAAAGAACACGGGTCAGGGTTACAAACAGAGTTGAGAAGGAAAAAACACCTGGGAAGAAAAAGCCTGAGGCACGAGGGAGACGCGAGGAGTGAACAGGGCTGTGGGCCCCGTGGAGGAGCTAGTTCCAGAGCCCTGGAGACCCAGGGGCTCAACGGTGGCCTTGCAGGCGGAGGACCGGCAACGGGGAGCAGAGGCTCAAGGGCAGGAAAGCAGGTGAGAGGGCGGCTCGGGCACGGAGGCCAGGGCGGGGCAGGCGCACCTGCAGGACGAGGATAAAGTAGTCAGCCGGCTTGTTGCGGGTGTACAGGTAATGGCGGACGTAGTACTTGTTGTGCTCGTCGAACTTGAGCTCCTGAATGACGTCTGGGTACTTGAGCAGCCGCAGCAGGATCTTCTCCGATATCAGAGAGGGGCTGAACTGGGGAACCTCTGGAGGAGGAGAGAGGAGGATTTCACATGAGGCCAGGCTGGGCGGGGCAGTGCCTGGAACATGGTCACTGCTGTGCTGGACGGCTCCTCACTGCCTGGCCCTGCCTCCCCGGAGGGCATGACCTTGGCTCCGGCCTCAGTACATGCAGGTCTGTCACTGGTTGGGCCTGGACAGTGGCTCCTGCACTAATAAAACATGACCTCAGGCAAACTCCTTCACCCGTGCCTCAGTTTCCTCATCTGTAAAATAGGGATTTAAAACTTCATGGGGTCGCTGTTTGGTGAAATGGGATAACAGACGTAGGACACTTAGACACACGCTTGCCACATGCGAAGTGCCTAATAAACGTGACTATCACGACTGTCAGTATCCATGTCATCAATAGCCCGGCAGGAAAAGCACAGGAGAGGGAAGGATCACAGCTTTAGCAAGTGAGGGCTGGGAAGGAAGTCAGACTGAGGGGAGAGGACAGAGCAGGCGGGCGTTTTCCTAATCAATCACCCGGGTCTCCAAGGGAGCTTTGAGTCAGGGGTGAGAAGAGAGAAAAGTCATTGACCTAGAAGTCAGGTCCCGAGGGGCCCAGCAGATGCAGGTGGAGGGGAGGCAGAGAGATAAGGGAGCTGGATCCAGATGCTCAGAGAGGATGAGCATGCAGGGCTGTGGGCTGTACCCAGGGGGAGGGGGCACATGGAAGGGCCTCCTTCTCCCTCCTCAACGGGGAGCCCGGTGCCCACCTCAGGTCCTCCCAGCACAAAACAGCCAAAACAAAGCCGGATGGTTCCTGGAAGTTTGTAGCAGCAGCCCATTAACGGGGAAAACAAACCGCAGGGATCTTCGGTGGGGATGGAAGGAAAACACCTCGCCCCCTTCCAGAAGCAGGCGCGCGTGCCCCAGGCCCTTCATCTGCTGTAGCCCTTGTCCCCTGGGGAGGAGTAACCAGAGGCCCAGTACGTCTCCCTCCGGGGCTGTATCCCACCGACACCCGAAGGCCCTCCTCATGCTCTTACCCGTGGACAGGAAGCGATGAGCAGCCAGAAGTAGCTGAGGAGAAATTTTCACCTTGAGTTCATTGTCAGCATCCTTGAAGGCTGAGAAGTCACGCTTGTTCTTCTCAGATACCCGTTTCCGGCTTCGGTTGTCAGCTGCAAGAGAAGGAATCTGGAACTGAGAACAGCATCCCCCAAGGACCGGGGAACAGACTGGTACCCACCCGCCGACTCCCAGCTCCGCGGGCCCTTCTTCCACCAGAAGCAGAAGCAGCAGTGTCTGCGCTGAGACACAAATGCTGGGAGGAGGAAAGGCGGCTCCTGAGGACGCTCCGAGCAGCCCTGGTTGGCGCCCAGCCTCCCGTCCCCACGGCGGCCTTCCCGCCTGGGGACAGCAGGTGCCAGTCTGAGCAGAGCAGAGCAGGGCAGGGTGGGAAGGGGACTCACTGTACATATCAGACTCGTCCAGGATCTCGGACTTGATGATCTCCTCAATGACATCCTCCAGGGTGACCAGGCCCAGCACCTCGTAGAAGGGGTCACCTTCGCCCTCGTTGTTCACCTTCTGCACGATGGCCAGGTGGGACTTCCCTGCGGGGACAATATAATGAGTCAAACAAGAGCAGAGGGACCAGTCATGAGACTCCTCAACCAAAAGTTAACACATTTGGGGTCATAAGTCACTGGGGTGGGGTCATGAATGGCCTTTTTTCCCTTTTGTGCATTTCCTGAAGCTTCTATTGCAAACAGACATTGCTTTCATGGAGAGGAAAACCAAAAGTATTTTTCAATTTAAAGGCATTTAATTAAGGACCATTTGTTTAAATAGAATGAAAATGGCAAGGCCCTGCCTGGTGCCGCGCACCAGGGGCTCCTGGGACCCCTGGAAAGGGGAGAGACCCACCCTGATAACTCGTGGACAGAGGCAGCATTGGTCAGAGCCCTGCGTGCACCAGCTGGACATGGGGCTCCCCAGGGGGCCCACGCCGCCCCCCCATGGGCCTCAAAGGCCACTCACGTCCCTTCATCCAGTGCTCCCTGGCAAAACTTCCCTGCGTGTACCCAGGGGCCGTGATCCTGCCCAAGGCAAGGGCTCTCAGTACCCAAAGCCATTAACAAATTAGCCCAGGCTATAATTAGGAGGGCCACCCTTCGAGGCAAGAAAGAAAGTTAGGAGGCAGAGGATGGGGAGGAAGGACCCTCCACAGGAGCTCTGTGGGGCGGCAGGGCTTCCCAGGCCCTCCTTTGGGGTCCCACACTGCTCTCGTGCCCCTCGCCCTAGCGCGTGACAATGACAGGGTGACAGCCAAAAAGGGCCCGGCCCCCACTCTGGGTTGAACGGGACTGTGTGACCCACACACGGGGACACGGGTCTAGAGCAGCCTAAGGGGGGAAGGCCCGGAGAGCTGTGAAGGTCAAGTCAGCTTCCCCTGCGTGACCCAGTCTCAGCCCTGACTCTAGCGCACGGTGCGCAGAGGATGTTCTCCAGGTCTCTAAGGCCTCGGGGAATCCCAGCCCCAGGATGCATCCCCGTAACTCCTAGGGGCCTCTGAGGGAGAACAGAGACATACCAGTTCTCGGGACCAGCATCTTTAAAAATAAAGTGAAAAATCGCAGAGTACACCACATGGGGGGAAGTACTTTTTTTGTTTGTGTGGTTGGTTTTTTTTTGTTTGTTTTGTTTTGTTTTAATTTATTTATTTTTTATTTATTTTGGTTGCATTGGGTCTTTGTTGCTGTGCGTGGGCTTTCTCTAGTTGCGGTGAGCGGGGGCTACTCTTCGTTGCGGTGCGTGGGCTTCTCACTGCGGTGGCTTCTCTTGTTGTGGAGCACGGGCTCTAGGTGCACGGGCTTCAGTAGTTGTGGCACGCGGGCTCAGTAGTTGTGGCTTGCGGGCTCTAGAGCGCAGGCTCAGTAGTTGTGGCGCACGGGTTAGTTGCTCCGCGGCATGTGGGATCTTCCTGGACAAGGGCTCGAACCCGTGTCCCCTGCATTGGCAGGCGGGTTCTTAACCACTGCGCCACTAGGGAAGCCCTGTGTGGTTGGTTTTTTGTGTGCGAAACTTTTGCACAAGGTGCCGGTCACTGTGGTATCCTTATTTCCAGTCGTGGTCAAAAACCTTTCAGCGCTTTGCCAGGAAGAACCATGGGCTCGATTAAAACTTTCCAGTGTCTTCAGAGCTGAGCCGGCAAGACCCAGAGCTCGGCCAAGGTCCTCAGCAGGCAGCAGGCAGTCAGGGCCAGAACCCCGGTGTCCGGCCCCCCGGCCTCTTCACCTGTCAGTGCTGCCCATGCAGGAGCGCTCTCTGGAGACAGAAAGGATGCTCTGAGGGGCCTGGGGCAGCCAGTTAAGCTGTGGCATCAGGCGGGAACCAGAATTAGAGCAAGGGAGCTTTTGCTGCTTCCAGACGGCACACCCTAATAAGCTGGGAGCGCCCAGTGCTGGGGAGACACGCAGGCCCCCACAGGCACTCTGGTGGGTGGGCAGGTAAACAGGCACACATTTCAGGAGGCCCAGTTGGCGGCATGTCTCAGAATTCAGGGTCCCTAAGCTTGGACTTGGAAATTCCACGGGTCGGAACTTACTCTACGGATGTAATTTTCAAAACGTAGAAAGACAGAACAAGCAAAGGGGTTCATCAGAACATTCTTTTTAACAACCTCAAACCTCGAGAGCAATGGAGCAGCAGTCCTTAACAGGAGCCACTGCTGTTCTGGGGAGAACGCGGCACAGCCGGATGAGCCACATTGTGGAAGGAAGCCCTGGAGAGGCTATAACCGGACAGAGTGCGTGCTGCCATCTGCCTGCGAGGGCCGGTGAGGTGTAAACTACCCTGTTAGTGTCTGGAGGAGATAACCATGGCCACCTTCGGGGATATGTGGAGTTTGAGGGCGGGGCCGTGTTATCCCTTACTTTATACCCTTCTATATCGTTCTACTTGCTAGGCATGTTTTACTTCTATGGGTTTTTTTTTTTAATTGAGAAAAAATGAAGGGGGGGAAACAAAATTAAAGCGAACAAAGGGAAACTGGTGAGAGGGGGTGAGCAAGGACCCTCCATGCCTAACCTGCCGCAGACTGAGCCCCGGAGAACAGGGTGGGTGTGGCTCGGTCCACAGGTCTTTGCTCACAGCCCAGAAGTCAGAGCGCCTGCAGAGAAGACACAGCTCCAGTAATCTGAGAAAACGTCCCCGTCCCCACTGAACCCTCTGATTAACCCACAGACTCAGAACAAGTCCTGACCCACAAAACAGTCACGGGTCACACTGGGCCTCACAGGGAAAGGTGGGTGGCTTCTCTGAAGGACCGAAATGCCCCTCCTGTGGATGAAACGAGCAGATTCCTTGAGCCCCTCTCAGCCCCCTCCCTGCTCCTCTCTGGGGCACCTTGGTTTGTGGAATCCACTGGTGGGTGTGGGCGCCCTCTAGTGGCAGCACCTTGCAGACAGGTACCCTGTAGGTAAGGCAACCTGGGGCATGGCCCACCGCCAGCCCTGCTCTGCAGGCTAAGAGCTTGGAACACTGCACTGACTGTGGCTGGCCAGTTGGGTCCCATGCAAAGGTGCTGGGCTGGGGGCCAGTCAGTCATCCTCTGCTGGCCCGGGCACAGGACCCTGGGCCATATCTGCCGCCTTCTAATTTATCTGCCCAGAGGGGCCATTCTTGGGTCGTAGCAGAACCATCTCCCCTCCTGGTCAGAGAACCTCTCTTGCCAAGGTCACCAATGACCTCCAACGGTGGGGTTCCAGTCTCAGATGACCTGCCCAGGCCACAGTCTCTGACAAGGGGCCAACTCTCTCCCTCCCCCTAGAAATCCTCCCTTCTCCTTGGCTTCCAGGACACGGCTCTCCTGGTGTTCATCTGACCTCAGGGCTGCTGCTTCTCCTTGAGAAGAGAGGGTCCCAGGGCTCAGTCCTTGCACCTGGTCCCTTGCCTCTGGACTTTAAATACAAATAAGTCAAGGCGTCTCAAATAAGTATGAGCAACCCAGCCCTCTCCTGTGCTCTCTAGACTCACATATCCAGCCAGCTGCTCGCTGACAGCTAGCTCCACGTGGATGTCTAACATCCTGAACTTAAGTCGGCCAAAACCTAGCTCCTGCCCTTCCTCCAGACCTCCCCAATCTCCATCCATCCAGTGGATGAGGCCCTAGGGGAATAAACTTTGCCACCTCTATTTCTTTTCTTCTCTGGCCACGCTGTGTGGCATGCGGAATCTTAGTTCCCCAACCAGGGTTCAAACCCGGGCCCCCTGCAGTGGAAGCGTGGAGTCCTAACCGCTGGACCGCCAGGGAAGTCCCTGATTCCTCTGTTTCTCTACCCTTCTACATCCAACCCACTCAGCGGATCCCATCGGCTCTGCCTGCAACGGACACCCAGAATCCAACCTCTTCTGGGAGCCTCCACTGCTACTGCCACGTGCTGAGCCACGTGCACCTCCTCTCACCCAGAGGGTGAGACCCCAAGTCTTCATCCTGGACCCGAGTCTACTCTCAACACCACAGCAAGGGGGACCCTCTTATAGGACAAGTTATAACGTCACCTCATGCTGTGCCCCAAACCCTTCAGTGGCTCCATCTCCCTCCAGGTAGACAGCATACTCCTCGCAGCGGCCTGGCGCCCAAAGCCCTCCTGCTGCCCTGCTCTCTCACACTTGTGCCACTCAGCCTCCTGGCTCTTCCTCAAACTCCTAAGGCTGCTCCCTCAGCCTGGCCTGCTCCTGCCCCACACACCTGCCCAACTCAGCCTGCTTCGGGTCTTCCTTCACTGCTCAAACGTCACCTTGGCCTACCCAGAGGGCCTCACTGAGTACGGCAACACTTCCTCCAGCCCCGCAACCCTGTCTTTAGTTTATCACCTACAATAAACAATAGAGGGCTTCCCTGGTGGTGGAGTGGTTAAGAATCCGCCTGCCAATGCAGGGGACACAGGTTCGAGCCCTGGTCCGGGAAAATCCCACATGCCACGGAGCAGCTAAGCCCGTGTGCCACAACTACGCTCTAGAGCCCGCGAGCCACAACTATTGAAGCCCACGCGCCTAGAGCCTGTGCTCTGCAACAAGAGAAGCCACCGCAATGAGAAGAAGCCCACGCACCGCAATGAAGCGTAGACCCCGCTCACCGCAACTAGAGAAAGCCCGCGCACAGCAACGAAGACCCAACGCAGCCAAAAATAAATAAATTTAAAAAAAAATAGAACATGCTTGTTCCTTGTGTTTGTCGTTTTATGGACCATCTTCTCCCACTAGATTGAGAGCTCCATCATATCAGAGGCTGTCGTCTGTGTTCCCAAAACTCAGAACAGCAAGCAGCACACAGTAGGTGTTCAATGAATATTTGTGGAATGGATGACACAGTTCATGTGGATGTGCCTTAGGAAAAGAAACATAACCAATGGGGGAAGGGGGAGAGGGACGGAGACTAGGCAAAGAATTATTCTGAATTTTAGTAATCAAGAAGTTTCTGTAGGGACTTCCCTGGTGGCGCAGTGGTTAAAACTCCATGCTCCCTTGGGCTTCCCTGGTGGCGCAGCGGTTGAGAGTCCGCCTGCCGATGCAGGGGACACGGGTTCATGCTCCGGTCTGGGAAGATCCCACATGCCGCGGAGCGGCTGGGCCCGTGAGCCATGGCTGCTGAGCCTGCACGTCCGGAGACTGTGTTCCGCAATGGGAGAGGCCGCAGCAGTGAGAGGCCCGCGTACTGAAAAAACAAAAAAGAAAACAAAAAAAAACCCTCCATGCTCCCAATGCAGGGGGCCCAGGTTCGATCCCTGGTCAGGGAACTAGATCCCACATGCATGCCACAACTAAGAGTCTGCATGCCACAACTAAGGAGCCCATGTGCCACAACTAAGGAGCTGGCGAGCTGCAACTAAGACCCGGTGCAACCAAGTAAATAAATAAATATTTTTTAAAAAAAGCAACGGGGGGTGATGACTTTAAAAAAAAAAAAGCAGCTTCTGAACAGTAATTCGGAAATTACTATTAACTGATTTACCATTTAGAATAAGAGGATCAACTCAGGACTTACATTTATGATTCTCATTGTATGGAGTTTAAATCTAACATAGAATTTCATTTTAACGAGTCACCTCATTTGATTATCAGTATCCATTCAACTGGATAATTGGATTTTGGGGGGAGAAGTGGGGTGAGAAATGAAACATGAAAATTGACATGATACATCTACTCCAAAAGCTGAGCATCCCACGTTTTCCAAGGCAGTCCTTATTCAAAGAAAAGAAGGCTGAGACAATGTAGCAAAATGATTATATTTGGCTGCCCCCTATGAAATTGCTGATATTTCACTATTTTTGACCAAAAAAAAAAGACAATTTCAATTCATATGGTTTAACCTAACAGTATGGGGGTTTCAGTATGGTTTCTTTTTTCTTTTTTATACTTCCCTAAATAGAAATTCCAAAATTTCCATAACAATGGTATAATTAGAAAGAAACACATAAGAAAGAAAGAAACTCTTAAAAATACTCTCACACTGCTTTGCTAGGGCTTGGAGCTTCCTCAGCCTTCTAGATTCAAGCACTGCTAGGAAGGGGCAACCTGGCTGTGGGGAAGGGAAGGAGGCACCTTGAAATTGCTGTCCTGAGGTCACCTCTGGGCCACATCTGGCTGCAAGCTTGCCCTCTCCGCCCTTGTCAGCCTTTGTCCAGGTCAGAAAGCTGCACGAGGCCTCTAGAAACCCCCGCGGGATCGGCAGATGCAGACAGCAAGCCTGGGCCTCTTTCACTGCCCTCTCCCACCTGGAAGAGGGGGCAAGCAGAGGGAGGACCTGCCTGAGTCCCTCAACAACCTCTTTACCCTTCCACCAGCCCGTTGGCACTCACTGCCCCCGCGCCGCCCCGCCCCAGTTCTTCCTTTCCCAGCACTTGGAAGGCCGCGGGCTGTGCCGTCGGCTGCCTGGCATCCAGCTCCCCGCGGACCAGGACCAGGATGCAGCTCAGCCTGGCCTGCACCGTGATTCACTTCTCTCCACGAGCCCCCCATCCCTCGCCCGGTGCACAGCAGATGCTCCAAACTCTGCTAGAAACATACAGGGAGGTCTCCAGGGGCCCTGGAAAGCCCAGTCCTCCACCGCCCACAATGCCCATTTTAGCAAACAGCTGTGTCCTCCTCCCCCCTCCCCCTGCCCCGTAAAAAACCTTTATAGTCTCTCAAAGATCATAAGAAAAACACATTACTAGGTGCTGGGTTTCAAAGTCCACAAGGGCTCCGAGAGGCCCTACTCGCCAGCTCCAGTTGCCTTTTCTCATGGGGAAGATCCAGGGGCCCCAGATCAGACGTGGGATTACCGCCACCCAAGATGGTGTCCTTGGCATCTCTCTCTGGCCTCTCTCTCTGGCCTCCCTCGCTGGCCTCCCGGCAGGTCCCACCTCCTGCCATCCCAGGTTCCAAGACTGGCCCTGAGCTCTCAGGCACCCTCCATGGGGAGAGGAGCTGGCCAGGCAGCCACCTGCCAAGTGCAAACCCATTGCCCAAGACATAGCCTTGGGTGATGGGTCTGCACTTGCAGACAACGGGCACCCTGATTTCCTGGGAATCCCCCTCCTCCGCCGCCCTCCACCGGCCAGGGCAGGATTAGGCTGATGATTAATAGCCTGACCGCAGCCAGCAGGAAGAGCCTTGGCCCATCCCAGCAAGAAGCCAGGGGCCAGGGTGACAGAGGAACCAGAGGGGCAGAGCACAGCCCTCCCAACTCAGCTCCAAGGGGGTGGGAGAGTTACATGCAAAAAGAATACTGCAGAGCATCCAGGGCAGAGAGGGCCGACCGGACTGGGGAGGGCCGGGTGGAAGTTGTTTAATCAATAAGCAATTTAAAAGAACAGTGAGAAAATTTTTTTTAATTTTTTTAATTAAAAAAAAACACTGAGGAGGTCCTTAATTTTAATATAAATTAAAATATAAGACTGTGGTGACTAAAAGAGTGCAGTACTGGAGAGAACAACGACATTTTTCCGTCATGACCTGGCAGTATGCGTCAAGATGTAAAATGTATAAGACCTTGGACTCCGTTTCTTTCACTTCTAGGAAAGACCTTAGCACAAAGGAAGTGCCCAGGCCATGTGCAAGGTGTGCCCAGGAGGGTCCACCCAGTGTGGTTTATGACACAGTACTGCAGCCACTAAGAAGGCTGATGTAGATATAGATTTATTTTAAAAGACGGTGGTTCACTGTTTGTGTAAAGCAGAAAGTTACAAAACAGGACAGTAAGAGCAATACTGGTTTCTTTTGCTTTTGCTTGATGCATTTTAAAGTCAACATGTTTTACTTTTTAATTTTTACATTTATAATCAGAAAAGAGAAGAAGGATGTCTCATTTTAAGGGGGAGAAGCAATACAGTTCACTGCTGACTCACTAGAAGAAAACGCATCAAAAACATTTGGGGTGGTAGGATGAGGGTGACTTTGACTTTTATTTCTTAATCATTTTCCACCTTTCTAAAAGTTTCTACAATAAATATATTACTTTTATTTTAATTAAAAATACAAGGTACACTTTTCTGCACCTCACATGTTGCCCTCAGAGAGGTCACCGGAGCGCAGAGCTGCTCCCCACTCCGCGGCCGGAGAGCTCGGATTGTGGGCACCAGTGTGGATGTGGATCTGACCCTCTCCCTTCTGCTGATGAACACATTATTGTTGCCAGGTTTATTTCTACTGCAAACAATGCTGTAAGGATAATCTCTGTATGTCCACCATTTTTGACCCACGTGAGATACATTTATAGTTGTGGAGTCACAGGTCAAAGGGCAAATTTGATAGAAAACTCCCAATTGCCCTCCCCAGTGTGGGTCCCGGTTTACACTCACCCGGGCGGTTCTTGACTAATGCCTCCTTGTCCAGATGAGGCTCAATATACAGCAGGTGCCCGACAGGCAAGCTAGCCAATGAATATCACCAGTGAAAATACCGCATTATAGCGGGTTATGTTTTTGTTTGGTTTTGATAAATTTATTTTATTTTTATTTATTTTTGGCTGCATTGGGTCCTCGCTGCTGCGCGCCAGCCCTCTCCAGTTGCGGCGAGCGGCGGTCACTCCTCACTGCGGTGCACAGGCCTCTCATTGCGGTGGCCTCTCCCGTTGTGGAGCA
Organism: Tursiops truncatus; assembly: GCF_011762595.2. Classification (NCBI taxonomy): domain Eukaryota; kingdom Metazoa; phylum Chordata; class Mammalia; order Artiodactyla; family Delphinidae; genus Tursiops; species Tursiops truncatus. Next base: position 8,801,172 of record NC_047047.1, read on the forward strand.
CGGGCTCTAGGCGCGTGGGCTCAGTAGTTGTGGCTCGCGGGCTCTAGAGCACAGGCTCAGTAATTGTGGCACACGGGTTTAGTTGCTCCGCGGCATGTGGGATCTTCCCGGACCAGGCCTCGAACCCGTGTCCCCTGCGTTGGCAGGCGGATTCTTAACCACTACGCCACCAGGGAAGCTCCAACGGGTTATGTTTTTAAAAGGAAGGAAATGAAAATGTAAGGCAAGACAAAAGGTAAAACAGAGTAAAGCAGAAAAAAAAAGACAGTGATAGGAGGACAGCTGCATGGAAAAGAGAAATGGAAATGGAGACACTGGGGCCCACTTGCCAAAACAGACAGGGGTCTGCAGGTAAAAGGGGTTCTAGAGACTGACCAGGAGATCGACAAGCCGAGCCACCCCGAGCAAGACGACAACGCAGTCACGGCCCGTCCGGGACCTTTCAGAACAGGGTCTCCCAACGGGGTACTCATCCCTTACACGGTTTCTGTTTATTTTTAATCCAAGATAAATAAGCAACTTTAGCTTTTGTTTCTACACAGACTGACCACGGGTGGGCCTGGACCAGGCCTGCAAGCCAGCTGGTCACCAGTCACCGCAGGTGACCACGGGGCTCCGGATGTCCTGCACATACACACTCACTCATACTCCAGCAGACTGGGAGCCAGTGCAGACAGGGGTTTACACACGACGTGGAGTACACGGGACCAAAGCAAAGCTCGCAAAATGGACAGTTGCTTAACAACTGTCTGGGCAAGGAAATCCCAGAATGAAGAGCACAGATGCCAACAAAGGCCAAAGCTGCCCTTCTCACCACCTGCTGCCTCAACCAGCATCGGGGGAAAATCAGTAAGGATGGAGTCAGGGCTGAGTGACTGGCCAAAATGATTCAAAACAAAGAAAACTATGTGAAACACAGACGTCCAGCCACTGTCAGTAATGATGAATCCCAGCAAAAGGGTATTTTGTGCCTTGAGAAAGTATATGAAAGTGTGTGCTAGAGATAATAGGAAGTGATAACTATTAGCAAGACATTTTAAAATAATGGTTATTCCATTTTTACTTCTTTAAAATTGTTTTTGTTTTATAATATATGTATTAGAAAAACAGTACATGTATATAATTTTTGAATGAATGGAGATACAAACTAAAAAAATTTTTTTCCTAATAGGGTCCACAATCAAAAAAGTTTAAAGAGCTCTGTTTAGAACAGCCTTGAAAAGGTGGCCACACCTTCGCTGTCCCTTTGCACCGTAGACATAGACGCTTGGGTGTCCCCCCTCAGGGTCTACTTCCCCCCAGGCACTGAGCAGTCAGGGCGAGCACTTTTGGGGGAGGAGGGCAGGGTGCTGTCCCGCCCTTCCCCTCCCCTCATCAGAGCATCTCCTACGACCAACCCCACTCTTCACAGGAGGAAACCCCAGCTCAGAGAGGTCCTGCCCAGAATAGCACTGTGAGGAGGTGAGCAAGCTGGGATTCAGAAATGGGACTTCTCCAAATAGCCTTCTTTTAACCCAAGCGCCCCTGGGGTCAAGCTGTTGACAAATGGATGTGGGGGAACCCTAAGACTGTTCTCTAATTCTCAGGACAGGTCTTCACGGCTTTGATTTTTCAGTTAACTAGTAGTCCCTAATTTTTAACCTTTTATGATGGAAAATAAAAGCCTATACAAAAGGAGAGGAAATAATATCATTACACCCTTCACCTACCTTAAACAATTAACAACTCCTCTGGCCAATCCTGTTTCCTCTTTCACCCCACCAGCTCCACTGGTTTATTATGAAGGAAATCCCAGATCTTATCTGTAAACATCTGTAACTTTTACCCAAGCATTTTGGTGAGTATCTCTAAAAGTTAAGGACCCTTTAAAAAAACAAAACCACAACAGTATCATCACACCCAAACATATAATTCCTTAAGACTATCAACAGTCAGCACTCTAACTTCCCCAATTTTCTTGTAATTTTTTTTTTTTACATCTAACTAATTTTTACATGTTTTTTTTTTTCTGATTGTGGTAACAAAAGTAGAAAGAAGGAAATTAAGATCACTTTTAATCCTACCTTCCAAAGATAAGTACTGGTAACTGCTTGTTTTCTTTGGTCTTTTAAAATTAACATACATAGATAAAATATTATATATTTTCTCCACAAATTGGATCATAATGTAAATAGTTTTGTACTCCGTTTTTTTTTTTTGTTTTTTTTTTTTAATGTTGAGCCTTCTTTTAATTTATTTATTTTTATTTTTGGCTGTGTTGGGTCTTCGTTTCTGTGTGAGGGCTTTCTCTACTTGTGGCAAGCGGGGGTCACTCTTCATCACGGTGCGCGGGCCTCTCACAGTCGTGGCCTCTCTTGTTGCGGAGCACAGGCTCCAGACGCGCAGGCTCAGTAGTTGTGGCTCACGGACCTAGTTGTTCCGCGGCATGTGGGATCTTCCCAGACCAGGGCTCGAACCTGTGTCCCCTGCATTAGCAGGCAGATTCTCAACCACTGTGCCACCAGGGAAGCCCTTGTACTCCGCTTTTTAAATACTTTGCATTCTTTGTATTTGCCCATGTCATAGAAACATTTGTAAAAATTGAATGGCCTGATAATATTTCATTGCACACATGTGTACATAATCTCAAGCCCCATTGGGCTCTTAAACTGTGCCCTTCCCCTTTTTCTGCCAATATGAAAATCCTCGTAATAAATATATTTGGATCTATCTCCATGTCCTTAAGATAGATTTCTAGAAGGGGAATACCTGGGTCAAAGGAGAGGGGTTTTTGGGGTTTTTTTTAAGTTTCTTAAGTTATCTAAGGAGTGAGCTCAGACCAACTGATGGTGTCTTGGTCCTCAGAGATGTGGAAACCTCTCCTGGAGGACACAGCCAGGGATGGTGCGGAGGGTGGAGAGGAACACAGAGAACTAGAGCTACATTACACAGTGGAAAGAAATAAAGTACAGAGAAGACGCTGGCCCGGCTGACATGCCTGTGAGCGGACGAAGGCACCACCAGCCTCCTTTTGACTTTGGATCCTTCCAGCAAACTGCTTCTCTCTCTTTCCACCCGTCCTCTGGTCTCAGGAGCTCCCCTGGCCTTTCCCCCCGGAATCCCAGCTCCTGGCCATCTGGCCTCCCGCCCCAGCCCCCACCCCTGAGGAGAAGCCCCTTCCTCACCACTCCCCGCAGGACGGCTCACAGACTCAGCACACTTACTGCCTTCAGAGGCATCTGCTCTTTTGGATCTGTTTGTGCAACCAGCTAATAATCTACGGGCAAATCAACCTAAAAACTGGACCACTGTTAATGAGCCCACATGTTGCATGTTACTCATGAAGATATAATAGGAAATTCTCTTAAATGTTAACGTCAAGATAACATTAAGTCTGGGACTAGTTTTCTCCTGAACTAACCTAGTAATCCTATCCCCCGTCACAAAAAAAAAAAAGGTTTTTGTTCTGTTTCCATTGGTGAAGCCCAGTTGGTTCCTGGTAATCATACACGTTTCCAAATAATTTGTAAACTGTTAAAATCATTCTAGACCTTGATATCAAAATCTGAAGGAGAAAAGAAAAAAAAAACCCTAAAGAAGGAGAAAAACTGCAGCAACATTGCCGGTGATGTAAGACGCTTATACTGGTTGTCTGAAGGAGAAGCAGGAAACGGGGAGGGAGAGGGTGATATAATTACTTGCTACGTTCAAATTTGCTTGCCTAAACTGAAATATTAGTTAAAAGAGGGAAAAGGACTCAATTATTAGGCAATTATTTTTCCTGCCACAACAAACAAGCAAACAAAAACCTAACGGGGATACCTTGTAATAATATCTTCCTCAATGTTCTTTTTAATGGCAGAAGAAATACTTATAGGCCTATCTCTCTCATGAACGTAGATGCCAAAATTCTAAACAAAGATATTGGCAAGTCAAATCCAATGACGCGTAAAAAGAATACATCACGGCTAAGTCAGGTTTATTCCAGTTATACAACAAATATTTAAGGGTTAGCGTTCAAAAATCAATCAGTATAATTGAGGAAAAAAGGAGATTAATCATTCAATCATCTTAGCAGATATTTAAACAAGAATGCCCACTGTCACCAGGTCAACATGATCCTATATGTCCTAGGCAGTGAAAAAGGCAAGAACAAGATATAAAATGTATAAAGTTTAGCAGTAAATAAATAAAATTGCCATTATTCATAGGCAACATAATTATATGTGTAAAAAAGCCAAAAGAATCTAAAATAAACTATTTGAATTAAATAGTCAGTTTGGCAAGGTCAATGAATTCAGAGTCACTATACAAAAATTAACTACATTTCTCTATCCTTGTGAATATATCTGGTCTCTGACCCTAGTTCCTGTCACAGAGTTTCCAAAACCCTTGGATTTCCTGAGTGACAGGAGTGTCTTTGTGATGTTAATAAGACGACTCTAGGGAATTCCCTGGCGGTCCAGTGGTTAAGACCCCGGGCCCTCACTGCTGAGGGCCGGGATTCGCTCCCTGGTCGGAGAACTAAGATCCCACAAGTTTCGGGGAGGAGCCAAAAATAATAATAATAATGTTGATGACTCTAGGTGGGACCCTAGAGAGACTGGAGATGGTCACCAGTTAAACTGAAGAGGGCACAAAAGGCCATACCTCCAGGGAAGGCCAATGGCTTAATCAAGCATATGCTAAGGAAGTCCTGATGATAAAAACTCTGGATCCCAGAGCTCAGTGGAGCGTCCAGGTTGGTGAACACACCACTGTACCAGGAGGGTGACACACTCTGGCTCCAGAGGGAGAGGGCATGGAAGCTCCCTGTCCCTCAGACAGACCCCATCCTAGGTACATTCTTTAAAATAAAACTGTAATCGTCAGTGTAGCACTTTCCTGAGTTCTGTGAGCCATTCTAGCGAATTATCAAACCTAAGGGGGAGTCATGAAAACCCCTGAGTGTATAGCCAGTTGGTCAGATGTACACAGGTGGAGGGGACCCCACTTGAGGCTGGCATCTGAGGTGAGAGCCGTCTCTGGAGGACTGAGCCCCTACACCCATGGGGACTGATGCTAATGCCAGGTGGTTGGCACCAGAACTGAACTGCAATACACCCTGGTTGGAACAATCTGTAACAAACAAATGAAAAATAAAACTTTAAAGACACTGCTTAAAATCACTAAATACCTAGCAATAAATCAAGAAAAGAAGTGTAAGACTTCTACACAGAAAATGACTATATTATTGAAAGAAATTAAGAGAGCATGAACTAATGGAGGGGTAACCATGTTTGTAGACTGGAAGATTCATTACTATAAAGATGTCAAGTCTTCAAGTTATCTATAGAGTCAATGCAATTCCATAAAATTCCCAGGCAAAAAAGGTTAAGAATAGTCAAGACAATCTTGAAGAACAAAGAACAAAGTATTGAACATTATCAGGTACCAAAGCTTACTGTAAAAGTACTGCAATTATGTCAATGAGTACTGGAACAAGGAAAAATAAAGAGACTAATGGAAGAGGGTCCAGACCTACAGATATACCATGGTTCAGTGAGGAAAGGACAGTCCTTTCAATGAGTTCTTCTGAAGTAGTTGGACATCCATATGGATTTTTTAAAAAAAGAATCTTGACCTGTAACACATCAAAAACAAAAATAGGGCTTCCCTGGTGGCGCAGTGGTTGAGGGTCCGCCTGCCGATTCAGGGCACACGGGTTCGTGCCCCGGTCCAGGAAGATCCCGCGTGCCGCGAGCGGCTGGGCCCGTGAGCCATGGCCGCCGGGCCTGCGCGTCCGGAGCCTGTGCTCGGAGGCGGGAAGGGCCGCAACAGTGAGAGGCCCGCGTACCGCAAAAAAAATAATAATAATAAATAAAAATAAATTCCGGAAGGATTATAGATCGCTAAGGTAAACAATACAGCTTCCAGAAGATAACACAGGATTCTAGCTTCCTGCCTTTCATATAGGCAAAGAATCTTCAACGGGGAATCAAAAGCACTAACCACCACAATGGATGAGAAGCAGATGAGAACGTGCTCAGCATCATTAGTCACTAGGGAAATCTATATTAAAATCACAATGAGATACTACCACACACCTACCTGATGGGGTAACTAAAATAAAATAAATAAAGAGCCAACAATACCAGAGTCGTGAGCATAGGAGTGGAAACAGATACAAGCACTTTGGAAAACTGTCTCCTCTATGCCTATATGATGCCCTAGCATTTCTACTCCCAGACATATTCCCAGCAGAACTGGCTACATATAGTCACCAGAAGACATGCCAAGAGTGTTCTTAGTGGCATTATTTGTAAGACTCTCAAAGTGGAAACAATCCAAACGTCCACCAACAGTACCATGGTGGTGTGTTTTTATCATGGAATACTATACAGCAACGAAAAGAGAATGAACTACAGCTACAAGCAACATGCATAAAGTTCATAACCTTAATGTTGAGCAGAAGGACCCGGACATAAGAGTATATACTATACGATTCACTTATAAAAGTTCAGAAACAGAAAAAATTGACCCATGATGATTTGGGGGGCAGGGGCAGTAACTGGGAGGGTGTGCAGGGGGCTTCTAGGATATTGATAATGTTCTATTTCTTGAGCTAAGACGTATTTACACAAGGGTGCTCCTTTGTGAAAACTAGCAAGCTGAATACTTATGATTTAAGCACTTTGCTTCAACAGAAACTTTACTTTAAAACAAATCTAGGAGCTTCCCTGCTGGCACAGTGGTTAAGAATCCGCCTGTCAATGCAGTGGACACAGGTTCGAGCCCTGGTCCAGGAAGGTCTCACATGCCGCGGAGCAACTAAGCTCATGTGCCACAACTACTGAGCCTGCGCTCTAGAGCCCGCGAGCCACAACCACTGAGCCCGCGTGCCACAACTACTGAAATCCGTGCACCTAGAGCCCGTGCTCTACAACACGAGAAGCCACCACAATGAGAAGCACGCGCACCGCAACGAAGAGTAGTCCCCGCTCGCCGCAACTAGAGAAAGCCCACACGCAGCAACGATGACCCAATGCAGCCAAAAATAAATAAATAAAATAAATAAATTAAAAAAAATAAAAAATAGAACAAATCTAGGTGGTTGCCGAAAGTGAGAGGTTGGGCAAAACAGGTGAAGGTGGTCAAAAGGTATAAATTTCCAGTTATAAGTCCTTAAAATTGGGGGGGGAGGGGGAGGGGAGGGGCGGGGTTTTAAATAAGTCCTGGGGATGTAATGTATAGCATGAGCACTATAGTAAATAGTTAATAAATAATATGTATTGTCTATTTGAAAGTTGCTAAGAGAGTAGACCTTAAAAGTTCTCATCACAAGAAAAAAATTTTTGTAACTATGTGTGGTGATGGATGTTAACTAGACTTATCGCAATGACCACTTCACAACATGCACATACAGCAAATCATTTTGTTTTATACCTGAAACTGATATAATGTAATGTCAATTATATCTCAATTTTTTTAAATGTAGAACTGACAGTAAATTTTCTAGCCTGGGGTTACTGGACTATCCCAATCTTCTGGTCTCTTTCTCAATACCTACAACCCCCCTGAGAACTGACACAGAACAGCAGTCAAGGGCTTGGCCCGTGGAGGGGAGCAGTCTGGGGTGGCCACTTAGCTGTCATGTGGCTGAGAATGAAAGATTCTCAGCCTCTCTGAGCCTCGGTTCCCTGTCTACAGTGCTTGAATTCAGTATTCAACAAAGGCTAACCAGTCATGAAGGCATTTCTTCCTTCTTTAACGATCCCTGCTCTACCCTCTTCCACAGCTTGGGTCTGGGGCATTTCTGGGGAGACTGGGCCTCTTGCGGAGCCTCAGTCCCTTGGATCCCCCTCTTGTTCCTGTTGCTTTTCTATCACAGCCTCTTGCCTCCCTAACTGGGGCACCAGGGAGGACAGTTGACTGGTGGATCCTGAGATGAAAGAACCCACATAGAGGCGCAGCTGGTAAATGTGGCCATGCTCCTTTCCCAGACATCTCCCCAGAGCAGCGACCCCCAGGCCGTGCTTCTGCAGTGAGACCACAAAGGCGCTGGCCATCAGGACGGCTGCCTGAACTTTTCCCAACGTGTGGGAAACAAATAACTGAATGAGGAGCATCTCCTCAGTTTTAAGTTACTTTTCTGGACATTTTTTTTCTTAAGCTCTGGCTTCTGTTACCCTTAACATACATGCTAGGGTCCAGATAAGATGCCATCTGAATTAGCATGCAATTATATAGCAGGCTCTTTTGACCTCAATGTATTCATAATTCCAAGAAAGACACCACGCCCAGACAGTGGGGCAGCTGCCACCCAAGCCAGTATGTGAGAACCACCGTGGCCCAAGCGGGTGTCAACACCAATGGGGGTAGCTTTGGGATCGTAATAACAATAATTTTTAAAACAGCTGACATTTATTGCACGACAACATGGTGCCAGGCGCTGAGCTGAGCCCCGTACGTGCCCTACCTCATTCTGTCCTCCCCACAACCTCCGGGTTGGGTGCTGTCATTCATGTGGATGACCAATTCACCAGCCACCAAAGAGCAATTTCTCTGAGCCCAAAAGTCAGTCACTATTTTGAGCCTTTTACAAAATGAACTCCACTGCACAAGCGTGTGCTCCCTTTTTAAACTTACTCTCGAGAAAGTTTGATGAGAGACGGACGTGCATTTAAAGCAGGACTCTAGGTGACTGTGCATATGTGCGCGCGCGCACGCGTGTGTGTGTGTGTGTGTGTGTGTGTGTGTGAGAGAGAGAGAGAGGAGAGGGAGCGCCTTCCTGGAATGGATAAATCTGTGTGTCTGTCTGCCGGTGGGTGTGGGTAACAGCGTGTAAAAGGATGCCTGAGTGTGTGTGGGATTGAGCCTGCCTGTGTGTGAGTGGGTAGGTGGGTGCGTATGTGTGCATGTATGTGTGTGCGTGTGTGGACGTGGGGGTGTGTGGGTGTGGATGTAGGTGTGGGGTCATGTGTGTGAGTGTGTGGGTGTGGGTGTTTGTGGGTGTCGATATAGGTGTGGGGTCGTGTGTGTGAGCGTGTGGATGTGGGTGTTTGTGGGTGTGGATATAGGTGTGGGGCCGTGTGTGTGCGCGTGTGGACGTGGGTGTGTGTGGGTGTGGATGTAGGTGTGGGGTCGTGTGTGTGCGCGTGTGTGGATGTGGGTGTTTGTTGGTGTGGATGTAGGTGTGGGAATGAGCCTGCCTGGGGCGGGGCAAGGGGTTGCGGGAGGGAGGCTTCCTTCCAACCAAGGCTCCTGGCTGCCAGCTGGCCAGAGACCAGGCGTTCCAGAGAGCCCGGTGAAACCAGTCTTTCGAGAACCCTGCCCAGGTCACGGTAAATAGGCCCTGCAGCAGGGAAGAGACTCTGGCTATAACGTCTGGGGAATGTTCCAGCAACCCTAGGTTTAACCCCCAACGAAACAGGCTGGCGGCTGCACACCCCAGCCCTCTGGGCTCACCTTGTCAGCCACAGAACGCAGCCCAGCCCTCAGTCTGTGGAAATCCTCCTAGACACTCCCCCTAAGAATCCCAGGGATAAAAAGGGATTTCACTTCTTATCAGAGGAGAAATCTGAAGAACCGATCTAAACTGTGTTCCAAAAAGCAGAGCACAAAATTGTACGTAGACAGTGATTTCAATGTGAAAACACGTAAGGGCAGCTAATGAGAGAGAGCATGGCTGTAAAAATGAAAATGAAAAAAAAAAAAATGAAAATGATTTTGAGCCTGTTGTCTTGTTACAAGATTTTTTAAACTTTAAAAAAAAAAAGATTAACTTTCTAAAAAGTTATCAAAGTAAATTAAAATATTAAAAGTGCTTCTTGGGGCTTCCCTGGTGGCGCAGTGGTTGAGAGTCAGCCTGCCGATGAAGGGGACACGGGTTCGTGCCCCGGTCCGGGAAGATCCCACATGCCGCGGAGCGGCTGGGCCCGTGGGCCATGGCCGCTGAGCCTGCGCGTCCGGAGCCTGTGCTCCGCAACGGGAGAGGCCACAGCAGTGAGAGGCCCGCGTGCCGCAAAAAAAAAAAAAGAAAAAGTGCTTCTTTCTAAGTCACAGGCTTCTGGATTGTTTGGTTTTGATTTCTGCCTGTTTTCAAAGGTTCTGATGATGATATGTAGGTCTTTTTAATTAACATTAAGGAAAAGAAATTCCCTAATAAATGGAACAGGAATACAGTAAGTAGTCCAGAATCCAGTCTATGAAATGAGCCAGGAGTCCTTTCTGTAGCCACAAAGCCTTTTACAGATGGATGTCCTGGGACGCTCGGGTGTGATGAGAGGGGTAACCCGAGGTTCAGGACAGGAGAGCACCCTGTCATAGGGCAGCTGTGCCCAATGGCAGATGGAGGGGCTCGGAGAACAAGGGGAGAGGACGGGATCAAACGGCAGCAACAGCACCAGGAAGCTGCTCCCCGTCCTCTTAACTGAGGGCCACCTTGGGCACCTCTAGGAAATTCCATAACCCTCACATCCTCCTGGCAAGTTCTCCTGAGAAGTTCTGCAGGACTCAAAACTCCCTAAGGCCAAAGGAAGGCAGAAAGAGAGAGCCAGCCCTAGGACAGGCAAGGCAAGCTGTCCCTCCCCGCAGGCTGGGCTGAAGGAACCAGGGGGCTCCCCTAAAATCAATCACCAAGTCAGCGACATAAGGGTCCGGTCCGCCCTCCCCCTCTAGGCACACTCCCCTCTTAGAGAGTGTCTGATAAACAGGCTTGCGGCCCCTGCCTTCGAGGAGACAGACTGGCAGGAAAACGTCATGCGAGGCACCACTCCTTTCCCTCAAGGATATCCTAGCTGTTCAGTTACCTGGTTCATCAGCAGGACAGCACTACCTCGGGAGACGGGCACACAGTGGTGGCCCCTCCCAGCCCCTCTGGAAAGAACTGAGAGGCGGTCACATATGCAGAAGCAGTTTCCCCCAAAGTCGGGGCACCAAGGACTGAGAAGCTCATTTCTCACCCTTTGGTCTCGTCCAAGTGCTCCCAGAACAAGAGGCACAGACAGGAAAAGTACTGTGTCTATTCCCCCTCGAAGATCCAGCTGAAATGTCAGATCTCTACTGACAAGACAAGCAAGGCTCCGGCTTCCGGAGGGTCCCCTGCCCCTATCCATTTCTCCTGCAGGACACAGGAGAAGTGTGGTTTTGTGTTTCTGTGCACTGTTTTCCATATTAAACATCTGTACAGTACCACCTGTCCTGACCAGAGAAGTCCAGGAAAACTCTAGAGCTGGTCTTTTGAATTAGAAATACAAGACTTTTGACAAGTAAAGATCTAAGAAGCTCTTATTAGGGCCTGGCCGTAAGGCAGAGCCTTCCAGTACACAAATAATAGCTTTAGGAAGAGATCTGTAAATAGAAGATGGGTGAGGTGCTCTCAGCTCTGGCTCCTCTATGGAAGCTGGCGCACGGACTGCACACGCACCACACTGAAGAGAAAGTGAGCAGCAGCCTGGCCAGTGTTTTGTCAGTTGCTCCGCTGGCATCTCTGCCCCAACAGGCAGCTCCTGTCACTCGCTCAGATATACTTGCCCCGGGGGAATCTTCTTGAGATCAGATCACCAGCTCAGTTCAAGAGTGTTTCCAGGTGGAGCTGTCCGAGATCAGGTGTAGAGCTGCCTTCGCTCTCCACTCTGGAGGCCGCCCTCTCCCAGAACCTCGTGACCACTGTCCCATCCCACAGCTGGGCTCAGCACTCGCCCTATGCGACCTCCCCAGGAGGCTCCCCAGACCAGGCCTGCATGGCTCTTTCTCATCTCGCCAGAGAGCCGCTTGGGCCAGGCTTCTCCATGCCTCACACGCTCTGCCTGCTCTCAGTTGGCTCCCAAACCTTTCAGCCGGGTCCCCGCCTCACTCCCGAGCCCCACGTGCCACTTCCCCCGCATACCTGCCTGGATGGACTGCACCCTCGTGCTGCTTGGGGTGGTCCAGGGCCAGCAGAACGGGCATCATCGGAGAGCTTGTCAGAAAGGCAGACCCTTGGGCCGCACCCCAAACCCACTGAGTTCTCATCTGCGTTTGAACAGAATATCTAGGCAGTCGGACATTCGTTGAAGCGACAGGTGCTCCGGTGCACACAATGCTGGGCACAGAAGTCTGATAAAGGGTGACACCGTTATTATTTAGCACCACCCCTCCCTCCGCCCTCACCAAACTGGCTCTGCTTCCCTCCTCTGCCCACTCCCGTCAAATGACAACATCATCAACTTGAATCCCAGGCAAAACCCTCAGATGTTCACAACTACTTCCCACCCCGACTAATAATCACTGGGCTCTGTCATTCTGACTGCAGAAGCGTCTGGAGGCCTAGGCCTTCCCGGGTCCCACCGTGCCTACCTGTCTCCCTGGTAGACAGCGGCTGCTGTGAACAGGGCTGTGTTAGTCCTCTGACTCCCAAAAGCTAGCACACCGTCTGACACACAGGCTTCCAAAAGTTAGATGTTTGTTGAACAAATGAAAAGAACAAGCAGGTGGAGGGAAATAAGATACTTAAGGTGCGCCAGACGGGAGGAACCCAAAGCAAATGCAAAAATTATGCAGTGTTCTGTCCAGCCTGTATAAAGTTGTTTCAGGAATAATATTAAGCAGGTGGGGAAAATGTGATGTGACATAGCTGGAAATATGGGAGGAGTTTTCGAGAAATTATTTCTAGCTTTTTCCCTCCAAAATATAACTCACTAACTGTTTATGAGGAGCAGTAATAGGTGCAAGGTTACCCCAGGGGTCAGTGACCAAAGACTAAAGAAGTGCTGAATGCCTGGGACGGGCAGGAATGCCCCGGAGGGAGGGGGAGGGAGGGGCACAGCAGAAGCTGGAGGGTGGGTTTCAATGAGGGGCGGAGCTTCCAAACTCTCAAGTGGAGAGTTCATTCATTACTGTGCTTCCAGAGTCTGGGGGAGCATCTGTGGTGAAGGAAAAACACAGCAGGGCCAGGAGCAGCCCAGGGAAGCTTCATTTTAAGATTTCGAGCTGTAGCCAAACTCAACCAAAACTCCCAGTACTGCGAACATTCTAGACGAGGTTTAAGTGGAAGGACCAAGGTTCAAATTGCAGGAGCCTCTCAGTGGCCTCACAGCTCTCACCAATTAGTGGGTCTTACTCCTGAGAGCCTGCAGCACGAGGCATCGTGTCTTGCACATAGCACGGGGTTCAGTAAACAGTGACAGCTGCCTTGAGTTGGAAGGCAGAAGCGGCTGGGAAGCTGTCACCTCGTTGCTTTGGTCCCTAGGCGAAGCTCAGCGCCCCCAGGCCTGCAGTGACTCTCTGAGCCTGTCTCTACGTGTGTGGGAGCATATTCATGACTCCCACTAATGAGTGAAGCCACGTCAGCTCCTGATGGTCAAAGACCGCTTATTCACTGAGAACCTGAGGCACAGGGAAGGAGAACCAAGACTCCACACTCTGCTTCTCAGTCCCTGACCTGAACCTCTGATACATGTGTCACTGCAGGAGCACCTCCTGGCTTTCTTGGGGCAGCTGGAAATGTCAAGTCCCTGGACAACAGCACAACACACCCATTTTTCTTTAGCCCTTATCAGCTCGTCAAAATTCTAACACTTCTGGAATGCGGATAATTCTCTCTCAAAGCTGACAGGTCATTCTTTCATTCAGTGACTTTTTATTGAGGTCTTACTATGTGCCAAGAACCATGTTACGTGCCAGAGATATATTGGTGAACAGAACTTAGAGCCCTGCCCTTTGGAACTGACATTCTAGTGGGAAGAGACAGACAATAAAAAACAAAGTAAACTGGTAAATTGTACAGTTGTTAGAAAGTAGTATGAGAAAAAGAAAAATGAGCACAGGGTAGGTCTGGGTAGATCAGGAAGGTCAGGGTGGGAAGGGGGTTACAGTTTTAACTAGGGTGACAGGAAGGCCTCACTGAGAAGGTGAAGTTGAAGCAGACCCGAGGGAGGGGAGAGTAAGCCATGCAAAGTCTAGGAAGAACATTCCTGCCTGAGGGAACAGCCAGGGCAAAGGCTCTAGGGTGGGAGTGTCCTCAAGGCCAGCAAGGCTAGCAGGGCTTGCCAGAGACAGCCATTCGCTTGTTGCTCATTCATCCTTTAAGAAACATTTACTGTTAATTTCTTTGCTAGCAACTGAGTGGAGAAAACACTAATAAGGCATGATCCCAACCCTCAGGGAGCTTATAATGCTGGTGGGTAAGGTGGAGATAAAATGACCTGAAAAGAGGATTTTACACCAGCAGCGGAAAGACTCTGGCAGAATTCAGGACCCTCACCTGAAGGTGAGGTGAAGGAGGTGCCAAAGAGTCCCCTGAGGCGCAGAAAAGACCCTCGGCTAGACTAGCAGGCACCCTGGCCCCGATTTTGGTGCTGATGATGCTGCTGGCTGTGTTAACCTGGCTTGGTGGGTTTTCTTAGCTAAAAAAGGAGCCTTCCAAACACCAGATTTGTAAAGAAAATCCTTTACGTTGCAGGTGTACACTACGCGTTTGCCGCGTCCTGGAGGGCCTCAGACTGAAAAGGTAGATGCCAGATGGAAAGATCTGCCAGAGGTCACACTGCGGGGAGCCCAGCATGGCAACGAACAAGGAAGTGATGGTGTAACACCCCGGGTACGTTCACTCGGTGTGACCATCCCTCACACTTGCATCTCCAGGGCCTCACACTGCACAGGGCAGACTGTGCCTGTGTTCCCATGGAATTACCAGCACCCCCTCCAGGCCTCAGTCTCAGGCTGCAAGCCTGTTACGGAGGAGAGTCCAGTGGACTAAAATGTGCATCTGCAGAGCCCCACGCAGCAGTGCTCTGGCCTGAGAGATGCTAGCTCTGCTTCCTCAGCTTCAGGAAGCGGTACCTTATTTTTTTTATTTATTTATATTTTTGAGTCCAAAGGTGGCCCTGCCGAGACCCAGGAAGCTCCCACCCTGCTGATCAGGGGCTGAGAAGCCTGACCAAGCCAGTCCATACAGGTTGGATCCAGATGTGGGCTGAACGATGCTTGTCGGGCGTGTCACCAGCAACAGTCCCAAAGACCATCGAGGTGGTAAGGAGGAAGCTGCCCTGCTGAGTCCTAACCCGGTTCCCGACCAAGCAACATGGGAGAGGTCCTCTGGGCCTCGAGGCTGCAGGGTGGGGTGGGGCACAAATCCTCAGTGCTCTTCTGTTGAGACCCCGAAGCTCCCCCCCAGGCTGTGCCATCACCACGGGTCCCTCTGCAGCGAGACGGCCTTACTGGGCTGTCTCCCACTCAAGTCCTCCTCAGCTCTGACGCTGAGATTCAGTCTTTCAAACTGAAAAAGGGAAGGTACCTGGCCCTGACCCCGACCCCAGCATCCTTGCCAGGCCAGCTCCTCCCAAACCCACTCCATCACCCACTGATTCAAGCCAGTTCAAGCTCTCCTCCACTCTCGGTTCCAGAAATGACTGAAAAGGGTCCGGGCGCTGGCTCCCAGCTAGAAGCTAGAAGCCCTCAGCCAGAGGGAGTTCCACCAATGGGAAACACAGCCAAGTCCCCAGGTTTAGGATAAGGCCCCTCCCTCTCTTCCTCCATTCCTTTATAAAGACCTTCCCTTTCTGCCTCCTCTCTCCCTTTGGCCTAGGAGGGTTTTACTCCATAATTGGTTTGTTTACTGTCACTCTGAAGGCTTTGGGGTGGCAGAGGTAGGAGAGAAGTTTTGTTGCAAGTGAGGAAAGGGGTGTGTGCCCTGAGCTCTGAGGCTGGTGAGTAAACCCTCCGAGTGTCTCTCTAACTACCTGAAAATCGGCCAAGAACCCATGTGAGAAAAAAACACAAGGCAATGCAAGGCCCGCTGAAGATTCCCAGCAGACCACAGGAGGGAAGCTTCTGTTTGGCGCCTGGGAAAGACAGAACAATAACCAAAACTTAATCGGCTTGCTTCTGCTGCATAGTCCAAAGCGTTACTTGGCATTGCTCTGGGCGGGGAGCCAACCAGAGCCCTCCCAATTCAGCTTCTGTGGGCCAGGAGCTCCAGGGACACTGTTCCCCTGCTCCAAAACCTTCCAGAGCTCCAAGCTTCCAGCAGTCTGACTGCCCTGACTTTCAGGCTCTTCCTGAGGCCCCAGATGACTCAGTCTCTCCCCCACTGACCAGTGATCAGCAGAGCCTGTACCCACAGGAACATGACCACCTGCTGGGCCACAAGCACATCCTTTGCTCCCCAACTCAGCTTCTCTGCTCGAGGGGTTCCCTCTGCCTCAAGTACCAAGTGTCCCCACCTTTCAAGGCTCTCCTCAAATGTTCTCTCCCCTGTGAAGGCTTTCCCAGTTCACCTGCCCCTTCCCCACCCGACCCTTTCCCCACCTGACCCCAGTGAGACGTGCTTGTCCTAATCTCCATGCCCTGGTGTTGGCCTCTTCTGAGGCATTAGCTTCCCTCTGTCTGGCTCCCAGGTGGGTGAGTGTGTCTTGCTCTGCTTTGATTCACCTGAAGCGCAAAGCACGGTTCCTGGCAGACAGCAGATGCTTAAGAACTGTTTCTGCGGCCCTGAGTACCGTTCACCTCAGAGGCACAGGAGGTGCTGAGCAAAGGGACACAGAGTCACGCAAATGGAACGCTAAGATCAGCAGACACAAACCAGGCAAGGATACGCGCGACACCACAAAGAGTGAAGCGGGAGCTGCATCGGGCCTTACCCTTCTTGAACTCCTCCAGCATGGCATCCAGCTTGGTATCATGGAAGACGAAGTGCACTGGGTGGTTGTAGAAGCGGGTGATGGTCTTGAGAGGGGTGCAGTCATCGGGGTCCACGAAGGCCAAGTCTTTGACGTAGAGAATATCTACGATGTTGGATTGCTCGTCTTCATACACGGGGATGCGCGTGTAGCCGCTTTCCATAATCTCCGACATGGTGTTGAAGTCCAGGATGGCATCGTTCCGGATCATGAAGCAGTCCTGCAGCTGGGTCATGATATCCTCCACGGTTTTGGTCCGGAGTTCCAGGGCCCCCTGGATCATGTTCAGCTCCTCTTTCACGAGGTCATTATAGGGTTCCGTCACCTTCAACATCTCCATCAGCTTCTCCCGATTGTAAACGGTGCGGATCTCCTGACCCAGGAAAAAGTCCAGGAGCTTGCTGATGGGGAAACTGAGGGGGAAGGTGAGTAGCATAAAGAATTTGGTGAGAATGATAGTGTTCGCGCCCACAGCCAGCCCATGTCGGGAGCACAGGGCCTGAGGCACAATCTCCCCAAAGATGACAATGCCTATGGTGGAGAAGGCCACGGCCACCAGCCCAGACCCGATGAGGTTATCTACAAGGATGGTGAGGGAGGTGTTGACCAGCACGTTTCCCAGGAGCAGGGAGCAGAGCAAGTAGTTGCCCTTGCGTCGGATGGGCTCGATCTTGCGGGCATAGCGCCTCTCCTTCTGAGTGCCACAGTTCTGCACGATGCTCAGCTCCATGGGGTCCAGGGCCATAAGCCCCAGATTGAGGCCAGAAAATATGCCCGACAGCACTAGCAGCACCAAAATGAGGAGGATGTGCAGCCAGAGGGGCAGGAACCTCCCAGCCTCCTCCACCATGAAGAGCAGCGAGTCCTTGTCCGTCCACTTCTGCCAGGGTCCGTCCACGCCGGCGCGGGTGCACAGCGCATACAGCTTCATGTTCTCGCTCCTCCGGAGGAACTTAGTGAGCACCACCAGCATCCCGGACGTGTCCCCGCGGCTCACGTTGACCAGCTTCTGGACGACCAGGTCCTTGGTGAGCTCGGGGCAGCTGGTGGAGTTGTGGATGGTCTCGGCGTTGTCCACCTCGGTGAAGGAGATCAGGTTGCTGGAGAGGGAGCCCAGCCTCTGGCCGTACAGCCTCAGGTTCACCGTGCTGCCCTCGGACACGAAGATGATGCCATCCGAGTTCATCCCGCACGATTTGTTGCAGCTCGCCAGCCTCATGCCCAGGATCGCGCTCCGCTGGGGGTCGCCCTGGCCGCGGGCCCCCCGCGCCCACAGCAGCACCAGCAGCACCGGCGCCACCAGGAGGAGGCGCCCTCGGGCCGGCCCGCCGCCCGGGCGCCCGCCCCCGCCCACCGGCGCCATGTTGCTCCGGCTCGGCCGCTGCCGCTCCCCGCGCCCCTCCGCGCAGCCCCTCTCACGCCGCCGATCCTGCCGCTCCGCCGCCGCCGAGCCAACTGCCCGGGCCGCCTGCCTGACGTCAGGTCAGCGCCCCGCCTGCCACGCCACGCCACGCCCCTCATTTGCATGGGAGGCCCCCGCCTCCTGGCGCGCGGCTCCAGCGCCCTCCCTTAAGGAGGTCCGGCATTTAAGGTGGGGCGGTGTGGGAGCGCGGGAGCCGCGGGCGAGCGCACGCCCCGCCCTTCTCCTCGCACGCCTTTCCGCTCTCTCGGCGGGTCCTTCTCTCCTCCTCCCCGACTTGCTCTCTCGACCACGTAGTTCCTCTTCCGCAGCCCAGACTGGGCTTGGTTGCTGGGCTCTTTTCCCTTCCCCAGAAATCTGCAGCTCGGGGCGGTGGCCCTTCTCTGCAAGAACCTCTCGGAAGCAGCACCGCGTTGTGAGAAAATTGATTTTCTGCTATGAAAAAAGAAAAGGAGAACCTGAGGGCATAGGCCTGAGGGAGGTCTTCAAGTCCACCGGCATTGTTCTGGAACTCCTGGGGGTTTTGCCCACCTTGTCCCAAGACCAGAAGTGGGTTCCCCAGGCCCAGGCCCGAGGTCTCCTTTCGGGGGCCCGTGGAGGGAAAATCTGGGGAACTGAAGCTGTAGGATGTACCCGCAGATAGAAGGGCCAGGGTCTGTCGTTTCCATTTAGGACACAAATATTGAGCACCTACTACGGTCATTTGTTCCAGACTCAAACAGTACAGCAGTGAATGAGCCGAAGTTCCTGCCCCCTGGCGTTTGCAGTCTAGGATAGGAAACCGGCAATAAGCAAACACGTACGTAATATTTTTTTAATCTTCCCAACAACCCTAAGAGGTAGTGTTATTATTTCCATATTACAGATGAAGAAATTAAGTCTAGGCACAAATCAGAGTCCACCCAGACTGTTATCTTCAGAGCAGGCCTGGGTGACTTTGGATAAGGCAAGTTAGAATGTCTCTCAGCCCCATTTTCTTCATCTGTAAAATGGGGATAAGAATGGTAACACAGCAGCATCCCACTAAGCTTGTGGGAACAGCTGGCCTAGGCACTGAACAGGACAGAACAACTCTGTGAATGTTCTTTGACTATGCAGCTGTTGTTGTTATTGTTGTTGCTGTTATTATCTGCCCTGCTGGGACCAAACCCCTAACCCCAAATTGTGGTGACTGACCCTGGGGCAGCTGCCTGTGGAAACAAGCTGAGACGCGCAGCGCCAGGCCCAGCCCTGAAATGACTGCTTCCTGGGCGGCCCTACCTCGATGTCAGTCGGCAACTATGAATTGAGCACTAAGCACTCAGGGTGTGGGGGGGAAAGACCAACCGCAGCTGCCATCCAGTGAGGGAGAAGGAGACAGACAGACAAACATCCTTATAATTGCAGAGGTGTGCTGACGGGAGGATCGGGTACCAGGTTGACCACTGGGTCTTGGACCAAGTTTTCTCCCAGCCCTGGAGACAGAATCCATTTCACTGTCTCCCTGCAGAAACACTTGTGTTTATTTTTATTACGGTATACTGTTTGCCAATAAAAGCAACAATCAATACCAGCCGGAAGGAGACTAAACAGAGAAGAACAATAATATAGTGTTTTAGGAGGAGGCGTGGTGGCAGAGGCCTGATTCAACTAAGCCCTGTTAGCA
Organism: Tursiops truncatus; assembly: GCF_011762595.2. Classification (NCBI taxonomy): domain Eukaryota; kingdom Metazoa; phylum Chordata; class Mammalia; order Artiodactyla; family Delphinidae; genus Tursiops; species Tursiops truncatus. The sequence goes on from NC_047047.1 coordinate 8,820,856, forward strand.
AGGGTAGAGGATGCTGTGTGCTAGGCCAGCCTGAAGCGACCCCTTGCAGATGCCTCACTTCATATTCCATAGTGAGTGTCCAGCCTGCCAGTTTTTCAGAAAACAGGAGAATCAGATGGGCACTGGCCAACACAGAATAAAAGCAGAGGGCTTCCCTGGTGGCGCAGTGGTTAAGAATCTGCCTGCCAATGCAAGGGACACTGGTTCGTGCCCTGGCCCGGGAAGACCCCACATGCCGTGGAGCAACTAAGCCCGTGCACCACAACTATTGAGCCTGAGCTCTACAGCCCGCAAGCCACAACTACTGAGCCCACATGCCACAACTACTGAAGCCTGCGCGCCTGGAGCCTGTGCTCTACAACAAGAGAAGCCACGGCAATGAGAAGCCCGTGCACTGCAATGAAGAGTAGCCCCCGCTCACCACAACTAGAGAAAGCCCGCGCGCAGCAACGAAGACCCAACACAGCCAAAAAGAAAGAAAGAAAGAAAAGCAGAAAGCAGAACTTTTGACCAGCTGTTCCCTCCCATGTCCACTGACCAGCATGAGCCACCTACGTCACCTCGGAGCAAGCCCAGCTCTCAGGGATGCTTCTGCCCTCATCTCTTTCCAGCCGGCTTTAGGACCAGTGCCCTCCCCTACGGTACTTAGAGAATTTCCCATTCTATTATCGACCCACTGGCTATTTTTATTTTGCCCTTTTCAGACTATCTGTACTCAGAAGCATTCTATGCATGCACTGAGCCCAATGACAGAAGCCAGCAAAGGGAAGGAAAAAATAAATTTTCAAGATACTTGGGTTAAAAATGCCAGCGCTGGTGAGGATTTGGTAGGAAAAATCAGTCTCTGCTAAAGTTCACTTAATTACACCCATCCTGGGCTTCCCTGGTGGTACAGTGGTTAAGAATCCACCTGCCAATGCAGGGGACACAGGTTCGAGCCCTGGTCTGGGAAGATCCCACATGCCACGGAGCAACTAAGCCTGTATGCCACAACTACTGAGGCTGCGCTCTAGAGCCCGCGAACTACAACTACTGAGCCCACGTGCCACAACTAGTGAAGCCCACGTGCCTAGAGCCCGTGGTCCACAACAAGAGAAGCCACCGCAATGAGAAATCTGCTCACTGCAATGAAGAGCAGCCCCTGCTCGCCGCAACTAGAGAAAGCCCGCGCGCAGCAACAAAGACCCAATGCAACCAAAAATTAATTAATTAATTAATTTTAAAAAATTACACCCATCCATGATTATATTCACACCCGTGATTAGGTGAATAGAGCAGATGCAATGAAGTAAAGAAAAGAAATTCCCCTTTCCATGCTACCCAGGCAGAGGTCCATAGGGCCTTGTTCTGGGTGCCCATCGTAACTTAAAGGGAAGCTTTCACAATGTCCAGAATGCTTGATGCCCTGCAAATGAAGGAGGAGGCGTCATCTGTTATTAAATAGTTTATACAGTTAAGGAAAGAAGGGAGGGAGGGAGGGAGGAGGGGAAAGAAAGAAAAAGAAAGAAAGAATGAAAGGAAGGAAGAAAGAAGAAAGAAAGGGAGAAAGAAAGAAATTCTTCTTTGCCCTCCCAGGGCCTTCAGTCTGCAGGGGAGACAAGACTCCTTGGGTAATAGTTAAATGATACAATCCAGAAAGAGTCAGGGGAGGTATTTGAGATGCAGACTGGAGTCCACGTTCATTCTCTGCCTGGCATTTGTTCCTGGTTAAGGCATTAAACCTTTCCTCATCTGCAGAGTTGAGAAACTTCCCGCAGCGAGGTGGGGACATTGTGGAGACGGAGGTGTATTAATGTGCAAAGCAGGAAGCCTGGACCATGTCTGGCTCCTGTGAACGAGGCTGTAAGAACAAGAAAGTGATGTGCATGTGAGAAGCCTCTCTCCTTTAGGGGGCAGACCTGTTCCTCTGCCTGGGGTAGAAGTCTTTACTCACCTGAGTTGCCTCCATGTGAAAGTAAGGAGTTTGGAGAAGGTCCTTCCCCAAGGGGTCCTGATACCTGACCCCCAAGCATCCTAAAGCACTGCATTCACTCCATTGGGCCTGATGGGTTCTTTCCGGGACCTACGGCAGCACGTCTACACTTCCCGTGGTTGAGCCCCCTCCTTTCTGGTCCTGTGTAGGGAGACAGCCCACAAGGTTTATTGCCCTTTCTGTACCTGGCATTGAGCTGACACCGAGTATCCAGTGACGAACAAGATCCTGAATCAGTAACCTGGGATCTCCTTTCCCACTTCCTAGGCTGGGATCCTCCCAGCCTGGATTCTTAGCCCTTTTCAATCTCTGGGTCTCCACAATGGGGAGCTGTGGGCAGAGAAGCTGCCCATCTGCTGGTGGAGCTCAGAGCCTGAGGTCTGCCATGGCCCCAGGCTGGGCAGAGCCCTTGGGGGATGCCGTGGGCCTGGGCTATGACGGCCTGGCTGGCAGCAGTGGGACACCTTTTCACAGTGAGACACGGATCATCCTCAATACCTGCCACGGTCTGTTTCATCACTGTCTATGAGTCTATAGTAACCCTGAGCATTTGCAGGATACATCTGTGCCATTTAATTGTCTCAGGAGGGGGCTTGCCTGGTAGCGCAGTGGTTAAGAATCCACCTGCCAATGCAGGGGACACGGGTTCGAGCCCTTGTCCGGGAAGATCCCACATGCTGTGGAGCAACTAAGACCGTGAGCCACAACTACTGAGCCTGCGCGCCTGGAGCCCATGCTCCGCAACAGAAGAAGCCACCGGAATGAGAAGCCCGTGCACTGCAATGAAGAGTAGCCCCCCTCGCCCCAACTAGAGAAAGCCCTCACGCAGTAACAAAGACCCAACGCAGCCAAAAATAAATAAAAATTAAAAAAAAATTTTCTCAGGAGGGAAGGAGCAAGCATGAGGTTAGCTGGATGCTGCCTTTTTTTTTTTTCCTTTGGCCGCACTGCACGGCACGCAGGATCATCTTAGTTCCCCGAACCGATGCCCCCTGCATTGGACGCGCAGAATCCTAACCACTGGACCACCAGGGAAGTCCCTGGATGCTGCCTTGACTCACATCCCAACGCAGGTCATCCCAGCACGTGGGGACATGAGGACCTGGTGTGTGAGACAGATACTTCATTGAGCCAGAGAAGGGGATGAAAACATCAGGTCAGTGGATCCAGGCCAATAAAAGGATGTGCCTCTGAGAAGCAGTCAGATGCCAAAGCGGCAAGGGGAAGGAAGCATTTGTATTCACTGGCTAGGATTCAAGGCTCCCACGGCCATAGGACAGGTTGTTCTCCTTTGGGACAGACTCACGGGAGGCAGGATGCCCCACCATGCGGGTTCAGGCACAGCTTTGGAGGCACGATGGGGGTGGTGGCTTGGCCACAGATTGCCTGTGTGACCTGGGACTCCGGGACATTCTTGAGTGCGGAGTGAGAGGATGTCTGGCCCATGGTAAGAGCTCAATACCGTGACAATGATGGGAACGATGCAGCCAGGATTTTTAGAGGACACGCAGATGTCCTTAGCTCTGCTGTGTCTCTCTATCCAACTTCAGCCAGTCTTCTTGTCCTTCCCCTTCCCTTTCCTGCGGAGGAAGAAATCAATAGAGGATGATGGGGAAAACCAGAGGCTGAGGGGGAGATCACCGAGGACTGAACAAGACCACGTGTGGCCCCCTTGGGCCTCTGTGCGGAGAGAAGAAAGGAGGCTGGGGTTAGGGGAGGTCGAGCTGGTGGGGGGCAGGGGGGCTGGGCGTTACAGACAAGCTCTCAGGCTGCTGGGAGGGAGAGAAGCCTCTCATTCGGGATCAGAGAGACCTGACACCCTGTGAGCCCAGGCCTAGGGAAGCCCCTGCTGTTCCAGGGCCCCTGTGGGGAGCCCTGGGCAGCACTGGGTGTGAGAGGGGCCTGCTGGACCTAGGACTCTGCCCGCTCTCCTTCCCTCCTGCTTCCCTCCCTGTCGGGTGCACTGGAACACCCTCCGTCCCCAGGACTGGCTACCTCAGCAAGCTTTTCCTTCTGCCTCCCAAAAGGGAAAGACCCTTTTCTATTTTTTAAAATAAATTTATTAATTTACTTATCTATTTGTTTATTTATTTATTTACTTTTGGCTGCGTTGGGTCTTCATTGCTGTACGTGGGCTTCCTCTAGTTGTGGCGAGCAGGGGCACTCTTTCTTGCGGTGCGCGGGCTTCTCATTGCGGTGGCTTCTCTTGCTGCAGAGCATGGACTCTAGGCGCGTGGGCTTCAGTAGTTGTGGCACGCAGGCTCAGTAGGTGTGGCTCACGGGCTCTAGAGCACAGGCTCAGTAGTTGTGGCGCACGGGCTTTGCTGCTCTACGGCATGTGGGATCTTGCCTGACCAGGGCTCGAACCCATGTCCCCTGCATTGGCAGGCGGATTCTTAACCACTGCGCCACCAGGGAAGTCTGACCCTTTTCTATTTTAACAGATTAACTGCTCATCGCTAGAAAAAAACTAAAAAGAGCAAGCTAACGAACGCTGAGTATTTATAGAGGCTTATGAACCAAGTTTTTGGAGTCATTGTCCCTAGTTTCTGACCCTTTTTCTTAGTTGGCAGAAATGTCACGGGCTCTGACCCTTACCATCTGGTGAATTGGGGCAAAGTGCTTGGCCTCTTAGGGCCTCGGTTTCTCCATTTTAAAGATGAAGATCAAGAGACCCTTCTCTCTGTATTGCAAGAACCAAATGAGCCCTGGTTTGAAAGCACTGCTCTGTAAACACTGGTTTCTTTCCCTTCCTCCAGGCCAGGACTTTCACATTACTGTACCTTTCACTCATTTATCCATTCATGTATTTTTATATTTTTGCTGGGCTTATAAAATAGGTGTTATACATGTTCATTGCAATAAATTCAAATAACACAGGGTGTATAAAGCAGAACACGAAAGCTCCCCTACCCCCCTTCCACTGCCCAGGGGTTGTTTTTCTGGAAAGTATCCAGCCACTGTCTGCCCTCTTCATTTGCTTCTCTTCCCTAATCTGGACTGGAGGCCATTTCCCCACTGGGCTGAGAACGCTTCGGGGCAAAAACTGTGTCATAGTCATCTCTGTATCCGGAATACTCAGCATTCCATATGCGTTTGTGGAATGAATTGGATTTCCCTTTAAAAAGAGGGCAGGGGCTTCCCTGGTGGCGCAGTGGTTGAGAGTCCGCCTGCCGATGTGTGCCCCGGTCCAGGAAGATCCCACATGCCGTGGAGTGGCTGAGCCCGTGAGCCATGGCCGCTGAGCCTGCGCGTCCAGACCCTGTGCTCCGCAACAGGAGAGGCCACAACAGTGAGAGGCCCGCGTACCCCAAAAAAAAAAAAAAAAAAAAAAAAAGAGGGCAAAAACAATACTATTGGGGACCAGGGATGGGAAATGAGGAGGAAGCATTTAGCCAGTAGCTTTATATATAAAATTGTAACTTAGAAAGCTGTTTCACAAGACGATATTTACCCCTTGATATCATTTCTGCTCTGTTCTATTTCTTAGGAAAAAAAAAATCTGATCTTGATCCAACTAAATTGATTTCTTGACAGGGTCACAACTTGAAAAATACTGGTCTCATGCGTTGCTCACGGGCATCCACTGGAATACCGTTTGGGGGAAGCCTATGAGGATGGTGGGTGTTAGAATGCTCTCCTTGTAAATGTCCTCCATGCCAACAGTGCGTTCCATAATCCACATGTGGCAATAAATCAGCCCAGGCAGATCAGTGAGCCAAGTTCCTGATTCCCAAACCTTATTGGCTCCTAGCCCGACCCAGGAAGGGAGACTGCCTTACAGATCTTCATTCCCAAGTGCCCAAACAACTGCCAAGTCACCAAATACCTGTAGAGCCTTCAGCAACCAGCTCATCTTGCTAACCTCAGGTCCTTTATCTTTAACCTGAGGGAACTGGATCAGATAATTAGGTTCTATCCTAATTTAAATTCTTTGATCTAGGATTCTTCCTGGACAACCAAGGGAGGAAGGTAAAGGCAGGTCAGAGGTAGTGGGCATCTGTTGTTCTGGTCTGTTCCGCTTCCTTCCCCTCCTTCTGCAAACGGCACCTCCCTTTCCTCTGGGAACCTGTCCCACCTCCATTTTCATGGGTTCTGGTGGGGATGGGCAACTGACCAGGCCTGGACAAAAGTACCCCAGGCCACAGCAATTGACCTAGGGTGGGTAGGACACCAAGAAGGGCCAATCAGGAGCCTGGGTTTTTATATAAGGGGAGGGTCCCTAAATGGAGGTAATAGAAGCCTCAAGCTGTCTGTTACTAGGTCCCCTCCCCCTGCTGAGGGCAGTACTTCTGTTCAGCTTCACCACAGCCTTGAAAAAAGGGGTACCATTAGTCATCTCCTTTCACAGATGAGAAAAGGGAGATTTGGAAAGCTGAAGAAACCTGCTCAGGGACTTCCCTGGCAGTCCAGTGGTTAGGACTCCGCACTTCCACTGCAGGGCGCACGGGTTTGATCCCTGGTCAGGGAACTAAGATTCCCGCATGCTGCACAGCACAGCATCCCCTAAAAAATAAAGAAAGAAACCTGCTCAGGATCACACAAAAATGGATTTCGATACTGTTCCAACCTGTCTGGACTCCAAACCTTCTTAGCCCTCCTGCGTGTGCTATACCCATCTGAGGACTAGGGTTCCAGGAGCAGAACTGTAATCGGTTGACTGAGGAATTTCAATTCAGTGGGGACTTAAGATGACATGGTTTTATTTCTTCTCTAATCAAGGCTTTTAACCAATCTCTGTCAAAATTCCCCCTTCCAGCCCTCCTTGAGTTCTCTGGTGGGTCCACCATCTTTAGTGTGACTTTTAGTATCAGGAACCCAGTCAGGCCCATTAACAGCTGACATCTCATTTCTGACTTATGTCACCTGTGCCCCCTCGTTGTCGTCCTTCTCCAGGCGCGGGGTCCAGGGTCTGCTCCAAGGACTTGGAGTGGGGAAGGGCCTTGGTCAGCCTTTCACTCCTCCAGTCACTGCAGCCCATTTGGGGTGAGTGTGTATGTGTGTATCTGGTGTCAGGCGGAGGGGGTTACTTCATTCTTCCTTTTCAGGGTCAAACTTCTCCAGCATTGGGGCCTGGTAGGGCAAGGGGACAAGGGGAAGGGCAATTCCTCTTTACTTAACCTCCCACAGATTAGACCCCCCCCCCTTTATGGCTGTTGCTGCTTGACTGAGTGTGGCTTGTGTCCAGGTATTGGCTTCTTATGGGGGGGGGTTTAGCTCAGCTTCTGTTGGGACTCCTTGCCCCCAGCTTCTTGCTGTCGGGATAACCTTTGCCTGGCAGACAGCCCCTCTTGAGTCCACCCAATGGATGCTGTAGAGACCACTCCACTGATGACCCCTCTCTCCGCCTCAGGTCTTCAGTTCTCTCCTCCCTTTGCTCTAGGAGTCACAGGGCAGAACAGCAAGTCTGGTGCTTATGGTGGTATAAGATGCCAGTCCCTCTTCTTGCAGGAGCCCCCAAGTTTTCTCAGAGCACCCCCTTCACCTGACTTTGAGAAGTATGTTAGTTACCTATTGCTGCATAGCAAATTATCCCCAGAAGTTAGTTGCTTAAAATAGTAAACATTTATTATGTCATAGGTTTTTGGGGTCAGGAATTAGGAAGCACTTTATTTTATTTTATTTTTTTAATAAATTTATTTATTTTATTATTTTTGGCTGTGTTTGGTCTTCGTTTCTGCACGCGGGGTTTCTCTAGTTGCAGCAAGCCGGGGCTACTCTTCGTTGCGATGGGCTGGCTTCTCATTTCTGTGGCTTCTATTGTTGCGGGGCACAGGCTCTAGGCACGTGGGCTACAGTAGCTGCAGCACGCGGGCTTAGTAGTTGTGGCTCGCAGGCTCGAGAGCACAGGCTCAGTAGTTGTGATGCACAGTCTTAGTTGCTCCGTGGCATGTGGGATCTTCCCAGACCAGGGATCAAACCCATGTCCCCTGCATTGGCAGGCGGATTCTCACCCACTGTGCCACGAGGGAAGCCCCTAGGAAGCAGTTTAGCTGGGTGGTTCTGGCTCAGAGTCTCATGAGTTGAAATCAAGACATTAGCTGGGGCCTAATTCATCCGAAGGCTTGACTGGGGATGGAAGATCCACTTCCAGACTTGCTCACATGGCTGTTGGCAGGAGGCTTCAGTTCTTTTCCATGTGCCCTTGTCCACAGCGCTGCTCACAACATGGCAGCTGGCTTTCCCCAGAGTTAGTAATTCAAGAGAGAGCAAGACGATGTAGAAACCATGATGTCTTTTATGATCTAGCCTTAGAAGTGACATACCACCTGTTCTTTCCAATTCTATTGGCTATATGTACCAAAACTGACACACTATGGGAGGGGGCTATCCAAGGCATGAATAGCAGGTGTCACGGACTACTGGGGGCCATTTGGAGGCTGGCTGTCACAGGAGGTGAGGGAAAATCCTCTACTGAATACTGATCAACCAACAAACGTCCCCCAACGCTGACCCCCAACAGCTTCTCTTAAAAATTGGGAATACGGTCTTACTGGGTTAATGGTTAGGGTTGGAGAGCCTGTTCTCTGCTTAGAAGTTCAATAGACACATAAAGCCATCATCACCAAAATTAAAATATTGATTTCTCCTCCAAAACATATATCTCCCATAATTTCCCTTTTATCAGTATATGGCAATTCCATCTTTCCAGTTGCTGTGGCCAAAACTCCAGAGGCATCCTGCTCATCTTTTTCTCTTATGTCTCTGTCTGATCCATCAGCAAATCCTGTTGGCTCTACCTTGAAAATACATCTAGAATCTAGGTACCTCTCCCCACTTCGGCTGCCACCACCCAGACTCCAGGCACCTTCCTTTAGCACCAGTATAGCCTCCTAGCTGGCCTCCTTATTCCTACCCTTTCCCTCCCACATTCTGTTCTCAAGGCAACAGCCAGAGTGATTTTTCTTTTTCTTTTTTTTTCTGGCCGCACCACATGGCTTGTGGGATCTCCGTTCCCCCGACCAGGGATTGAACCCCTGCCACAGCAGTGAAAGCCTGGAATCCTAACCACTAGGCCACCAGGGAATTCCCCAGAGTGATCTTTTAAAAACATAAATTATAAACCTCTTCTGATCCAAACCTTCTAGAAGCTCAGTTTCTTTTAAAGTAAGAGCTAAACTCCTGACATTGGCCTATACACTAAAGAGTTTTGTCTTAATCCTGTCAGGGAGGAACAAAGATTCTTATTGGGGAAGTGATGTAATGGAAACTAAAATTTGGTCAGTGTGTTGAGGAAATGGGGTGGGAGTGAGTCCAGCAAAGAAGCTGCCATTGTAATTCAGATGTGAAGGGACAGGTAGCAATTAATAAAAATTACCTCCCATTTATTCAGTGCTATGTGCCAAACACTGTGCTTTCCACACCTTTCCTCATTTAAATATTTATAGCAATTTTGTGAGGTAGGTGTTATTATTATTCTCCTTTTACAGGTAGAAAAACCAGGTCCCAAAGAGGTTACATAACTTGCCCAGGGTCATACAACTAGGCAAGGTCAACAGAGCCATGTATTGAAACCCAAACCTGTGTACTACCAATGCTTTCCAAGCTGTCATTTTCATTGACAAATGTTGAAACCAAGGGACATCATAAGAGTTTTCATGACAGAAAATAGAAATCTTTATTATAAAACAGCCGTGCGTCAGTCTAGTTGTTTAAAGAAATTCCAAGTGGAGTATGATTTAAAGAAATAAAGCCATGTCTCTATAATTGGGCTTCTTACACATTAGTCTTCAGTTTTTGTCCTTTAGTGTGTAGTCTAACCTTGACTTCTTGGCTCTCTCCCAGAGCCAACAACCCTCCATCTGACTTTGGAAATAGCCATCATCAGGCTGGCTTAAGACTCTGGGCCAGGTTAATTTCCGAAGCCACAGGATGGCTTCCCTTGACTCCATGGCATCCACTCATCCTGAAGAGCCTGCCATTCCTGGCACAGATGGGCTCTGAATTCTCTGCACAGAATGAGAATTTCCCTCCTCATCCACCCCCTCCCATGGCTTCTGTCATAGCTGTAGCTCAGCTGTATCCATGCACTTCCCTACACATCCAACTCCTGGAGAGCTCAGGGCTCTTCCATCTGTTCATCTACCACAGGAAGAAGGAGAGTGAGGACAATTATACCCAATAAAGACTTTACTTAGCTGTTTGACCTCCAAAGCTATAGCTTGTTGTATTTCTCATTAGAAACCCTGGTGATAAGATTTGCACATTACACACTTCCACTCTGCACCCCAGATCCCTGAACAATATCCTCAAATAAGCCAGTGGTTTCTACTTCATTGATAAACCTACTTCTAACAGAGGCACTTTCTTTCAAAGGGACCAAACCCACTTTCCCAGAACACAGTCCAGAACACAAGTGAGCAAGCCATAGCAAAGCTTTACAAACAATACTAATCCGTACACTTATAGAACTCTTTAGAGTCAGCAAGGTGCATGTGCATCCTTTATCCATTCTTTAGTTTAATGCTGTCAACAGTCAAGTGTGGTAGGTTTCATCACACCGAATTTACAGGTAGAGAATTTGAGGTTCAGAGAGATTATGTAATTTGCCCAAGGTCATACAGTAGAGCTGGGTTTCAAAAGGGCAGATGTTTTCATCCCAACTCAAACATGCCAGAGTTCTCCTTCCCCCACCCCCATTCTGTAACTCTTGGTGCCGCTTATATCCCAACTCTGTGACAAGCAGGCATCTGGATGCCTAGAGGCAGTCCCTAATTCATAAGAGTTCTCCCACTTCATCGAGCCATCACAGATCTAAGATCTGGTCCTTAGGATATTGGTTTTTATTAATTCACTGATTGATTAACAGATTGGAGAAGGTAAGTCACACTAACTAAGCAAGTAACTAAGTGATAAACCCAAATATGGATTTCTTAACTAATACTGTGGCTTGTTGGGAGGTCAGAATTTGTAAGTTGCCACTGGAAAATAGTTGGCCAATTAGTGTTGGAGCTACTGTCCCCTTCTATGCTCCAGGGTCTGCTGGGAGAACTGGAAATGGAGGGGGGTGGGGCCAGGTCAGCTGCAACTTTAGGGCTGAAGATGGGCCCAGCCCCAAGGCTCAGCCTGGATCTCTGAGGAGGGAGGAATGGTCTACCTGGTTTGGGGACGGCTGACGTTAGGCCCTGCTTTGTGTCCTAGGTTTGGATGAGGGTAGATTTAAATGGAATATCAAGGTTTAGAACTGAAGGGTGGTACTAACACAATATTGTAAATCAACTATACTTCAATTAAAAAAAAAAAGGGAATTGCAGGGTGGAAGGGAGGGAAAGGACGGGGCCAAGATTCTACCTTGGAACCTCCTTCATGGGGTGTGGAGCATCAGGCTTTAAGGTGCTCCCGTTTGACTTTGAAGACAGGAAAGTAGGAATCAACCAGAACTCTAGAATTCACAGCTCACTTTGCACATGAATGGCCCCCACCTTGGAGCTATGCAGCCCTAGATTGTGATTCCGTGGAGAAAAAGAGGGATATCAGGCAGCTGAAAGGGTGGTCGGTCAAGACCTGACCCAGCTTTCAGAAGGTGCCTCTACGTGTGTGTAGGGCAGTGCCGGAGGGGGGCAGGGCTCCTTTTTCTCTTTCTTCCACCTCCCCTCAACACCTTGACGTGTTGAACTTTATCTGAACCTTGTACTTCTGGAAAGCAGCTACAGTCAAGAAATGCCTCCCCTGCTTTGTGTCCCCCCTCACCCCATTTTGAGTTCTGAAAATAGCCAACTTCAAAGGACTATCCTGTTCTAGAATATTCCAAGATAAGACCCCCCTTCCACCCTTCCTCACTGACTCAGATAAGACCCTCTCCAGCCTTCCTCATGATGACTCCCTTGTTTACCTGCCTCTATAAAACCCCAGTTCCCGGGCTTCCCTGGTGGCGCAGTGGTTGAGAGTCCACCTGCCGATGCAGGGGACACGGGTTCGTGCCCTGGTCCAGGAAGATCCCACATGCCGCAGAGCGGCTAGGCCCATAAGCCATGGCCGCTGAGCCAGCATGTCCGGAGCCTGTGCTCCGCAACGAGAGAGGCCACGACAGTGAGAGGCCCACATAACGCAAAAAAAAAAAAAAAAAAAAAAAAAACCCACTTCCCTCCTTTTCTTTGATGCATTCCTCATTAGTGAGCATTGTCCCTTTTGCAACAGTCTGACTTATTGTCCTGTGCATTTTGTCTTTTACACCCTTCTCTTTTATTCCCTTTTTATTCATTGTAATGAGTTTCATAATGAGACATCTCCTGACATAATCTACCAAAAATCAAGCTCACAGACTGCACAACAATATGAATGTACTTAATGCCTCTGAACTGTATACTTAAAATGGTAAACTTTGTGTTATGTATATTTTACCACAGTAAAAAAATTCCAGCTGATAGAGAAATACAATGAAAATAATTTTATTCAAAACAATGAGAATCCCTACTATGTGCTGGGTGATGGGTTAGGGAGTGGGGAAGTGGGTGGGGCCTGGGATAGGAAATGAGTAAGATCTGCTCCCTGTGGTCCAGGAGCTCTCAGACTTGCTGGGGAAACAAACATATAATCTGCTAATTGAGCACCATAATTCAGAATGACACACATTGTAATAGACATGTGTACAGCCTGATTTGACTCAGGCTGAGCAGGGCCTTGAATGTTACACTAAGGAGTTTGGATTTTATTCTGTGGTCATTGGGAGGCATGCACGGTTTTAAAGCCAAGGTATGACACAGATAGATGTATTCAATTCCTAATGTCTTATCACCAGTCATCTGCTTTGTGTGGAGCGTGTAAAAGATCAATAGCTGTGACAGCTTTAATTTTAAAAAGTTGATCCCCCATAAAACAGGCTCATAGTCATATATCTCCTATTAAAAATATTTATGCTCAGGAAAGAAGGATTAACTTTGGTCAAGTCTATTGGGAAGACAGAGACGCAGAGCTGGCAAGTACTGTGTAAGAAATGTGCTTGGGAACACTGAGAGCTCAGAGTGGGGCACTGCCCGCTGGCTGAGGGAGTCAGGGAAGGCCTCCAGGAGAAAGTGGGCTGGGGCAAAGGAGAGGGAACAGGGGAAACTGGAGCATATAGACAAGGAAGGGGGCTGTGGGCCAGATGGCAGATGGCTTTGTGTGCTAGGCTGAGGGGCCTGAATCTCTTCCCCACAGGTGATGGTGAACCATACCGGGCTCTGTTAATAATGATGGTGATGCTGCTGATACTGCAGTGCTTACTACATGGCAGACACTACTCTAAGAAGTAAGAGCTTTACCTGTATGGACTTATTTAACCCTGACACTCAGGAAAGTGCATGGGTAGATGGTTTAGATCACTTGGATGGCCATGTGGACAATGGTGGACAGAACAACAGTTGGGACACTTGCTGTGGTTCAGGGGAAAGACAAAGGGAGGGATGGAAAGGATGTGATGGCTTTGAGAAATAGTTAGGGATAAAACAATCAAGACATGATTATTTACTGTTTCGGTGGTGGAATTGCTGAGAAAGAGAATGGAAGCTGGGATGAATCTCACTTTTTTGGCTTCGGGGCCCGGATGTATTATTGCACCAACAGGTAAAGGATTGATTACTCTGTTCCATTTCTCAGAGGACTCGCTGAAGCCGCCCGGTGCCTCCTACTCCCTCACGAGTAATTTAGAAGTTAGTTTAATTTCCAAACATTTGAAGATTTCTCAGAAATCTTTCTGTTATTGATTTCTAGTCTAATACTGTAATGATAGGAGAACATCCTTTATGTGCTTTCAATTCTTTTAAATTTGTGCAGGTTTGGGTTTTTTGGTTCAGATTATCTTGCGAAATGTTTCTTTTGCACCCGAAGAAAATGTGTCTTCTGCTGTTGTTGTCTGGAATTTCTATAAATGTCATCAGGTCAAGTTGTTTGATCGTGCTCTTCAAGTCTTTTATAAATTTGATAATTTTCCTGATAATTTTCCAACTGCTGGAGTTGTGAAGTTGTCTATTTCTCCCTTCAATTCTATAGATCAGTTGATAGATCCGCACGGTCAGGAGGGTACTATGGCAGAGAGGCTAGAACGTTTGCGTGGAACTGGAAGAAACATTTTATCTCTTTAGATTTACTCTAGAATGTATAGACGAAATGGAAATCACTACGTATCCCAGCAGGCCTAGTGGCACTCAAGACAAATGCAAATAAGGGAATCCAGGCATTCGGCCACGCCCCTTTCCTGAGTTGGCAAGACAAACTGGTACTCAAGCCAGCCAATCGGAGAAATGCTCACCTGTGGGGGCGGGGACTCGACGAGAGCCAATAGGACGTGAAGAAGGTGGTACCATGGGCCAATGGCTTGGACGACGGGGCGGGCTTTCGATGAAGGGAAGGCAGTGGGAAAGATGGCGGCGGCCCTGGAACCCTCTGGGTGGTGGCAGCTGTGGCGGCGGCGTTTGTCGGCTCGAGATGGGTCCAGGATGTTGCTCCTTCTTCTTTTGTTGGGGTCTGGGCAGGGGCCACGGCAAGTCAGGGCGGGTCAAACGTTCGAGTACTTGAAACGGGAGCACTCGCTGTCGAAGCCCTACCAGGGTGAGGCGCCGGGGGCGAGGTGGTCGTGCTTGGGGAGAGCTTCCGGACCTGAGCTTGTCCGTAGAGGCGGGGGCAGTGAAAGGCTTCATGGCCCCGACGATGCTGCCGGCTGTGGGTGGGGGCACCGGGGGCTCTCGTTGTGTTTGGGAGCCACGGGTAAGAAGGGCAGGGGCCCGTTTACCCTCACCCCGACCCCGGAGTTAGCCCAGGGAGTTTCCAGCAGGTCGAAGCCGCACTCTCGGATGCCGCTAGCGCCGGGCCTGGAGGAAGGGGAGCTTAGAGTTGAACAGGAGGAATGTGGGAAGGGGAGAGTACTGCGACCGATGGGAGTGATTGAGGACCACTAGCAATGAGCCGGGCTCCGGATGGAGCTGTGGATGTGCTAGAAATAAAGAAGGCGGCAGAGGTAGGGTAGAACTTGGCCGGACTGAGAAGATAAAATTCTGTTGTCAGTTAAGACACGTGTTCTTCTCCAGTCCAGGAGCCCTATTGATGAAAGAGGCTGGTTAGCTTTGCTCTGTTTAGTGTTCGTAGACCGCTAGGCACAGCTTATCAACCAGAAAATTTACACGGTTAGCTACAAAGAAGACCAAATCAGTGTAGATGGCTTAATCAACACAAGTCTGTTCCCCACTGGAAGATATGGGGACAGCAAACAAACAAAAACACAGAGTGCAAGAGTGTATACACTGCTGCTAAGGGTGATTATTTACTTAGCAGATGCATCCAGTGCCTTCTCGTTGCTAATACTGTGGGTTATACAGACACAAAGTTCTCACTCTCAAGGGCCTGATAGTCTGAAGTAAGGAGAAAAGTAGCTTCACTCTTGGGTTGTTCAAAGAAAGAATGTGATTAAGCCCCAGAGCCCCAAAGGGTCAAGCTCTTTTGGTATAACTGGGGAAATTTTTTATTTCATGGTGCTAAAATTTACTCACATACAAAATGGGGAAGAATGGATCTGAGCTGTGGCTACTGTGGCATGGATAAAGTGACAGCTCTGATGTTCTCTGGGGTCTTCACCTGAGAAAGTCTTTGTGAAAGGAAACTGTAAAGATGGTAAAGAGTTGAAATGTTATGAGTGACAGAGGTGGGAGATCGAGTGACATGAAAGGAAAAAACGGTGATGACTCCAGCTTTCGGAGGGTCCATGGTGGCTTTCCGAACGTGTTGGTGTTGAAGAGAATGAACTGATCTACTTCCTCTCCGTAGGTGTAGGCACAAGCAGTTCCTCCCTGTGGAATCTGATGGGCAATGCCATGGTGATGACCCAGTATATCCGCCTTACCCCAGATATGCAAAGTAAACAGGGTGCCCTGTGGAACCGGGTGGTAAGAATCTTTCTCCCTCCTGTGTGGCTGACCCAGAAGGTACTAAAAAATTCACCAGTGGCATACTGACTTAATTTCACTGTCTATCCCAGTATTCTGTCTTCTGTGGGTATCAAGGATTTTCATTTCAGAGATTGTCATGACCTTCATAATGAAATCAGATATTTAGGGAGATGCTCTGTTGCCCTAAGTATAGCAGATAATCAATTTTGATTCTATTTTCTGAAAATAGAAAAAGAGCAGTCTTTAATTCCTGATTGACCTGAGTGTTGTTTTGCAGGTTAACTCATGTTTAATTACTTTGCTTTATGAAATAGAAGACTGCTCTTTTAAATTTATCTCAAGCTTCATCCCAGTAACACCCGCCCCCTTGTTATTTCCCTTTGAGTCCAATTTTACATTGTATTTGCGTGTAAAAGCCACTTTGAGCCCTTGGTCATTTTATTTGTCCTTCTTCTCTGGGCCTTTTCTAGCTACATTGTCTTCCTTGAGGTATGGCGGCGAGAAGTGAATGCAGTATTCCTGGTGTGGCTGCACTGTGATTTTGTACAAGTGTAAGATGATGCTTTCTTTTCGGTTTCCAGGGCTCTTTCTCAATCTTTTATGACCACTTTTAGGAATGACCTTGGCATCCTTTAACACTTTCTCGTGGGTTCGTAGAAGCTAAGAACTTACTTGTACATGGTTTTTATCGTTAGTTGTAGACAAGTGAATCTCAGAAAAGGAAATGATTTATTTCCCCTGTTCATTTTGTGTGGCAGAGAATTCTAAAGGAGCAGTGGGATGAGAAGTTTCTACGTGGAGCTGTTTGCACAAGCTGGCCCCTTATCCCAGATTGCAGTGCTGAACTCAGTCTTGGACAGAATGCAGGGCAGTGTGTTCTGGTAGAAGAGGTGAAGGGCTGGCAGTTGAAAGACTTGGGTTCTCAATCTAGCTGTATCACAGACCCACTGTGAGCCCTGGCCAGTATTTATCCTCTCTCAGTTTGCAGTTTCTCCAACTGTTAAATGAGCTTCATAATATCTGTTCTACTTGCCCACCAGGATTATTGTGAGAATAAAATAAGGCAATAGACATGAAAAAGCTTTGGAAAGTTAAAATGGTTATAGAAATGTGCTGTTGTTTGTTACACCTCTGTTACAAGGTTCACTGATACAGGTCTATGGATTATAAATGATCGTGTCCAAGACTTTGCTGCTGTCTTGCTAGCTGTCTCTACGTAACCCTTTTATGTAGCAGTGATTCTAGTGTAGGATCTAGTTATCTTGCTCTTTTTCAGATTCTCTGATACCTGTATTTTTTGTTATTTGACTCTCAGAATGAGCTTTGGCATTGTTTCTGAGTTATTTGAATAGGATGGATTTGTTTGAGCAGTTCTCAAATTTGGCTGTCCATTGGAGTTGGTGGCTGGGTCCCATCCCCAGAGATTCTGAAATAATTGGAATGGGGTGCAGCTTAGACACTGGGATTTTTAAAAGCTCCCTAGGTGAGTCTAATATGCAGCAAAGTTTGAGACCCACTGTTAGACATAGCCCTGAGCAAAACTGCATAGCATTGCGCTACACAAGGCCAAGGATGAATGGCAGACACCTCTGGGCTCAGTGTGAACTTCTCTGGCCCTGCCCTCTTCCCAGGGGCATCATACCTACCCACTGGCTATGGGGCAGCTTCCTGCCACTGAATTTCACTCTTGCTATGAAATCTAAATGAAAAAGCAGAAAGATGAGAACCCCGAATGACAACACAGGGATTGGGCTCATCAGAGGAGGGAGAGCTATTGGAGATTTCAGGGTTGTTTGGTGAACTCAGGAGTATCCATACCCCTTTTATTTTTGACTATGTGCTCCTAATACTAACACTTTTGGAAGATTTCCCAGAAATTACAAATGAAAACTGAAAATAATCTAGCAATATGTTGCTCAAGAGCCAGAACAATCTTTTTTTTTTTTTTTTTTTTTTGGCCACGAGGCTTGTGGGATCTTAGTTCCCTGACCAGGGATTGAACCCGGGCCCTCGGCGGCAGAAGTGCAGAGTCCTAACCACTGGACCGCCAGGGAATTCCCCAGAACAATCTGTTTGGAGGGCCTTTGGCTGAACCACACTGGTCTATCACTCTTCCTTCCCTTCTTTCTTCACGGTGAACTTTAACCAGGAGCCTCTGTAAATCAAATGTCCACTCTGGTTTGAAAGTTGGTTGAAAGTGGTTGAAAGTGTTCAGCTATTTAGAACACTTAACCATCCACTTACCTCCTTCTCCATTTTTCCAAGGTTTTGATACACAATTCAAAAGAAGAAAAACAAGAGTCTGTTTGGTAACCACCTCCTTAAATGTTTTTCCACCAGAGGCTGTCCCTGTGCTGGGGATGGTGGTGTTCTCCTTTGGTGCATTTGTGCTCCTTGGCCGTGGGCCTGAGGTTGGTGGGGGCATAGCTTACCCCTTCTCAAGGGAACTCTGGGGTGCCCCTCAGCTTGGCATAGGGCCAAGTCTAGCCAATTAGAGTTGTTTATAGCATCTGCTAGTTATTCCTGGAGACCTTTGCAGAATGACTTAGCTTATCTTTTTCTTTTGTAATGAATGGAGCTTTGACCCTTCTTGAAATCCAAGCTTTTTAGAGTCTTTCTGTCAGAGGGGTGATCTTAAGTTGCAGATGAGTGTTAATTAATCAGCCACCGCTGCTCTGTAGGCTGAGATCCTTTGCTGGGTGGATGTAGGATCACAGTGCTCTAACACAAAGTTCTCTTGTCTTTTCCAACTGTGGAGTGCTATCCTGTTTCTGTTGGGAGATGGTGAAGATAATGGGGAGGTTTATTCACTTTTCATATTAAATATATACAGTTGAATGGCTCAATCTGTTTAATTTTACCACACAAACACTTAGCAAGTCTTAGATCTCCGTTTTACCCCTTAGCCTCATGTCACCTGCGTTTGTGTTTTCCGAGTCTGTAGACTGTGGATGAGGGCCTGAGGGCTTCGTGTTTCATGTTCCTCACTGATTCTAGGGTCTTTTTCACTTTAGCCATGTTTCCTGAGAGACTGGGAGTTGCAGGTGCACTTCAAAATCCACGGACAAGGGAAGAAGAACCTGCACGGGGACGGCTTGGCGATCTGGTACACAAAGGATCGGATGCAGCCAGGTACTGGGACCCTGGGTTGCTCTTGTGGGGTGTGTGACAGGCCTGCTTTTTTGTGTGCCCTCTTTTTGAGAAGGGCGCGTCTCCACAGTGCCAGCGGTTTTCCCTCTCCCTTGATGTCTGTAGATAAAGACTGGCCTGTCTAGTCTCTAGAATGGGGTCTGAGTCCTAGAAGCAGCTGAACTTGACTCATCCCGGGTGATTTCTTGCTAATTGGTAACTTCCACTTTCCCTTTGAAACCTCCCGGCCCGTTGGCCGGAGGAAAGCACTGCCTGTCCCGAACACTGACATTGGGCATGCTGGTTTCTTCTGGGCATGCGTAGTGACCGATCTCAGAACTCCTGAGTCAGGAGAAAGGAGAAGAGTTATCTATTTTTCCTTGTTGTGTGGGAGCCATTGCTCCAAGTTGTGGCAAAACTCAGCCTGATTTGACCTGATCTCTTCTGCAACAAGAAGTGGAAACTTGGGAATTCAGTTCTCTCAGGGGTGTAGTCGTCACCAAGTGTTTGTGAAGCAGAATTCTTTAGGGGCGCCTTAGCAACCAGTTTGGATCAGGGAGCAACTGGGGTGCTAAACAGGGTGGTGCTGGCCTTTTCTCTTTCCCCGCCTTTAATGACAGACAACTGCAGGTGCTTACTGGGTGCTTGTTACAGGCCGTGCCCTTCACTGGGTGCTTTTACAGCTGTTTCCTCATCTTAAGGAGAGGCTGGGGAGTCTTTTGAATTTCATTTTTTCCTCTATCATAGTGATGTATTATTCCTTTATCAACTCTTGGCTTTATTTCACTGTTCATCATCTGTTCTCTCTCTCTAGGGCCTGTGTTTGGAAACATGGACAAATTTGTGGGGCTGGGAGTATTTGTAGACACGTATCCCAATGAGGAGAAGCAGCAAGAGGTAATGGCAAGTGTCAGAGCTTAGGTCAGCTGCCCTGACGTCACAGCCCTTTGCCTTAGGAATGTTGTTCAAGAGGAAACAGAGGGGAAAGAAAGTGAGGGGTTCGGTTCTATTTTCTTCACCTGCTGAACTTCAAGAGTTAATGTCTCTGTCAGGGTGTTTCTAGATAGAGCTGTTTATGGTGCACAGTCTTGGGAATGGCTCTCGCGAATGGGGCTTTTTCTTTAGTGTTAACAGTGTGCTCTCTTGTGCACGTTGGGAGCCCCTAGGCTTGAGCATGCATGGCTGGTTGGTGCACCTAGGCCAGCACAGAGCAAGCTGAATTTATGTACCCCCACTCCCCTGACGTACTGTATCACTGCTGAGCTCTCTTCTGCAGCTGCTCCCCCTTGCCAGCATCCTCTTCTTCTTCCTCTTCTCAGAGGACTGCACAGCAAGTCTCCTCTCCTCTAGGAAAGGCTGTAGAAAGAAATTGGTGAAATCTCAGCATTTTGTTGAAATCCAGTATCTGGCTGTTGGCAGAAGCTTCTTGTTGTTAGCTGACCCTGAGTGTTCTTAAGTACTGTCTTACACTAGCAACAGGTCTGCGCTCGCTCTCTGCCTAACGGCCCTAAGAGCAAATGGTGGGAAGATGATTAGGACACGTTGTTGCTGGGTATCCTGTTGCTAAATAATATTTAGAAAGGAGGGCAGGATTAGGAATGGAGGCAGAACTTACTGTACTTTTTTCCCCAAAAGTTCCTTATGAAAAATTTCAAACTTATAAAAAAATTGGATGAACAGATCATTGTATATACAACACCCAGATTCAACAGTTTTTCACATTCCCCACAGAGTTCTGCTTAGAGGAAGTGGAAAGTGAGACCTGAGTTAGGAGAGGAACCTTTGTTGTGGGTCAGTTATAGACTTGCTTCTCCACGTTGCTTCTGGGCTCTTCTTCCGTCCATCAGACCTCAAGCACTTTCAAGGTGCCAGGCCCTGGGAATTAGCGAGACCAGCACAGTCCTTGCACTTAGTAGCAGGGGTGCTGATGTAGTAGTGGGGGTGCTCCAAGGGGGGCTATAGGAAGACCCAGCAGGAGCATCTAACCTGGGGTGGGACAGTGGTGGTGGGGACAGTGGTTGGGAAAGACTTCTTCCAGGAAGTGACATTGATGTTGAAATCTGCAGACTTAGGAACCAGTGCAGAGGGAAAAGCCATGTGTTAAGGTGATAAAGTTAGAGAAGGGAAGGTGGATGTGAGGGGGAAAAGGGGGGTCAGGGAGAGATGAGGGTAGAAAGAAAAACAGGGCCCTCGGTCTCGCCATGTTCCAGGGCCGCCATTCACATTGCATTCTGTGCTGCTAACACTCTTCCCTCTTGAGCAAGTTAACTGGCCCGTGAGATTGAGCAGCGTCTCCTTGGGGAGTTGGTGACTTGGCTGTTTAGACCTGCAGCAGAGCAACCTGAATGTAGGTGACTCGTCCTCACCGTGCACATTGTGGGGCAGGTTCTGAAGGGTGGTGTGTCTGTTGGGGAGTCTGGGTTTCTAAGTATTTAAGGGGGTAAGTGCATTAAAGGATTTTAATGAGGGGAATGTCATGAGAAGGTTTGCAGTCCCGCTGAAGAAATAGTGGTGGTAGTTAGAAATACATCTGAATAAGAGGTGTGGGCTTCAGGGCTTGACTAGAGTTTTTTTTTGTTTTTTTTTTTTTTTTGCGGTACGTGGGCCTCTCACTGCTGTGGCCTCTCCCATTGCGGAGCACAGGCTCCGGATGTGCAGGCTCAGCAGCCATGGCTCACGGGCCCAGCCGCTCTGTGGCACGTGGGATCCTCCCGGACCGGGGCACGAACCCGCGTCCCCTGCATCGGCAGGCGGACTCCCAACCACTGCGCCACCGGGGAAGCCCTTGACTAGAGTTTTAAACGTGGCTCCCTGTTTCTCCCAGAAATAAATCGTTCAAACTCTTTTAGCTTCCATTTCTCCATCAGGTAGAAGTAATTCTGGTTGAGAGGGCAGATCTGATGGGCCTTATTTTGTAAGGAGAGTAGATGTTAATCAAAAAAAATTAGTTTCAGATGGTAAAAATCGGGACTTCTTTTCTGCCTTACTCCCAGCTGCACTTGGAATTACCTGGAGAGCATTTAAAACGATTGATGTCCAGGCCCCGAGGTCAGAGAGCCTGATGCTGTCCTGATTGCCCAGGTGCAATCTGGGCAACCTTACTTTTTCAAAGATCTCCAGGTGAGAGTCCCATACATAACCAGGTTGAAGAACCCCTGGATCAACGTCAGGTCATTGTTTCCTTATTATTTATTAAACAAATTTATTAAAACTAAATTAAAAAAACGAATAAAAGCAGTTTCTGTTTTTCAGTGGCTGTTATGTGCCAGGTACTTTGCAGTTATTATTTTGATTCTCATCAAATCTCCTTATAGTCAATATTATTTTTCCCATTTTACCAATGCATAAACAGAAGACTGGAGAAGTGTCTTGTCTAAGGTGACAGCCAGTATAAGGTGGAGCCAGATTTTGAACACTGGTCCACCTGATTCCACAGGCTGCACTTGTAATTATGGTGCTCTGCCACCTCCCATCCGTTTTTTCCTTATGCCAGGATGATTTCCTTGAGAACGGAGATATTCATTCTCAGAGTGATCTCCTCTGCAATTTCAGTTCTCAGAGCTTATGCTCAGTGCAGAGAGTGGGGAAGGTGTACTCCTCTCTACATCCTAATGACCTGGTACTGTCTTAGAGGGTGAAGTCAAATGTGTTTTGTTAGCGGCATGGTTTTCTTTGACATCATACTTGAAGGCGCCAGGCATCGTTTTGAGTGCTTTTACATGTCTTACCTATTTACCCTAACAACCCCTTGGGGTAGATATTATTATTATCCCTACATTATGAGTAAGAAGCTGAAGTACAGAAAGGTTAAAAAAAACTCGTCAGTGACACCCAGGTAGTGGGTTTGACTCCAGAGACTACAATCTCTTTATTTTGCTCTATTATTTTGAGCTCATAAGGAGAGGGTGACAAATATAGTACCTTTTGAAAATTTGGAAACGTCGTGTGTTGAAGATGTGCTGGACGAGGAGGACAAGGAGCAGGCAGGAGGGGCTGTGGAACAATTCATCAGGTCACTCAAGGCAGTGGCAAAATTGTCTCTCTGGTTTCTTGTTTCCTTGTCACCAGAGTGCCCTTGACATCGTTTCTCAGTTCACTGTCTACCACATTTGTTTATGAGGAAATATTGGGAAAATACTGGCAACATTAATGCATCTGAGAAGGGGGTGAGGGAGTTTAGGATTTAAGTTGTGTTTAGCCTTGGCTCCCTGAAATCTGGACACGTTGTTCAAAATCACATAACCTCAGTTCCCCCATGAGCAATATAAGAATTGTTGTTTAGGTAAGTCAAGAGCTTTAGTATTTGAAGAACAGGGTACCACCTGTGCCACAGTGAGATTGTCAGACCATAAATGGCTGTTAAAATGATAGTTGAAGAAATAGAAAATTTGGATAGATTGAATTGGTAATTAAAAAGTGACTCACAACGAAAAGCTCAGGCCCAGATGGCCTCACTGGTAAATTCTACCAAACATAAGGTAGAATTAATACCAATTCTCAAACCCATATGAAAAGTCAAAGGAGCGGATGCTAACCAATTCATTCTTTGAGGCCAGTATTATCCTGATACCAAAGCCGGATAAAGACATCACAAGAAATGGAAAGTACAGACCAATATCTCTTGTGAGTATAGATGTAAAAGTCATCAACAAAATACTAGTAAACCAAATCTAGCAACATATAAAAAGGGGTATACACCATGTATAAATACACTATATTCTAGGAATTCACAATTGGTTTAATATCTGAGCGTTAATATGATAGACCATATTAATAGAATAAAGGACAGAAACATATAATCATATAGATGTAGAAAAAAGTATTTGACAAAATTAAATACCTTTTTATGATAATAAAAATACTCAACAAATTAGTAATAGAAGGGAGCTTAACCTGATAAAGGGCATTTATGAAAACCCTATGGCTGACATCATACTTAATTGTGAAAGACTGAATCCTTTCCCCCTAAGATCAGGAATAAGGCAAGACTGTCTGCTCTTGCCTCTTCTATTCAACATTGTACGGGAGGTTCTAGTCAGGGCAGCTAGTCCAGATTGTGAAGGAAGAAGTAACGATTTCTCTTTGTAGATGATGTGATCTTATCTATAGAAAATCCTAATGAATTCACAAAAAGCTATTAGAACTAATGAATTCAGCAAGGTTACAGGATATAAGATCAACATACGAAAATCTATTGTGTGTTATATTCTTGCATTGAACAATCAGAAAATGAAAGTAAGAAAACAATTCCATTAAATATCGTCAAAAAAAATAAAGTACTTAGAAATAAATTTAACTGAAAAACTTATACTCTGAAAACTATAAAGTATTATTGAAAGAAACTGAAAAAGAGCTAAGTCAATGGAAAGACATCCCATGTCACGGATTGGAAAATTTTGTATCATTAAGATGGTGATACACTCCCCACATTGATCTGCAGATTTGAGGGAACCCCTATCTTTCAAATGCCTAGCTGGCTTCTTTGCAGAAATTGACAAGCTGATTCTACAATCAGTATTGAAATTCAAGAGAACCAGAATAGCCTCCTCTTGATTAAAGAGGAGCAAAGTTCGAGGACTCACACTTCCTGTAATTAAAACTTACTATAAAGCTACAGTAATAAAGACAGTGTGGTACTGGCATAAGGGTAGACATATAGGTCAATGGAATAGAATTGAAAATCCACACATAAATCCTCACAATTATGAACAAGTGATTTTTGATAAAGGTGCCAAGTCAATTCAATAAGGAAAGAATCATCTCTTCACCAGATGGTGCTGAGACAACTGGATATCCATAGGCAGCATAATGAAGTGTTTCCCTACCTCACACCATACACAAATGTTAACCCAAAGTGGATCAAAAACTAAACGTGAATCACCAAAATTAAAAAGTTTTATACTTTGAAGGACACTATCAAGAAAGTGAAAAGACAACCCATGGAATAGGAGAAAATAAATGTGAATTGTATATCCGATAAGGGACTTGTAACAGTTCCTTATATATTCTAGGTACAACTCAGTAATTAAAAAGATGGCCCAAGTGAAAAATGGCCAAAGGATCTGAATAGATACTTCCCAAAGAAGAGATATAAATGGCCAACGAACACATGAAAAGAGGCTCAACGTCATTAGCTATTAGGGGCATACAAATCAAAACCACAGTGCGAAAAAAAAGACCACAATGAGATGCCAACTTTATATCCACTTGTCTGGCTAAAATAAAAAAAACAGATGATAACAAGTTTGGTAAAAATGTGGAGTAATTGGAACCTTCATACACTGCTGGTGGGGATGGAAAATGGTACAGTTGTTTTGGAAAACTATTCCATAGTTCTTCAAATGGTTAAATGTAGAGTTTATGTGATCCAGCAGTTCCACTCCTAGGTATATACACCCAAGAGAAATAAAAACATGTCTACACAAAAAGTTACATGAATGTTCATAGCAGCATTATTCATAATAGCCAAAAATGGATCCAACTCAAATGTCCATCAGCTGATGAATGGATAAACAAACTATATCTATACAATGGGATATCATTCAACATTAAAAGAACATGAAGCATTGATACATGCTTCAATGTGGATGACCTTTGGAAAGATGCTAAGCAAAAGAAGCAAGTCACAAAAGACCACATATTGTATAATCCCATATATAAAAAAACGTTCAGAATAGGCAAATCTATAGAGACAAAGTAGATGAGTGGTTGCCAGGTGCCAAAGTAGATGAGTGGTTGCCAGGGTTGGGGGCTGGGGTGGGGAGAGTGCACAGGGTTTCTTTTGGGGGTGATGAAAGTGTTCTACAGTTCATTGCAGTTATCATAATCTTACCTGTGAACATACTAAAACCCATTGAATTACAGATTTTTTCTTTTAATTAATCTATTTATTTATTTTTGGCTGTGTTGGGTCTTCGTTTCTGTGCAAGGGCTTTCTCTAGTTGCAGCAAGCAGGGGCCACTCTTCATCGCGGTGCGCAGGCCTCTCACTATCGCGGTCTCTCATTGCGGAGCACAGGCTCCAGACGCGCAGGCTCAGTAGTTGTGGCTCACGGGCCCAGCTGCTCCGCGGCATGTGGGATCCTCCCAGACCAGGGCTCGAACCTGTGTCCCCTGCATTAGCAGGCAGATTCTCAACCACTGCACCACCAGGGAAGCCCCCGAATTATAGATTTTAAATAGGTGAATTGTGTGGTATGTGAGTTACATCTTGGCATTGCTAACTTTTTACAGTGTTGATTAAAACACAACCTGATCATCTTTTCTTGGCACCAGGAAGTCATCAGCTCATGGTCATCCATTTCTCAGGAGAACCCAGATGTTGGTGAAAAATTGCAGAGAACTCAGTAGCAGTCTTGGAGTAGGAATGTCTTCTCTCAGTTGAAATCAGAGTATGGTGGCAAGAGGCCTTCCTGGAATGAGAGCCCAGTGAGACCTTCAGACCTCACCCCTGGAGGCAGAAACAGCTGGTTGGAAAGTGGTGCGAGCAGCTCACTGCTCTTCTCGGATCAGGCCAGCTTGGAAGTCTAGTTTGAGGGGCTTCCCGTATTTTATTAATGTGATGATTGTTTTTCCTCTTTTGAAACTGAAAGAAAATTAACAATAATACGCCGTTCCAATTGAAAAGCACATTCCCTCAAATCTTTATGTTGATGAGGACACTAATCCCTTTTGGTCTCTATTGTTGGTGGACAGAATTTTTACAGTATTAAAGGAACTCCATAAGTTCTTAAATTCTCTTGTTATACTACTTGGATGTGACTTAGGGTTGTTTTTTTTTCCTCAGTCCTTGGTGAAGCAGTGTTTTCTAAGAGACACTCCTTTGGAAACTAGGTCCAGCAAGCTCTCAGATGTGATTAGGCAGTGAGGCTGAGCTTCATTGGTGAGAACTAGATTTCAGGGGAAGTAGAAATGTACAGCTTTCTGGTAGATTTGAATACAATAGGATTTTATATACAATGTCAGGAGATTCATGGGTTCCCCACAGTAGAACTATAGACAAGATCTCCTATTCCATAGAGTTAACAAGAAGTATTCACATACTACCGTAATGGTGGTTAGCAGTGAGATTAAGGTGTTGCCTCTTAGGCTGTGTTCTGCATCTTGGCCCTTGTAGTCTGAGTAGGTGGGTTATGAACTTCAGTGTTTGGGGCATACCTGGAGTTTAAGGGTTCCTGATTTTACAGTACTCTATTGAAGTCCCCACATTACTTGGTTTGCGTTTGTTCTAGTTGGGGATCACAACTAAGATAAATGGGACTAAAATCGTTCTGTGAGTTTAAGAGTTCATGATGATTAATGTTCAAGTATGTGAAGCTCTTCCAGGCAGTCAGCTGGCCTGGAGGCTGCACTATTCCGTATCCTCCAGTTGAGGAGCTTTGAGACTTGGAGACAGAGTCACAGCTAGTCTAGTTTAGTAGGTGTTTGGGGGCTTATGGAGCAGGGGCCTTCTCATGCTGCTTAATCTCACTGATGTTACCCATTCTAAGTAGGATGGGTATTGCTCAGTTAGCCAGTCACCTCTATCCAGGTTCCTGCACAGAGGGTTAGTTGGATGAAGAGTACTGTAGGACCAGCGACTTAGAAAGTTTTGAAAGTCTGAAAAGTATCTGTCTGGGAAGTGGCAGTGAGTGTGTTCTTTTGGTGAGCCAAGGGGACGGTCACGTGGAGGTGCTGTAGAAGAGGCATTTGTTTTGTTAATTCTTATTTTTATGTAAAAGCTCATTACATAAAAATCAGAAAAGACTAAAAAACAGAACTATACACACCTTTCTAAAAATGAAAACATTGCATCATATTTAACATACTGTTTTTTTAAACCTTTTTTTAATTTTGAAATTTTTTAGACATAGAAAAATTGAAAGTGTGGTAAATACTAGATTCAGATTAATCATTAAAATTTTTTAATTTTGATATAATTTCAGACTTACAGATAACTTACAGTAATGCAACAAAGAATTCCAGAATGCTCTTCACCCAGATTTCCCAAAATGTTAATGTTTTAGTACATTGGCTTTGTCCTTTTCTTTTACGTGTATATGTGTATGTTTGTCTGTGCCTGTGCTCATGTGTGCGTGTGTGTGTGTGTGCGTGTGTGTGTCTGACCTCATGCATATGTGTATATTTTTTCTGAACTACTTAAGAGTAAATTGCCTTCATCATGTTTACTTAATCCTAAATTTTTCACTTGTCTTCCCTAAACACAGTGATAAAAATCAGGAACTTAACACTGGTAACGAATTATTATCTAATCTATTGACCTTATTCGATTTCACCAGTTGTCCCCACTGTGTCTTTTATAGCAAAATAAAACCCCAGATCCTGTGTTGCATTCAGTTGTCATATCTCTCCTTTCCTTTAATTTGGAGCCATTTTCCAGTATTTCTTTGTGTTTCAGGGTATATTAGAGACCTAGGTTTTTTGTTTGTTTGTTTGCTGGTTTTGGTTGTATCTAAGTATATACCAACCATTGTTCCATACTGATTGATCTTGAGAGCAGTGTGTCATAGTGATTGAGCCAGGGCTCTGAGGCCAGACTACCTGGTTTCAAACGCTTGTTTCACTACTTAATACCTCCGTTATCTTAAACAAGTTTTCTTAACTGTGAAATGCAGATACCGGTACTACCTCTTAGGGTTGTGAGAATTAAATGAACGCATATGTATACATTACTGAGTACAGTGGCTGGCCCGGAGTAAGCTCTCAAAAAACGCTAGCCATTCGTATTCACACCACTAAGTGACGTTCCCAGAGACATTTTACCGACATCTTGGCAGTAGCTGGTGTGGCTCTGTGCTCTCCCTCTCCCCTCCCACCCTCCTTTTTTTCACATCTACGTTCCAGGGAGCAAACTTGGCCAGCTTCCTCAACTGCACTAGGGTTTAGGTTGGTAAACCTGCTTTAAGAGAATGGCTCCTAGATGCTGGTTCATAGACTCGTATTGGTTGGTTACAGAGTTTCACTGGTTTAAGAATAGGAACAATGAAGTGACTTTTCATAAATGTGAAATGTTTTATTAATTATTTATTATAAAATTATATAGTTCTTTCTTTTTTGGTTTAGAATGTTCTTTTTAAAAATGATGTTTATTACAGATGGTTGTCCTGTCATTCATTATTATATTTTAATATATTTAGTAGGCAAAAAAAAAAAAAAAAGCAAGAAAAGGCAAACCTATTAATCCCAAAAACATGTTTAGAGATTTTAGTGGTCCATGGCAGCCAATGGTCTGGGAATTACTGCTCTAAAAGACATATGTTTGGCTTTGTGTTTATATATGAACACCTGTGAACAATATATCTAAAAATTCATTAATTTAGTCATTGGTTGAATGAACATTTATTGACTCCCTTCTGAACACCAGACACTGTACTAAATGCTTTACATATTTCATCTTCGTAATTAACCCTGTGAGCTGTGTATTATTCTCCCTGCTTACAGTGAGGAAATAGAATCTCAGGGAGATTACACAGGTGTGAGTGGTGTAACTGCATTTAGAACCCAGGTCTCCCTGATTACAGAGGGCCGAGTGTGCTCTTTTTTACACCTAGTGGTTCGCAGCCTGTGTGCTTTGCACCTGTGGAATTTTAGCATAGGATCCATACAGCCACAAGTTCATGAGTCTCTTTTCAATCAAGTTGTGCTGAAGGTGCAATACCGTGTGGAGCGCCTTGTAATACAAAAAGTTGAAGACATCTCCCCACCTTTCCAACATCAACCATTTGGACAATAGGTAGGAGTTCCTAATTTTTGATGACTCTTAAATTAGGAATGAAACTACCACCTTTGCCGGAGTCAGGGTGATTCTTCTGCCTTTGGTTCTGGCTATATATAGGCTGCTTTCCAAGGAAAGAAAATGAGCTGCTGTGTCAAATGAGTGGGTACCCAAGGAACCCTTCAAGAACTCCTGACTGGGCATAGAAGTTAAGATGGCATTTAAAGACATCGTTAATGTGAGGTGGAAGGTGGAAGGCCGAGTCAGGAGTTGCTGAAGTAGACAGATTCCAGCTCCAAAGCTGTGGGACTCTGTGTAGGGCAGTATTTCTTAACTTTGGCTGCACATCCCAGTCGTCTGTGGTGCCTCTTAAAAAATACATAGCCCCGTGCCCCATTCTAGACCTACTGAGTGAGGCTCTTTGACTGCGGGACCCACGTGTATGTGCAGTTGAAAAGCTCCCCCAGGTCATCCTGAGGCCCAGCTTGCCTCTGGCTGATACTGGCTGATTGGCTGCTTCACCAGCCTTGGTAAGGCCCCCTTAGGTTAAGGATCGCCGTCCTAGGCACACCCTTGAAAGTTACAACTTCAACTTTTTTTTTTTTTTTTTTTTACAACTTCAACTTCTGATCACAGGTGCTGGGGTTGATAAATGAAGCAAGGCTTGGGATCATCAGAGCTCACGAGGGCATTTTCAATCCCTTCTTTCCCTAATTGTTCACTGAAGTTACGGGCTTTCTTGTCAGAAGCCCATCTCTGTAAACTGCTGATAACATACTCATGATTCCCTTGTCCTGAATGATAGTTGTAGAAGAGTAGTTTTCCAGTAGTTCAATCATCCACTGATTCATTTCATACCTTTCTGTAATCCTGTACATATGCCACCAGTGGCACAAGAGAAGAGCCGCTACTCTGAGGCTCACCCCAGACCCTTGCTGTGGCCTGTAAGGGGCTGGTGTGAGCTGGCTCCCTCCTCAGCTCACACCAGCCCCTTCTTCACTAGCTGGGTTGAAGACACCCCTGTCATCTTCTGGTCCTTGAATATGCTAACCTCATGCTTCCTGTGCCCTCAGATTTTTTGGTGGATTCTCTCTAACTACTTGGGTCTCAGCTCAGATGTCTCCTCAGAGAGATGTTTCCTCATCAGTCTCTATTGTGTTACCTATTTTATTTTCATCATAGCATTTATCAGTCTCAAGTGATTTTATTTACTTACTTATTGTTTGTCCCCTCCACTCTAATGTCAGCTCCATGAGAGCAGATGTCTGCCTATCTTGTTTGCCATTGAGCGCCCAGCATCTGGGACTGTGCCTGGCTCGTAACAGGTGCTCACTAAGGATTAGAGGGCAGGAACGCTTTGGGTTCTACACCTTTGCCCACACTTCCTGTAGGGCAGGGCCGAGCTGAGCTTGTGCAGGTATCTGTTACTGCTAGTAGCTTAGAACTGTAGCAGTTTTCTGGAGCAAAGCTAAACATGCTTGAACCTTGTGATTTTTCTAAGTCTGTCCTGCTGCAGCGTTCCCACAGAGCTTTTTCTTGCCCACATGTTGTCGGTTAGAATAACTGTTTGGAAATATATGTCCATAAGGCTCAATTACAGGGTAAACGATCCCTTTGGATTAGGGTTAATTTGATAGCCTCTCAAGTGATGGGATTTTTGTCTTCTGGGAAAGAGCTATATCCTCAGATCCTGGGCAGTAAAGGACATCTTGAATTTGGAAGAATTTAGCCCCATTTACCACTCCTGTCTCTCCCCTTGCTAAAGAAATACTGTAGTCTGGGTACAGACCAACTCATGGCCTGACTTTTGGACTGTCAGAGACATAAGTGAGGCCTGCTTGGAGAGTGTGATGCTGTGTGTTTTATAAAGTTTCGGAGAGTTTCAGGACCCCACGTGGGTTAGAGGGGTCTTCCTAGTGGACCCCTTTGAGAACCTGATGATAGCAGCAGACCCTCTCCTTAGAAAATGCACAAACACCTGTGCGTATAGTTTTGCCTGTAGTTTTGAGGGGTATGAAGACTTGCGAAGTGCCTTCCATGGACCCTAAAATTCTGTTTGGGGATTTAGACTGGTTTGCTCATCCACCACAGCTGGGTCATAGCTCTTCCATGGCTGTTTCTTTCTGACTTGGTCTCCTGTCTTCTGTGCCCTCTCTTGTTTTTATAATAACCTGCTGGACCCTCTCAGGCCCAGAAGAGACGATATTCTCCCGGAGTCCAGGTACTCAGTTCTTGACCCACCATGGCCATCCCGTACTCCCTATGTGTCCATCCAACATTTGCTACTGTTTAGAATCCGTGTGGCTGTTGTCTCAGGAGTCACCAGTCTCCGATTTTGACTGCATCTTCACCTTGCATGTTGATTGTTTAGGACAATGAGGGACTCACCAAAGAAGTGGCATGTCTCATGTTTCCTGTCCTTTCATCCCCCTGCCTCTCTGCACTGCCTTAGCACTGGGCTTGTTCTGGAATGGTTAGCTCATTATTTCTAGGGAAGAATTTGCTCCACGAGTCTATTGGAGAGAGAAGACCTCTGAAGTAGGTGGGAAAATGGGTGGCATATGAGGAAACTTTCAGTGGGAGAACCTTGCCCTGAGTATTAGTGGGAGAAGTTATGTGTGGTGAAGCTTAAATGGGCTGGGTGGTCTTTTGACTAAGAATAGTCATCTGTGGCCGGAGAACACCACCTTGCAGCCTGGTTCTGGCACTGCCCTTTCTGAGTCCTGACCCATTTAACATCATATGCTTATAGAATTTTAGAATTTGAAAGGTGCTATCCTGAATGGAAAGATTTCCCTGATTGAACAGGTATTTTCAGAATACCTCTGTGTGCAAAATACTTGCCCTGGGGGGGAAGGGATGGAGCTAAGGTGGACACATGCAGAGAGGCATAATAAATGATTTTTCTCTTCAAGAAGTTTACATGGCCATTACACACACACACACACACACACACACACGAAGAAAAACAACAGTCTTGTGTAGACTATAAGTGCCAAATGGCGATCTTTGGGAGGATTCCAGTCAGACTCCAGAGTGTCAGAGGGGCCATTCCAGATCCACCCCAAATGGGTGCAAGGAGGATTCCTGAAGGCAGGTAGAGAGGTCAGTCACCTCTGGGCCATGTCCCTCGAGTGACCATCTCAGTGTGGGTTCTTGGGGGCTGCTAGTGATGCGACAGAGTGGTTGTCTGGTCTGCTGTGAGGACCTCAGCTTTATGTGCAGAATTCCTGATGCTGTTTGCACAGGTGTTCCTAAGAGTACTTCCTCACCGTTCTCTGCTTTTCCTTCCCTGCTTTCCCAGCGGGTTTTCCCCTACATCTCAGCCATGGTGAACAATGGCTCCCTCAGCTATGATCACGAGCGGGACGGGCGGCCTACAGAGCTGGGGGGCTGTACGGCCATTGTCCGCAATCTCCATTATGACACCTTCCTTGTGATTCGCTATGTCAAGAGGCATTTGACGGTGAGTCCCTGTTCTGGACCTGTTGGCGATATGGGCTGTCTCGCTCCCACTTCCGTGGCCTGGCCCTGATTTATCACTTTTTTATTTTTATTTTTTTGCGGTACGTCGGCCTCTCACTGTTGTGGGCCTAGCCGCTCTGTGGCATGTGGGATCTTCCCGGACCGGGGCACGAACCCGTGTCCCCTGCATCGGCAGGCGGACTCTCAACCACTGCGCCACCAGGGAAGCCCTATCTCTTCTTTTTATTCTAGATAATGATGGACATCGATGGCAAGCATGAGTGGAGGGACTGCATAGAGGTGCCCGGTGTCCGTCTGCCCCGGGGCTACTACTTCGGCACCTCCTCCATCACTGGGGATCTCTCAGGTACTGCCATGTGCGTTCCTTACTTGCCCTAACTGAGATCACATCTCAATAGGCAGCCTGGGTGAGGCTTCTCAGAGGGGAGAGCCAGCCATGCAGAACTCTGGCAAACAAGTGCCCTGTGAGCGCTTATCTTCCTGCATTCTCGTGTTGAGATCCCTTAAAAGCCCAGGCCGGCGGTTATCTAGCACAGTTGTCTTCGGGAGATGTTTGGTGCTAATGGAAAGCAGTGTTTGCCTCTACATCAAGCCAGCTCTTCCAGCCTGTGTTTTGAGTTCTGTGCTTTCCTATTTCTTGTGCCTCTTTTTATAGCCAGGTTCCTGTCCTTTCACCTAATGTGCTTAGTTCCCTTTCTCTTAACAAAGCTTTTCCTTGACTCTGCCCTCCCTCTTCCGACCCCCAGACTCTCCTTTGTGCTCAGACTTTTGAATGTGTTGTGTGTGCAGATGCTTGCGTTTCTAAGACATCCACCTCTGTAGATTTACCCCCATGGTAAATGCTGCACTCAGGCCTGTGTCTCTGCCATGCTATTAGCACAAGTAGTTTTGCAAAAGCTCTTCTGTTTCTTCGCTGTTCTGTGTGCTTGCTGTTGGTCCTCTCTTCAGCTTGTTTGACCAATTGCTCTGAAACCCCTGCCTTCCTTGACTTATGTGGCGTTAGCAGTACCGGGCTTTTCTACTGTTCTCTCTTCTCTGGATTTTCTTCCTACTTGTTTCCGATTAGAAGCTTCTTTTATGTGCTTATTCTCTCCCTTGGCTTTAGCATCAATCATAACGTCTTTTCAGAAGAGGTAAAGAATTAAACTTTTGGTTCTTTTGATATAATGTATTATGAGTGAAGCTAGGATGAAGTAGAACTTTCTTCTGGCAAGAAAGAAAGGCAAATACCCATCTGAAATGGGCAGCATCCACTCAGTTTCAGCCGTTGTTGCCAATAGAAAATGTGGGCTCAATGAGGCCATGTCTTCTAGTTTTTCAAGAGAAGCTGGAAATCTGGATTTTTTTAATGAAATCTGATTTTGTAAATCCTGGCAACTAATTTTTTTTAAAAAATCAACCTTATTGAGATATGCTTTCCACATAACAGAAGTATATAGTGTGAAGAGATTTGACAAATATTTACATATTATAACCACCATCCCAGTCAAGATACAGAATGTTTCCATCAGGGAAAAGTTCTCTTGTGCCCCTTTGCAGGATTCCTCCCTTATCTTGCCTCCAGGCAACCATTGATCTGCTTCCTGTCACTTATAAGACATTAATTTTGGCAGCCAGTTCTAAATACTGTGCAGGTAGGCCAGAACTGTGGGACATCTTACCTTGGCACAGGTAAGGGGAGGCACAGTCTGGAGATCTTTGCTATGGAATCTTGTTATATGACTCAAGTTGAAAGAGGTATCCCTGTCCACAAGTTTCCTGTGAGCTTGCAGGCTTCTGGGACCTGCTCAGTTAACCTCCTGTTGTACTTGTCAGTGGGAAGTTGTTCCCAACTGTTGGAAATGGCCAAAGAGTAATTTTTTGTTTATCCTAAGGAGTCCTTTGTTCTAAGTTCTTGGCAATAATGCCTAGGTTAGTACATCCATGTTCTCCACCTGTAGGATACCCCTAAATACAAATTGCGTCTTTCTATTAAGGTCTTTCTTGTTAACATCTTAACTTGTTTTGCTGTGGATTATTGGAAACTGCTGAGAAAGGACACATCACAGCTGTCCCAGCCTTTGATGCCCCTACATTGTGAGGAGCATCACTGTGGTTCTTTATCCTGTCCCATGGTTTAATCTCAGTCCTGGCAAAGAAAACATTTTTTCTAATTGAAGGTAAATCCAGTTTTTTTACCTGGGGGTCTGCTAAAGATTCTGAGAGTCCAAGCAGCTATAAATGCCATCCTAATAATAGAGATGGCAAGAAATCCGGTCTGCAAAAACCAACCTAGTAGCAGTGAGCACCCCTAGCACCCATATTTGTGGTCTCTTAGTACAAATACCAATACTAACGGGAACAGGAGCTTCTTGGGGAAATGGCTAATGCCGGGTCTAAGGTAGGAAATACAGGCTGAAAACTTCCTAGAAAAGCAAGGAAGATACCAAAAACTTCTGGGTTCGTGTAAAAGGACTTGGGAGCCAACTTCAGTAGGCTCCCACTGGATAAACTTGGGTTGGGTTGAGCTTCAGTAAGAGATACAACTTCAGTGTATTGAGACGCGTCAAGTATGTTTGACTGTCTGAATTTATAATGTTACTTTAAAAAAGGAGAGAAAAAATTGAGTCCCTAACTTCTTCATCCTTCTCTGGTAATTAATAGTGAGATTCAGGGTCACAGTTACTGCAAAGAATTAGGCACAGTCCAGAAGGGAAGTGTGTTCCAGGCCAATAGCTGTGCCCTGCTCATGGCCCGTTAAACAGCTGCTGTGAGGCCCTCTTCTGTCTTGCTTGTGTGTGTTGTCCATGTTAAAGGGAAGCTGTGGGGCTACTGTGTCTCCTTTCACTAGAAGGTTTTACGTGTGATTGGGGGTTAGTTCTTGTATCGTCTCTAAATTTTATTTTTTATTTATTTATTTTTATAACATTGACTTTCCTTTTTTTATATATTTTATTTATTTATTTATTTATGGCTGCGTCGGGTCTTAGTTGTGGCTCGCGGGATCTTCATTGCAGCATGCAGGATCTTTCGTTGTGGCACGCGGGCTTCTCTCTCTCTAGTTGTGGCGTGCGGGTTTTCTCTCTAGTTGTGCGCGGGCTCCAGGGCGTGTGAGCTCTGCAGTTGTGGCACCGCAGCTCCAGAGCACGTGGACTCTGTAGTTTGCAGCACGCCGGCTCTCTACTTGAGGTGCCGTGGGCTTAGTTGCCCCGAGGCATGCGGGATTGTAGTTCCCCGACCAGGGATCGAACTCGCGTCCCCTGCGTTGGAAGGCGGATTCTTTACCACTGGACCACCAGGGAAGTCCCTCTCTAAATTTTAAAATTATATAGGTAATGCATGCTTGTTGATAAAAACTATAAATGCAGGATAATGTAGAATATTCCCTGTTCTTTGTCCTTATTTTTAGATGAGAAACAAGTTTCAGTTATTTTTTTTCAGGTCACTTTGTTAGCTGTGGATTAGAAGCTTGAACCAAGACATTCTGTTCAGGGTGGCTTGAGTAATCCTTGTTCTCTTTTTCTTTAGACAACCATGATGTCATTTCCCTGAAGTTGTTTGAGCTGACGGTGGAGAGAACCCCAGAAGAGGAGAAGCTGCATCGAGATGTGTTCCTGCCCTCGGTGGACAACATGAAACTGCCCGAGAGTGAGCACGGGGGATCCTGGGGAAAGGCCCCATGGCCAGTGAGGAGGCTGAGGGCTGTGGGGGTCTGGGGTGACATGCAGTACAGCTGGGCGGGGCTGCCTGTTTTCGGGGTTCTTCTCCGAAGCACTTGGAGCACTTGCCCCTGCTTTCTCGCTTGTCTCTGTGTTACAGATGAGCAGACTGTGGGCTGTTAGGTTTTAAATTGCGGCATCCGGAAAGGGAGAGTCTGAGCTCTAGCTCCCAGAAATGGGGACTCGATAACTTGTTGGTTGGCCCTTCCCACCGGGCGGGCTCCCTCATTCTGACTTGCTTCTCTCTTGCTTTCTTAGTGACAGCCCCGCTGCCGCCCCTGAGTGGCCTGGCCCTCTTTCTCATCGTCTTTTTCTCTTTGGTGTTTTCCGTATTTGCCATTGTCATTGGGCTCATACTCTACAACAAATGGCAGGACCAGAGCCGAAAGCGCTTCTACTGAGCCCTCCTGCGATCACGACCTCTGTGACTGTCACCCAGGAGTATGGGAGGAGCAGGCACTGGCCTGAGCACATAGCCAGGCGGGTCTTCTCTCGTCTCCAGCAGCTGGTCAAGGACTCGGTTCTGTCACTGGAGCTTTGAGTGCAGGGACGCTGCGTTCCCATGGTCACCCATGAGGACGTCTAACTCTGGATCAGGAAGCCCACCCCCCTGGGCAATGCTGCTGTGATGTGCCTTTCCCCGCAGTCCTGCCACTTGGGAGCGAAGAGGGATGGAGAGAACATAGGCTGTCATGATGCCAAAACCACCGGAAAGAGTGTCATAGCCCAGGCTGCCTTGTTGTTGGGCTCAGAGGACCCTCGTACTTCATTCTTAAATCTGCAAAGACTAGAAAAATGATAACTCCTCATACCTTCCAGACATCTGTCCACTGGTTTTTGCTTTTTGTCTAAGCCTCTCTCCACCTGAGGAGCTTTCCTTGGAAATCTGGATGGAAACTTCTTCCCTGCCTTGCCTTCCTCCCCTCCATTCATTGTCCTCTGCAGATGCAACCTGAGCTGGAAAAGACATCTGGCTGCCTCTCTCTTGGGGCCTGGGGCTACACAACAAACTTGAGTTTCACTGACCCTCATTAGGTGGCCGTAGGGAGGGGGCATTCTGCTGGGGCTCACGGCTCTAGCCTTTGTTCTTGCGGGTGATCTTGGTTCTGTTGGTGTGGTCATGACCCTCCCAATTAGGTCCCTTTAGGCCCTCAGCCAGGTTTGGCTGAAAGCTGGTGTGCAGGTCAAGAGAAGCTTGGGAGACGTCACGGATGCAGTGGGACTAACTGTGAAACTGACTGCTCCACTTTTTGACACTGAAAGCAACACCTGTCACATGATCTGACCACGTGGAGATGTTTCTGGACTCTCTGGAGCCTGCTTAGCTGCATGTCTTGTGTTCATCATAATTTTTGGAAGCCTACTTAGAGTGTTCAAAATGTAAGGAAACTTTGTTCTTATAGCCTGAGCTTGGATACTGCCCAAAGAGGAAACCTGGCTTCTCTTTCTTAATGGATAAGGAATGGTTGTTGTAAATCTGGAAGCAGTAGACCCCCGGCATCTGTGCCTGGAAGAGTTCATTGTCATTTGAGCAGCCGAGCCTGAGTGTCCTCTGTGGGTCAGCCCTGATTCCACTGCCTTACCTGATGAGGGGTCACGTGCTGCTCACCTGTCTGCCCTGTGATTCCATTGCTAACAGGCCGGAGGCTCCCTGGAGGGCTTGGACTCTGAGCTCTCCTAGCTCTGTGCTTCTGTAGCCTGAGGGAAAGTCTTAACATGGCTGATGGAAACCAAACGTGAACTTCTGAGTGGCCTTCCTTTTACGGGTGGGTTTGGCTGAGCCGTAAGCCATCCACGCTTGCCCTGCCTTCTGGGTTGGGAAAGCCCTCTGCTCAGCCCTGAAGGAAAGGAGGGTTACCTTGCCTGGCTGTGGGTTTCTGTTGTCCTCAGCTTTCTTGTATCCTTCCCATAGGCGGTAGTGCTCTCATGCAGGTGGGATGACAGTGGGACCCTCCTGACCTCCCCCCATGGCAGAGCGGCTCCAGAGTGACAGAGGGTCAGCTGGGGCCCCGGGCTTGGCTTTCGGACCAGGTGGAACTGAGAAAGCAAATGGCTGTTCTGTGTTTTTGAGTTCCGGGGGAGATTGGCTAGACCCCTGTAGTGGGAGGACACCGGTGGGCTCGTGAGCTGGCCCGGGCAGGGGTGCAGGAGGGGCAGCTCAGCGTGGAGATCGTCACACTTGTGGCTTTTGTGTGATTCTAGCTTATGAGGTCCTTGAGGCTCTGTGAAGAGGGCGGGGAAGACGTGAAATGCAGTCCCCCCACCCGGGCCAGCCTCAGAGCAGTGTGTGGTGCAAGGAAACAATCTGACTAGCGTGGTAGGTTCTGCTCTGGCTCTCCCCTTTTGTTCTAGAAACATGCTTCCCGTCATGAGTGGGGCCGAAGGTCGTTCTGGGCGCTGGAGTCCCAGCTGTGTCCCAGGGGAGGGGGCCACCTGGTCACGTGAGGGGTGAGAGCGGTGGCCTCGGCCGGCTGCTTACCCCGCGTGAGCCACCTTTCCTCACAGGTGCCCTTCCTTGCCTTCTGTTTTCCTGTGACGTCAGGGCCTCTTAGAGTGGAAGAGTCCCTGGAGACTCGAGGAGGTGCGTGAGGGTGACATCGTCCCCATCCTTGTGAGTCTTGTCTGAGAGCCTGGCGTTTTCAGCCTCTCATGGTGTTGTGAACCCCCCCCCCCCAAATTACAGGGTGGCTCCATTACAAAAGTTGTTTATTTCAGTGGAAAATTACAACTCTGCCCTTCTTGTTGGAAGTGGTCTGAACAGAATGGTCAGAATATCCCTAGACCCCGGAAACAAGGAACTGGTAGGAAGCCCAAGGGTAGTGCTGTGGATGGGCAGGAGAAAAGCCTGGCAGACACGGGGGGAATTAGTCTGGTGGGGCTGGAAGTTCTGGGAAAATAGCTCACAGGTGATTTATGTGTCCCTGGAGGAGTTTCAGCTTATGGCCTGTTGTAGATTTCAGGTTCTGATGGGAGTGGTGAGGTTGGAAGAGTTGGCGTTGCTGGTGTTTAGTGAATTGATGATATTGGCGTATATTTGAATGGGAGCGCTCAGCCGAAGTTCAGGCTTGACCCAGCTCATGGCCAAATAGTTCTAGAGAGAATAGATAAGAGTTCGCCTGAAGTAGCAACCTGAGGGCTCTCTCTTGGGTCATCCCGAGAGCAGCTGTGCCTTTTCCCCTGTCTCCAAGGTTGTCACTCACCGGAGCTGAATAGATAAAGTTGAACAGCAGAAGCCCTATAAGCAGGATGATTGAGATGGCTATGATTTTGAAGCGGTAGCGTTTCCAGAAAACATGGATGAACCTTGTAACGGGTGACCGAAACCACATGAGCAAGGTATGGGTGCGTCTGTCCAGGAGCAGAGATGGCAGAGAATGGAGGGCAGAGGGAAACTTCAGGTCAAGCAATTCAGAGCAAAGGTCTTTCATTTTAAAAAAGCAACTTCTGCTTCTGCCCTCCCCCGTCCCCAGCTGTTCTCCCCGATTGAGCCGGAGTGGGGAGGTGGGGGGCGGTAATTATCCCTCTTTACTTGTCAGCCTCCTTCCCTGGTCACCACCCCATACAGACTGCTAGGCCCCGCAGCTCAGCTTTGTGAACGAGGAAGAGGCTTGGTGCCTTTGCCCTGCAGGACCCTTACAGGGGAGGATGGAGTGTAGGGTATTGGTTGGGTTCCGACTGGCCTCTTCCTGCTGCCTTGATTAAGGCTTCCTTCTCTGTCAAAATCTCCAGGGTCATCTTCACTTTACCCTAGAAACACCATGGGTGGTGGGAGCTGAGCTCAGACGGCAGGAGCAAGGATAGTTTTAAAGGCCTCTTCCCAGGGTCCAGAAAGGGAAAGGGATTTAGCTCAGGCCCCCAGGGTCTGTCAGAGCCAAGTTACGCGGCACAGTAGTCAGCCCTGTCCTAGGCAATAGGCACCTTCCCCAGCGCCTACCGACAAGCGCCATTTGCCGCCATCGAGGACCTGGCAAGGCCACCAGCCGCTTACAGTCTTCATCTTAAAGAGGGAGCAGTGCTTGTACTGGAGGAAGTGAGGCCGCTTGGGGTCAGCATCCATCATCCTGATGGAGCATAGCTTGGCGTGCCGGGCCGGGAGGGGCATGTCAGACAAATCCAGCTCCAGGACCCCTGAGCCCAGAGAAATGCCGTCAGCAAAAAGGAGCTCCCTGTCCTGTGGTCACGGGCCCTGTGCCAGGATCTCACCCAGGAAGTTATCCGCGGAGATGATGTTATTGTCCCAGATCTGGATGATGAGCCGGGCTGGGAACTTCATCACCGTGGGGTCCAGGCTCCATATGTAGTCCTGGAGGATGGCAGGAGAGCGTATTTCCGGCCTGTCTCCTCTGAGAGTTCCTTTGGCCACTTAGCAGCCCATCACCCAGCAGTGATGGACCACTGAGGAGGAGGAGAAAGTGGGGGAGGGGGAGCGGGGAGTGGTTCCACCCAAGGCCACATTCCAAGTGTCTTGGTGCAGCTCGCAGGCTCTGAGGGGAGAGGTAGGAGTGCATCCCGCTCCTGGGCCTGTTACCTTCTGACTCAAGATGCACGCTTGCTCTGCTGCCAGGTAGTCCAAGGTGAAGATGAACCGCCAATTGAAGATGCCCTCCCCCGTCAGGGAGTGGTAGTGGACATCTGTCTTCTGCATGTCCTTCTCCAGCCCGAATAACCACCTGGGGCCAAAGTCCACTCACCTGGGGTTCACTCGGATTGTCCCCACCCCTAGCTGGAGCCCTGGGAGGAGGGCTGCCCAGTAGACGCCAGGCATGGGTAGAAATGGAGAGACAGAACTGGGCAAGTCTGAGGGCACTCTGACGGAGCCCCGCTCCTCTCCCTCACCCTTTGACATAGATGTCGCTCATCCTCTCGGTACTTAAACTGTTTTCCTTCAGGTCCATGTGGGCAGTTTTCCAGATAATGCAGCGCAGCTCATACCTGTAGCCACTGTTCTCTGAGGCTTTGCTGAGGAATAGCTCCCCAGCTGCAACCTCGGTGAGGGAAGAGAGGCCTGGGAGGCTGCCCTCCGTGCCCACCCAAGTCGTGCTGCGTTTGGGGGACCACAGGGAAAGGAGGCTCCCCAGTTTCCCAACAGAGGAAAAGAATCACCGTGACTCAGTGTTGGAGCCCACTGGTGCTCCGCACGCTGGGAAGGCCACACCGAGTGGTGCAGTTGCTCGGGAGATGGGTGTCACTCACCTCCTAGGCTTTCTGGGCCCAATGTTGAATGGGGGGCCAGGAGGACCAAGCTTCTTGGGGAAGATGTCCACCCACATTTGCACCTTTCCCTAGAGTGGAGATGGATTCACTGGCTGGGGTTGGCCAGCCCCCGTTCTCCGCATCCTGGTCTGGGGGGGGCCCTGTCTCAGCTTCTAGGTCTGCTGAGGCTGTGTTTCCAACACTGAGTGGTGGGGTATCGAGGCATCTGGGAGGTGGGATGGACTTCAGACCGGAAGTCAGCACACCGCCCCTCAGCTTCCACTTGTTTCTTTTTTTGGCTGGGAGAATAGTGCAGTAAGGCTGGGAGCATAGGATGGCTACGAGGCTGATGGCTGTGGCGCACGGATGCAAGTGTAACCGGGGTCTGGAGGGTTGATGCCATTTAACAGGTCCTGCTGGACAGCCTCTCTGGATGGCGCTCCAGAATGGGATTGGGGCTGCAATTATTAGCCACCTTAGTGGCCCTGAGTAAGAGTAAACTAGGTGATCTCCAGGT
This sequence comes from Tursiops truncatus, assembly GCF_011762595.2. Lineage (NCBI taxonomy): Eukaryota > Metazoa > Chordata > Mammalia > Artiodactyla > Delphinidae > Tursiops > Tursiops truncatus. Next base: position 8,863,420 of record NC_047047.1, read on the forward strand.
CATTTTATGTTGTGGAACCACATCCTAAGGATGTCAAGCTATCCACAAAGCACAGGGGTCTAGGAAAGAAGGGTTGAAGCTGGTGAGAAAAGGGGAGACAAAAGAGTTAAGAGGGTAGGACTACCAACAGTGGAAGACAGATTCCTTTAAACCATGTGACCTAGGTTTATTCTTTTGAAATTGGCCCCATTTAATGAGAAAACAGGTTTAATGAGGATGGTTTTAAAAAGTGCTCAGTAGAGAACTTTGTATCTAGAATGTGCTATCAGCTTGAGAGATTTGGAGAATGAGGTGAGCCATTCTGGTGGCTGGAGGGTAGGGGATAATTAGGGTGCCTGTGGGGATTTTTATTCCTCCTGTTAGGGGTTCCTTGCTGTGGAGAAAACACAGCCTGCACTTAACAGCCAAGCCGGGGCTATGATGCCTGCACTCTGACCCCAGGTGCTGCCTCCTTAACCCTCCCTCAGGAGAGACTAAGGCAGTGCTGGCACCGGCGGGGAAGGCCCCGAAACACTTCCACAGCTGACACGGGGCCTCGGTTTCTTGTTGGTGACGTTTCCAGCTCTGAACTTCTCCATATTCTAAGAGACACCACTGCGACTTCTTGCTTATTAACATGCACAGAACGTGCTTGTCTTCTTTTCACGTACATCTGTGGGTGCCCGGTCTCTCCTTCCCCTCTTGTCCTGGATGGGTGGGCTTCCCCACCTCCTGATCCAGCCCCTCCAGTCTCATACCTGGTCGATGCCCGGCTGGCTGTCGCTGTACAGCGTGCGGGTCTCCACGTGCTCAGGTACCAGTCCCTGGGTGTGCAGGAGGTACAGCGCAAGGCGTTCTTTCTTAGATCCCAGAAAGCGAGCAGTAGGGGGCTTCAGCTCTAGATTGGAGGGGGATGGAAGGAGGGGATCACGAGGTCATTAGCCTTCCCGTCTCCCACGTAGGCCCCTTCTCCACCCTCAGCCTGGGCAGTGGCCTTGGTTATCCGTTACAGGCGAGAAGGGGAGGCGGGCAGCTCCTCCATCCTGTAGCCCCACTTGTCGCAGAGGCCCAGCTCTGTGCTTTCTGGCAGTGTGCTGTGCTTCTCACCAAAGCTTTGCAGTCTGAATTTTTTCCCATTGTAAAACACAGAGTCATCCTCAGGGCTGAACAGAGGCGGAGGCAGTCCTTTCTGCCTGGCATGGTGTTCCAAGAGCAGGCTTGGGGGCATCTGATCCCGCCACCTAAAGGGCCCTGACCTGTGGGGAAAAGGTGGGGAGATCTGAGTCCTGGAGAAGCCTCTGCTTCGAGCTGCAGGCTGACCAGTGCTGGGAGCAGGGGTGCAGACAGGTGCGGGCCCTGGTTCCCCAGCCTGGGATGCAGGCGTCTTCGAGGGGAGCCGTGGGCTTACTCTTCCACCACCACCCCCCCACCCCGTGCTCTCTTGCCCTGGTTCAGGTCCACGCTTACTGGCAGTAGGATTTGGAGAGCCCACAACGAGCTCCAAAGCCAGACAGGAGTCGGTTTTCAAGGTCAATGACTGTGGTTCCAATCTTATCATCGGGTGAAAATAGGTCAAAGTCATACAGCTGGATCTCTAGGTCCTTCTCCAGGGGGATGGTGCAGCTCATTTCAAACATCCTTGGGTGAGAGTGTTGGAGACACAGAGACCGAGGACCATGTTATCTACACAGCTCCCTCTCCAGCATCCCAACCACACGTGCCCGTGCTCTACCCCCTGTTTGGCCCTGGTGAATTTGGAGAGCAGAGCCTGGGATGGCTCTTGTCCGCCAATAGCCATCCCTCAGTCGTGGCTGGGAGTGACTTTGGACAGGCCTGGGGTGTGGGACTCTGAGCTCCCTTCCCAGGCAAAGTGGTTGAGGGGGGAGGGGAGAGCTGGGCTGCCCATCAATGCATCTTCTGTCTGTTGGACACTGTGCTAGGAACGTGGAGGCTAGAAAGGAACGTGAGAGTTCTCTGCCTTCTAGAACTGCTCCCGGCACAGGGAGCGGGGACGTGGGGTCGGGTGCGTTGGGGCATCTCACACGCCAAAGATGGGGTCCAGAGTGTTGGGCTGGTACTTGTCCCGGTTGCCAAGCTTTGTCTTTCCCAGTTTCAGGATCACATAAGGGTCACACTGGGGTTCAGATAGACGTGAGAGAAGGACGGGAAATGCAGAGTCAGCCCAGGTTGGTCAGGGAGGGCGGGAGTGGGGCAGAAAGGAGCCCCTTGTACCAGATGGGGCCTGTGGGAAGTTGGCAGTCTGGGTGTCAGCCTGAGGGAGCTCCGGGATGCTGGGGTGTAGGGTGAGGTGAGGGGGGTGCCCGGGCTGGGGGCTGGGGAAGACGAGCGCTGCGGTTCAGGGCTGCTCGTTACCAGGCCGTTGGTGTCTTGGGGCTGCAGGTTGGCTGCTCGCACCACGTACACCCGCACCAAGCACTGCTGAGGGAAGTCCTCTTTCTTAGGCCAAGGCAGGAACTGGCGAGGGGGCTTGGGGGTGTCTGGATTCTCAGGAAAGGGGTAGACACGGAATTGGCCCTGTGTGTGTGTTGGGGAGGGAAGGTATTGGCCTCTGGCCTGGCTCTGTAGAGCCCTCCAGGAGGTACCCCTGGTCTGTGTTGAGGGTGGCAGGGATGAAACCCGTGAGGACGGGTAGGGGCATGTGCTGCAGAGATGCTCTACGGGGACCACGGTGGTGTTTTCCGCTGAAGGGAGGTCTCGTTCCACCCCCACCCATCCCTTGGGGTCCGCACTTGTTTTCGAAGGCTCTAGGGCCTCCGAGAGCAGCACAGGCCCGAGCTGGGACTGAGAAGCCCTCGCCCTTCCTGAGTTGGGGGAGGCCACCCTGAGTCCCTGCAGAGGTCGGTCTCTGCCCCCCACTCCCAAGACTGTCAAGCCCTCCGTGCCCCATCCTCATGCCGAGCGTATAGAACCAGCGCTCCTGTCAGAGTCTTCCCTGGACAGAAGGGGCACGAGGTGACAGGTGCAGCTAGGCAGGGCTGGGACACGCACCTTGAACTCCCCTACCACAGGGCTGTCCAGCTTGGGCCTTTCTTGGTAGAGTCTGAAGGTCTGGCAGAAGTCCTGCAGGCCCTGGAAGGCTGGCACGGCCTCCAGCTCGCAGTCGTATACCTGTGGGAGGGCGTGTGGGACCCGGCTGGCGGGGGGAGCTGGCCAGGGCTTGAGGGGACCATTCCTAGGATCGGGGTTGAGGGGCCACCCAGGTCTCGCCCCAGAGCATCTGCCCCGGGGTCAGCAGAGCTGCTGCTGGTGGGCAGCCCTGGTTCCTGAAAGGGTGTGGCCTGTGGCGGCGTGGCCAGGAGTCTTGTGAAAAGGAAGCCACCCCCCGACTTGGTGGTTCCCCAAGGACTCGGGGCTGGGTTTGTTGGCCTCTCCCCGCAGATTTTCTCCATCCTTCATCAGTCTCCCGTCGTAGGGGCCTGCAAACCTTCAGGGTGTGATACTCTTTGTACTTGTACTTTAGGGACAGGGGAGCATCTCCTGTGGCCCAGAACAGCTTGCTCCACCAGTCCACTTCCTGGTCGTGTTCATCCTGGCAGTGAGGAGGAGGGGCATTTTGGCCCTCGGGGAGAAGGCACCGTGGCCTTCCTCTGCCCGGAGTCATGCTGCCCCACCTCCCTGAGCTGCCTGGACTTGTTCCTTATTCCCCGGGGCTGAGCCTACGTCACCTCAGCGTTGCTGGACTTGAACCAGAACTTTTCATAAAGGTAACCTAGGAGCTGAAAAATGATGGCGGTGAGCTAGGCAAGGCCTGGCCGCCCGGTCCGCCCACCGCCTCTGACTTCTGAGCTCAGAAGGGGTTCGAGGCCACGGCTTCCTGCCCTGGCTCCCTTGCCCTTCACAGAGGCTTTTTAATTCAGGGATCCTCAGACATAGGACTGGGGCTGAGAAGGAGGGTCAGGTTAGTTCTCGGTTCTCATTGCCCACAACTCCACACTTAACTCTGGAAAGGCTCAGACGTTCAGAGCCTCAGGCCCCACCCCAGGCCTCCTGAAGCTGAGTCTGCTTTTGCTCCAGATGCCAAAGGATTCCTGTGCTTTCGAGGTTGACAGGTGCTGCTCTAGAGCAGCAGTTCTGAACTTTGGAAACACTGGAATCACCTGGGGCGGGGGTGGGGCGTAGGTGGTTTGGGCTTGAATAAAATAATTGCTGCTTCTGGTTCTTACCCCCAGCAACTGGTCAGAAACCATTTTGGGGGGGGGCGGGCTGTGCAGCACGTGGGGTCTTAGCTCCCCGGCCAGGGATCGAACCCATCCCCCCTGCAGTGGAAGCGCGGAGTCCTAACTACTGGACCGCCAGGGAAGTCCCTCAGGATTTTTAAAACTCTCGGGCATTTCTAATGTGCAGTCCAGGTTGAGATCACTGCTTTCGAGTTCCCGTGAACAAGTAGGCCTCACGCTGGGGGCGCGGATATCGGAACTCTGTTTAATCTGTACCCTCCTCAGACACAAGGGCTGTTTCCTCTAAATGGCACGGGGCCTCCAGCCCTTTACTCACCTCCTGGTACTTCTTCACAGACAGCACTGCGTGGAGAAAGCGCAGTCATGAGTCTCAGGAGAAGGGAGAAGTGGGGGGGGAGGGGAGGGCCACCAACCCAGCAGGACAGCCAGGGCCTTGGCCACTCCCAGTGCCAGCGTGTTGGTGAGGTCTGGGGAGGGGCAAGAAGAAAGGGCCGTACTTGGAGGCCGTGGGGGCATGTAGTCCTGAGCCCACGGGTCACAGAAGTAGGGCTGTAGGGAGTCAACGTTGGCCTGACCCACCACGGTCTCCTGGCCGAAGTCCTGGTTGTCCACCACCTTCAGCACCAGGGGCAACGCGAAGGCCTCATCCGTAGGCATGTACTGCAGCCCCAGGGAGAGGCCAGGGCGTGAGGCTTCCCACGAGCCGGGGCTGCCCCAGCCCTGGCCCAAGGCCTTCTCACCAGTGTGAGGAAGAGGGTTGACTGGGTGAAGTTGGGATTGGTCTGGAAGTCCCTGATGGGCTCTGTCTGCACGGACTCTTCCCAGCATTCCACCAGGAGCCGGGGCGAACGCACCTGCTTCATGTTCCGAAGGCCCCAGACCAGCATCTGCCGGAACAGAGAGGGAGGGTGGGGGGAGGGGCAGGCGGCCCCTCTGATGGGGTCCTGGCCTGGGAGCAGTGGGTCTGGCTCTCCCCTCTTCTGGCCCTGGCCTAAAGGGCCAGGGCACGAGGCTGGGTGAAGGCAGAGTCCGAAGGCCCACCCAGTCCTCCTGTCCTGTGAGGGGTGAGTCCTCCAGGCCTGGGCGCTGTCGTCGCTCCTCCACGAGGGAGGTGCCCATTAGGTATTGCCCTTCCTCCCCCGCTGCCCATCTGGCCTCTAATCATCTCTCTCAGGGGTTACCTCCCGCTGCCGGCTGCCCCCCAGGCCCGCAGCATCTGGAGTGCCCCGGGGTTCTTGGGCACCTCGGTGCCGTCCAGCTCGTGGCTGACCTGGATCCCACAGAACTCCATGGCCAGTCAGCGAGCCAGCACCCTGGGGTCTCACTCTCAACGGACAAACACTGGGTACCCCAGGAGCTGTCCACACCCTACTCATTGGGCCGCCTCAGGGCCAGAGTGGAAACCAGCCAGGTGGTCTGATCTTGGCTCCAGTGAGGGGAGGACCTGACCATCTTCCGCTCTTTGCCGCAGGGCGCGTAGGTTCTGACCTGGGCGCCTCCATGCTACTTTCAGAAGAGGTGAGAAACATCCTGCCATTTGGAGTCAGGCAGGGCCGGGCCTAAACCCTGGCGCTGCCACTGAGCCCCTGTGTCACTGTGCGTGGATGTGTTGTCTCTCAGAGCCTGAATTTCCGTCTCTGGAAGGTCGTCCCTACTTTTTGCACAGGGGCCTCATGAGGCTTACATCTGTAGGTAATGGTTGCTAAAGCCCTTTGTCTACGACCCACTGCAGAGGTTTGCATGAAAATACTTTTAAATGTTCTATCAGAACTTCATTTCTCTCCTGTCTCCCTCCATCTCTCACTTGGTATCTTCTCGGGGTCCAAGCTTTGGAGCAGGTAGGCAGGAGGCCCAAGGGGGTCAGCAGAGAGCGCACCGTGGTGCTCGGCTGCTCTGGGGGTGGCTTGCGCCCTGCCCACCCGCCCTGCTCCACGTGTCGTCACCTCAATAGCCATTTTCCTTAGCGTGGGCTGGATGCTCTTGGGGAGGATGTAGATCCCACTCTTCCAGGGAACACTTAAGAGTGGCAGCTGCTGTCTGAGACTCTGAAGGGATGAGGTTGGAGAGCAGGGAGCCTGAGGCCCTGTTGGGCTGGTCCTACTGTCCCCCGCCCCGCCACACACGCAAGCAGGACCCTAAGAGGCTCAACTGCGGCGGCCCCGGAGCCCTATGGGCAGAAGCTGGCAGGGGAGTTAGGGAGACATTGGGCAGGCCGGCACCTCCCAGCCCAGTGTTCTGGTTCCCGGGCCCCAGGACTTTGCTGAGGGGCTGCGGTTGGGGGCCGCTGGCTGTGGGGACATGTGGCAGGGGAGTGGGGCAGGGTGAGGGCGCTGGGCACCACACTCCCAGCCGGGCCCTCTCTCCCAGCACCTCAGTCTCGAGGATCAGCTCACAGGACGCCAAGATCTCGCCCTCTTCCTCCTCCAACCCTTTTACAAGGGGGTGCCACCTCATGGGGGGCAGGATCCGTTTTTGGACATCCAGCCAGACCACCGGTGACCACATGCTCCGTCCCCACAAGCTCTCATTGCCCTGGAGGGAAGGGGAAGTTCACAAAACATGGAGGCCAGGCTGGCAGGGGTCTGGCTCCTCCTGGGATTCTGACAACTCTAGGATCAATGCGATGTGCTCTGTGAATCAGGTCCCGCTGGAGCACTTTTCGAATATTCTCCTCTAAAATAAAAGCTCCTGGGTTCCCTGGTGGCGCAGTGGTTGAGAGTCCGCCTGCCGATGCAGGGGACACGGGTTCGTGCCCCAGTCCGGGAAGATCCCACATGCCGTGGAGCGGCTGGGCCCGTGAGCCATGACCGCTGAGCCTGCGCATCCGGAGCCTGTGCTCCGCAACGGGAGAGGCCACAACAGTGAGAGGCCCATGTACCGCAAAAAAATCAAATAAAATAAAAGCTCCTCACGGAATTCCCTGGCGGTTCGGTGGTTAGGACTCTGTGCTTCCACTGCAGTGGGCACAGGTTCAATCCCTGGTCTGGGAACTAAGATCCGGCATGCCGCATGGTACGGCCAAAAAAATACATTAAAAACTTCTCAGAGCTCTGCCCAGCCCAGCCCACCTTACCTGGGGGTCCCGCTGCCACAGTTCCAACACCACGAATGGTGGGCTCTCTTTGGTGTCCTGGGGGTTCTCGTACAGGAGGAGGTGCTGGAAGATGAGCGTCTGGGCCCACGTAGGGGCTGCAGAGCTCTTCAGGGTTTGGGTACACTGGCTGTGGTTCAAGAAGACCAACCGAATGAAGGGCGCTGTGGGTGGAAGGAGAGCTGTGCCTTTGAGCTGCCGAGTGAGGCTCTCCCCTCTTCTGGCTGCTGCCGCCACCGGACTGGGTACCCGGGGAGGCTCAGGCCAGACAGCCACAGCCACTCCAGCTCCCCAGAAGGCCACCTCAGAGTAAGCCACAGAGCACATGGGCTTATAGCTAGAGGCCCCTTATACCATCATGGTTGGGGCCTAGCCGTCACAGACGCGGAGGGCCCGGCGGCTCCTCTGGAGGGGTTCTGGGGACCAGGCTACACGTGGCTGCCCTCACACAGCATCAGCAAGTGGCCTTGGCATCAAGGAACATCACACGACCCTCTCGACGAGGGTGCTGATGCCCAGTGGACACAGCTCCCAGCAGACATCCACTGCCCCGGCTCAGACCCTTGTCCAACAGTCTGGCTCCCAACAAACAGGGCCACTGCCAGCCCAAGGCAGGAGCACGTGACTCACCTGAAACCTCCCATGGGGCCTCCACACAGGGCTAGAAATTGCCACCCCTCCTCCCCACCCCTCATCTTCTGTCCAGCACAAGGAACAAGTGGTTCCCAAGCATGTCATCCTCTCTCTCGCCTTTGTGTCTCATCCTCCCTCTTCCTTGTCAAGGCCCAGCAAACTCCTCCTTCCTCTTCAAGGCTCAGCTAAGTGGCCTCCAGTGGGATGAAGCCTCCCTGTCTTGATTCCACAGTGTTGGGGACACACCACAAGAGCGGTCCCACCTTGTATTCCTTGTTCTTGTGTCTCTTCCCCAAACCAGGGCCATGAGCTGCTGGGGGCAGGGGTCTGCATGTGTGTCACCCCCTCCTCGCCACATCCTTTATACTGCTGGGTGTCCACATGGAGGGGCTGGGGGAGAAGAGGTGCCCACGCCTACCCTGGAATGTCTGGATGTGGTTAGACATCAGGTTCCGGGCCTGGTAGATGTAGCAGAAGAGCTGGTAGTAGTGGGGCTCTGGGTAAGAGAGGAGCTGTGTCCGCCACCCGTCCCCAGGATCCCCACCCCATGCCCCCTGCTCCCTGCCCTCAGGTGCTGGGTGTCTCCGGGGCCACCCAAGCCGACTCTCAATTGAATGCTCACTGTTGAAGATGCAGTAGATGAAGGGCAGGTTGGGTGGCTGGGTGATCTCTGGGGGAGCCCTCCAGGAGCTCCTGATTCTGTCCAGTCTCCGTGTCGACGACACCACGTCCGCTTCCCTCTTAGCTTGCTGTTTCATATCTAGACTCTGTGCCCAGGACAGACTCCCTGAGGCTCATAGGTGCCTTTCCTGCCTCCCCCAGCCCAGGCCCAGGTCACCCTTCTCCCCATCCAAAGCCTGAGGATGTGGTTCCGGGGCCCAGGTCCCCCCACCTGCAGTGGTCAGTGCATCTGGCCACACGGGGCGTCTCCGTCTGCGTGGCGCACCAGGGGGCCCTGGCTCTGGAGGTGGGGTTGCAGGGAAGAGACACCTAGCCCACTGGGGCTTTACCAAGGATCCCTCCAGGAGGAATATGGATGCAATGCCCTTGACCTTATTGGGGGCCAGCCTGCGGTGCCAGCGGCGGCGGCGGAACTGGCTCTGGGGCTGAGGGTTCAGGTGGAACTTGGAACCGAAGACGCCGTACTCCCAGCCTTCCTCGTCCTCAGCCAGGCTGGGGTGGTGCTGCGGGGGGAGCAGAGTCACCCTCTCACCTGGCCAAGGGTGGGTCCCATCCATGGTCCCGCCAGGTCCCTGACCAGGCGGCCCCTCACCAGCTGCAGGAAGGACAGGGTCTCCTGCTCGTGGCTCAGCCTCCCGTGGTCCCGGTAGCGCACGCGCGCCCAGCGCCGGCGGCGGCAGGAGTAGTAGGTCTTCTCCACCGAGTTCCAGACCTGGGGCAGCCCCGAGGGCGGGATGCCCACTCCGTACTCCCAGCCTGAGGGACCAGGATACAGCCCGTGGGTGCCCAGGGGCCCACAGGCTCGGGGGCTCGGACAGGCCTGAGAGATAAGCCCTGGAAGGGCAGGCCGAGGGGGCAGTGCTGTCCCTCACGTCCAGGTCTCTCCGGCCACAAAGGAAGGTGTGGTCACACTGCGTCACCGGTGGCCTGGGCTCAACTGCCCATCTTACAGACAAGGAAGGTGAGGCTCACAGGCGTCCTGGGACCCGCACAAGGTCACACAGCCCGTAAGTAGCAGAGGCTGCATCTTGAGCCCAGGTCTTCCGACTCCCAGCCCACCGCCCCTTCCCTGGAGCCACCTGGGGTGAACAAGGCTCTGGACGCGACCCCAGTTCACGTGCTCGGGAGGCGCTTAGCACCTGCCCTGTCTCAAAGCTGGGGCCCACGTCTGTGGCAAGGGTGGAGGCCCTGCTCTCCGGAGACTGAGGCCCCCCAGGAACGCAGGCCTACCCCACCCGACAGCCTGGCTACTTTCAGTTCCAGGCCCTGCCGCCCTTAGCCGCTGCCCAGAGGACTGACCTTCACTGTCCACCGCGTGGTTCAGCTCCACAGCCCAGTTCTTCTTCACGTGCCAGCCTTGGGGACACTTCACATTCTCCCGGGCCTCCACGGGTTCTCCGTTCTGTGGGTGCACAGAGAGGGTGGGCCAAGGGCCGTGTTGCTCGCCTACTGCAGCCATCGTGGCCTCCAGCCTCCTGGGGCTCCTTAAATTTAAGTTCGTGAAAAATGAAACAAAATTCGGGAATTCCCCTGTGGTCTAGTGGTTAGGGCTCCGCGCTTCCACGGCTGGAGGCCCAGGTTCGATCCCTGGTTGGGGAACTAAGATCCCGCGTGCCGCGCGGTGCAGCCAGAAAAAAAGAAACAAAATTCAAAGTTCAGTTCCTTACTGAACTTTGAATTCTCGGTAAAAGCGCCACCTTCGAAAGGGGGAAGGAAAGGTGCCCACTCTGTCGTCCTTCCAGTCCCATTTAGGGCACCTCTCCCCACCACCTTGGGATACAAACCCCATCAGCGCTCACCCAAGGTCACACCAGGGAGCAGGGCTCAGTTGGTAACGCCTGATCCAGTGCTCTTTCCACTCAGACACCCCAGCTTCCAAGGTGCCCCCCGGTTGAATCGCTGGCCCCCCCGCGCCCCCTGCTCACCACGTCTGTGTTGGGGATGGCGGCAGGCCCCCAGGCCCCCGTGGCGTCTCGGCACTGGTTCTCGTACACCTCCTCCAGCACCTGGCTCTTGTTGATGTCTGTGTCCAGGAGGAGCCTGGGGGCAGTGAGACCCCAAGTTCCCAGCATATCTCCCTGAGCTTACAGGCCCCTGGGGTCCTCCTCTGTTGGCTGAGCACTGCCATACCTGGCAGCCCCACCTGCTCTGGGCAAGGCTGGGCAGCGGGGCCTGGCATGCAAGGTAGGGTGGCGGGCAGGTCCCCCTGTCCTATGCACCCCAGCCCCCGGAACCAGGCTGCAGTGGCTGTGTGCCCGCCTCTCTGGGCTGCTGCCTACTGGCCCTCCTGGGTAAGAAGCGGCGTCAGCTCCACTGCTGCCTGTCCAGGGGCTCACAGGCTCCGGGTCCCACATCCCAGCCTTACCTCCGCTGAGGTTCCACTGTCCATGGCCCCTGCCAGTGCCATCCATGGGGCTCCTTGAAATCTTCCTTGGGGAGGGCCTTGTGCCCCATGACATCCGAGAAGCTGGGGCAGTGCTGCAGCCACTGCTGTCCCCACTGGTCCTTATACTTGGCCTCGTTCTCGTACTGGGGGAGGGGAGTCCATCAGTGCCTGCTGCCACCCCCAGCATACCCAGCACTGGCCCTAGGTCCCCCACTCTGGGCTGTAAGCACCTCCCAGAAATGTGGTAGTCAGGCAGAGGGCCATGTGGCACCTGCCCGGGGGCAGGAGCTGCGTTGTCGCTTGTAATGGGACGGCACCGCCCCCGCTGTCAATCAGCACAGGCAGCTGCCACTCGTCAAGTGCTCACTGTGGCTGGGCCCGTGCCAAGGGCATTTCATGAACTAACCCCTTTCAGCCGCACACTCCCATTTCACGGTTGAGGAGACTGAGGCTCAAAGGTCACCTCTACCCCAGGCGGCTCAGCTCTCGAGGAGTGGAGTGGGGTGGATGCCTGTGTTAGAGCCTGGTGGTGCCTGGGATGTGACCTGTCCACCCCGTGTCACTGCTGACCCTGGGGAACCTGGTCCTGCTCCACCACTGCCCTGTCTTTGCTGCCTCTGGACCTTTCTTCCACATTCCCCTTCTGGGCACGCACTCATCCTAAATCCCTCTCTGTCTCAGCACCTCAAGTTCTACAATCTATCCACAACATGCAACTTAGGAACCATGAAAATGTTTTGACAAAGTAAGTTAAAAAGCCCGAAACTCAAAACTCATTTCTCTTCTGTTCTCAGGACCTTCTCCTGAGCCATGTCCTCCCCTCCTTTGATTACAGAGCGGCCTCTGGCCGGCTGCTCACACACCTCCTGGGTTTACGGTTCTAAGGGAACATGCCTCATTTCCGGCCCCTCTGACTGTCCCAGGCCTCCCCCTCCCCGGGACCACCAGGCTGGCCTGCAGGACCCAGCTGGGGTCGGCAGGGGTCCCGGGCTGTCACGCTGATGATGGACGAGACCCCCTGCAAGCAGTCGGAGCCTGGCTCACCTCACACACCCTGAACGAATTGGGAGAAACTCCCCATAAACCTCCGTCTGGGTGAGAGTGACCAGCCCCAGGGGACCATTGAGCTGCGCTCCTGTCACCGCAGCCTACGGCTTGTCAACAGGGGACCTCTTTAGTTTCTGCCACCTCTCTCGAGCCCCTTTCACGGTTCTCAGCTTCTGCCAGTGATGTTCATCTCCACCTTCGGAGCTGGGCTGTTGCCGGGTCACCCTCCCGCCGGCCCCACCCGGGGCCCCGCTCACCGTCTCCGCGGACACGACCACTTCGCCCTGGCGGAGCAGCTGCAGGTCCTTGCTGTCGGTCACGTTGCCGAGCCACATGCAGACCCGGAGCTGGGCCGGAAGCGTGTCCTTCTTTCCTTCACCCTCTGGGTACTGAGCCGGAGGTAGGTCAGCAACCACGGGGGTGCAGGCCCCCAGGGGCAGGGGTGCGGGTGAGGGAGGGGCACACACACCTGCCCCTTCACCCTGAGCCCTGGGAGCAGGGGCCTCACACTGAGTTGGGTGATGGCCATAACAGAGGCCGGTACGGGTGCCGCTGGGGAACCTGGGAATGCTCCAGGGAGGACTCGTGCTGATGGGGCCATTGACAACGATGCTTGCTATGCGCCAGGCAACGAGCTAAGTGCTCTGATCCTCACACACCACCACAAGGCGGGCATCGTTATCGCCAGGCCCATTTCACAGAGGAGCAGGCTGAGGCCAGACACGCTCAGGAGTTGGCTCCGGCTCACACAAGCCAGTGAGTGGTAGAGCCAGGATTCAAGTCTCAGTGATTCTTGCAGGATGAGAAGGACTCAGGTGGGCCCTTCCACCATGGCGGAAAGGGCAGTGGGGAGCCAGGGACGTCTCCGAGACGGAGGCAGTGTCCCCCACCTGCCTCCCAGGGCTGTCTTCAGGGCAGGGGACTTGTGGTCAGTCAGCCTTATTTATGGATTGTGTCTGATATGAGGGGCTGGCAACCAAACCTTATAGGTATTAAATATGTAGCTAGCAGCCAGTCTTGGTCCAGGGGAGACAGGACAGGGACAGGACCAAGTGAAGCATCAGATGATGGAGGGGACAAATTGGAGGAATAGTCATGGGTGGCGTGGACTTGGTGTCGGCCACATGCTGATGGTCCCAGGCCCCCGCCTTCCTCTGGAGAACTGTTTAAACCCCATTTCACCTGGTAAAGGGCCTGACAGAGAGGAAGCGGGCATGCCCTTGGGAGGCTCATGGGGGCTGCCCGGGGTGGGGGGTGTTCAGGGCTTCTCCCTTGGGACGTCCTAGGCCCTCTCCTCCCCTGAGGACCCCTGGCCTCCCCACCTGCAGGAAGAGGGTCTGTGTCTTCCCACAGAACCTGCCGGAGTGCCGGGCCCCGGTCGGGGAGAACAGGATGGTGTGGGCGGGCACCTGTGCATAGGCCACTCGCTGCTCCCGGGACATCAGCCAGATCATCACGTCCGGGAGGTTTGTCTGGGGCTGCCGGGCGGGACAGCGTCAGGCCCACGTGGCCGGCTCCACGGCCCGCTCCCGGCTGGAGTGTCCAGCACCCACCTCGGGGAGCACGGCGTTGAGGCGGTACAGCCAGCCCTCCACGGTGGCCACCATGTCCCTGGGCTGGGCTTCCTTGGCCTTCCGGGCAAGCTCCTGCAGAAGGAGGCTGCGGAGCTGCCACCTCTTCTTGTCCAGGTCGGTTGCTTTGGGCTGATCAGTCATGCAGGGCAGTGGGCGCCTGTGGCCAGGACCGGGAGGGTGGGGGCTGAGTCTCTCTCCATGTCCCTTGCTCACCATCCCGCCCGGCCTCAGTGCCCTTCCTAGACCCAAGATCCTGCCCCGCGCCTGCTGGCCTGACCCGGGGAGCCCTGCCCACCCTCCTTAGGAAGCCCACTCACTGCGGTCCTGGCCCCTGGGTCCTCATCCTTCCCCTTCCCATCCTCCCAGCCCCTGCAGTGTGCCAGGCTCGTGCTCAGGACCTCCTCGTGGACAGAGGTGTGAGCTGTGAGACAGGGGCCAACCAAACCCGGGCGGGAGTGGGGAGGATCCATGTGGGCTGCCGGGCCAGGAGGAGCCTTACAATGGCTCTTCCAGAACAGGCAGGACCCCAAAGAGGGCCTTGTGGATAGAAGGAGCGGCAGGGGAAAAGGTACGGGCCGGGACTGTGCAGGGCTTGTCTGGACAACGGGGAGGCTGGTTTGGGAGGAGCCCCAGGCATGGGTGTGGGGGGAACAGTGATGGGTGGGGAGGTCAGGGCCATTTTGGGGGTCCCTGAATGGGAGAGAGGCAGCTCTGTGGTTTGGGGAGAGATCTGCGCAGATCTCATATTTCCTGTGGAGGCAGGGGTGCGGAAGGGTGGCGGTGAGGGCTGTTCTGTAGGGTCCTGTCTGCACCCCAGACCCTGTGTGAGCCTGGTCTGGCTCAGCCCCTGCCCCGGGTGAGGTGCCCACCGCCCCTACTTGCAGTCCTCCATCAGCTCCCTCAGCAGTTTCTCCCACTGGAGGAGCAGAGCCGGGTCCCTTGGATTCCTCATGGATTTCAGGGTGTCCAGATTGGCTTTCTGCCCAGCAGGAGAGAAGTGGCAAGTGAGCATGGGGCTCCCTCAGGACAGGTTGCAGGGCTGATTGGCCCAAGATGGTTTCAGCCAGGACTTGGGGATATTTGAGGGGTAACCTGGGGATGTCAGTCCGAAGCTGTCACACGCCCTTGCAAGGCTAGGATTCCCACCCACCCTCCCAATGGGTGGCGGGAAGGAGCCAGGACAGGGTGGGACGGTGAAGAGGTTACAGGGCCCTGACACTGGGCTCCCCTTCTATCGGTGCGAGAAAGTCATATCTGAGGCGGGGGCACCAGGTGGCTCTCCTGCCTAAAACTGCTCTGCGGCTTCCTTCCTTAACAGTCATGAAGACCTTTTGTGATCGGACCCTTGCCAGCTTCCCTGGCCTTATTTCCACCTCACCTCCAGGCCCCCACCACCCCCGAACTTCCTATCACCATGGCTCTGCCTGTCGTTCCCTTCTCTACCCCCAGCAAGACTCTGCTCCAATGTCATCTCCTTTTTGAACACCTCCTCTGACTCTCCTCTCTTCATCTCCCCCACCCCAATCTCTCTGCCCCCATGGTTCTCCTGCATCTCCACCGCAGCCCTACTGCACTGCGTACCGCCTATTTGCATATCCGACTTCCCTGCTGGTGAAGACTGTGTCTACCCATCGTTGTGTCTTCAGTGCCTGTGTCTGGCACGTCTGTCTCAATTGGTGTGGAGTGCATGAGAGAGCTGAGTGACCGGGTTCCTAAGACTGCGATTCATTTTCCCAAGTCTCCCATCAATGACCCGGGGCCTTCCCTGTACCGCCACCCCATCCCCCATCCCCACACCACTCACCAGGCGGTCCCGAGTGAACTGGAGGAGGTTGAGGCAGTTCATGCGGAAGCTGACGTCCTCCCAGTAGGAGGTCACGGCCACGACGGGCTTGGTGTTGTACCAGGGCACATAATGGTAGATGTTCCCTGAGACACAGAGACACGAGCAGGGGGTGGGGGCTGGAGGTCTGAGGGACAGTGTTCCCTCACTGTGTCCCCTCAGAGGACCTTTCGTGGGCTACTTCATTCCTCTAGGATCTGCTAAGCATCCTGACTAGACTCCTCCTACTGGAAGGTGGGCTGCAGGCCAGTCCAGGATGGACGCGCTTTGATGAGCACAGCCGGCTGGCCGGAGCGTTCACTGTGCTCAGTGTCACACAGCCTTACGGAGTCCCCAGTTTATAGGTGGGAAAACCCAGGCTAGTGATGGGAAGCAGTTTCCCTGTGGTGGCACAACCAGGTGGTATAAAGCAGGCATTCAGTTCCAGAGCCCGTGCCCCTAACTCAGGCAAGATGCCAAGGCCAGGGGCCTGCCCTGAGGTAGGGTCTTCCTTCTGGGTGGTGGGTAGGCACATGAGGAGTGGGTCCTGTGTTCGGGAGCCCCAGGGTTTGGTTGGCGTGGGCAGACATCTGACATGAAGGGCCTGCCGTGCAGAGGAGGGGGGTAGAGGAGTAAGCATGGACACAGCCAGTGATGGGCTTGGCAGGCTGGGTCTCCTGGCCATGATCCTTATTGAAAAGAGCGGGGGACTTCCCTGGTGGTGCAGTGGTTAAGAATCCGCTTGCCAATGCAGGGGACATGGGTTCGAGCCCTGGCCCGGGAAGATCCCACATGCCGCGGAGAAGCTAAGCCCGTGCACCATAGCTACTGAGCCTGTGCTCTAGAGCCCGTGCTCCGAAACAAGAGAAGCCACCGCAATGAGAAGCCCGCGCACCTCAACGAAGACCCATCGCAGCCAAAAAATAAAATAATAAATAAATTTATTTAAAAAAAGAAAAGAGGGGGGAAAAGCTAGGTGAAGCATAAAGGAATCTCTCTCTTTTTTTTTTTTTGGCCGCACTGTGTGGCTTGCGGGATTTTTGTTCCCCGACCAGGGATCGAACCTGGTCCCATGAAAGTGAAAGCGTGGAGTCCTAACCACTGGACCACCAGGAAATTCCCAAGGGATTCTTTTTATGAGATGTATTGCTGGGTTGACACAAAAGCAAGAAATCCACAGAAACCAAAAATAAAGTAAAAGCAGAAAGTCTGTGAGGCAAGTGGAAGCAAAGTGGACTTTTGTCCTCTGAGTTTCTGGCAAATCTTGGAGAACCGGTTCTTTTTGACAACTGCCAGGGCCCAGGAGAGAGAGCCGAACACTGCCCGGGGTGGGCAATCTAACAGGACACCCCATGTGACATGGGTGGAATTGCATCCCCTGTAAAACTATGTTGAAGTCCCAATCCCTGCTACCTTTGCATGTGACCTTATTTGGAAATAGGGTCATTGCAGCTGTAATTAGGTAAAACGAGATCGTACTGGAGTAGGTTGGACCCTTAACCCATAAGGACTGGTGTCCTTATAAGCAGAGGAGAGGGACAGAGAGATGACAGGCCTGTAGAGACACAGAGACAGAGGCAGAACGCCATGTGGAGATGGAGGCAGAGATGCAATGATATATCTACAAGCCAAGGAGCACCGAAGATGGCAGGCAACACGTAGGAGCTGGGAGAGAGGCGTGGAAGAGATTCTCCCCCGGGTCCATCAGAAGGAATCAACCCACCAACACCTTGATTTCAGACTTCTAGCCTCCAGAACTGTGAGAGAACTCATTCGTGTTGTTATAAGCCGCCCAATTTGCAGTACATTCTGATGGCAGCCCGAGCAAACTAGTCTGCTATGCAGAGCTGGCACTGCAAACCCTAAACCCTCATTCAGTGAGAAAGAATCCACCACACGGAAGAAGACAGTAAGGAAACTCGCCCATCTCCAGCGTGGCTCCGGGTAGAGGGGCAGGAATTTTCCTGAAAATTTGTAACCACAAGTGGGGCCTCATGCAGGTTGCATTCTTCACTCATGCCACCTGCACGGTCCAGAGAAAACTTGACGCAGTCTCTGGTTGGCAGTGCCCCAGGTAACTAGAGGAGGCAAAGACAAATCCTCACTGGAGCATGAAATTTGGGTCAAGTCCCAAAGGATTCCCACAGATAAAGTTCCAAGAAAACGAGCAGCTAAGAAGGAATATACATACCCTCTACCCCAGCAATTCTGCTCCTACGTATACAACCAACAGAAAGGCATAGAACAGCATTATCAAGAGAAAAATGTTCACAGTAGCACTACTCATAACGGTCCAAAATCTCCTTCAGCAGTAGAAGGCATAAATAAATTACGGTATTTGCACAATGGAATACTATACAGCCATGAGAATAAACGAGCCACAACTACACCCAACAGCATCTAGGTTTGTGAATGCATTTCACAAATAAAATGATGAGCAAAAGAAGCCAGGCACAAAACAATACATACTATATGATTTCTTTTATATAAAGTTAAAAACCACACAAAACCAACTGGCAGTTAGGAGAGGGATAGCAGCCCTTGGCAGAGGGGGGCTGAGGGCTCAAGGGGCCTCTGGGATGTCGGGACTTGGTTTCGTGGTCTGAATGTTATGTGGGTATGTTTGCCTTGCGGTAATTCATTGAGCTGGACGCTTTGGTTTGTGTACTCCTCCATAGATGTGTTATACTTGAATCGAAAGTTTACTCAAGGGCTTCCCTGGTGGCGCAATGGTTGGGAGTCCGCCTGCCGATGCAGGGGACACGGGTTCGTGCCCCGGTCCGGGAAGATCCCACGTGCCGCGGAGCGGCTGGGCCCGTGAGCCATGGCCGCTGAGCCTGCGCATCTGGAGCCTGTGCTCCGCAACGGGAGAGGCCACAGCAGTGAGAGGCCCACGTACCGCAAAAAAAAAAAAAAAAAAAAAGTTTACTCAAGAATTTAAGGAAATAGTGGGAGCAAAAAAGGCAACATACATAAAATACAGTGTGTCAAATGGTGGAAAATGCTGTGGAGAAGGATGAAGTGAGGGAGAGGGAGAGGGATCTGCCAGAAGGTTTTAATAGAATGGTTGATTACCTAAGACCTCTCGTGAAAAATCTAGAAGAAATTATGCAGAATGCAGTCCAGAGAGATGAAAAACGTGGAAGAAAGATTTTTTTTAATGGTCCATATTAAATGGGCCAGATTTAATAGCTTTCTTTCTTTCTTTCTTTCCTGCGTTGTGTCTTCGTTGCTGCACACAGGCTTTCTCTAGCTGCGGTGAGCAGGGGCTACTCTTCGTTGTGGTGCGTGGGCTTCTCAGTGTGGTGGCTTCTCTTATTGTGGAGCATGGGCTCTAGGTGCATGGGCTTCAGTAGTTGTGGCACTAGGGCTCAGTAGTTGTGGCGCACGGGCTAAGTTGCTCCGTGGCATGATGGGATCTTCCTGGACCAGGGCTCGAACCTGTGTGTCCTGAGTTAGCAGGCGGATTCTTAACCACTGCGCCACCAGAGAAGTCCCAAAAGATTTTAAAATGTGCAGAACAGAATGAGAAGTTCCACGGAGGATAGAGTGAATTCGAGACAGAGCTAGGAAAGAAAAGGGGAAGAGGTAATCTTCAAAGAGAAAGTATTTTATAATTATCCAGAATCGTTGAAAAGACGCCAGTTTCAGACCCTGGCACTGAGTGAATCCCTGGAATGATAAATAAGCAGGGATCCATGACTGGGGCTCTCAGATGTGAGCGTGCCGATACGAGACAGCAATTTTCTTCTTCTACTCTTGGAGAGCATACAAAAGCAACAAGGAGAAGGAAAATAACTCCATTTTCAGCAAAACAAGGAGACAGATATAATCTGCAGGCTCAAAATACACATAAGGGCTGCCAAAAGCAACTGTGAGTGCCCTAGGAGCTGCAAGTATTGAAGGGTGGCAGAAGTCACCTGCGGGGAAGGAACAGCAAGACAGGCAGCGAGAGTCACGGCTTGATGGGAGCCGAGTGCAGAAAGTGCCGGCAAAAATCCACCCCCAGAACGAACCCAGGACTCGGACAAGGACATGTGAGCCAGCAAAACTCAGAAAACGAATAGAAAACAACCAAAAACATCACAGGAAGGAAGACCACATGAAAGGAAGCCCAAGGGACATTAGACTCTGCAGACAATCCAGTGAGAGGCACAGAAATAAGAAAAGCGACCAAAATAAGATGGAAATAAAGATCCAAAAAGGATCAGGGAGAAAATGACAGATATAGAAGAAAACCAAGGAGAATTATTAAGGTCATAAATGGAGACCCCAAAGTAGAAAACCTGAACAATGGAACAGAATATTTAAAAATATAATTTAAAAAAACTCACATGGGAAAAGGATAGTCCTTTTTACAAATGGTGCTTGAAAAATTGGATACCCATATGACAATTAATTCAAAATGAATCATAGAGCTAAATGTAAGAATTAAAACTAAAACATTTTAGAAGAAAGAATTGGAGAAAATCTTCATGATCCTGCGTTGGGCAAAGAGTTCTTAGGTATGACACGATAAAAGAAAAAAAAAATTGAACTTCAGCCAGTTGAAAATGTTTGCACTTCAAAAGACACCATTAAGAGCTTCCCTGGTGGCGCAGTGGTTGAGAGTCTGCCTGCCGATGCAGGGGACACGGGTTCGTGCCCTGGCCTGGGAAGATCCCACATGCCGCGGAGCGGCTGGGCCCGTGAGCCATGGCCGCTGAGCCTGCGCATCTGGAGCCTGTGCTCCGCCAACGGGAGAGGCCACAACAGTGAGAGGCCCGCGTACCGCAAAAAAAAAAAAAAACAGGCAGACAAGGGGGATGCATGGAAAGCCCTCCATGGGTGATGAGAGGGTGAAGCTGACAAAGATGAAAGTGAGATAGTGTTCCTCTAGAGCAGTGGTTCTCAAACTTCAGCACGCATGCCAGTCACCTGGAGGGCTTGTTGAAACGCAGATTGCTGTTCTGTTTTCTGCTTCTGTAGGTGTGGGGTGAAGCCAAGAATATGCATTTCTATCAGTTGCCAGGTGACGTTGATGGGGCTGGCCTAGGGACTGCACTTCGAGAAACTTATAGTGCCCCATAGAAGTGTCCAATGAGCATACATTGGATGAAAGGATGGATGGGTGGTTCGTTGGATGACTGGGTTAGTGGATGGTGGTAGTTGAATGGATGAATGTGTGGATAAGTGGATTCAAGGATGGATGGAAGGTGGGCAGATGGTAGCCACATGGCTGGATGGGGGTGGTTCAGAGTAGCAGGAAAGAAGATGAGGTTGGGAAGCTGTGGTGTGGAATGTAGTGTAGAGAAGGACTTGAAGTCAAAACCTAGTTTCAGTTCTTGTCGTGGGTTCACCACCTACTAGCTAGCTGTGCAATGTTGGCAGGTAACTTCACCTCCCTGAAGCTCACTTTCCTCACGTCTAAATGTGGGTTAACAATGCCTATGAATGTACTGTGAGCTAATACCATTAAAAGGGCCAACACGGAGCCCGGCATGCACTGGCTGCTCTCAACTCTTTTGTTGGATCTGACTCTTACCATCATATATCACTTGGCTGTACTGTGTGGTGGAGACGAGAGGCTTGTAACTCAGGTCCGTCTTGTTTCCATAGTGACCAATGCTGACCTCGAATTGTATCGGGTCCTTAAAGTTGGGCATCATGGTACAGGAAAGGAAGATGACGCACAGTCCATACTTCTGGCGGTTCTGGTGCTTCTAAAACAATAACCCACCACATCCCCAGTGCGTAAGCCAAGGGATGAACAAGGCTATAGAGACAGGCAGGGAGGCAAGCATGAGGTGCCCAGTTTCTTTCAAAAGCTACCTTTGCTTCTATTCAGGGTGACCTAGACCATCACTGAACCCCTGCCCCCTCTCAAAATCCTGCCTTGACTCCCACTCACCTGGCTGATCAAGGGAAGTTCCTCCCAGGACTTCCGTCACCTGGCCCCCTCCACCCAGCCGGCCCTGGTTCCTCCTCTTCCTGAAATCAGGCAGGAGGGTCTGCTCCCTGGTCAGGCTAGACTCTGAGTTGGGCCACCCCCACCCCTCTCCGTTTTGCCTAAATGCCCCCCATCGGATGAGACCGAGTGTGGACAGGGGTGCGTGGTGGAGGATGCATACACACACACATCTGCTCTTGGCTTTTGTCAAACCCCGTCCTCCCACCGTGAGTCCGTCTGCTCAGGTCCTCTATCCATCATGTGAGCCCCTCTCTCATTTCCACTGTCTACGTCTGCCCTACTTATGCATTCTCCCAGTCTGCTCACTAGCTCAAGTCTCCCCCTCTTAAAAAATAACCCTCCTTCTCCCGTCTGAGCCACTATCTAGCTGTAACCTGATCTTAACTCCTTCAACTTTGCAGCCAAGTTTCTATGCACTTGCCTCTATGCACCATCTGTAACTTCTCCCTCCCGCCCACGGCAGCCTGGCTTCTCTCCTGACCCAAGGCTACTGGTGTCTTCCTAATAACCAGCACACGCTTTTGGGTCCTCAGCCCTTTTCTCCTCCACATTCAGATCACTGCTCGCTCCTTTCTGCAACTCTCCCCTCCAGAGGCTGCCTCAGTTCTCCGCTTTGCAGACTCCCCCTCCGTCTCTCTGCAGAGTCACCCTCCTCCTCCTCCAGTCTCATAGGCTGTGCTTCCTGATGGGCTCCAGCCTCAGCCCCCTTCTCCTTTCACTCCACCTACTCCCCAGGGCAATTCCTCCAGAACCTTGGATAGATCCTTGGATGTGTGTTGATGACACATCTGGCTGTCTAGCAGCCTTGGGGACTGGTCTTCGTGGGTGTCTCACAAGCACACGTCAAAGGTGGGACTCATCATCTCCCCCAGACCTGTTCCTCCTTTGGGGAGCCCATGTTGATATATGCCCCCCACCTTCCCACCTCGCCACCTGAGGCAGAAAATGGGAGTCAGCCTCACTTCTTAGTGTCCTGTCGGTCAGTGGCTCTGATCGTTGTTTCCAGAGGGTCTCTGGCACCTGCTCCCTCCTCTCCAGTTCTCCTCCCCTGTAACTGTGTCCCCATTCCTCCTAAGGGGGTGGCCCAATTTACTCCCTTCCAGTCTATTCCTGACTCTGTTCCTCCTGCCCCTTCCTGCCTCAGTGACCCTCCTTAGCCTTCAGGAAGAAATCCAGGCTCCTTAGAACATCATTTCTCCTTAAATGGGTTACACGTCTCTTAAACTGAAGCCTTGTCTTTACTGGGTCCCCTAATCTCCTGGGATTGGCACGGCAGGAAGCCCCCATAGGGGCTTAGCAAAGACTCAGGTGGATCGACCAAACATCCTCACACATCCAAAAAGCTCGTTCCACTGCTGGCCAGGGCCTCTTGCAATGTCAGAAATGGGACCCACAGCAGACCAGGGGCAGGCAGAGGAGCTCCTTCTTCCTGTGGTTACCTCTACGCTGATCACATCTTGGGAGAGATCCTTCATCGTAGCATCTTGATGGGACTTGACGTGGGTGATTAACTCCAGGAAGACTCGACCTCGATAAGCTAAACCATCCTTAACAATGTTGGGAATAGTCTAGTGTGACAGGAAGGAAAACGGCGAGAAAAGGGATGAGAGAAAAAAAAAACAACAACCAGGAAAGTCTCCCCTGAAACCTCTGAAGGAAGGACAGGGTTGTCCTGTAACTTCCTACCTAGGGCTGACCACAGTCCCAGGGAGGAATTCCAGAAACTCCAGTCACGGCCATGCCTGGAAACCTCTGGGCCCTGAGCCATCTTCTACACCCTTAGGTCCACTCTTCCCCTTCATGCAGTTCTACCTGCTGGCCCACCTGAAGGGCCCTGTTCCTGGTAAACCCTTCATGCTTGGAGGGGACCGTGGTACCTATTGAATTATCCCAGCCTGGCCAATCAGGACAGGCCCTGCCTCCTCAGCAACAGTGATTGGTCAAAGGGGAGCACACATGACCTAGGAAGGCCAATTAGAATGCTTCCCTGGCCTTCCCTAGTAGAGGCTTCTATGGTCCTCTTCCCAGCAGGGAGGCAAGGCTGCAGTAGGAATGAATGAGGCCCAGGAAAGAGCAGGAGAGATGAGAGATGGAGTGAGCATGGGAGAGTCTCCTAACGGCATTGAGGTCCTGGTTTCTGCAGCCCTTCCTCACTCAGATTCCTTCCCAGCCCCATTCCCTTCTTTTGCCAATTGGCTTTCTGGCATTTACCACCAGTCTTGAATAACCCAGTGCTTTTCCACATTTACCTGTGCTGTTTCTTTTGTTGCCTATGACGTTCCACCTGCCGAAACTCTTACCTGAGGTCTCATCTCAACGTCCCTTCCTCAGTGACTGCCCAGAGCACTCCATCTGTTCCTTTCTTGGGCCACAGCACATGCCCCGTATTTATATGGCCATTTACGTACAGCCTTCGAGTCCTCTACTGGAATGTGGTGGACAGAAACCAGGGCCTGGCCCTCCCCAGGCAGTCCCCAGGCCCCGGTGCCTTACACATGGTTGGTTTTACCTCCTCTGTTCCCTAGAGCTGACATGAGAAGCTTACAGCGTCTTCCTCCTTGATCCTGAAAGGGGCCTTTTTACCCCCACGGAGAGTCAGGAAGCTGGGCCCAAAGCAGGGGAGGAAGCCAGAGTACATGCCTGCAAGGGGAGAGGGTGAGAAGGTTCCCCAGGCCCGGGGGGGGGAGAGGTGCAGGAGGCGGGGCCGGGGGCTTGCTTGCCTTCTATTTCTGCTCCAGTGGACGAGATCTGGTTGAGGGACAGGCTGACCGTCCCGATCTCATCATGGCACTTGTTCCCGGGGCTGGAGAGAAACACACCCTGCAGGCTGAGCCCCTGGCCCAGCTCTGATTTCTTCCTCCCTGGCGTGTTTTCCAGTCTCTACCCAGTTGCTCACCAGTCCAAGACTCTGAACTTGATGTAGCTGGAGAGGCAGGGCAGCTGCAAGGGGCAAGCGAGAGGGGCAGTGGGTGCCTGCTCGGATGGCCTGGGCCTTGCTGAAACTGGGAGCAGGTGGAAAGTCCGGAGTCTGGGTCAAGGCCTGGCTCGGTTACCAGTGAGCCCAGTGGGACTGACCATGGGAGCTTATGGACCTTTGGCTGTGGGCCCCCCACTGCATCGGCCCTTTGCAAGGGCCTGGGAAAGGCCTTGCACTGTGTCCCATGATCATTTTGTATTCTTATTCTTAAAATGGCCCCTCATTATATAAGTTCCCTAGTGGACCTGGCTTCCCTGGTGGCACAGTGGTTAAGAATCCGCCTGCCAATGCAGGGGACATGGGTTCGAGCCCTGGTCTGGGAAGATCCCATATGCCGCAGAGCAACTAAGTCCGCAAGCCACAACTACTGAGCCCACGTGCCACAACTACTGAAGCCTGTGTGCCTACAGACGGTGCTCTGCAACAAGGGAAGCCATGAAAATGAGAAGTCCACGCACCTCAACGAAGACCCAACACAGTCAAAAATAAAAACAAATAAATAAATAAATGTATAAAATTTATTTTTAAATTTTATAAAATAAATCGGGTCCTAGTGGACCAGAGTCCACCCTACTTTGGGCTGCATGATTGCGGTCCTCACACGGCCCTTCACTCTGGAGGCGTGTTTACCAAGCCTCATGGGGAGGCTGTAGGCCTCGAATGTCTTCCTCACATTTAACAGTTAACCTTTATTTATTTATTTTATTTTAATTTAATTTAATTTTTTTTTGGCCATGCCCTGCAGCTTGTGGGATCTTAGTTCCCCGACCAGGGATTGAACCTGGGCCCTCAGCACTGAGAGGACAGAGTCCTAACCACTGGACCGCCAAGGAATTCCCTAGCACCTAACCTTTAAACAGCGGGACATCTATCTCCTCAAAGAGTAAATCATAATAGCTGCCACTCTGGGGAGGCTTCTGTCGTCCCCAGCATGTCCTGAATGGTCTACGTGGATCACCTGAGAGACCCACCCCGCCCACAACCCCAGAAGCCAGGAGCTATGATCATTCCTATTTTCAGACAGGAACACTGTGGCACAGAGAGGCTGAGTTCCTGAAGTTCTCATGTAACATGCAGAGCCCCTACCCACTCTGGCAAGGCCTGACTGTCCCTATTTACCGAGCGGGACTGAGGCCCAGAGAGGGACTTGCTTGAGATCGCACGGTAAGGGGTAGAATCAGGATTGGAACCCAAGCTTCTGAGTCTTGCCTCTGCTCTGCCCTCAGTTATAAAAACAAAAAATCCACGTATAAAACAGAGCTGTTGGGGCTGAGGCCTGAGTGGGCCCCAAATCCTCTCAGCTGGAGCCTCTCCTCTGCTCACAGCAGTTCCTGGGGTGTGGCCTGGGGTCCTCAGTTCTCCACTCCCCTCTCCTTTTCCCCTTGCCATGGAAGCCGAGGGTCAGGGGGAGCGGGGAAAGAAAGGGCTTTTCAGCTGAGCATCTGGTTAGTAAGCTACGAGGAGATCACCCAGGTTAAGGAAGGACACTGGAAGTGGAGAGATGGGAGTCGTTGGGCATCCAGGTCTTCCAAAGTACCAAACCCTCCATATCTGAATTTATGGTGGAACCATCTGTTCATCCACCCTTGGGAAGTCTCCTCCCCTTTCCCAGTTCCTTGTCTTGATTCCCCTCCTGTCCGGGAGCCCTTGAACTGCTAACTGGCACAGACCATTTTCAGCAGCGCGCCCCCTGCAGCCTGCCTTGCTGGGGCCCTGACCAGCTGTTCTCAGATGCCACTGGCTGTGCAGTCATCCCGCCACTTCCGAGTGAGTTCACATCTGCCTGCTGCACTTCCAGAGGGCTAGTGACAATGAGGCCTGCACCCAAATCGCCCCAGCGCCGGAGACTGTCTTCAGGCAATGGGTGACGGTCCAGAGTGTGTTTGGACATCTTCAGACATTGGAAGCTCTCTTTCAAGGATGAAGGGGGGCCTGGCCCCCCTGACTGCACCTCCCCACTGTCTTCTGAGCCTGAAGGAAGCTAAACGTGAGCGAGGACATCCAAGGCCCTGAGCATCCACAGAGCAACTAAGGATTCCAGCCATGAGCTTCATCACAGCTAGAAAAGGTGGGAGGGAGCAAGGGTGGGGGGTGGACTGGGCCCCCTCTAAAATCTCTCCCTACTTTAAGAATCTATAAAGTCACCCAAGAAGGTGGGGATTATGAGGAATGGTTAAAAATGATGACTCATAGGGACTTCCCTCGTGGCGCAGTGGGTCAGAATCCGCCTGCCAATGCAGGGGACATGTGTTTGATCCCTGGTCCGGGAAGATCCCACATGCCACGGAGCAGCTAACCCTGTGCGCCATAACTACTGAGCCTGCGCTCTAGAGCCCGCGAGCCACAACCACTGAGCCCACGTGCCACAACTACTGAAGCCCGCGTGCCTAGAGCCCGTGCTCCACAACAAGAGAAGCCACCACAATGAGAAACCCGCGCACCACAACAAAGAGTAGCCTCTGCTCGCCGCAACTAGAGAAAGCCCGTGCGCAGCAACGAAGACCCAACGCAGCCAAAAGTAAATTAAAAAAAAAAAAAAAAAGATGACTCACGAGGAGGCAGAAGATTCTACGAGAAGCAGGGAGGAGGGTCCACAGAAGGGTAGCTAATTTCACGTCACACAAATGTAAGGTAGGTATAAGGAAAGCAAAACACTCCCTGGGTAGCCAGACAGATGCCACACAAAGTTCTGTACACTCTCACTTATGGGAGTGCCCAAGTTCTCTCTCACACTGCATACCCTTATTTTACACACAGCTCTTAGAAGCCTGGCGTGGAGTCAAAAAGCAATCAAGGCTCTCCCAGGGCTTGGAGAAAACTGACATCCACACCGCTGATAGGTGACTGAGAAGGACTGAAAGGCTTTAGGAATCAGACTACAGAACCCCACAGAGAAGAGCATGTTGGGGCCATTTAATGTGGGAACAAACAGCCCCACACTACATGTAGCCAGCATGCAGCTGTGTTCCTGCAGTGCCTCTAAGCCATCAATAAAGAGCTATAATTATATTCAGGGCGCATTGCCTAGAAGATAAGAAAATGCAGAATACAATTTAGAATGAGTCTTGAAAGTGATTGCTTTTTTTTTTTTAATGTAGGTGAAAGGGCACATTTAAGTTCTCTGGAAAGTTCAGTTGTAGGGTCCATTCTTTTTTTTTTGGCGGTACGCGGGCCTCTCACTGTTGTGGCCTCTCCCGTTGTGGAGCACAGGCTCCGGACGCACAGGCTCAGTGGCCATGGCTCACGGGCCCAGCTGCTCCGCGGCACGTAGGATCTTCTCGGACCGGGGCACGAACCCGCGTCCCCTGCATCGGCAGGCAGACTCTCAACCACTGCGCCACCAGGGAAGCCGCATTTCTTTTTTTTTTTTAAACCTAGCCTCCTTGATCATTAGCTGAAATCATCTGGGTCATTTATTGGTTTCCCTTTTTTTTTTTTTTTTTGGCCTCACAGCACTTGGTTGTGGGATCTTAGTTCCCGGACCAGGGATCGAATCCAGGCCCTCAGCAGTGGGAGCGTAGAGTCCTAACCACTGGACTGCCAGGAAATTCCCCCCATTCATTTCAAGTGAGGTTCTCTGTAATATGTCTTGGGCTTCCTCATGCTCCCTATCAGGCAGTGTCCCCGCCCCCTCCCGCCGTGCTTCGTGGCCCCTACCTTCCATCCACACGCCCCCACAAACACCCAAACCCCCTTCTGTTTGTGGTGCAGGAGGAAGAGGGCGGGCGTGACGGCACAGCAATACCTGAATCTGGAAGGTCAGGATCTGGTTCCATATGGGGCTCTCGGTTTGCATCTGCACGTGTGTCTTGAGCTGGGAACATCCCAAAGCAGTGTCAGTGCCAGCCTGTCCCCTCCTCCCTCCACTGGCCTCACCTCCCAGCCCTTCCGGTCCAGCCCACAGGTGAACCTGTCTGCAGCACAGGGCTGGTCATGGGAATCCCTGGTCCAAAGACACTTTGACAACTTCTCATGCGCTACAACTCTGGTCCTTTGAGTAGCTACCTAGATCCAGACTCCTTCATATTTTCCCTTAAATCAGCTTTCAACTAACTTTTAAATAGATACAGGGTTACTAACTTTATTATATCAGTGCAAACACATAGATTTTGTTAGATAAACTCTAAGATCCCAATAAAAAGTCAGCAATAACAATGCTGATGGTATCCCCCTTTCTAAAACATCACTTGACTTCATTTTTAAACCTAGCCTTACTCTAAGCAACCGTGTCAGTGAAACCAAGGGTTAGTTGAACTGCTTAAACTTTTTCATACACTCTAAGAAAAACACAGAAATACTAAAATTTTTGAAAAAATGTATGCCTCTACCACCCAACAGTATCTCACCTACTTCCAGGGTTCCTAAACCACTCATTGGGAAATAAATACTCAGTGTAGTGGCTTCAAACTATGTCCACACCTCCCTTTGATACTCTCCCCTTCAAAAGGCGGACACTAACCTCCCTCCCCTCACGTATGGGCTGGATTTAATGACTTCTTCTAATAGGTAGAATATGGTGGAAATGATGGTTGATGAATTCTGAAACAAATCTAACCCAGCATTCCCCAGATTTGAACATGCGATCTTTTTTTTGCACATAACATCCATCAACACCCTTTGGAAAATGCTACCGTATGTTCATAGACGTTCATGGAATGTCAGCAACTCTCTTGCCCAGAACCTTCAACTTCTAGATGAAGAAACTGAGGTCCAAAGCGGACAGTGACAGTTTCAATGTTGTGCATTTGCGGGCATGTTGTTTCATCCACTTGTCCACTCATCCGTGCATTTGGGTGTTTGGTTTTCGGTGGGCATCTTCTCTATGCAGGGCACTGGGCACAGCTCTGGGATACAGGCTGACTAAGCCATGGCCTCCACCTTCACAGAGGCCCGGGTCCAGTGGGATCATATCACCCATAAATGGAAGAACTGGGATACAACACCTGGGGTCCTGGCCACTTTTCCTCCACACCATTTTTTTTTAGGTGCCAATTTCTCTAAGTCTCAGACCATTTTTACACTTACCTTTTCCCCAATTAGTTCCACCTCCAACATAGGACTCACTGAGTGGTGTTTCTCTAAGAGCAAAGAAGTTAAAAGATTTCTGAGATAGCAGCATTTTTTTTTTTTCAGGAGAAGGAAATGGAGAAGTGATAGAACAACTTAAAACCCTCCCCCATAATTTGGTTTGGTGCCGCGTGGGCAGACACCTCCCATTTCCACCCTGTCTCCATGTGCTGTTGTGTGTCCTGGCACACAACAGCAGCGGGGGTGGGGCCTGGCATAGGGAACCTTGAGTCTGCATCTGGGCATCAAAGACAGGGCAGGGGCACATGGCCCATTTTAAAGGGACCTTCATAAAACCATTCTTGGCAGATTTCAGTCTCCCTCTCTCCCCCATCCCAAATCGTGGTGTCAAGACGGAACTGGGGAGCCCCAGGAAAAACCAGAGTGCCACCGGCTAGGGAATCTCAGGGTCAGCCCCTCCCCCGCCCTGACTGACTGAGGTGGAGATCCTCGGCGCAGTAGATGAAGAACTGTAAGTAGGCCACATTGATGGGCACCACCGATGACTTGAAGATCTGAATGTCAGTGTCATCAGCCCTGTAGGTCAGCTTTTGATCTACCTGGAGAGACCAGAGAGCTAATAGGGTCAGAGTCTTAGGGAGGTCACAGCCAGCAGACTTGGCTTCCCCAACCTTCCGCTTGGTTGGGGTGGGGATGGACAACCCTGAAGGGACACAGTGGACAAACGAAAGCATGTGAAGAGCAGTGGCCTCTTGGGGGGCCCACGGGGGACCCCACGGAAGCAGCCAGGGTAGGAAATGTTCCTGGGGTGTTGGGGGGACAGCCTCACCGGTGCCTGGTCTCCCACACCGAGGGCAGAGATGGTGACTTTCAGGTAGCCCCTCACACCACTGCTGGGTTCATTTGGCTGGCAGAGGCCAAGCCATTTCCTCAGGAGTGTGTGACCTGGAGAGGCAGAGGGCCCATGGGAGACCAGCCTCCAATCTCTATTCTTCTTCCCTGAAACCAGCCTTTGCTTCTGTAGGAGACGGGTGTGGAAACGTGTCTCATATATTCTGGTTCCCAGCCAGGGGCAGGGGGAAATGGGAGTCACTCCTACCTTTAAGCAAAAGCTGCCCGCTATTGCCTTTAGGAAATAGGGACCCTCCTTTCCCATCCAGGGAACTTATAGTTGTTACTGTCCTGGTCTGAGAGAGGCAAATATTTTCCCCAACCCTAAGTCCCAACCTCAACCTGGTATGTATGTTATGGTCAGGTCTACTCAAAACTCAAACACTGGCCACACATTGTGAATCAACCATACTTCAATTAAAAGAAATAAAATAAACAACAACAGCAACAAAATTCAAACACTGGCATAAAATAGAAATTCAACCCAAGGCTGCGATAAAAAATTAGCATTTGACCCAAAGAGATGCTTTGATTTTTGTAGAGAAAGACGCTATTATAAAACAAGATAAAATACCATGAAGTACAGTAAAATGTTAAGTACAGAAAATAATTCACACCTTCTAATACTCTCCCCCCCATGTGTTGAACATACAGGGATTTTGAGATGATTTCAACACCTGACCTGGTTTTTCTCAGAAGACACACATATTTCCAACAACTGCTACCTACCTGGAGAGTTGTAGATGAACCCAATATCTGTCTGAAAAGACAAGAATAGAGTAAGGATTAGTTAGGGCCTCCAGCCAACCAACTTGATGACAATACGAGTACTTGTTCCACCCTAATTCCTTTAATCTTTACAATGACCTGGAAGTTGGGCCATTATCATAGTGGAGGCCATTATCACCTCCACTCTACAGAGGAGGATACTGAGTTTGAGCCCGAAGTTTTACAACTAGTAAGTGAGGTGACCTGGATTGAAAGGATTCTTGACCCCCACCAGCACTGCTGGCCAACACAGCGTTATTCTTCCCTACCCCTGGGGGGTGGGGAAAGGTGTCTCCCGTCCTGGGGAAGAGGATGGTCAAGGGAGGACTTGGTAAAGAGACTATGGGTTTTCCCCTTTCCCCTGGGAGACAGTTTTTGACTCCCTGAGGCCTGAGGGATGCAGTACAGGATTGAAGATGGTGTGGGGCAAGGTACCGCAGAACATTCAGGCCACCCTTGGAAGGGTCCATAGAGCAAGCCCCAAGTTTTGCATGCAGGACTGCTTTAAAGCTCAGTCAGCCCCTTGGGTTAGGTAGGCAAAGATTTCTTAGATCCAACAACAAAAACACAACCCATAAACGAAATTTTTGATAAATTGGACTTCATCGAAATGTAAAACTTCTGCTCTTTGAAAGACACTGTTAAGAAAATGGAAAGAAGGCTTCCCTGGTTGGCACAGTGGTTAAGAATCCTCCTGCCAATGCAGGGGACATGGGTTCGAGCCCTGGTCTGGGAAGATCCCACATGCCGTGGAGCAACTAAGCCTGTGCACCACAACTACTGAGCCTGCGCTCTAGAGCCCCTGTGCCACAACTACTAAGTCTACGTGCCACAACTACTGAAACCTGTGTGCCTAGAGCCCGTGCTCTGCAACAAGAGAAGCCACCACAATGAGAAGCCCGCACACCACAAAGAAAGGTAGCCCCTGCTCGCCACAAAGCCCACGTGCAGCAACAAAGACCCAACACAGCCAAAAATAAATAAATAAACTTATTTTTTTTTTAAAAAAAAAGAACCCTTAAGAAAGAAAAGAACATGAAAGGAGACGTGATATACTGGGAGAACATTTTTCCAAATCATTTATCTGATAAAGGACTTGTATCCAGAATATATAAGAAAATCTCAAAACTCCATAGTAAGAAAACAAACAACCCAATGAAAACAAGCAAAAGATTTGAACAGACACTTCATCAAAGAAGTTAAATAGCAAATACTTGAAAAGATGCTCAACATCATCAGGGAAGTGTAAATTATAATCATGACAAGATACCACCACACGTACTTAGAAGAGCCAAAATTTAAAAGATGGACAGTATCAAGTTTGCATAAGAATGTGGAGCAACTGGAACTCTAATATGTACTGCTGGTGGGAATATAAAATGGTAGAACCTATCTGGAATTTTTGGGAAAAAACTGCTAGGAATTTTCTTTAAAAGTTAAACACACACCTACCATATGAGGTAGTCATTTCACTTCTACATATTTAGTCAAGAGACATCAGAGCATAGGTCCATGCTAAGACTTATACATCAGTGTTACAGCAGCTTTGTTTTAATAGCGCCAAGCTGGAAACAATCTAAACGTCCATCAGCAGATGAATGGATCAACAACCTGTGGTATGTCCATAAATGGAATACTATTCAGCAATAAGAAGGAATGAACTATTGATCCATGCAACAACATGGATGAATCTCAAAAGAATTATGCTGATTGAAAGAAGCCAAACAACAATAAAGTACATGCTGTATGATTCCATTTGGATACAATTCTAGAAAATGCAAAGCAATGTGTAGTTACAGAAAGCAGACCAGTGGTTGTCTGGGGATGGGAGCAGGAAGGATTGGAGGAAGAGGGAAGAATTACAAAGAGGCACAAGGAAACTTTGGAGGGTGATAGATATGATCGATATGTTCATTACCTTGATTGTGATCATGGTTTCATGGTTGTATACATATTTTAAAACATGAAATTATACATTTAAAATATGTATAGGGAATTCCCGGGCAGTCCAGTGGTTAGGACTCAGCATTTTCACTGCCTTGGCCCGGGTTCAATCCCTGGTCGGGGGACTAAGATCCTGATAAAATAAAATAGTATAATTCATTGTATGTCAATTGTACCTCAATAAAGCTAGAAGAAAACAAACCAAAATGAAACTCAGTCACCTCTAACGAAGCCATAGATCTAGGCAGTGATCATCAATAGCTCTTAACAACATAAAAAGAGACCAACAGTCGTTCTGTGTCTCCTGGTGACATCATCTTGCCAAATAATTGACCCAAGTCTGATCTAGCCTATAGATAGGAAATACCTGGGCAGAGAGACGTGAGAACTGATCCCCTGGAAGTACAACCAGCAAAATCCAGACTGAGGGAAAACTGCAGGACAAACTATCCAGTTGCTTCAACAAATAAATGGCAAGGTAAACTAGGGGGCAGGACCGACTGAATGAAATACACCTAAACGTAACATTTTAACCAACTGCAGTGTGTGCACCTGGTTTGGATCCTGATTTGAACAAACTGTAAATGGAATTCACAAGACAATTAGGGAAATGTGAGCACTGACTAGATATTAGTGCTCTCCAGGGATTATAAAAAGGTGTTTAGATGTAGTCATCGTCTTTGGTTATGCTTAATAAAATCTGTATGTTTTAGAAATAGGTAATGAAATATTTAAAAATAAAATGATGTCTGAGATTTGATTCAAAATCTGTAGGGGGATAAAAAAAGAAAAAAAGATCTGCAGGGGAGAGGGAGGGGGCAGGTGTAGATAAAACATGATGACATGATTGACAACGAATTGGTGAAGGTGAGTGATGGGGATGGGGGAATTCTTGATACCATTCTCTCTACTTTTGTGTATGTTTGAAATTTTCCAAAAAAGGAATATATATATTTTTAAAAGCTCAGGTTTTTCCCTGACCTCTAAAACGTATTCAACATTCGGTCATCGTCTGGAAGTCGCACAGTGGCCTTTGTCAAAATGAATGGATAAAGAAGATGTGGAACATATATACAATGGAATATTACTCAGCCATAAAAAGAAACGAAATTGAGTTATTTGTAGTGAGGTGGATGGACCTAGAGTCTGTCATACAGAGTGAAGTAAGTCAGGAAGAGAAAGACAAATACCGTATGCTAACACATATATATGGAATATAAGGGAAAAAAAAGTCATGAAGAACCTAGGGGTAAGATGGGAATAAAGACACAGACCTACTAGAGAATGGACTTGGGGATATGGGGAGGGGGAAGGGTAAGCTGTGACAAAGTGAGAGAGTGGCGTGGACATATATACACTAACAAACGTAAGGTAGATAGCTAGTGGGAAGCAGCCGCATAGCACAGGGAGATCAGCTCGGTGCTTTGTGACCACCTAGAGGGGTGGGATAGGGAGGGTGGGAGGGAGGGAGACGCAAGAGGGAAGAGATATGGGAACATATGTATATGTATAACTGATTCACTCTGTTATAAAGCAGAAACTAACACACCATTGTAAAGCAATTATACCCCAATAAAGATGTTAAAAAAACAAACAAACACATTTTGACCTCCTGCTACCCAGCCTCTCTAGAATCTCTTAATTTCTAAACCTGTGCTGCTTCCTTGAGGGTTAGGTGGGGGAGGGGCAGGTCATGACCCTTCTTGTGCTTATTACAAGTACTGTAGTGAGAAAGAAACCTTACTTTGATTTGCCCTAAATTTGCCTTTCCCAAGGGCTGGGCCCTTTTCCATGAGTTGCCAGATTTAGCAAATGAAAATACAGATGGCAGCTTAAATTAGAGTTACAGATAAACAATGTGGTGCTTCAAGGACAATGGTGCTTCAAGGACAAAGGACGACCCTGCCTGAAAAAGTTTCAGCGGTACACCCCCCTGCCAGACTCTTAATCACCTTCCCTACCATGTTACGATGGTTACGAAATTCCTGAGCCCACCTGGGCGACGCCCGCCTGGGCGATGGGACCTGTCCCAAATAAGGAAAGGCATCTGCCCTGTCCCACTCCCATCCTATAGAAGGAAGGTATATGTGCCGCGACCAATTGGTAAAGGAAAATTTCACCGCGGACCATTCCTTTGTTTTCTGGCTATAAAAACTGATCAATAGCACACGTTTGGGCTTGACTCTCCCAGACTACTAGGAAGCTGGCCCTCTGTTCCGGCAGCGACCCTTCCCTCTAATAAATTCTATCTTCTTTACATTCTGCCTTATGTCTGGAAATTCTTTTCCAACCCGCGTTCGGACAACGCCAACTTTTTTAGTATACGTAGGTCCCAAGCAATATTTCATGAGGAGCCATGAAATACTGGGGATATACTTATATTTAAAAGTACCTGTTGTTTAAGATTCAAAA
Source organism: Tursiops truncatus (assembly GCF_011762595.2). Classification (NCBI taxonomy): domain Eukaryota; kingdom Metazoa; phylum Chordata; class Mammalia; order Artiodactyla; family Delphinidae; genus Tursiops; species Tursiops truncatus. Next base: position 8,898,802 of record NC_047047.1, read on the forward strand.
TTTCCGGGGCATCCTGTATTTAATCTGGCCACCCTAACTTTTCCTGATCTTCCTGGATTCGGAGAATCTTAGTTTAGCCCTTCATGACCGTGTGAACTTTCCTCACTTCTCAACCTGGGTCTTTCCCAAAGCAAATCTTTTTACTCTTGTCTTCATAGGCAGCAATCTTTCTCTAGGTTTCTCCAGCAATTTGGTTGACCTTTTGAGTCCTCTGCTTCCACAGTGTTATAAGTGTGGGGGGATTCAACGTGGCACCCAGCACTTTCATAAATGTTACATACTTTAATCCCCACAATGACCCTGTGGGTTGAGTATATTATTATCCCCATTTTACAGATGAGGAAGTAGAGGCTCCGAATAACTTGTCTAAATCACCCAGTTGGTAGGTGGATCCAAATCTGGATCTTGTAGCATCAAAATCCTTTCCCCTAGACTTAGAGCCCAGGGTGGGTCACTGTAACTGTTTCACCAAACCGCGCCTCCTCCATCCAGTGCTCACTTGGAATCTCCCGATCTCTGCATTGAATCTCATCACTGAGGAATTCATCACCTGCAGGGGAGTTTCCAGAAAGATCTCAGTTATTCACAAGCCCAATTTCCCCCAGCCCCATGGGAGGAATCATAAGGGTACATCTGGATTCTCCAGGATTTACTCAATGCTTCCTAATGGCTGACACTTCCATGTAGTTTTTCTCATTTAATTCGCAGAGGAGCCCTGTGAAGTTCATATATTGCAGCTCCATTTTACAGATGAGGAAATCGATCAGAGAGGACAATTCACTTGATCTCCACAAAGCAAATTGTTGCACTCAACTTTCTCCCCTGCATGCTGTCCTGGCTATTTCTCAAGAACATGTAAACTTTCAAGGGAGAAGTCTTGCTCCCCTTAGCCCTGTGCTGGGCACATAGGAAGCACTTGATAAATACATGCTCACCATTGTTACCGGGCTCCCTCTGATTGGAGAAAGGGATGTCCCATGTTGAGGGGACATTTGAAGGGTGGCATGAGAATACTGGCACATGGGAAAGGGCTGCTGTGTTCACCTCGGAGCTGAGCTCAGGGCCTATCAGTTGGCCTTCCATAACATTTGTTGAATGAATGAATGAATGAATGGATGAATGAATGAATGGAGTGTCCGGTTGCCGGGATAAAGAAGGTGGCAGAGGTGCTGCCTTGGGGTCAGAAAGACCATCTGATGTGACTCTAGCTCTACAGGTAAGGATGCGGGGCTGACGCACTTTCCAGAATTGAGGTGGGACAAGAAAGTGGACCCACCCTGTCCAGCACCTCACCTGGATTAAGATGGTGTCGTCGAAGAATTTTGCAGGAGCCTCATAAAAATTCTGAAAGAAGATCTGAAGCAGAGAGAGTCGGGGTGTGTTTAGGAGACATTCCTTCCACCACTTCCCCCAGGGACTCAGCAAGCCTGAAGCCTCAGACTAGCAGGTTTCTGCCCCGCTGTTCACCCATTTCAATGGCTTTCAGCTCACTACCACCTACCGCTCCCCCCACAGAAGCAGAGGCCTGCCAGGTCCCGGAGGGGTTTTCTATCCAGCAAAGGGTGGGATAAGGGATCCCTGGAGGACTTGTCAGAAGCAGACCAAGGCCCAGCTAACTGCCCTGGGATGGAGATTCAAGCCCCGGCTTCTTTCTAGATCGCCCTGGGAATTCCTTGGCGGTCCGGTGGTTAGGAGTCTGCGCTTTCACTGCCGAGGGCCTGGGTTCAATCCCTGGTCAGGGAACTAAGATCCCACAAGCTGAGCAACGCGGCCGAAAAAAAAAGATCGCCCTCTCGGTCCACTGCACCCCACTCCCTGCTGCAGCCAGAACCTCCTCCCCCAGATGCAGACCGGGCCCTGTCACTCTCCTGCTTGAATCCCTCCATGGCTCCCAAGTCCCGTCCATGACGGGGCCCCAGGGCGTTTTGAAGGCTCACCTCCGGCCACTCCCCTTCAACTACACCCATGTCTACAGTTCTGCCAACCAGCCCTGCCGCTTCTCCTTTCCAGGCCTCTGAGAACACTATTCCTTTTTCCTGAATTATCTTTCCCCATCCTGCCCTTTCGGAGTCCTCTCCAACCCCTGCTGCACCGTGCTTTTATCTTTTCCTTGGTGGTCTAGTCATCAATTAATTCGGCGCATGTTCATGGAGTTCCTACCGTGTCAGACACGATGCTGTGAGGTGGGGCTTCTGCAGTGGCCAGGGCTACAGAGGGTCTGCATTTCGCGGCTGCAATCCCTGTGCACCGCAGTCTTGCCCGGTTGTCATCCTTTATGTGTTCACATATGCGGGAGGCCCCCCACAGACCACTGGCTCCCCCCATGCAGGGCTCGGAATTACTCGCTCTCTATTCCCTGTGCCAAGCCCAGTGTTTGGCCCTCCATGCCCAGTAAGAGTTTGTGGAACAAACAAATGAAAGCACCCGTGTCAGGGAGCAAGCTTGCTGGCTGCCGGCAGGAAATGCCCGGCCCTTGGCTGGCCCTCCTGGCCCTAGTGCCCCCATTCGGCTCTGAAGGGCACGTGCTGCCCACCTCATTGAAGAAAGGGTTATTTCCCATCTTGATCCGCGTGTGGTGCTGGTAGCCTCCGATGACCACCTTCACCACCGGCTTGATGTCCTTGCCCATGAGCTGCCGGGCTTCAAACACCTTCACTCGGACCTGCAGAGGAGCGAACAGGGGAACTTGACGTTGGGCTCCCCTTCCCCAGTGGGGACTCTTCCCTAGAAGAACAATATGTTCTGATAAGAAACATCTACTGCGGATAGAAAGCGACCCCATGGGCCCTGGGAAGGCCATGGTTCCTTCTCTTTCCTTTTCTGGGAACTGTCACCTCCGCTTTGCCCTTTTCATCTTGGGTGTTTCTTGAGTGGTAGGACTTGTTACAGAATAAAGTCTAACATTTCTCAGTTTGCTGTCTTTTTAAGTTTGTCTGCGATCTTTTCAGGGAATCGAACATTTTAAAGTTCTGTGCAGTTGAATCTATGATCTGTGATTTGATCTGTGATTTCATCTCTGATTTGTGATTTCTTCTTCTTCTGCTTTTATATACTTTCCTGAGACTCAGTAAAGGGACGATGAAGTCTGAGCCTAGAATTAGAAGGTGGGAGGGAGAAGAGCCTGTAAGATCCAGGCTAAGGCCCCAGGGGAAGGAACTGGAGATGGCGGCGGCTGGCAGGGCACAGTCGTGGGAGCCTGTCGTGACTAGAGGTAGTAACAGCACGCAGCTCTCCCAGCCCAGCCCCTGGATCCGGCCATTCTCCATGAGGCCTCCTGTGTCTCCATCAAGTCCAGGGGCCCTTCAAGGATTAATACACATGCAGCTACCTGACCATCAGAGACAAGAGTGGTCAAACCATGCAAACAGGCCTCATGTCAGAACTTTGCCCTACGCACTAGTACGTAGGAAGGGTAGTGATTTGGGCACGCTGACCTTCTATCCTGTGGCCAGCTAGCCTCGTGAAGGGGGACAGGGCCAATGGGGAGAGGGAATGTTCTCCAAAGGAGGCGACAGCACGTGCAAAGGCCTGGTGGCTGGGGAGAAAGTCTTGAGAGTGGGGACTGTAAGTTGTGCAGGATGTTACAGCAGGGCGGGGCGGGGCAGGGGCAGGGGACAGAGTGGCCTGGGGGCCAGGCTTGGGTTATCAAGGGCCTGGGAAGCCATCGTAAGGAGTTTGGGTTATGTCCTGAGAACACTGGGAGTCCTCATTTTTAAGAACAGTTTTAGGCACACGCATGGCATGATAAGAAGGACTTTATTTATTTTTTGGCCACGTCATGCGGCATGTGGGATATTAGTTCACCGACCAGGGATCGAATCCATGCCCCCTGCTTCGGGAGCATGGAGTCTTAACCACTGGACTGCCAGGGAAGTCCCAAGAATGACATCTTGGAAAGACCACTTGGACTGAAAAATGGACAGGAGAGAGCTGGGGGCTGGGAGTTTGGGAGGAGCCTATTCAAGGTGGTCCAGAGAAGGGATGCTGTTGTCTGGGACCAGGGGATGGAAGAGGCAATGGAGAAATGGGTGCGGCCAGGTGATATGAAGAGCTAGGACTTGGCCACTGACTGGATGGGGGGCGGGGGTTGGGGGGAGGAGGGGCAGCCAAGGATGACTCCCAGTCTCCTGAGCACGTGGCAGCCACATGCAGAAGTTTCCCAGAATGGCCCCTGGAGGGGCAGAGGATGTGGTGAAGATCTGAGGACCTGGAGAGCAATCTGAAGCCCTGACCTTCCTCCATGACCTTGTAGAGAGGCAGGGATGGCCTGGGAACACAGTGAGGGTGTCGGCCAAATCATGTGGGCTTTCACCCTGGACGGCCTTACCTGGAAGTGCTGAGGCTTTGGGGACAGAGCCTTGTGTACAGCGGAGCTGGGAAACATCCGTTGCTGCCTGGTCACCTCTTGTGCCATTATGGCCAGGTGGTCTTCATCGCCTGGGGAAACATAGTCCATGGTGGGCTCTCAGAGGCTGGGGCTCAGGAGACTTGGAGGCATTTCCCCCATTTCAGTGTTCTATCCCCAGTGACCAGCTCCTGACTAAAATCATGGCCAAGAGGCCCTGACAAGGGCACATATCCTCCCCAGACATTCCCATGGTCTCCACCCACCATGGGCAACCCTGGGCCTCACATTCTACATATGGAGGCCCTTGGAAATGGCCATCCTTGCCTCTCTCTGCAGCCCATTGGAGGCTGGGTCTTCTGTCTACAGACGACAAGTGGACACATTGGGAGGACAGGTGACCTCAGGCAGGTGTCCGGAGATCTGGCCTACAGACCCTAACCTGGTCACTATCCTTCTGTAGGGCTCAGTGGTTGAGTCTCCAAGATCCCCAAGAGCCCATCCAGCTATGCTTGGTGAAATGCAGGGTTTAGTCCCATGGAAGTACATACCTATCTTCTCGATATCCTTGGGGGTCATAAGGGCCACCTGTAGGGTGACAGTGCACTGCAAAGCAAAGGCAGGGGAGCTGTAAGATCCTGCAGTCCTCGGCCAAATCATAGCACTGGAACATGGTCCAGCCTGGCAGGGGCCACACCCAGTCTTCCCGGGTGGAGTGATGCTGGCCATGGCACAGGACCACACCATGGGGGCCTGTGCGGTCTGGGATGGAGGGAGGTTATAAACTGGAGAGAGCAATGGGTTACCATGGATGGGGTTTGAAGAATACAGGAGGCACACATTAGTGGTGGTGACAGAAGAGGATGCAGCAGGGTGGGGAGGAGAGAGAGGGTTGACTTGAGACCAGTCTAGAACCACTGAGGCTAACCTCCGAGCCCAATGTCTTATGACCTCATGTGGGAACTCCAGCAAACACCTAACTGACCTCCTGCCTGCAAGCACTCTCACTGACCGTCCATCCTCCAGACCATCATCAGAATCGACCCCTAAACACTCCCTAAGTGCTCTAAACATAGAGCTTTCCCACTCCTCTGCCTGCCTTTGAGTCTCTGTCAAAGCCAAGTGATGGTGGCTGACTCCCTTGTTATATAGCAAGCTCTGAATAAATCACCTTTGCTTGTTCTCATCTGGTTGGTCTTCATGTGTTTCCACACATCTTAATCACCTCCCCTGTAAAGCCTTCCATTTCCTCCCAAGTGGAATTGTTCATTCTCTCTTGACCTCAGTGAAATAGCTCACTGACCCCAATATACACGTGCTGGAGCACTTGTCACCGAGAGTGACAACAGATGTGGGTTTCATTCAATTTTGTATCCCAGGCCTTGCATAGTTGCTGACACCAGTGGACAATCAACTGAACACTCAATCTCAATGGGAGGACGAAGGGTGGAGATGTGGGTAGGTGGATGGAGGGCAGCACGGGGAAGTTGGGGAGATGATGGGAAGTGTGATGGGTCCCCCGCAGGGCAGAAAGTGCTCTCTGGGTTGGGGGCACACTGGCACTCTGCTGGAGTGGATAGCTCAGCTTCACCAGCTGCCCCCACTCCTCCACGCACACTTCCTAGGGCCCGACTCACATCTGTGGGCATCATGGAATGGTTGAGCAGGGTCAGGTCCTTCACGAAAAGGATCTCACTTGGTTTTTTCACCAAGGGCTTGAGCAGTATTGTGGCCAGGCCAATGAACCTGGGGAGACAAAGAGCAGGTGTGAGCTCCTGAGCCAGAGGAAATGGTGTCCTTCTCCGTCCCAGGCATGACTTTATCCCGAGATGTCTTTCTCTCCTCGAAGCTGTGCTGCCCACCGAGGCTTCAGGAAGGATGCTGTTGACTGGGAGCATCCACCAGAGGGCTCTCAACTCTCTGGGAATTGGCTTTGGGGTTTCCTGGACAGTGGGCACCCCAGTTACTGGCTCTGCCCTGCCCAGCCTTTTCCCAGAAGCTCTGCACCCACACGCCTCCGGAATGGGACCTGTGCCAAGTAACAGCTGATTGGACCAGGAAGTGGGCACCTGACCAAAGCTGGGCCAGTCAGATTCTCTGTCCTGGGAATTTTGACCTGGGATGCCATAGCCCCAGTCTCAGTGAGGCACTAGAATGGGGCTGTGATGAGAAGCCAGGGTTGGGCAGAGAGAAAGAGATTTAAGATTCTGTGCCTTCAGAAGAGACAGAACTGTCCCTGGGTCCCCAGTTTCCTAGTTCTAGTTGATCTGTCCATCTGTATACCTAGCCTTCATATACACACACCCCACCTTTGTTTTTTTTGCATTAGCTGTCTGGAGTGGATTCTGGTCCTTGCATCTGAGTGAGTTACAGATGCAGCATCTGCCGTAGCTTTAGTCAGAGAACCAGGCTCCTCCTGTCTCTCTCTCTGCCTTACCTTTCCTTCTTTACTGAGCCCATGTCCCGAAGGGTGACTTGCAGGAAAGAGTCCTTTTGCAGGGGGCGGTTCCAGAGGTGCCAGATGAGGGTCTGTGGGAGGCACAAACAGGTCAACATCCTCCCTCTCCCCTCCCTTTTCCATCCTCCTAGGAAATTCGAAAATATACAGGGAACGGGCTGGCCCTGTGTTTCTCTCAAACTGAGGAATATCTCTCAAGTCTAATTTCCTAAGAGGATGGCATTTGCTACCTTCACCAAGGGACCAGGCAACCTACCTGGGCTCCCACAGCTTAACTGTGGGAGTTGAGCAGTATTGTGGGCTTGTTAGTAGCTAAGGGGTTTGGGGACTGGGTGGGGGGACATGGATGGATGGGAGATGAGAGGGGATCCTACACAAGGAGGCCTGTCTCTATTTCAGGTTTCTGGGAACATCAGGACGGCCTGGTTGGACAAGATGGGTCCATCCCCAGAGTGGGTGAGATGGGCCAAGAGCTGCTGTGGCCCCGAGACCTGCACGGCCTTCTCAGCTTAGAGGCTACTTGCAGGGCACGATGTTCCAGCCTTGGGAAAGGCTGATGAGGCTCCCTGTCCCCTCCCTAGACTCCTGGGCACGGTCTGGACCCAGCCTCACTGTGGGGCTTGTCATTGCCTCATCTGGGCTTGCCTGATGTGTTTTACCTCGTTCCATATGGGATGATTGCCTTCCACCTCATGAGTTGTCCTCTGGACATCTGCAAAGACACCAAGGGGCCGGCATTAGTGGTAGGAAATATTTCAAAGTCTAGGTTCAAGTGAGCAAAGAGGGGTAGGACTTATCTAGATGTAGAAAACATCAAGTCTACATTGGCAGATGTGATACAGCACTGATTCTTTCCTACTCTGGAGATTTCAAATTTTCTCACTTTTTATAAGAGTGACATCACCCCATGTGTCAGATAATGTTATGTGTTCATTTCATTTTCTTCCTGGGTACATAGTTCCCAGCCATCTTGCAGCCGGGTGCGGCCGTGTGACTCATTCTGGCCAACCGAGTGTGGGATCCGTGCTCACCACAGCCTGGACTGGCTCCCAAAATCTCCCATGAGAGTCTCCGTTCTCCTCCCCACTCTCCACATGCGCTCGCACCACCTGTTGGGTGGTACCTGGTGACTTTGCAGCCACAAGCAAAGAGCAGCTGGTCCCTAAACGACTGTTTGGAGGAGTCATTCAGGATTGTTGCCTGATCTGCACAGTCGATGCAGCCCTTGGTGTGGGCAAGAGGTAAACTTTTGTTGTGTTAAGGCACTGGGATTTAAGGGTTCCGCTGTGACCGAGCAAAGCTAGTGTACCCTAATACATCCCAAAATATCTCTAATGGGTTGACAGCTCTTTATCCACTAAAATATGCCTTCCCCAGAAATATCTTTAACAAAGAACAGTCTATAGCCCTGCAAAGAACCTCTAAATTGCTAAATTTGAGATTCTTCCCAAGGAAAGAATGTGTGTGAGAGAGAAGAGAGAGGAGACAGTCGGGGGTGGGGGGAGAAGCAGGGGACTCTCTGTGCCTGTCCAGTAGTGGGAAAGGGGGACACTGTAGGGGATGGTATATGGGGGAAGCGGGGCTAGAAACGACAGGTGAAAAAGGAATAAAGGATTTCAAACAAACATTCAGTTATAAAAATGTGTAGGAAATCTGGGGGCAAACCCAGGATTCTGGGTCGTAGGCATCTTTTTTTTTTTTTTTTTTTGCGGTACACGGACCTCTCACTGCCGTGGCCTCTCCCGTTGCGGAGCACAGGCTCCGGACGCGCAGGCTCAGCGGCCATGGCTCACGGGCCCAGCCGCTCCGCGGCATGTGGGATCTTCCCAGACTGGGGCACGAACCTGTGTCCCCTGCATCAGCAGGCGGACTCTCAACCACTGCACCACCAGGGAAGCCCTGTAGGCATCTTTGTAAGAGAGATTTCTAGGAGGAGAAGGACAATGCCTGGGAGGTGACAGGGAAGATGGCTTGGAATCAGACTGTTCCCCAGCTCACCATAAAATTAGTTTCAGGGCAAAGACATGCTGAACCTCCACTACACCTCTTTCAACCCGCAAACTGGGGACATAAACCTACATCACCCTGTGCACCTGGAGTCCTGAGTGTTCCATCTCTGAGTGATAGCATACTCAGCAAGCAGGGTTTCACAGGCCAGAAAAAAACTTAAGGAATTTCAGTCTTCGCTCATTTCTTTTGGAAACTACTGTGTCCTATTTTCTCTTGGTCCCAATTTTCTCACTCTCCACACTTCCTGGAAAACCTCATTTGCCTGTGTCCACCCCCTTTCTCTCCTCCAACAGACTGTTCATCTTTCTTTCCCTTTTCCCCTTTTTGTTCCCAGCTCTTTGTTATATAGATACACTTAACCTCTTTCATTTTCTCTCATAAATCCTTTACACCACCCCTCCCACCTTTCTTGGACTTTTTTCCTTATCTATGAAAAATTGAGACAATAAAACTTGCCTCATAGAATTGTTGTGAGGATCAAAAATCATTACGTTTATGATGAAACTTTGTTGATTATAAAAGTAATTCATCCAATTGAGCAGTTATTACTAGAAGTTGTACAAAGACCTGTCTGTATATTATCTTTTCAAATCCTCACAGCCATCCTATGAAGCAGGTACTTGGGGTTTTTTTAAACTGTTTGTGGCACAGCCCTAGTTCATAGAAGAAACTTGAGAAGTATTCATCTTCTTTTTCTCCAGTAGTCACTCTCCGGAAAAAATGGGAGGCAGAGGAGTCATACTAAGAGAAATAATAGCAACAAGGATGATAAATTTGAAAGAGCCAGACGGTGTCTACCTCACCTTTCTGTGACACAGGGCACCGATAAATCTAGTTTTTCATTGAACGTATGTTGCCTCTCAGGGCTCCTGGCTCTCACCTCTGAAGTACACGGACACGCAGGGTCTGGGTGGGGGGCTCAGGGGTGGGCTAATCTTGGCCGACCACACGACAAGCCGCAGCATCTCTTCCACCTACTTCCCTCCGTCCTTCTCTGGCAAAGCTTCCTTCTTGGAGCAACTTGGTCCAAAGCTTCTCCCAGGGCTCAGGGGGTAAGGAAGGTCCCGAGTGTGTTGCTTAGCAAGAGAGGTGATGTCACAAAGGTCAGTGGTTCTTGGGTGGTGGTTCTTGGTTCTGGAGAGGAATGAGGAGAACGGAAGGAAGAAGAAATCACAGAGTACGAAGCCAGTGGCTTGAGGCGCCCAGGGCTGTAGAAACAAACCAGTTTGGCTGAACTTCACTTCCTCCTTCCGTTCTCTTTTCTCTCTCGTTCTTACTGTCCTTCTGATTTCAAGATCAGGTAGAAGGATAATATCCGCCCTTTATACAAGCAAGTTATCTGGAGTGAACCATTGCCAAAGTCACACAGTTTAGGTGAGAAAATAGAGAAGGGAGGTGAGCTGAGAAAAGAAATAAGGAAATCAAAGACGATTTCAGTGGTGTTTCAGAAGTCCTTCCTAATGTGGAAGCAAACATTTAGGCCTCCTTTTCTCTAAAGGAAACGTGAGTCTAGATATGAGTCTCTCTTGAACCAACAGAAACTAGCTTTCTCATCAATGAGCTCTTACGCCAGCTGGGTTTGTAAGGTTAAAGAAAAATCTCACTGACATATTATCTTGCTGTGGCATCTTCATTGCCCTCAAGGCCTCTCAGCATGAGGATGGAACGGGGTCATTGCTCTTGTCCCTAAGTTTTTTCTGCTTTAGGGTTGAACATTATAAAAATTATACCTTATCCAATAGTTAGCGTGAAAATTAATAGATGTTTTAAAAAAGTATATTCGTTGATGAAACAATTTAGCAGTAAGCTTACTACCCATTCTAAAACATGCATGGGTATGTTTTAGAGCAAAAAAACCCCAAAAAACTGAATGTGTGATCTTGGTGTTAGGACTGCTTTCAGCAGGTTTAAAAAGTACTTCCTGACAGTTTTTCTTGAAATGTAAACACAACACAATGCTTGTTGCTTTGTTAATAATTTTCCAAACTAAGCATGACACAAAAGGCAAACCCAGGAAAAGGAAGAGACGGATAGATTTGACCGCATAAAATTCAAGATTCTTGTACAGAAAAATATACCTTAAAAGGTATATCAGAGCTTCCCTGGTGGCACAGTGGTTGTGAGTCCGCTGGCCGATGCAGGGGACGCGGGTTCGTGCCCCGGTCTGGGAGGATCCCGCATGCTGCGGAGCGGCAGGGCCCGTGGGCCGTGGCCGCTGAGCCTGCCCGTCCGGAGCCTGTGCTTCGCAATGGGAGAGGCCACGGCAGTGAGAGGCCCGCGTACCACAAAAAAATAAATAAATAAAGGTATATCAAAGTAGGGAATGTTTGCAACAGCTCTTATAATTCAATAAGAAAAAGATGAATACTCCAAAGGAAAATGGGGCAAAGTATAGATTAGATGACTGTCCAAATGGACCAAAAAAAAAAGATGTAAAAAAAATTCAGCCTGCTTAATAATCAAAGAAACACAATGAGAACTTCCCTGGTGGCGCAGTGGTTAAGAATCTGCCTGCCAATGCAGGGGACACGGGATCGAGTACTGGTCCAGGAAGATCCCACATGCTGCGGAGCAAATAAGTCCATGCACCACAACTACTGAGCCTACACTCTAGAGCCCGTGAGCCATATATACTGATGCCTGCGTGCCTAGAGCCCATGCTCCGCAACAAGAGAAGCCACCGCAGTGAGAAGCCCATGCACCACAAGAGAGTAGCCCCCGCTCACCACAACTAGAGAAGAGCCCATGCACAGAAACGAAGACCCAATGCAGCCAAAAATAAATAAATAAATTTATGAAAAAAGAAAAGGAAGAAACGCAATGAGATACTGTTTATCACTTTGCCAAATTGGACTCAGAAGCCCAAAAAACAAAAAAGATGTTAAAAAAAATTCAACCTCCTTAATAAGCAAAGAAATACAACAAGATACCATTTATCACCTCCCAAATTGGCAAAGAATGAAAAAAATGATAAACCTGGTGTGCTGAGGAAGGAAGAGGGGAAGAGAAAAGATACAAACCCATACACAGCGCTGATCAGAGTATAAAGAAAAAAACAGCAGAATGAAGGCTCAGGATAAGTGCCAGGGAAAGAGAGTTAACCGTGGGGAGAGATGGACCGAAGGCTGCTCTTTTCCTGTCATCCTAATAGTAGTATTAACCTCTAAATAGCATATTTAAATAGCATCTCTTGAATTTTTCACTTTGAGACTCTGTCTATCAAGTCATCTCTTTTATATCGTCTCTCACTCCTTTCCCACCTCCTAGCTTCTCTCTCCCAAACTTCCCCCAACTCATCACTTTTAGATATTATCTACTGCTGTTTATCACACCATGGCAGCTTTCTTACACCTGCCTTTCCTGCATCCTGTTCTCATAATTGTATCTCATTTGGGAGCTGAATCTACATTCAGTATTTTCATTTTTATAATAATGTATGTTTTTTTAACTGCAGATCAAGTAGTACCCTCCAATTCCACATCCTTTCTTTTTTTAAAATTAATTAATTAATTAATTTTTGGCTGCGTTGGGTCTTCGTTGCTGTGCGCAGGCTTTCTCTAGTTGTGGTGAGCTGGGGCTACTCTTCGTTGCGGTGTGCCGACTTCTCATTGCGGTGGCTTCTCTTGTTGCAGAGCACGGGCTTAGTTGCTCATTGCTTAGTTGTTTTAGTAGTTGTGGCACACGGGCTCAGTAGTTGTGGCTCGTAGGCTCTAGAGTGCAGGCTCTAGTTGTGGCGCATGGGCTTAGTTGCCCTGAGGCATGTGGGATCTTCCTGGACCAGGGCTTGAATCCGTGTCCCCTGCATTGGCAGGCGGGTTCTTAACCACTGTGCCACCAGGGAAGTCCTCCTCATCCTTTCTAATACAACTTTGTGTTTTTCTGTAATTTACAAATTGCTTCGTTTTTTTCATTTGCTTGCTTTTCTTAAAAGTCTGACCAAGTCTTTTAACATCCTTCAACAGCTCTGTGATCTCCTTTTAATACAGTCTCCCCCAGGTTCAAATCCATCAGGTATTTTACCAGTTTTTTCATTTTCCCTGAGCCCTGGGGAGATCTCTCCTGGCCTCCTCTCCTCTCTAGTCTACATTGGTTGCTCCCCAGTCCTGTAGCACAGCCATCATCCTGGGGCTTCCCTACTTCACCACCAGTTTTAGAATTCCCCCGTTTGTCTCCTGTGTTGGACTCTGTTTCCCAGATCCTTTCCTCTTTCTTGAGTTACTCTCTCATCTTAGTGGAACACGATTTTCCATAGCTTTCTGAATTTTTTGAGTGTTTGTAGGTCTGCACATGTCTTTATTCCGCCCTTGCACTTGACTGATAGTCTGGCTGGATGTATCAGTCAGGATGGGCTATGTTATGCTGAGGTAACAAACATCTCCAAAAATCTCAGTGTCTTAAAACAATAAAGCATTTTTTTTAATAGCAGCTTTACTAAGATATAATTCACATACCATAGATTCAGTATTTTAAACAGTACTGTTCAGGTTTTTAGTATATTCACAAGGTTGTGCAACTGTCATCACTATCTAATTCCAGAACATTTCATCACCCTGAAAAGAAACCTCATATTCATTAGCAGTCTCTTCCCATTTCCCCCTTCCCATAGCCCCTGGAAACCATGAATCCACTTTGTCTCTATAGATTTGCTATTCTGACATTTCATATGAATGGAATCATATAATATGTGGCCTTTGTGTCTGGCTTCTTTCACTGAGCATAATGTTTTCAAGGTTCATCCGTTTTGTAACATGTATCAGTACAGTTGGCCACCCCGAATCCATGGGTTCCACATCCATGGATTCAACCAACTGCAGATGGAAAATATTAAAAAACAAAAATTCCATAAAGTTCCCAGAAGCAAAACTTGAATTTTCTGTGCATCAGCAACTATTTACATAACATTTACCTTGTATTAGGAATTATAAGTAATCTAGTGATGATTTAAAGTATTTGAGAGGATGTGTGTAGGTTATAAGCAAATACTACACTGTTTTATGTAAAGGATTTGAGCATCTGTGGATTTTGGTATCCAAGGGGGGTCCTGGAACCAATCTGGATACCAGGTGACAACTGTACATCATTCCCTTTTATGAGCTGATACATCCATTGTATGGATATACCACATTTTATTTATCCATTCATCAGTTGATGGACATTTAGGTTGTTAACATTTTTGGGTTATTATGAATAATGCTGCTGTGAACATTTGTGTACTTGTTATGTGTACATATGTTTTCAATTCTCTTGAGTATATATGTAGGAGTGGAATTGCTGGGTCATATGGTAACTCTATGCTTAACATTCTGAGGAGCTGCCAGACTGTTTTCCAAAGAGGTCGCACCATCTTACCAACCAATCAGCGATGTACAAGGGTTTCAATTTCTCCACGTACTTGCCAACACTTTTTGTCACATTTTTTGTTGTCACCATTGATTTTTTTAGACATCCTAGCGGGTGTGAAGTGGTAAAGATTTATTTTTCTTCTTGAACCACGTTTCTTGCCTTGGGGTCCCACTGTCAGTCAGTCAACCAACTGATCGGTCATCAATCAGTCAACACAGGATCCATTCCCTATATTCTGGCTATGTTCTCTGAAGGATACGAAGAAGGTTAACATCCCCCACTTTAGGATCTACTCTCTCTTTACAAAACACAGAGGAAAGTTAACTCAAAGCAATCTATGGTCAGTACCAGAATTCTTACTGGGGCATCTGGGGCCTTTTAGGGTCTGAGTTATGTCTGCCTCTCCAACCTCATCTCTCTCCACTTATTGACCACTGCTTCCTAGCTACACTGTTCTTGCCACTTTTTTTTTTTTTTTTTTAATATTCTAAAGCTGTTTTCTGCCCCAGAGCCTTTGTCTTTGCTGTTCCTTCTCCTGGAGAGCTTCTCACCCAGCATCTACCATGCTACCGTATTCTCTTCCTTTGGTTTCAGCTTTAAGGTCACCTTCCCAGGGACACCCACCCCATCACCCAAGCCAAGGCTGGCTTGCTGTTCGACGTGCTCAGATCACCATCCACTTTTCCTTATTGCAGTAGGCATGGTGGGGAGTGGAGCTGTGAGGAGGTTCTGAAGCCAGGCTGCCTGGTTCCAGTTCTGCCTTTGATACTTACTAGCTGTGTAACCTTAGGCAAAATACTTGACTTCTATGGATATGACTATAATAGAACCTAGCATATAAAGTCACTGAGAGGATTAAATGAAGTAGGTTATTTATGTTACTTAGAATTTGATTGGCATTCTCTAAATACCAGCCCTTACTATCACAATTATAAATTAAACAGTTTTTTTTTAATTGAAGTATAGTTGATTTACAATGCTGTGTTTGTTTCTGGTGTACAGCATAGTGATTCAGTTATACACACACACACACACACACACACACACACACATATATGTATATATGTTCTTTTTCATATTCTTTTCCATTATAGTTTATTTAAAGATATTGAGTGCAGTTCCCTGTGCTATACAGTAGGACCTTACTGTTTACTTTTTTTTTTGTGGTACGCAGGCCTCTCACTTTTGTGGCCTCTCCTGTTGCGGAGCACAGGCTCCGGACGCACAGGCTCAGCTGCCATGGCTCACGGGCTTAGCCACTCTGCAGCATGTGGGATCTTCCCGGACCGGGGCACAAACCCGTGTCCCCTGCATCGTCAGGCGGACTCTCAACCACTGCGCCACCAGGGAAGCCCCTGTTTACCTATTTTATATATAGTAGTTTGTATCTGCTAATCCCAAACTCCTAATTTATCCCCCTCCCCGTTTTCCCCTTTGGTAACCATGAGTTTGTTTTCTATGTCTGTAAGTCTGTTTCTTTAAAATTTATTTATTTATTTATGGCTGTGTGGGGTCTTCGTTTCTGTGCGAGGGCTTTCTCTAGTTGCAGCGAGCGGGGGCCACTCTTCATCGCGGTGCGCGGGCCTCTCACTGTCGCGGCCTCTCTTGTTGCGGAGCACAGGCTCAGTAGTTGTGGCGCACGGGCTTTGTTACTCCGCGGCATGTGGGATCTTCCCAGACCAGGGCTTGAACCCGTGTCCCCTGCATTGGCAGGCGGATTCTCAACCACTGCGCCACCAGGGAAGCCCCTGTAAGTTTCTTAAACAGTTATTTACATAGATTTGAAAAGAAGGCAACTATACTCCAATAAAAATTAATTAAAGGAAAGAAGTATGCCAGCCACCCGGCAAAGCAACAATGCGGGGAAGCGAGAACAGGGGCTGCAGGAGCCAGCCTCCTCCCTCGCCCTAGTTTTCCCTGCTGAAGATGCAATAGGCCCGAACTCCGGACTCTGCGCTGTCTTGCCTGCGAGACCCGCTCGTGTTCTGGGCTCTTCTCTTCCCCCGCAGCTATATCCGTTCCGGGTTTTGCGGCTCACCGCCCCTCCCTTCCCAGGCTGTAATCCACTTCCGCGTTTTGTTCGGTGCCCGGGGCGCCGGGGCTTGGAGGCGGTAATGCGCAAGCGCACAGGAATCCGGCCAGGGCTGAGCGCGCGGCCGGAAGGTTGTGGGTGAGGGAAGGGTCGGCCCCGGCGGGGGTGGCGGGCCCGGGGTGGGGTTGAGGCCCGTGTCGGTGTGGGCGGGGGTCTCGGTGAGGACCTCCGGGCTCCCAGGGTGCGCGGGGACCGGGCGGCCCGGGTCGGACGGCCGTGTGGGGCCGGGGGCGGACTCGGGCCGCCGTGACGCGGGCGCTGCGCGGGGCCGGGGTGGGCGGGAGGCGGCTCCTCCTCGTCGTGAACTCTCGGTGACCTTGGCTAAGTCACTCCATCCCCCTGAACCGGCGCCTCCGTCTGTAACGTGCGAATCACAAGCCCTGGCTACCAGCTGGGGCGGTTTTGAGGCTCGGTGGCTGGACCCCCGAAGGGTACCTGGAGCAGAGGGCGGTTCCCCAGGGACCACCCCGGCCTCGGTGAGGGAGAGGGGTCTTCCTCGCATAGCAT
Source organism: Tursiops truncatus (assembly GCF_011762595.2). Lineage (NCBI taxonomy): Eukaryota > Metazoa > Chordata > Mammalia > Artiodactyla > Delphinidae > Tursiops > Tursiops truncatus. The sequence goes on from NC_047047.1 coordinate 8,915,557, forward strand.
TGTTACAAATTTTGGGGAGGAGCTCTCACCTGTATATTTTTAAAACTCCAGAACATTATGAAGTCGTTGCAAAACTTTTGTTTAACACAAACGAGACGTCAAGGGCTTCCGTGAGGCCCACGTTAAGCAGCTGTTCCTGGGATGCTCACGCTACTGCTGGAGACGGCTCTGGGAAGCTTTCGAGAATGGTGTGCAGCCGTAGAGACCCTTAGCTTCAGAATTATTAGTATTTGTAATTCCTCTTGTTTGCCAAAACCCGTCCCGCCCACGTAGGAAATTAGGGCGCTGGCCAAGCAAGTTTAGTATCTGCCTTGGTGAACATTGGAGTCCCTCGGCTTTGCAGCGGACCAAATTGTAGAGATTGAGGATGGAGGTGGTGCTATAGCCTTTTTTGGTGGTGGAGTGGGATCTCAGGAGCCCTCCCTACGTGGGCAAGGGTCTGTAGTGTGATGGATACTCAGTAACGAATGCTAGAAGGTCACAAAAGTAAGAAGCCTGTTAGATGTTCTAGGTTGGAAGAAATTCTGAGCATTTGAATTGACTTAAACTGGAACTTTTCACTGCAGGTGACTAGCATGCAGGTACCCGTTCTCTGACTTGCTGCCCCTCTTCTGACATGGCCCACCGCGGTGGGGAGAGGGACTTCCAGACGTCAGCGCGGCGCATGGGCACCTCGCTGCTCTTCCAGCTTTCGGTGCATGAGCGGGAGCTGGACCTGGTGTTTCTGGATCATAGCTATGCCAAGCCGTGGAGTGCCCACCCAGATGCCAGTAGTGCCCGGCCCACCCGCATGCTCTTTGTTACTCCCCGGAGGCAGCACGAAAGTACCATGTGAGTTTGGGCTTCTCTCCTAAGGGTGGCCATTGCCCTAACTGGGCAGTGATCAGATTTGGAGATTAGAGCGGATTTTACTGTGGGAGATGGTAAAGGGGGGGTGGGGCTTGGATGTTTAATTCAGGCATCACTGTTAAACATCGTGAGGTTATCAGGCCTATATGTGGACACCTACATCAAGACATCTAATGAGTTAGGAAAGCAAGATGTTCAAAGGAAAGCAAACAACTTAGATAACAGGACTTGTCTGGGAAGAGGAATTGAAGAGGATTGTTTCAACTGTGAAGAAAAAGACTGAAGAGTTGACTTTTAAACATTGCCACCTAGGATTAGACTCATTCCTTTAGTCCAGTGATCTGGTTCCAACACTGGCAGCAATAACTTTTTTACGGTAATTCGATTTGCTTTTCCTGGCTTCACCTGGAAAGTTGAGGAGCATATGCCCCAGGACCTTGCTTTCTCTCTTAGCTTGTTACAGAACTGTCACCATGGGTTGATCTTAACCCTTCCTAGGTCTGGTTACATATTCAGCCCGCCTACATTATAGGGTAAGGACTTTTTAATAAATTTACCATGTAATATGTGATAGAATTACATTTGGCCTAAATAAACTCATTTAGCAGTTCTTTTGACCTTTAAGGTGTTCTGATTACTGGTGTTTCAAGATATGTTGATATATTCTATTTTGATGCTTAAATCATGCCCTTAGTAATTTTATAAACTTTTATTGGGAAGAGGTTTTTTTGTTTGTTTGTTTTAATCTGACCTGATGTTTAATCTTTCCCCTGGCACAGGTTTTAGGTTTGTTGGAGAATAGAGATCTCGTGTTTTGCTTTTTTAGATCCCCCAGTGAGCCTTAATGAGCTAGAAGTACCATGATGTGTGTGTTCAACACGTGTAGAATAGTGGTTTTTATTTCTTTTCCCAGTGAGAGCAGCATTTTGTTGGCCTACTTTGAATGTACAGGGCATGGGGTCTGTGACTTTAGGGAATAATCCAGCATAATCCTGATGCTTCTGGCCTAGGGCATAACTGAAGAGCTCTTTTAAATAGAATTTGAGGTCTTTCTCTTAGTTATGTAATAGCTTCTTGATATTGAGACTCCTGTGTTCATATCTCATGATATTTTCTTAAAGTGAGATTTTGTGGATTTGGTCATTTCAGTACTCAGAAAATTATGTCCTTTTATAGACTGGCTCCACATATTGGCCCTGAAAGTGGGAGTTTGGCATGTTTTAGGAACTCTTTTCAGGCCATTGGGTCCAGAATGTGGTTGCAATGGGGGTGTAAGTGGGAGCTAAGGGAGAAGTTGGCAGAGGCTACCTCATGTAGGAATTTGATCCTAAGAGTTGGTAAGAAGTCATTGAAGGATTTTAAGCTAGAGATTGGATTTTTATTTGAAAAGATCACTCTGAATTTTTGTTGAATAGATTATAGTGCAGGAGTGGAGTAGATAAGACCTGCTAGAAGACCATTGCAGTGGTTGGGGCCAGAGATCATGAGCCTGATGGAGCAGGAATAGTAACAGGTGGAGAAAAACGGTTGGCCTTGAGGTGTATTTTGTAGGTCCATCCAACATGCCCTGCTGTAGTGAATTGGAAGGAGTAGCCAGGGTTAAGGGGAAAGGCAACATTCGGATGACTCTTAGATTTCTGGCTTGAGCAGGTGGGTGGTGCCATGAGTCGGGGAAGGCTTGGGGAAGATGTGGTTGGAATGGTGAAATCAGGAGTTCTATTTTAGGAAGACAAGTCTAAGTATCTTGTCCAATGTCTGGTCCACAGAAGATAATCAGCTCTTTCACCCACCACCAAATCTAGCTGCACATTATTTCACTTCATTTCATAATGGTATAATTATTCCAGCCATTGGGAATGGATACAATAACATCCTTGAGGTCAAAAAGTTAAAGTGATGTTCGGTAGATAGCCAGTGGGCCAGTTTGATTGACATCGGATTTTGGGTGACAAAGTTGGTGCAGTGAAGGACCCTCATGGCACTAGGATTTCTTTAACATTTTAAAATATGAAAGATCCTTCAGGTATCCACTTATGTTTGTTTCTGTTGTAGGCTCCTTACAGAGTAAGCTAAGGCGTCTGCATTCCAGGTGATCTGTCTTAGACAATCATAGGCTTTTATAGCATATCATTAACTACCAGTTGACTTGCTAAGGAAAGGGCAAGTTTGTATGAATTTATTTAAAACTCTAGACCAACACCGCCCGACAGAACTCTGTAGTGATAGAAATGTTCTATATCTGTTCTGTCCAACATGGTAGCCTTAGGCAGATATGTCTGTTGAGCACTTGAAATGTGGCTTGTGTGACTGAGGAACTGAATTTTTAATTCTGTTTATTTATTTATTTATTTAGGCCACGCTGCACAGCTTCAGGATCTTAGTTCCCCAACCAGAAAATGAACCCAGGCCCTCGGCAGTGAAAGTGCAGAGTCCTAACCACTGGACCACCAGGGAATTCCCTCTAATTTTTATTAATTTAAATAGTTCCACGTGGCTTATACCTACTGTATTGGAAAGCACGTTTAGGCAATCAGCTATATGCTTAGGGAATATATTTGTCCTTTTAAAAAAAATAGCTCTTTGTCATTTTTGCATAGGTTCATTTTAAAACAACTTTGTGTTCCCCCAGCACATACCAGCATGTCAGAGGGCAGAGATCTAGACAAGCGTGGGAAAGATGACTTTGGATCATAATTTTCTTGTGGATATAATATGCTTATGCATACTTTAAAGCTGATTAGGGACTTACCTGGCGGTCCAGTTGTTAAGACTCCCCGCTTCCAATGCAGGAGGCGCGGGTTCGATCCCTGATCGGGGAACTAAGACGCCGCACGGCGCAGCCAAAACAAATAAATAAATAAAAGCTGATTATATTAAAGAGACATTTTTGGCAACCAGATGATCGTTAAATACCTGTGTTGTGTGAAGTACGTGTGGCTGGTCCTATTTCCTCACTTCTTTACAGCGAGTCAGATGTCCCAATAGATGTGGAGACAGTCACGTCAACCCCTGTGCCACTTTATGACAATCAGAAGGCACGCAGCGTGATGAATGAGTGTGAACGGCATGTCATCTTCGCCAGGACCGACGCGGATGCACCTCCCCCTCCGGAGGACTGGGAGGAGCACGTCAACAGGTAGGCTGCTTCTGAGAAGACCGGGCACTCCAGGGTTAGTAGTCACCGCACTGTAAATGCGTATCGTTTTCACTGAAACACATTTATTAGGAGCTTATTTCATCTGTAGCCACACGAGTCAGAACGTTCTCCTGTCTCTGCATGATAACTCTCAGCTCGCTGTGCGGTGAGCTTCTGGGGAGGAGAGCTTGTGTCTCAGCCATCTTTCCATCCCTGACACCTAGGACATTGCCTGGCACATAGTAGGCATATAGTAAATGTTGATTGAACAAATAAATGAGTTAAATTTGATAGGTATGACCTGCTCTCTAGCATATACAGTACATGTTATGTTATGTACTAACATACGTGTATGTCTGAGTTACCCAGACTGCTAGACAAAGAAACCCTGTTAAATAAATGTCCATTTGTATGACACTGTATTTACATTGTCTGTAATTAGGGTAGTGAAAACGTTCTGGAGTCGTACGAAAAGCTAACAGATGTTTGATTTGAGTGGCTTTTAAAAATAGATTTGTAGGGCTTCCCTGGTGGCGCAGGGGTTGAGAGTCCGCCTGCCGATGCAGGGGACACGGGTTCATGCCCCGGTCCGGGAAGATCCCACATGCCGCGGAGCGGCTGGACCCATGAGCTATGGCCGCTGAGCCTGCGCGCCCGGAGCCTGTGCTCCACAATGGGAGTGGCCACGACAGTGAGAGGCCCGTGTACCGCAAAAAAAAAAAAAAAAAAAAAAAAAAATAGATTTGTAGTCTGTGGTTTTGGGGGAACACTTCACCCCACTTTGATGAGTTTGCTGCCTAGTTTTTTCTCTTACAGCCTACTCACCGTGGGGACCCAGCACTCCTCTTTAGGTCATTTGTTGTTCATTTGGCAGATATTTATTTATCTTTTATTTATTACATAAAACTTTATGAGGATAAAATGTACGGACCATACAATTCACCTATTTAATGTGTACAATCAGTGGTTTTTAGTATATTCATCCCCACAGTCAATTTGATGAACATTTTCCTTAACCCCAAAAGAAACTCCATACCCATTAGCAGTCACTTCCCATTTCCTCCCAACCCCTCCAGCGCCTAGCAACCACCAGTCTACTTTCTGTCTCTCTAAATTTGCCTTTTGCAAACATTTTATATAGATGGAATCATTACAGAACGTGGTCTTTTGTGACTGGATTCTTTCACTTCGCATAATGTTTTCAAGATTCATCCATGTTGATGCATGTGTCAATATTTCATTCCCTTTTAATGCTGAATGATATTCTATGGTATGGACGTACCACATTTTGTTTATCCATTCATCTGTTGATGGATATTTGGGTTGCTAACACTTTTTGACTATTACGAATAATGTCACTTTGAATGTTCATATACTTGTTTTTTAAAAAATAAATGTATTTATTTATTTATTTTTGGCTGCGTTGGGTCTTCGTTGCTGCCGCGGGCTTTCTCTAGTTGTGGTGAGCGGGGGCTACTCTTCTTTGCGGTGTGCGGGCTTCTCATTGTGCTGGCTTCTCTTGTTGCGGAGCACGGGCTCTAGGCAAACGGGCTTCAGTAGTCTTGGCATGCGGGCTCAGTAGTTGTGGCTCGAGGGCTCTAGAGCTCAGGCTCAGTAGTCGTGGCGCATGGGCTTAGTTGCTCTGCAGCATGTGGGATCTTCCTGGACCAGGGCTCGAACCTGTGTCCCCTGCATTGACAGATGGATTCTTAACCACTGGCCCACCAGGGAAGTCCCCATATACTTGCTTTTGTGTGGACATACGTTTTCATTTCTCTTGCATATATACCTAGGAGTGGAATTACTGGATCATATGATTACTCTGTCTAACTTGTGAGGAATTTTCAGATTGTTCTCCAAAAGGGCTACATCATTTTACATTCCCACCAGCGGTGTATGAGAGTTCCAGTTTCTCCACATCTTTGGCAACACTTGTTTTTAATCTGTCTTTTTCTTATTATGACCGTTCTAGTGGGTATGAAGTGACATCTCATTGTGGTTTTAATTTGCATTTCCCTCATGGCTCTCTCTATATGTATTTACCTACTAAGGGAGTGTTAAGATCTTTATATCAGGGGTTGGTAAGTGGTAAACTTGCCATAATGTTGGAGAGCTCTTACTTTATAATAATGGAAGAAAAAGAAGTAATTTGATAGGAGGAAGGGTAGGAAAGTTTGAGGCTAATTGGCATGGTTTATGAGTTTGGCTGGAAGCAGGGAATGAGACTGAGCTGGTATGCTTATGTGATCAGGATAGTAGCTGTTGAAGGAGGAGCAGTTCTGCACCTTGGCTGAAGAGCTTTTGCAGAAGTTGTTCGGGGTCTTGAATTGGAATTAACGTTGTGCCCTAAGAAGGGGAAATGCTCTCTAGAGCTTCAGATAAAGAGGAAAACTGCTGTGAATGAAGATCAGCTACTAGAGTATTACCGGAATCAGTGAATTCAGGAAAGTAGTTTATCACCATTGTTACAGTTAATAATACTAAAAATACTGACAATGGTAGTAACAAAAAAGAACTACCGTTTGTTGAGTGCTTTCTAGGTGCCAGGCATTGTGCCAAGCGCTTCATATGCATTCTCTCTTTTAAATCTCACAACTCTCCTAGGCATATCCCTTCTTCATCTCTGTTTTACAAATGAAGAAACCGAGCTCAGGGAGTTGAAGAAACCTTAGGAAGTAGTGGAGCAAGGATTTGTTTAAAGCGAACAGTCTGACTCTGGAGCCCAGTGTTCTCAACTACTATACCTTCTCTTTAAGGGTAGTAAAAAGAGAGACCAGTTAGTTATGGCTGAACAAGGTGGCCTCACACTTATGTGTCCTTTATGGTGTTGGTTGCCTTGTCCTCAGTTTGCAGTTTCAGAAACTGCATGGGAGAATTGCATGAATTTTTCAATCAGTTCGCCCATGGTCATGATCAGAAGGTTTGGGGGGACTCTTCATGTTTACCAAAGTCATCAGAGACTTAATAATACATATGAATACCAGTTTCTTAATTTATAAGGAGAGATACAACTGCAAGGCAGATGAGACACTGGGGTGGCCTGGCCCAGAGCATTGATTCTCAGTAGGAGAATCTGGGAAGCTATTCTGTTCGCGCAGTGGATGGCGAGTGGACAGTCTGCACAGGAGGTGCCCTCCTTCAACAAGGTAGCTGGATGCACCCATCTTTCCTCGAAGCAAGATGGGCCCACAGAGTTAGGCCAGGGCACACCTCCACCTGCCCAGTCCGGCAGAGAAACACTGACAGATTCTAATCTTTGGCTTGTCTTTCTCCATGTGGACCTCCATCCCCGTGTTATGACATTGCCACAGATTGATATGATTAATTAGCGCTCAGTTTATCTCAGATTATTTGTCTTTTAGTGTCTGATGAGATTTTGGAGGCGTCCTTCTCCCATTAGCAACAGGCTTACAAACCATCTCTTCAGGTAGGTTACTTTTGCACACAGTTAATTTCATTATTTGATGGTACTTACTGACTTCAATTTCAGAGGTCACCACTTTATGACCTTGTCCCCAAGTTCTGGATCTGTAGCCTGTTTGGAGGTTGCAGTTAGTTCTCTCTGCTTGATTGTAATCATCTTGTTGCCATTCTTTCCCTTGATTTGATTGTTAAATTGCTGCTTCTTTTCTTCCTGTATAAAATCATGTAAAATTACAGTTTCCCACATCAAGAACTCATGGACTATATAGGACAGCTCCCTAGAAATCTGTTTTTCCTCAGAGAGATTACTGACCTCTCTTATCAGTGGATTCAGAAACTTAATTTTCTTTTTTAGTGCCCTATTTCACCCTCTTGAATTATTTTAGTAGCAACTGCCTTCAGATAACTTTCTATGTTTAGAAAATGAAGGCCCCCCCACCCAGCCCGAACTGACTCTGAGTTTCTCTAGTAATGCCTGATATTTCATGAAGCAGTTTAATATCCCTCTCTTCTTGATTTAATTGTCTCGATCAGGGGTTGGCAAACTATGGCCTATGCGCCAAATCCGGCCCATTGCTTATTTTTGTATGGCCCATGAGCTAAGAATGGTTTTTACATTTTTAAGTGGTTGAAAAAAAATTTTAAAAAGACACAAGAAATTCAAATTTCTGTGTCCATAAATACAGTTTTATTGGAACACAGTCATGCCCACTCATTTAGGTATTGTCTGTAGCTGCTTTTGCACTACAGCTGTGGAGTTGCATAGCTGTGATGGAAACCATATGACACACAAACTCTAAAATATTTACTATCCAGTCCGTTATAGAAGAAGTTTGCCGACCTCTGGTCTAGATTGCGTTCTTGTGTCTGCATGCCAAAATCATGTGACCTGGAGAACCTTTGAAAATGTTATACATTTGCTGGTGTAGTAATGTTCCCCCAAGAAGTTGGACCAGCTTTTTCCCCCAGATGTTTGTCAAATGCCAAGTTTAATTAGATGAACAGCTTTTCAAAGACATTTAACAAAATACTGCTGACATATGATACTTTGGGGCATTGCTCTCAAATGGATTTTAGGACGTTGTCAACATTTCAGTAAAAGAATCTAGTGTCCTAAAGCAGGTTGTCTTATCTTAGAAATCAGAACTTCTGAATTCAATTGAAAAAAATTCTTCTTTTCTAAATTTGCTCTAATTATGTCTCTCAATATTGTATGTATCTATGTGTTAATCTCAGATGGATGTTTGAAATTTTGAGTTCAAGATCTTGGAGTTGTTTATTTTCCCTCCCTCTCCCTTCCTCTCTCCCTGCCTCTCTCTGTCCCTGTCATTCCTCTCTTCCTTTCTCCTGGTGTTTAAGCAAAGAATTTTATAATCTGAAAAAGTAAGTGTGACCTTTTTCTTCTCTCTGATGTTCTTTCTGTCTCTCTGCTTGCCTTCTGGTTTAAAAAAAAAAATCCTTTAGACATTTTAATATTGAATTAGTATCAGAGAAAGAATTACCTTTGAAAATATCAGGTTCTGGGACTGATGTGACTTTTTGGCTGCTTTGGATAAGAGGAGCCAGAAGTCAGAATGTCATTTGGGTTCAGTGGGAGCGTGGAGAACATTAGTGTCTGATCTCATCTAAGCAATGGAGAGAAGGCATTTTTGCACTCATGAAAATTGAATAGGTTTAGGTGGGGGGAGCGTGTTGACTCACCACAGTTCCCATCAGCTATTTGACTGTTTAGACTTGTATTTAAAATTCTGTCTCCTGTTTTTAAATTTTTCCTTAATTATATCTTTTGCATGCTCTTAATCTTGGGTTAGATCATTTTTTTCTGCCCACTTAATTTTCCAGCCTCCCACGAAACTGGCAAAATATAGAGAACATGTTTCAGTTCTTGGAATCACTTTGTTATATATCCAGCAACAATCCTAAGAACTTTTTCTGGGGATTTTAGATTCTCAACATTGTGGTTTTTCAATTTAATTTCAGCTGACATTGGTGTATGGTAGTAATTTCTAAATAGCTTGTAGTCCCCTTCCCATTTTGTTCACATCATTTTCCTTGCTCCTGTCATTTCGGGTTTCAGGATAAATATAGAGTAAGAAAAACAAATAGAGAAAACATCCTGTTGTATAATAAAGAACAGGATAATTTTGGAAACACTGTCGGTACCTCATAAATAAAAATTATACCTCATTCTCTGTCCTTGGGATTAAGGTTTGCAACATGATCAATGGGCTTTGAGAAAGGTCAAGAGATTGTTGAACATGAAGAAATTGTATTCATTGTTTAACCTGTTTGATTATCACTGAGCATTGCTGCTGGGGGTAAGGCTGCAGTATAATACTGCTTTCAAGATGTCGCAGGTTCTTTATACATATTATTTTCACAGAACTGAAATTCAAAAATTTTAACACATCTTTCATTTCCACTTCAAGAGATTTATCCTTCAGAGATACTTGCACAACCGTGTAAAGATATGGATAGAATAGATGTGTGTTTGAGTGTATTGGGGAGAGGAGGGATGGTCACTGTGACTGTTTATAATAGCAATAAAAGGGACACAACCTAAATGCCAACCAGTAGGGTAGAGCCAGCCATTAAAAGCAAAGAAGTTTATTAAAATGGAAATATCCATGTATCTCCAGAGAGCTTTTTTTTTTTTTTTTAACGGTACACGGGCCTCTCACTGTTGTGGCCTCTCCCGCTGCAGAGCACAGGCTCCGGACGCACAGGCTCAGCGGCCATGGCTCACGGGCCCAGCCGCTCCGCGGCATGTGGGATCTTCCCGGACCGGGGCACGAACCCATGTCCCCTGCATCGGCAGGTGGACTCTCAACCACTGCGCCACCAGGGAAGCCCCAGAGAGCTTTTTATAACCACTTGTGGACATCCTCTGTCTCCTCCCACCACCACCAAATCCCCAAGCCCATCCAAGAATCACTATACATATGAGACATGCTACTCATGTTAGTGTGTCGTACATTTAAATAATGTGAAGGAAAATGAGATTATGAGCCAGTGGGCTGGAAGGTGCTGGTTCCCACAAACCTTCCTGGTCCCAAAGTATCCTGAGTCCCAACTTGGAGTAAAAGCTTCTACTCCCCTACCTCCCAAATCCAGAATCTCTCTGAATATCAAGGCACAACAAAAACTGACCAAATCCTAATGAAGTAGCAGAAATTAAGCCAAGAGAGCTATGGGAAAATAAGAAAAAGAACGATTCCAGGAAACCTAAGACTGCTTCTAGTATGCCACAAGGGGTTATAAAAGGATGGGAGGCTTTGGAGGTTAAGGCGGATTGAGCTTTGGCAACAAAGCTACTACAGGTAGAGGGTACCCCTGAAGAATTCTGTGATCCTGGACTTCAGCTTGCTCCCATCAGTAGTCATAGCTACCTGAGCTTTTTACTGTTAGAAGGAACCGTGAAGATCATCTAGTCCATCTCTTTTACAGTCAAGGAGACTGAGGGCACACAGCCAGCTCCTGGCTCGTAGCTAGTGTTCTCCGGGACTGTGTAACTGTGGTAAGTTGTCAAACTGGAGACGTGGTAGGTGGAGATTTTATTTTACAGAAGGAAAGGATAATGGGATAACTGTGCAGTGTGCATAACAAAGGGTAATTTGCCTTCCACCTGCATGTTTACTGGGCCATGTTGTTAGAGAGATGACCTGTAGAAAAGAGGGTGTCTGGTTGGTGGGTTATGATGGCAAAGGTGCTAGTCTGTTATAAAGTAAGAGAAATGGAGATTGCTGAAGTTGTTTGAAGCAACTTCCTTGCGGTTCAGGCACCCTGTATAGTGAAGGGCTCAATTTACAGTTGGCCCACATGGTGTATCCGTGTTCCTCTGCTGCTCAGGACCCAGGCGCTTCTGTGGTAGGGAGTGAGAGGGTTTGAATTTGTACTCCACTATTTACAGGATTTAGAACGTAGTATGCACACAATTCATCTGTTTCTTTATTCAGCAGATGTTCAAGTCCCTACTCTGTGTCAGACACTGCTTTATGTGCTGGGGATGTAGCACTTAAAATGGACAACAATCTCGGCCATCTTGGCCTTTACATTCTAGCAGAGGAGGACAAACCAAGCAAATAAATAAAATGGATACAATGTGAGGTGGTGGTATGGCTGGAAGGGGGGATAGGGAATCCCAGGGTGGGAGTGAGGTGTCGGCAGTTTTAAGTACAGGTGAGTCAGGGAAAGCCTCAGTAGGTGACATTTGAACGAGGACCTGGAGATTGGAGGGGGAGCCATTGTTTCAGGTAAGGGGAATGGATGGTTAGGGCCCAGTCTGTGCTGTGAGAGCATGCTGGATGTGCATGGGGGAGATAAAGGGAGGGGGCAATGTGGGGAAGCACAGTAAGCTGGGAACAGTCATGGAGGATGAGGTTGGAGAGGCAGGGGGGGTCCAGACAGCCCATTGCAAGGACTTGGGCTTTCAGCTGATTGAAATGGGGCGATTGAAGGGTTTGAGCCAAGTGACATGATCTGATTTAGGTTTTTGATTGATTTTTTTCCAAAATTGGTTTTCCAAAAGGCGGTACTAATTTATATTTCCATCAGCAAAGTTTCCAGGGATCTGGAACATCCCTGGAACACACAACAGTGTACTACTGAACTTCTTATGACTACATTTTTTAAAAAATTGATTTATTTTGTTTTTGGCTGCATTGGGTCTTCGCTGCTACGCGTGGGCTTTCTCTAGTTGTGGCGAGCAGGGACTACTCTTCGTTGCAGTGCCTGGGCTTCTCATTGCGGTGGCTTTTCTTTGTTGCGGAGCACGGGCTCTAGGTGCGCGGGCTTCAGTAGTTGTGGTGCACGGGCGTAGTTGCTCTGCGGCATATGGGATCTTCCCGGACCAGGGCTCGAGCCCGTGTCCCCTGCATTGGCAGGCGGATTCTTAACCACTGCACCACCAGGGAAGTCCCTACATTTACTTATTAATATTTATTTATTTATTTATTTGGCATCGGGTCTTAGCTGCAGCACCAGGTTCTTCGTTGTGGTGTGTGGACTTCTCTCTAGTTGTGGCACACAGGCTCTAGAGCGTGTGGGCTCAGTAGTTGCAGCGTGTGGGTTCTGTAGTTGGTGGCGCGCAGGCTCTAGAGCACAGGCTTAGTTGCCCCATGGCACGTGGGATCTTATTTCCCCGACCAGGGATCGAACCTACATCCCCTGCATTGGAAGGCAGATTCTTAGCCACTGGACCACCAGGGAAGGCCCAAGGGGGTTGACTGCCTTTTCATGAACTGCCTTTTCATGTTCTTTGCCCATTGTTTTTGTTTTGAGTGTTTTGTCTTTTTCTTAATAGTTTTCTAGAGGCTTTTTCTATTTTAATGAAACAGTAGTTATTTTTTCATTGTGTTTTGACTTCATTTATGATACTTAATTTTTTCCTTTATAGAAATTTGAAATTTTTATGTAGTTACATTTATCTTTCTTCTTTTTATGGCTTCTAGGTTTTAGGTCATACATAGAAAGTTTTACTCATTCTAAGATACAGATTAGATAGGTAGTTAGATTTTTTTAATTACTGTTTTTTCCTAGTACTTTGGTCATTTTATTTTTATTTAACTTTTTATTCCACTTGCAATTTATTTTGGTGTAAAGAGTGATGTGTAGGAATCCAGATTTTCTTTTTCCAGGTGGCTGGTAGTTGTCACAGCCCTATTTACTTTTTCCCTGCTGATTTGGAGCGCTACCTTGATCTCGTTCCAGGTTCTCCTTTGGGTCTGGCATCCACCTAAAATTGTTTAAAGGAGATTTAAGCACCAGTTTATTTTTATGGCAGGGAGAGTTGGTAAACAATTGAGTATCTTCTGTTACCTTTCTCTTAGTATCTTTAGGAAGATTACTGGCCAGAGTTGGAGTATCAGAGTAATTAAGATTGCCAGGAGTGGGGTGGAGGGGGGCTTTAGTCAGCTCCACACTGCTGTGCTGCGTGTCATTATGTGGGGACAGGAGCAGTAGGACAGGTTTCTAATTGCAGGGAGTTTACAGCTGAGCTGGAGGAGGAACCATAAAGCCTTCCATAAGCAAGGTAAAAGTGTGTCTTCCAGGGTCATACGCAGGGATGATACAGAGTTAACTTATATGGAACAGACCATTCAAAAGTAAATTTTTTAATTGTGTGATATACAGGGAAAAAAATGGAAAAGGGAGAAAGGTTAGTGAGGGGTGGATTCTTAAGGAGTGGGAGAAGAGCCACTTCGTTTGTTACATTTTCGTTCCTAAAGCTGATTAAATAGGCCTCTTATCTTAGTCTGAGGTTTTAGTACATTAAAATGCTTTCTCATCCTGTCTGCCTTTTTGTGTGAAATACTAAACTTGTGAAATTCAAATATGTCTGTGCAATGGTGCCATGCTTCTGTTTACTGATGGATTATATTAGCCACTAGGTAATTAATTACCTTTGCTCGCACCAAAAAGACTCTGTTTGTGACTGGTTTTGACTTGTAGTGTGTATGTTAATACAAGTATATGTTGAGGTGGTTCATTGGCAGCATTGGTTGGCCAGAATCTGGGTGTTGTGCTTTAGCTTCGTTCTAAGCTACTTTGAGTTATACTGTTTCATAGTGGGAACAAAAAACATGACATAATCTTCTTTGTACAGTGTACGTGCATGGCGAGCATCCCCAGGGTTTGACTTTAATTCCTCAGAGTTTCTCTTATAGGACTGGCTGGACAATGGCCCAGAACAAGCTATTCAACAAGATCCTCAAAGCCCTGCAGTCTGATCGGCTTGCCCGCTTGGCCAACGAAGGGGTAAGACTCTAGAAGCCTGCCCACCGTGGGCTCCCCATAGTTTGGGCCTCACGGGCTAGCTGACCTCACCCCGCTCCCCCCACCCCCACCTCACGTTGCTAACGAGGTGGCCCTCATACTTTGTCCCCCCACTTACACCTCTCAGGCTTGTAACGAGCCAGTGCTGCGCCGTGTTGCCGTGGACAAGTGTGCGAGGAGAGTGCGGCAAGCTCTGGCGAGTGTGAGCTGGGACACCAAGCTGGTCCAGTGGCTGCACACCACCCTGGTGGAGACCTTGAGTCTGCCCATGCTGGCCGCCTACCTCGATGCTTTGCAGACACTGAAAGGGAAGGTGAGGCCGTGATTGCCGTCTGCCCTGTCCTGGGGTAGCCAGCCTCCGCTGTGGGTTCAGGAAGTGGGGTTGGGCGAGGTCATTGCCTGGTCGGCCTGGAGGGCATGACTGAAGCTAACAGGTTTGTTATCAAAAATAAGAGACATGGTATCATTTCGTGTTTTCACCAGGCGTAAATGTCTCTAGCCCTCCTGAAAACCAGAGAACATGTTTAGCCTCTGCAGCCCTGCAGCTTGTGGTCTGAGGTGAGGTGAGAAAGGAGAAGATGAGGGGTTTACCAGGGCGGGGTGTTGAGAGGGGGGCAGGAAGCAGACCCGTGGTGCTGAGAGTGTGGGGGTGCGCGTGGGGAGGTGTTCCGGAGCAGGGGGCGCCGTGATGTGATGCCTCGGTCTCTCCTCATCATGATGAGCCTTCGGTGGCAACACTTTCACTTCAGTCACTCTTTATAAAGCGTATCGTTAACTTTCCCTGCTTTCTTACTTAGACGGTATTGCACAAAGTTACACTGTTTTTCTTCATGATTGCACTTTATTTTGGTTGCAGTTACTGCACTGGGCTGTGTTCGGTGTGATTGGAGTACAGGTTCTGGGGGCAGACTGCCTGGCTGATCTCATCTTGATTACTAATTAGCTGTGTAGTCTTGGATTAGTGTCTCAATTTCCTCATCTCTAAAAAAATGGCTGATACTAATACCTATCTAGGATTTTTGTGAAAATTCATTAATCGAGATAGAATGCTTGCCGCAAAGTTCGGCACATAGGAAACCCACAGTAACTGTTAATGATTTATAAGTGGTACCATCATTTTTAGTGTTTTGCTCCAATACAGAATGGCCTCAGGCAACTTGGATTACTTCAGTTCTTCACCTTTTTTTTTAAAGTGGTTTTCTTCTCCTTTGCAGGAAGCTGGCCTGCTTTGTTGCTATAATTTACCTGGCCAACAGCTTTCCCCAGCCATATTCCCCCAATTTCCAGACTTATTGTTTCCTGCCTGTTTGTTACTTGAAGGTTGCCGAGTTTGTTTGAAAGCAAAAGAAGACTGGCTTAGTGTGGAAATAAAACAAAACTCAGGACCAGATGCGTTAATGAAATGCATGGTAGGAAATTTGACATTAATTTATACATTCAACTATTTTGTGCCTATAATGTGCCAGGCGCTGGGATGAGCAAGACAGAAATGCTGTCTACTCTGATGGAGCTTATTTTCTAGTGGAGAAAGAGACAAAAGAAAAGATAGTCCCAGAATTCCCCCTGTGCTGCCCCTCTGCAGTGGAGACCCTGGCCCAGGAGGTGAATAGGGGGCAGGCATGGGCACAGGGTGGGTGTGGAGCCACGACAGGCCCCTGGCCGAGAACAGTGGCTTGTGAGTATTTCAGGCATTTTAAATGTTCTCCACAGCATTCTGCCTATGGGAAGAGTACGGCATTGGTGAATATCCCCTGAGGGATGAGTATTAGTAGTGCCCAGAGCCCACTTCTCTGCCTTACATTGCACGGCCAGTATGCCTTGGAGGTCATTTCCCTCGTAAAGAAGTTTGCCCTGCTCCCCCACTGAAGTCACTGTCTGGATGTTCCCATGTGAATGAAGTGGTGTTCAGGTTTATTGAGCATGATGGACCACTGGCGGGACTCCACAGGTGTGCACAGTGCATGCTGCCCGGCCCTGCTTCTAGGTCATGGTGTAGGTTAGCTGGAATGGCAGAGGACACACAGTCAGCAGGGTCCCAGACTGTGAGCCGCTGTCCACTTGAGGCTCTGCTCTCAATGGTTCGTCTCCCTTCAGGCTCTTATGTTCCTACGACTCTCAGATTCACAGCAAATACTTAGGTTGTTTCCCACAACTTCTAATGTTCCTGCTGGATGAAAATGCAGGTGGATGGGATCGTGCTCTTGGCCCAGCTACTTTCACCACCAGACCTATTGTAAGGGGAGCAGAGAAGGTATAGACCCTAGCCTCTTCATTGTCTGCTGAGAGAGATGCAGTGCTGGACAGACCAGGGATGCTTGGTCTGCCTGGCTCCAAGCAGAGAAGTTGGTTATTGATTAATTATTTCTAAGTATTCTTATTTACAGAAAGTGAGTTTCAAGGCTTTGTCATTTGAGAGGTGTACTCTTATTACTGCCAGATAAAAGCTTTTAAAGTCTAATTCAGTCAGATCCTCTACCTCAAGGTGTTGAGTGGCTCACAGTGACAAAGTAAGTTACAAGAAATGGCCAGTTTAGGGTGAAGATCCTTTGCAGTTGGGCCCTAGCCTTTGTTACTAGCCTTATGTCCTCGTCCTCCTACTTCCTTGCCCAAATTCTCGACTTCAGGCTATCTGTGCCCAGAATAAGCCCTGTTCTTTCTTGCTTATATCTGGTGTCTCTGATTAGAAGGCTTTCCCCCGTCTTCTGTTAGAATTCTTCAGAGTGCATCTCACTTCACATGCTGCATCTTCAGATGAAAATTGCCTGCTTGCTTCCGTCTTTTCTGTTAGATGGTTTGAATCATAGTGTGAGGCTTATTTTTCTTTATGGCACTTATCAGCTCCTCCTCTTTTGTTGTTTGTGTGCTTGTCTTCATTAACCCTTGTAGATTAAATTCCTTCGCAGTAAGCACTAGGCTGGTGTCTTGTAACAGCAGTGTTGGGTTGCGTAAACATTTGTTTCCTGAATTAAACTGAGAAAGTCGCATGGTTATATTCCCCTCATTTCTTTTGTTTTATAAAATTTATTTATTTATTTATTTTTGGCTGCATTGGGTCTTCATTGCTGCGCGCAGGCTTTCTCTAGTTGCAGTGAGCAGGAGCTACTCTTCGTTGCGGTGCGCGGGCTTCTCATTGCGGTGGCTTCTCTTGTTGCGGAGCACGGGCTCTAGGCGTGTGGGCTTCAGTAGTTGTGGTGCACGGGCCTAGTTGCTCAGCGGTATATGGGATCTTCCCGGACCAGGGCTCTATCCCGAGTCCCCTGCATTGGCAGGCGGATTCTTAAGCACTGCGCCACCAGGGAAGTCCCTCCCCTCATTTCTTGTACAGAAACCTTTTTAGTCTTGCTCTTTCAAAATTAGGATCACTGTCCTTGCTTATCATTGCCTGGAACAGCTTATCTTCTTGTCCTATCTTTGCATTTTTTATTTTAATTGAAGTATAATTGACATATAGCATTATATTAGTTTCAAGTATACAGTATAATGACTTGATATTTGTATGTATTGCTAGATGATCACCACAATAAGTCTAGTTAACATACGTCACCACACATAGTTACAAACATTTTTTTTTTCTTATGATGAGAATTTTTAAGATCTACTCTCTTAGCAACTTTCAAATCTGGAATACAGTGTTATTAACTGTAGTCACCATGCTGTACGTTACATTCCATGGCTTAATTTATTTTGTACTTTTTGATCCCTTTTACCCATTTCACTGTCCTCCACCCCCTCCCTCTGGCAACCACCAGTCTGTTCTTTGTATCTATGAGTTTGGTTTTTTGTTTCGTTTGTTTTTCTTTAGATTCCACATACAAGTGAGATCATACGGTATTTATGTTTCCCTGTCTGACTTAACTTCACTTAGCACAGTGCCCTCAGGGTCCATCCATGTTTTCGCAAATGGCAAGATTTCCTTCTTTTTTATGGCTGAATAATATTCGTATGTGTGTGTGTGTGTGTGTGTGTGTGTGTGTGTAGAAAACGTGGCGTATATACATATGCCACATTTTCTTTATCCATCATCCATCAGTGGACACTTAGGTTGTTTCCATAGCTTGCCTATTGTACTTAATGCTGCAGTGAACATGGGGGTGTATATATCTTTTTGAGTTATTGTTGTTTTCTTCAGATAAATACACAGAAGTGGAATTGCTGGATCATATGATAGTTCTGTTTTTCATTTTTTGAGGAACATCCTTACTGATTTTTGTAGTAGCTGCACCAATTTACATTCTCACCAACGTGCACAGGGGTTCCCTTTTCTCCACATCCTTGCCAAAATTTGTTAATGCTTGTGTTTTTGATAATAGCCATTCTAACAGGTGTGAGATGATATCTCATTTTGGTTTTGATTTGTATTTCCCTTATGATTAATAATGTTGAGCATCTTTTCGTGTACCTGTTGGTCATCTGTGTATCTTCTTTGGAAAAATGTCTATTCAGATCTGCCCATTTTTTAACCAGATTGTTTATTTTGTTGATGTTGAGTTGCATGAGTTCTTCATATGTTTTGAATATTAACCCCTTATCAGCTACATGATTTGCAAATATTTTCTCCCATTCAATAGATTGCTTTTTCATTTTGTTGATGTTTTCCTTTGCTATGCAGAAGCTTTTTAGTTTGTAGTCCCACTTGTTTATTTTTGCTTTTGCTGCCTTTACTTTTGGTGTCAGATCCAAAAAATCATTGCCAAGACTAATGTCAAAGAGCTTACTGCCTATGTTTTCTTCTAGGAGTTTTATGGTTTCAGATCTTCATTCAAGTCTTTAATCCTTTCTGAGTTAATTTTTGTGTATGATGTAATACAGTGGTCCAGTTTCATTCTTTTGCATGTAGCTGTTCAGTTTTCCCAACACCATTTATTGAAGAGACTGTCCTTTCCCCACTGTAAGTTCTTGGCTCCTTTGTTGTAAATTAATTGACCATATATGCATGCATTTATTTCTAGGCTCTCTATTCTGTTCCATTCATCTGTGATTCTGTTTTTATGCCGATGCCATGCTGTTTTGATTACTATAACTTTGTAAAATAGTTTGAAATCAAGAAG
The DNA here is from genome assembly GCF_011762595.2 of Tursiops truncatus. Taxonomy (NCBI): domain Eukaryota; kingdom Metazoa; phylum Chordata; class Mammalia; order Artiodactyla; family Delphinidae; genus Tursiops; species Tursiops truncatus. The sequence continues at coordinate 8,934,787 of NC_047047.1, forward strand.
CATGATGCCTCCAGCCTTGTTCTTTGTTCTCAAGATTGCTTTGGCTATTCAGGGTCTTTTGTGGTTCCATACAAATTTTAGGATTGTTTGTTCTATTTCTGTGAAAAATGCCACTGGAATTTTGATAGGGATTGCATTGAATTTGTACAGTAGATTGCTTTGGGTGGTATGGACATTTTAACAATATTACTTTTTCCAGTCTGTGAGCACAGAATATCTTTCCATTTATTTGTGTCTTAGTTTCTTTCATTAATGTCTTATAGATTTCAGTGTACAGGTCTTTCACCTCCTTGGTTAAATTTAATCCTAGGTATTTTATTCTTTTTGATGCTGTTGTAAATGAGAAAGTTTTCTTACTTTCTCTATTAGTGTATAGAAAAGCAGCAGATTTTTGTATATTGATTTTGTATCCTGCAACTTCACTGAATTCGTTTATTCTAATGGTTGTTTTTGGTGGAGTCTAGGGTTTGCTCTATATAATATGATGTCATCCACAAATAGTGAGTTTTACTTCTTTCTAAATCTAGCGGAAAGGATGCCTTTCCTTTCTTTTTCTTGCCTAATCGTTCTAGCTTGGACTTCCAATACTATGCTGAATAAAAGTGGTGTGAGTGGGCATCCTTGTCTTGTTCCTGATCTTAGAGGAAAAGCTTTCAGGTTTTCACTGTTGAGTACGATGTTAGCTATGGACTGAACTTTTACAGCCTGCATCACTGTAGTAGTTTTTATTCTCCAGTTTCTCAAAAAGTTTATTTTTCTGAAAACTACCTCTAGCAGTTAAAAATCTTTCCTTTCCCCTAGGTCATTTTGACCTCTTGTGGGTAGTATGGGATTCACACAGATAATTCTTCTCAGTGTAAGCATCAGCATGTCTGAAACCTATATTTACACATCTGTGAGGTCACATTTTTGGTAAATCATAATGGTGTAATGTGGAACCACTGATACGTAGGGCCAACTGTAAAGTTATACACAGCTTTTCGACTGAATGGGGGGTTGGCATCCAACCCCGTGTTGTTCAAGGGTCAGCTGTATACACAGTATAGTAGGATATATTATTTGGGGCACAATAACATATTTTTTTAACACACCACAGTTTGAAGGCAGTATTCTAGAAGTAAGTGCAGAGTTTTGTTTTTAATTTATAAAATCAACTGGTGTTCACTGAGGAAATTCAGAAAACACAGATGTCTGAAAAGGAAAAAAAATTCATAACTCCATAAAGTTCATTATTAACCTTTTGGCATATTTTCTTGTAGTATTTTTTCTGAGTAGAGATAATTTTTATATATTCTGTTTTACCTTTAACGTTTTAGCAAATTATTTCCCTATGTTATTACAAATTGTTTTAAATATTTAAAATTAATCCATAATATCTAATTATGTAGATAATTTGCTTAACCACTTCCTTGTATATGCCTTAATGTTGTGTCCACTTTTTGACTATTATTGAGAGTGAATTTGTCTTTTGCTTACCCCCCAGCCCCCGTGTGTGTGTGTGTGTGTGTGTGTGTGTGTGTGTGTGTGTATGTATTTCTGATACAGGTTGTTAAGAAAGAGATAAGAATAAGTTTAAGTCTCTTGGTGCGTGTCACCAGATTGGTTTCCAGAGGACTGTATCCACTTATCTTTAATGTGATGGGAGGCATATTTTTCAGCCATGCACTGATTTGTACTTTCTCTCGTGAGGAAAGTTTGAGAGGTGTAGTTGAAATCTCCTCGGCTCATAGTGGGGCTGTGTCCTCCCACCTGATCCTGGTGGTGGGGTCTCCTACTTCATGCTGGAAGCATCTTTCCTCTCCCTTGCTTCTAGATCCCTACCTTGATTGACCGGATGCTCGTGTCGTCCAACACGAAGACCGGGGCTGCTGGAGCTGAGGCCTTGTCCCTCCTACTGAAGAGGCCCTGGGACCCCGCTGTGGGAGTGCTCTCTCATAACAAACCAGTAAGTTGGACTTAACTGTGGCCCATGAAATTGTTTTTAGAATCCAGTCTTAGAACTTTGGCAAGAGGATAATGGCTTGTTTAACTGCTTTCATTAATAACTGGCTGGGTGTAGTGCTTAACGTAGTTTCCTGAGGAAATTAGCATTGGTTGGGATAAGAAAGGTATTGGGGTTCCATGGAGGAGCACCTCTCACTCACTGGCTCTCTGGTGGGGTCTTTCTCCTTAGAGCAAACTCCCCGGCTCTCCTCTCATTCTCATTGCCTCCTCCGGGCCCTCCAGCTCCGTGTTCCCCACCTCGCGCCGCCACCGCTTCTGGCAGTCTCAGCTGTCCTGCTTAGGCAAGGTACGTACTGGGCAGGAGGAACTCCTCCTGGGGAGGATCGAGCAGACAGAAAGGAAGAGGGGCTCAAAATGGGTCAACTTAAACGTGGAGCGTCCCCCAAGTCTCTTTTTGTCTAGAATGCCAATGGTGCTTATCCGAGGTTGAAGGGATTTAGGTAGGTTAAGCAGACTTGAGAGGAGATTTGAAACTTAGCTCTGCTCTCATGGCTGCTACTCTTTCCTTTAGGTCATCCCTGTTGCCACGCATCTGCTGAACAATGGTAGTGGAGTAGGAGTTCTGCAGTGTCTGGAGCACATGATTGGGGCAGTGCGAAGCAAAGTGCTAGAGGTGAGAACGTCCCTATTTCAGTTCACTGTGGCACACCCAACATTCTGCACCAATCTGTGGCCTCCAGTCTTACTGTCTTCTTTTCCCACAAAGATTCACAGCCATTTCCCGCACAAACCCATTATCTTGATTGGCTGGAATACAGGAGCCTTGGTGGCCTGTCACGTAAGTAATCCCCATCTTATTTGGAGGTTGTCCTGAGATAGACTGCTGCTGCTACTACTGCTGCTGCCCAGCGCGATGATAGTGACTGTTGAGCGCTTTGCAGTGTTCCAGAGCACTGTGCTAGATGCTTTGCCTACAAACCTTACTTTTTAACTTTATTGTGAAAAAAGCAGAAGTTCAAAGGGAGGATACACTAGTATAATAAACCCCTTGGGCCCCTCACCCAGCTTTGCCAGTGATCAGCTCATGGCCAAGCTTTTTTCATCTTACCTCTGCCTACTTTCAGTCTCCTCCAATTATTTTGAAGAAAATCTCAAATATCATATCACTGTGTTTATATATATATATATTTCAGCATGTATCGCTGAAAAATTTTTTTTCTTTCTCCCCCTAGACATAAGTACCATTCTCCCACCTAAACAAAACAAAACAAAACAATAATTGTGGCCAGCAAAAATTTTAATAGCTCTGTAATTTGATGTTGTGTTCCTGTTCTTTCCCTTTCCAAGTCATCAGAGAACCTTTTCTTATTTTACATACACTTGCATGTATATTAGTTTGTATAAGTGCCTCCGACCTGTCCAAAGCCCCAATTCTCAAGTGGATCAAGTAAGCAAAGTCTGTGCTGCTTCATGTAGTGTAGGTGACATCTAGGGGCATGAGAGGAAGAAGGCTATCTCCCGGTACTCCCTGGTCCCAAGGATGGCAGTACCCTGTCAGCGGCTGCTCTAAGAAATTTGGGGTGTCTGGGAGCTATCAAGTTCAAAAGGGAGAGATTTTCTTCACTTAAGGGAAAAGAGCAACATTTATGTTCTCCTGATTGCATTTGTTATTAGTGGAGGGAAAAGGGAGGATTCTAGCCTCGCAAATTGCCAGGATGCAAGTATTAAACTTCCCATCCTATGGTTCAGCCCTCTTCTGGGGTCCGCTGAGGGCCCCAATTCTCTAGGTGGTGGCTTCTGGTAGAACAGCACATCTTGTGTTCTTTGCTCTTACTGCTGCAACTATGGCTGGTGCACCTAGGGATTATGTCCTAACCTAGTTATGTACACCTAGGGGTTATGTCATGACAGTGGGGGAGGAGGTGGGACTGGCTGGTGGGTCTGGACTACCCCAGGATTCTGGGTAGGATGTAGCTGCAGTGAAGTCATTTGACCTTGAGACAAACCGTGCCATTATTTCCAGGTGTCGGTGATGGAATACGTCACTGCAGTTGTCTGCCTTGGGTTTCCTCTGCTTACCGTGGATGGCCCCAGAGGGGTAAGCGCAGGGTGTGGCTGATTTCTGGGTCACTGGCAGGTGAGCGTACGGGAGTGCATGCCTCGCCCAAGCTGCTCTTCAGTGACTGCAGTTGCCCAGCTGACTCTCTTGAGCATACTTGCCAGGGCAGTACTCAGTGAATATGCACTGGCTGACTGTAAACCTGGATCTGTTTTAGGATGTGGATGATCCCCTCTTGGATATGAAGACTCCAGTCCTCTTTGTCATTGGTCAGAATTCCCTGCAGTGTCACCCTGAAGCCATGGAAGACTTCCGGGAGAAGATTCGGGCTGAGAACAGCTTGGTGGTGGTTGGGGGAGCTGATGATAATCTCAGGTGGGTAGGTTCCCCCAGAGCTGCAAGAGTGCCATGTTGGAGAGATGCTTATCAGGCGGTGATGTAATTATAGCTAACCTGGTTCAGTGAAAAGAGGGCATTAAAAAACTTAAAAAAATTTTTTAAACTAATTCAGATTTCTAAAAAGTTGCAAAATTAGTACCAAGAAATTCCCTATACTGTTCACCCAGATTTCCCAAATGTTAACATCTTATATAACCAAAGTGTAATTATCGAAGTCAGGAAATTAACATGGATATGATACTGTTATCTAATCTACAGACTCACATTTCATCAGTTATCTCACTAACGTTCTTTTCTGGTCCAGTCTCAAATCCAGATCACACATTGCTGTTGGTTGCCTGTCTCCTCAGTCTCCTTTCATTTGGTACTGTTCCTTAGTCTGTCTTTGTCTTTCATGACCTCGACACTTTTGAAGACTTCTGTTTTGTAGACGGTCCCTCAATTTAGGTTTTTGACATTATCTTATGATTAGGTTGAGGGTGCACATTTTTGGCAGGAATGCTATGGATCTGATGTGCCCTCAGTGCACCCCTCAGGGGCTACATGGTGTTGATGTGTCTTATTACTGGTGATGTTAACTTTGATCAAGGAAGCATCTGCCAGGTTTCTCTATTGTAAAGTTCCTATTTTTCTCTTTGTAGTTAGCAGTCATCTTGTGGGGAGAAAATACTTTTAAGATGTTGTAATTATCGTCTTGGCCATTGTGCTTTCACTTGGGTAGGCATTTCTTCTATAAACAGCCAAAGTTTGGAGAGGATTTTAAGTTTATTTATTTTTTAATTTATTTTATTTTTGTCTGCGTTGGGTCTTTGTTGCTGCACGCGGGTTTTCTCTAGTTGTGGCGAGCAGGGGCTACTCTTCGTTGAGGTGCGTGGGCTTCTCATTCTGGTGGCTTCTCTTGTTGCAGAGCACGGGCTCTAGGCACGCGGGCTCAGTAGATTCCGCAGCATGTGAAATCTTCCCGGACCAGGGCTCAAACCCATGTCCCCTGCATTGGCAGGTGGATTCTTAACCACTGTGCCACCAGGGAAGCCCTGGAGAGGATTTCAGGAGGGCATCTTTAGTCATTGAGATGGCCACTCTTCTCTTACAAGGCTGGTTGCCTGTAGGGCCTTTAGTTATGTTTTTATGAAATGTACTGAAAAAGAGGTTGTATCCTTTACTGGTCTCCTTTTTTATATGCTCAGTCTTAGATATTAACTTCATTTGTGTGCTTTAACTGGAGAGCTTAAAGCGAGTACCTATTCCCACCTCTCTTGTCAGTTTCTTACCCAGAGATGCTTTGGCGAAGTCCTCCTGGCCTTTGTCATTTGACAGCTTCTTGTGGACCTAGAATCTAACCCTTTGATGCTCAAGGCAATGTTTGCTTGTAAATACATTATCTTTCTTGCTAATTCAGACATTCTTATCTATAGGAGAATAGACTGTGTGTTGAGTCGTGGTGAGGGAGCGGGAGAAATGGAAATAACCCTTAGTGAGAGTTAGTTGTGAGGCTGCTTATGAGACATATTTGCATGGTGCCAAGAGCATTGGACTGAGAACTGGGAGACCTCAATTTAGTCTTGGCTCCCTTGCTAAGAAGCTTGGGTAAAATACTTAACTTCTGGGACTCTGTCCTCATCCATAAAATGAGCATTGTTACACGAGGTCAGAGACCTACAACCAGTAAATCGGGGTCTCAGAATTTGGAGGCTCAGAATGTAGTTCTTCATCCTGTCACTTGGTGCCTTGTTTCTCTCTCTGCTGAGACCACCAGTCAGAAGCCAGGGCGTTTAAGGCTGGCTTTCAAAGAGGAGAATGCAGCAGCTGTGGTCAGTTTCTGTCATCCCTTTAGAACTAACCTGTGGCCACCTTGCCTTCCCTCCTGCTAATTTCATTTCAATAGCACCCAGTAATCTTTTCAATAGCACCCAGTAATCTCAGGGTTTGGGTCTGTGTTGGGGTGCCTCGAGATGAGGTCTTAGCAATCAGATAGAGTATACCTGTGAAGCCATAGGTATAGGACTTCTGAAGTATACCATCCTGGGTACTTTCCATGTACTCTTTGTTTCTTTACAAATGTTGTTTTGTGTCATCCCCGTTAACTCCATGAGTGAGGTGTTATGGTTCCCCATTTTGCAGATGTGGAAACTGAGGTTCAGAGAGGCTGCAGACCTGCCTGAGGGCTAACATAGTCTTCCTTCATGGGTCTAGAGAATAACCAACACAGAAGAGAAATGGTGCTGTGGAATGTTTGGAAAGTAAACATTTCCTCTTTTTTGTCTCTTAGAATAAGCAAAGCAAAGAAGAAATCGGAAGGGTTGACTCAGAGCATGGTGGACAGATGTATTCAGGTACACAGTAGCTTCATGTGGTTTTCTCAGCTAGGCTTGCCTTTCTGTAACCTTTTAGGCTCGGTCTTGTTGGCAGCAGCCTGTTGACTAAGGAGGATGGGTATCCACTGTGGCCTCTGTTGGGCCTAAATCATCAGCAAAGGAAAGGGGGAAAGAGAGAGGGGGAAAGGAGAGTAATGATCTAAGACACGAGCGAGCATTAGGGGAGGAAGGGTTCATTGGGGGAGTGGTGAATCGTGACCACCCCAGAGTACTGCCTCACGGGTGCAGGGCGCAGGCTTCTGCTGGTCCTTGGCTGCGGCTGGGGTTTGAGCCAGGCTTTGTGTGGTAGGAGGGACCGGCACGCTGACATCAAAGCTGAGGTGAATCGATTTTAGTCGGGACTGTCGGAGTGGTTCCTGTTCTCCAGACAAGGACTCAGAGGCCTCGGCCCCTCTTTACACTAGGATGAGATTGTGGACTTCCTGACTGGAGTGCTCACTCGCGCGGAGGGGCACGTGGGCTCTGAGCCTCGGGATCAAGATGCTGAGAAGAAGAAGAAGCCCCGGGACGTGGCCCGCAGAGACCTGGCCTTTGAGGTCTCTGAGCGGGGCAGTCGACCTGCGTCACCAGCTGCCAAGCTACCTGCCTCACCCTCAGGCTCGGAGGTAATGCGGAAAGGGAGGGAGTGCTTTTGCTGGGAAATGGGGACTGAAGAGTTGGTTCCTTCGCTGCCTGGGGATGCCTGTTGGCCTTGGTGGGCCTGTGAGTTCCTACGAGGGGAATTCCTGACCAGGGAATTCCAGGGGGACTTGACGATTGACAGTCAATCTGGATGACATTGGCTTGGACCTTGTCCTTCTTAATCTACTCAGGATCTCTCCAGTGTGTCCAGTAGCCCCACCTCCAGTCCCAAGACCAAGGTGACCACAGTGGCCTCTGCCCAGAAGTCCAGTCAGATCGGAAGCACTCAGCTGCTGAAGAGACACGTGCAGCGGACAGAGGCTGTGCTGACCCACAAACAGGCTCAAGGTATAGCTGCCTGGCCCGGTGGCCTCTCTTGGGTTCTGTCTTCTGCAGTTGACGCCATGTGGCAGTTGGAAAGTATTGGCATCTGCGGCTTTTTCCCGACATTTCTGTCCAGGCAAAATTAGGTTGAAATAAATACTAAGGGCTGTTTTCAAGGGTAAAATATCACAAAAGGTGACATTAGTGTGACTGTATAGCTCCACTAATTACAGCTTCGGCTTGGTGTTAGGTTTTATGAGCTGACTACACGTATATCGGCCTCAAATTGTTTACCAACTCCGGACCCTGCCCAGCCTCTCCTGCAGTCAGGGAGCTCTTCGGGTCCCGCAGACAAGGGGATTGGCCGTGCTCATCAGATTCTAGGGCAACTGCACTGGTGTCGTGCCCGCCCTTTGTTTTGCCCTTGAAGAGTTAAGATTCCCACACTGGGACTTCCAGTGAAGTTTTTCAGGAGTCTCTGCAGATAGGTTTTCGATTAGTCTGGGAAACATTTGTTTGGTTGAAATTAGAGTTTGGAGAACAGTCAGCACAATGTAAGAAGCTGTGGAAAAGGCGTGTTCAGTGGGTGGGGAGGGGAGCAGCAGTGGCTCTACCCCTGGCCCACTTTGATCCAGTTGGGCAGCCCTGAGGCGAGGTCTCTTGGGCATTGGTGTTTGGTGATGTATCCAGGAGCGTGTATCATCTGAGGGTCTCAGGTGCCTGGGCAGAGGCAGCAGCCAGAGCTGGCTGTCAAGTAGAGAGACGTGCAGGAGACAGGAGGCTCCTCTGCTCTCTTCCCCTGTGTTTCTTTTAGTGGAGCCAAAGGATCAGGACTTAGACCCAGGCCTCTTACGAGGTTGCCCGTATAGTGGTGCTAACAGGGAGCAGAAGTGTGAGTGGGTCGGTGAAGACGAAAAGGACCCCCCTAGGGTCCACGCATGACCTGCATCCTCTTCAGTGGTGGCCAGAGCCAGGTTCCAAGTGGGCGTTGTCTTCTTGGGCTTTTGATGAAGAGAGAGCCAGCAGTTTGCCAATAATTAGTGGAGACTGTAAGGTTTTCTGGAAGGCTGACTGGTGCACCAGGTTCGAAATGGGACCCAGAGCATCACGGAGGAGAGCCGCAGCACAGCAGCCTGGTTGCGGCAGAGCTCATAGGTGGGGCAGTGAGAACAGCTCGTGGTCATGGGCCCTCACTGCGTGCCTCGCCCTCTTCTTGGCACTTGGCTTGCTGTTGCTCGTGGAATGTGGGCAGTGGCCCCATGAGGCAGGTGCGTTTATTACCTTCCGTTTATGGATGATTCCATGGTGCTGCTAAATGGCAGAGTCAGGTTTCAAACCCTTGCGGTAATTCCAGAAAAAGCCCCTGTTGGCCATTTTCCAGAACATTTTCATACCTTTTTCTTACTCCTTCTCTTTTTCTCCTTTCTCTGGCTGGCTGTGATTCTGTAATTCTTTCTGATTCATTCCAGCGCAGTTTGCTGCTTTTCTGACACAAAACATGCTGGTGAGGAAAGCTCTTCCTCCCGGCGCCTCCTCCTGTCTCTTTGGTGAGTATTGCTCTTTCCTCACCTTTTCACTCTCTGCTCTCTGCCTCTCTCCGCTTCTCCCTCTTATTTCTTTCCCATCCCTGCCTCTCATTTGTCTCTGTTTGTCTCTGCATTTTTCTATCTTCTGTTTTTTTTTCTTTGCTGATCCTTTTGCTTTATTACTCCATAGTCTTTGCTTTTTCCCCGTTCTTTCTGTTTACCTCTCTCGGTGTTTTTCTCCTTTTATCTCTTATTGTGGCTCTTGGCTCTGCTTCTCCTGTGTGTGCCTATAGGCCAGTGCCTGTGAGCCTGAATTTCTCTGTGTTTTTCTCCCTGCCTCTGGTTTCCTGCTTCCATCCTGGCCTCTGCAAGCACTTATCAAGCATAAACCTGTAACTCCTTTCCCTTTTTCCCTCCTTCTTATTCTGATTTTAGTCGATGCAGTCCTTCCTTTCAGCTGGTTGTGGCCTGACTGTGGTCTGGAGTAGCTCCCTGTGGCCCCATGGCAGCCCCCCCGCCTCCCATTTCTCGTGTGACTCCTGCCTTTCCGCCCCTGATTGCCTGCGCTAAGAAGAAGGACCGGGGCGGGCTTCTAGGTTTAAAGAGGAGGGGATCCATGAGGAAACCCGAAGGATAACCTAAGAGTCTAGGAGGCTTGGCCATGTGCAGGATGAGTCTGTTTGATGCAGTGGAGGGGGAAGCCCATGTGTGAACAGGTGGCCTTTCTCTGTACTAGTACAAATGACCTGGGGACTAGCTTGTGACATGGGCCACTGTTGCCCTATTACCTCTGGGCAGGACCTGTAAAGTTGTCTCGGCTGAGATAACCTGCCTAGGAGTTACTGAAAGCCAGCCTTAAGTCCTGGTGATGATCCTTCCCATTGTCCCCATTTGGCAAGCAAACCCTCAACCTTGGGCTCTGAGGGCAGGGTGGGACTCAGCTTTGAGGATATCTCCCTTGTAGGGAGGACTGGATAGCCTGCTCCTCTATTGCTTCTCCAGAAACTGTGTGCTGCCCTCCAGCTGTGTGATGTGGGGAGGGCGTGAGAATTGCCACATTCTTTGAGTCTGGGAAGCCCTGCTGAGGTCCACTGTGGTGAGTCCTCTGTTGTTTGATTGGCCTTTGCCAGGCAGGGTCAGGATGTCTTCTCCTTTCTTTTTGTTTCTACCAACTCAGAGCCCCTTCCTTCCAACTCCAGGGCAGGGTAAGGGAAGGGGATGGAGCCATCTTCTGAGAGGGCCAAGGTGGAGTTGCACCGTAGGTGGGCCCGAGTGAGGCAGGACTGAAGCATTGGCATTCTCCTTGCACGTGTTGGGATGGTTCTTCCTGGTGTTCCCACACAGCCATGCCAGTGCTGGTACTGGCTGTCAGTATCCGTCGGGCTTTCTTGGATTGTGGAGAACTTCACCGCAGCTCCATTTCTTAGTTCCTGTTTCATCAGAACAAACGGAGGAAGCCGAGAAAGAGGATCTCAGGGTCCAGCTGAAGCGGCACCATCCCTCCAGTCCTCTTCCTGGCAGTAAGACCTCCAAGCGACCGAAGATCAAGGTGTCCCTTATCTCCCAAGGGGACACAGCTGGAGGGCCTTGTACTCCTTCCCAAGGAGGAGCTCCAGAAGGTGAGTTTCTCCTGGCCTCTTTAAATAAACACTGACAGAACTGTCCCAGGCACACAGTATTGCCCTCTTGGTGGCTACTTGCTGGGCGGCTCAGCCTCGCCTTCAGCACAACAGGCGCCCGGAGAAGACAGCAGAGGTTGCACGTGGGGGGAAAGAGGGCAGCAACCTCATCTGAACTAGGGTCAGGGAGGCCGAGCGAGGATCCGAGGAAGCTGTGGGGTCATTCAAAGCATCATACATTTTGTTCTTCTTTGGTTTCAATTAAAGATAATAAAATATTCCAGAAGGTTTAGAAAGTAGAAGGAAAAAATAATCCCAACTCTTCCTATTCTAATGTAGTTATCCTTCATTTTTCATCTTCCAGTCTTTTCCATAATATCTTGGATTTAGCCTGGCCTCTGGAACCCTGAAAGGTCAGGACCAAACAGGACTAACCAGTGGCCTCGGGGTTTTCTGTTTTGCAGCCGCAGGAGGGAAGCCCATCACCATGACACTGGGGCAAGCTTCCACAGGGGCCAAGGAGCTCACAGGACTTCTCACCACAACCAAGTGAGTCTGTCTCCCGGCCTGTCTGTTCCCTTCTTTCTCTTCACCTTTTCGCTGGTCCACTGAGTGCTTACTTAAAATTTACAAAGAGTTCTGTAGCTCTTGCTTCAAGGCCTGAAGTCTCTCCTTGAGGCCTGACTTTTTTAGAAAGACTAGAGGCTGGATCCAGAAAGTGGGATGAAGAAACCGAAGTTCTAGCCTTGTGTCCATTGCTGAAAGCCTTGCTGGGCCCCATTCTGGACCTTCCCTGTGTTGGCAAGGACCTTTAGATAATGGAGCTCTTACTTTTGTCTCCAGGTCAAATGCTGCTGAAGGGGGAGTCTCAGCCAGCCCAGCGTCCTCAGTGGTCTCTAGCAGCACTGCTCCCAGTGCCTTGCACACACTCCAGAGCCGCCTGGTGGCCACCTCTCCTGGCAGCTCCCTCCCAGGTATCTGGTAGCTCAATGTTCCCTGCCTCCCAGCGAAGTCTGTTTGGGCTGCTGCTGGAGGGTGGTCCTGGGAAAGCCTTGTGGAGCTAGATCTGGAGGAGGATGCTCTGGGTCTCAGGCTTGTTGTAGAGGCTTGGCATGGAGCTGGCATTAACTTTGAGGTAGGGGAGTTTGGGGCCTTAATATCTGCAGCGAGTAAATGTCCCAATCTGCAGGTAATGCCTCCTGTACTACAAGGAGAAATAGCTGGTGGGAGATGTATGTACTGGTTTCATTTTGGTGTTTTTAAACACATCTGGTTGAATAAAACTGGAAATTTAGCAAAATGAGACATTTTTCTGCCTGTGTGTGTCTCCTCACTTTCTCCGCCCTCACCCTACACTGAAAGGCTAGTTGCCTGAGCCCAGCAGGGCCAAGGCACTGCAGATGCCCTGATCCTTCAAGAGGACCTTCCTCTTTGCTTTGAGGCCACTGGACTGTGTGTAAAGTGAAGTGTAAGTCAGGTGTTCGGGATTCTTTGGGCTTAAAAAGTCCTTCCTCTTCCCTGGGAAGGTGGGATAGATTTCTGAAAAGTGGGATTCATGTTCTCCTTGGTTTTCCTAAAACTGTCCAAAATTTAGGACAGGTGGTTTGGAGCAGGTTGGGGTGTGCAGAATGAATCCAAGGCAGTGTGTCAGGAACGGTGCCTTTCCTCACGTGGGCGTCCAGCGTGCGTGTTTGGGGAGCCCTTCTGGCATCTTTCTGAGAGCACTGGGAATGTCCGAGGGAAAGAGCGTTGGTGTTTTAGTTGATTATTGAGGGTGGACAGGCACAGGTGCTTGTGGAAAAGTGACTGAGCCTGTGCTGATGTCTGCTGTATCCTCTCCTAGGGGCCGCATCAGCCAGCAGCCTCCTCCAAGGCCTCAGCTTCAGCTTGCAGGATATCGGCAGCAAGACCTCTGGCCTCCCAGCAAACCCCTCTCCCGGGCCAGCCCCACAGGTGCACATCTGCCTTCCACTGGGCTGGGCAGGCGTGGGAGGAGGCCTCCTCAGCTTAGTTGGTTTTGGCAGGGACGCTGGGTCAAGGACAAATAGCCTTCTGGCTTCACGGCTGGGAACTACCAAAGGTTAAGGCTCCACCACTTACTAAGTGACCTTGGGCCAGTTTCTTGATCTCTGTATCTTTGTTTTCTTGTTTGTAAAATGAGGGTAATGATAGTACCTCCCACACAGAGCTGTTTTGAGGATTAAAGAAGGTGATATATGGAAAATACCTGTCAGAGTACCTTGCATGTGGTAGGCACTGAATACATGGTAGCCATTAACAGTATGTGCCCTCCACACCCGACCGTTGCTGTCGGCAACAGCTTCTGATCACCTGGGCTTGTGTGTCCCACAGGCCACCAGTGTGAAGTTGCCCACCCCCATGCAGAGCCTGGGTGCCATCACCACGGGCACCAGCACCATTGTCCGTACCATTCCTGTGGCCACCACTCTCTCCTCCTTGGGTGCCACTCCTGGTGGGAAGCCCACAGCCATCCACCAGCTGCTGACCAATGGGGGCCTCGCCAAGTTGGCAAGCAGCCTCCCTGGCCTGGCTCAGATCTCTAACCAAGCTTCAGGTGAGTCTCTCATGAGAACCGTGGGGACTCCCAGATAAGGGGTCTTCCCCCAAGACCTTGCTATCTCTCATGGTCAAGGTATGATGTTGAACCCAACCCCACAGGGTCCTGGCCTTGACCCTCAGGGATTCAGCTGTGTGGGTCCATCCCCCAGAGAGGTTGAGAGAACACAGGCTGTTCCTGTTGCCTTTCAGACTGACTGATAGGGCATAGATGACCCAGCTGGGGAGGAGGAAGCCGAGGCGGGAGGCTGATGGGGGTATGTTACATGGGGAGGAAACTCCAGGAAAGGGAAGTGGAGGCTGTGACAAAAAAGCCTACTCCTCTCTCTGTCTCTCTCTCTCAGGCTTGAAGGTCCCCACCACCATCACTCTGACACTACGTGGCCAGCCCAGCCGAATCACCACACTGAGCCCCATGGGCTCAGGAGCAGCCCAATCAGAAGAGCCCACCTCCCAGGCGCTGCCCTCCAGCTCACAGGTGAGTCTGCCTGGGAAGACCAAGGACACAGCCTCCAATATTGGGAAGCGTGGGGCCGGCTGGCCAATTGGAGGAGCTGGACTTGTAGGCAGACCAGATGCACATCCACATTCAGAGTTTGTAGCTTTCTTGTTGTTGGGTTGTTTTTTGTTTTTTGTTGTTTTTTTTGTGGTGCTCGGGCCTCTCACTGTTGTGGCCTCTCCCGTTGCGGAGCACAGGCTCCGGACGCACAGGCTCAGCGGCCATGGCTCACGGGGCCCAGCTGCTCCGCGGCATGTGGGATCTTCCCGGACCGGGGTACGAACCCGTGTCCCCTGCATCGGTAGGTGGACTCTCAACCACTGCGCCACCAGGGAAGCCCTGTTTTTGTTTTTTAATTGAAGTATAGTTGATTTACAATGTTGTGTTAGTTTCAGGTGTACAGCACAGTTATTCAGTTATATATATTCTTTTTCGGATTCTTTTGCTTCGTAGGTTGTTATAAAATATTGTGTGTAGTTCCCTGTGCTATACAGTAGGTCCTTGTTGGTTGCAGTTTATAGCTCTGTGACTGAGCAAGTCATGGACCTCTGTGAGTCTCCTTTTCTGCAACGCTCCCTGGATTCTTGTGAGGATTAAATATGTAAATATGTTCAGTGCCTATTTAATGTTTCTGTTTTCTTCCCCTCTCCATCATTCTCTCCTCTCATTCTTGGTTTCATCATTCAGAGTTTGGGTAGAGGCTAATTGGCTAATACTCCTTCTTTGATCAACAACTTTCCAGCATTGTGCCATTCCAGGTCTTTGCATTCATTGCTGTCTTTTCAGGGCACAGTTAGGTTTTTAGAGCTCTTACCCGGGAAGTAAGTCACCATCGATTTCTCTTAGCTGATGTAATTTCCATTATGACCTTTTCAAGTAAACTGTTTCTAATCTTAAATGGTGATCTGAGAGCCACCCAAAGATCAGAGGTTAAAGAAAAAAATAGTTTGAGTCCAGTAGTGCATGTCCTTTCCTTCAGTGTCCACTTTTCAGCTGAGGCCTCCTGCACGGGGCCCACTGCTGTGCAGGCTGCCCTGACTGAGGGCCTGGCTCTGTCCCCTCACTCCCACCACACCAGCCCTGCCCGGGAGCTGGGCACCTGTCTGTTTCAGGAGCTCTTCTGCCTCCTCCTCTGTAGGGGAAGATACTGCACAGAGGTTGTTCCCTGGCAATCATGGGGATCATAGCTACCCTTCCCTGCCTTTGTGCAGAGAGGCGGAGTTGTTTTTATTTACTTTATCCCCTAGTTTTTAAATTACAAAAGCAATCACTTATTTTAAATAACGCAAACGTTACAGAAATAATATAACTTAGAAAATGAAAATTTCCCATGATGCCACTCCCAGAGGTGACATCCCCTTGTTGGGAGCTTGATGTGCATTCTTCTAGATTCTTCTTTCTGTACAAAGTACTTTATTTGATTTTATTTTTTTTGACAAAAATTGGATCACAGAGTATGGCTGTTTGGTAACTAGCCTTTTTTTACAAAACATATTGTGACATGTTTCCCTGTTCATTACATAGAGACCTATCTATTGCTTGTCAGTAGCTGCCTAGTATTTCACTGGGTGGATGTACAAAAACGTATTTCATCAGCTCCCGTTAGAGGGTTGGGTTATATTTTCGTTTTTGATATTGTGAATAATGGTACAGTGAATACCCTTGTTCATGATCTTTGTGTACCTCTGGGAGATTTCTACAGGTTAGAGACCAGAAAGTGGAGGGTCTGTGCGTCTAACATCTGGCTAGCTGCTGACTAATTGCCCTTCAAAAGGTTTGCTCATTTGTAATTCAAGCCACAGTGATGAGAGTATCTGTTTTCCTATGCCTTTGTCAGTTGTGGAAGTCAGTATTTTTAATTTTATTAATTTGATAGGTGAAAAATGAAATTGTTTTAACGTGTATTTTCTTGATTACTTATGAGGTTGTGTGTCTTCTTTTATGAATTGCTTGACATATCCTGTATCTACTTAATTAATAGCAGTTTTATATATGCAGGTGTTAATCCTTTATTTATTATACAAATTGCATATATTTTATTCCAGTTAATTGCTTATATTTTTTTTCCTCTCTGTTGAAGTATTAAGTGCTTGTCTTTTAAGTTTTGTTTCTAGATCTTTTATCAAACAGGCATTAAAAATTTTTATGTAGTAAAGTCTTCAAATTCTTCCCTTATGGCTCCAAAGTTTTGGGTCTTAAGAAAGCTCTTCCCATTGCAAGAATATAATCTTATTGTGTTTTTAAAAATTTTTATTTTTAAAACTGGTAAAATTTACTTACATACAATTTACCATTTTACCCTTTTCTAGGCTTACGGTTCAGTGGCATTAAATGTATTCACATTGTTGTGCAACAATCACCACCATGCACCTCCAGAACTTTCCCATCATCCTATACTGAGACTCTGTTTTTATGTTTTCTTATATTGCTTTTGTTCATCTGCTTACCTTTAGTTGTTCAGTCCACCTTGAACTTATTTTTTTATGCTCAGTGAGGTAAGGATTTAACTTTATTGATGAGCCCATTCATCCTTCCTCTATTCATTTGAAATCAGCTGCTCTCACATTCTAGATGACTGTACACACAGGGCCTGTTCTGTACCCTTGACCTGTCTGTTTCTACACAAGCTTATTATTGTTTGATAATGCAGGTTATCAAGTTAAGGAAGTATATCAATTATGTTTCTAGTTTACTAAGATAATCTTTATTCTCTTCCTTTCTCTTGATAATGGGTTTTAAAGTTTGTTCATTGCCCTTTTGGAAACAAATGAGCTGAATGAGTATAAACATTTCCTTTTAATCAGTTAAAATGATGAATTACTTTCAAAGATTTCCTAATATCGAACTGTCTAAATTCCAGATTCAGTACTTGTTCAGTATGTCCTATTCTGTTTGTTTTGCACATACCTAAATTTATTGTGCATGTATAGGAAACAAAACCCCATCAAAGGAGAACAAAACAAAAAAAGAAAGAAGCTAAGTGCTTCAGAGGAAAAAGCATGTCTGGTCTTCATTTGCTTTTATTTTACTTAGGATTTTGAGCTCTATGTTTATTAGTAAGATTAGCCTATAGTCCTCTTCCTCTCCACCCTTGCTTTTTTGTGTGTATCCTTTCCTTGTCCAGTTGTAGAAAAGAGATAATTCTATCCTTATAGAATGAGATGGGAAACATTTTTTTTCTCATATTCCAAAACATTTATATAGCACAAGAAATTAACAGTTTCTTGATGGTTTGACGGAAATGACGTATAAAGCCATTTGGGCCTATTTTCAGGCAGTCTTATCCTTTGCTGGTGCCACATTTGAGGCACAGCTAGAACACAGATCCCCATCATGGGTTTCTTCCTCCTCTCTTAGGTGGACCTCTTCAGCTTGCTCTGGCCCGGGGGAGCTAGTTAGAGTTGAGAAGAGTAGAGGTCATTGAGAATCCTTTTCTATGGCTTAAATTGAAGTACGGAATAAAGATCAAAATCTGACTTCTACCTGGTGGTATTAACTTGAGAGCTCAGTTTTTATCTCAGTAAAATGGGTGTATAAAATTAGTAGGAGGGTTCTAGTGGTGATAATTTTCTTTTAGACAAAGGAGGTGTTACTAGATTAAGACTTGCTGACTCAAAAGCGTCTAACAGTTACCTCAGTGTTCAGACTGCCAGACAGTGTGATATCAGGGAAAGCACAGGCCCTCTGTCTTCAGCTAGCTGTGTGATCCTGGGCAAATCACCTGACTTCTCTGGGCATTTTCTCATCTAGTCTAATGAGGAGGTTGGCATAAGTCAGTGATTGATGTGGTGGTGAGACAGTAGGGGCTGTCTCAGAATGTCCTCAGGTGCTGACAATATGCATTTTTAAAGGTTGAGAAACAAACCACCCATTTTTGATGTTTATAAGACACCTGGAAATTTGAACACTGACTGGATAATTGTTGATATTAAGGAATTGTTAACCTTTTTAATGTGTGATAATGGTTGTAAGTTTGAAAAATACCCTTTTTTAAATTTTGGGGTTATATACTGTAATATTTATGGAGAAAATGAATTTAAAATGAAAAAAGGTTGTAAACACTGGCTAGACTTCTCTAAGGTCTTTGCAAGCACTTAATTATGTGTTTTGTCTCTGGCGGTGATGAATATTTACCATGTGTTTCCTTTATGGAACTGGACCATTATGAACACCCTACAGCTGAGAAGCTGCAGGAGGAAGGGGAGAGACAGAGACTGTGTTGTGCCCTGCAGCGGGGTCCTGGGAATGGAATCCTTGACTATGATCACAAGGTTTTTCTCCTCTCTGGCCAGGCTGGCAGGCAGCCTCTAGCTGCTCCTGCAGCAGCCCCGGGCGAGCGGGCTCACTCTGGAGACCTCTTGGTCAGGATGGAGTGCTCATCTGTGCACAGCCCACCTTTGGGCAGGGTGAGCAGATGGGAGGCGGATCCTTTCCAGTTTTGATTGTCAAACCCTTCTTCATTCCTCCTCTCCTGTGTCTTCCATCTCCCCCACTTTATTGTATCCTCAGAGACCTCTTAGGAGTTTTCCAAAGGTGAAATCTAGAGAGGTGGGGAAAACCTTTGTGAAGAAAGGCCAACTCTCTCTACCTTGCTTCCTTCTTCCTAAGCTGCAGGGCTCAACAATTCATGGCATCTTCCACAGCACTTAAAAAATGGACAAGACCTGAAACAATGATATTGTCAGTACAGTCATGGAAAACTTTGCTTCAGCTCTATCACCCTTAATGATTCACCTATTTCCTTTTTCCTGCATTCTTTTCTTGTTCTTATACGTAATAATAAGAGCTAATGTTTGTGGTTGAACACAGACTGTAGGTGCTTTATGCAGTTTGTCTCATTTAATCTCACAACAACCCTGGGGAGGAGGTGCTGTCTTCTTTGTCTCACAGAGGGGGGAAAGGAGGCTCAGAGAATGTAAGTCACTTGCCCTAAAAAGTAGTAGAGGTGGGTTTCTACCTCCAGAGTCCATGTTCTATTCATCACTTGGCTGCTAGAACACATATCCTTGTGCATCCAGCTTTTTCCCTGTTGAGCATCATTTCTTCGGAATAAATTTTCAGGAGTGGGATATTGGGTCAGAGGGTCTGTATGTGTTAACCTGGCAAACTTTTGACCCTTGTTCCCTACCTCTCCTGCCACAGCGCCTGCCTCCAGCGCCCTGAAGATGCCATGCGATATGTCCTCCTTTACCAGGTTGGTGACGGCTGCTGCACGGTGAGGCCTGGCACGTGTGCTGTCCTGCTGAGCTGTACACTTGTCTGAAGACCTCTTTAAGACAGTCATTTTTGCCTCTCTGCCAACTGTCTTCAGGGTTGGGCCTCTGGGTCTTACGTAACCATTAGACAAGGTGATATGGCGCCAGCAGGGGGGGCCTTGTCCCTTAGCATCTGCAGGTCTGGTGCCCAGAATCTCCAGGTCCTCAGCAGATCTGGCCGTGTATGGATTGGAGGCACTTCTTCCCCAGCATTAGCTCTAACTTGACCCAAGTAGCAGTGTGGGACTGCTCACTGCATTTTAATAAAGGAGCTCCCCTTCGAAGTCTGTACTGCCCCGTGCCAAGTTGGGAGGAGACGTCCGTGTGGTCTGGGACTGAGAGCCCTGTGCTGAGGACCGGGATCATCCTGGCCCACTGGCCAGTGGTTCAGTGCCAGCAGGGCTTGTTTTGCACATCACTGTTGCCTTCACCAAGCAGCCATGGGAGAGTGCTCCCCGTGCAGCTCCCTCCTTACGAGCCACACTGGATACTGAGTACCTGCTGAGACCTGGGAACTCTTCATTTCAAACCCACGATAGGGCACAGAGAACTGGGCTGTCATCTTTCAGTCCCTTTGGTCACCTGTAGATGTTGGGACCAGCAGTCGCCAGGAGGTGAAAGCTGGCTTCTTTCTTTTTTCCATCATGCTTTGGGCAGTTCTTGTATCCAGAAAGCCTGCAGGTCCAGAAAGGCTGAAGAAGAGGAAGGGAACAGCAGATGAAGTGGCTTGAAGGACACGTCAGTGGTGAAAACGATTTGGGCTTGAGGCTTAGCATCTGGTACCTAAGGAGCCGTTGATTCAACTGGAGATGAGAAGAATTTGCCAAGCCAGAGGAGAGAAACTTCAGCCCCTGATATTTCTGTCTCCAGTGCTTGGAAGTGGAACAGGGATAACTGCTAAGTTAACGTCTTGGCCGTCCCATGAAGCTCAGGCATCAGGATGATGAAGGCCATGTTTCAGTGTTTCTGTTTCAGCTCTGTGCAACTTTTTGTCTTCTTGCTTAGAAGTGGGAAAATTATTGGTATTGACTCTGCTGTGCAGGGCTCTTGGTACCAGCCTGAGCCCTGGAGGTGGAGGTCCCTGGAGAAGTGATCACTGAAGATGGAGCTCTGAGCCCCTCCTTACCTCCTCACAATACTTGTGTGCAAAAAGTATTTTAGATTTGGCTGACAACCTATCCTCCAGAGCAGGCTCCTTTCCCTTCCATACTCTAGAATGTTTCCAGCCAAGGCGATGAATAAGGCAACCCAGATATAACTCTTCAGTATCTGTACTGAAGGCAGGGAGGGCCCACAGCGTGCCGTGGCTGGACTTGTGGTCCAGGGTCCTGACCCGTATAGTGCATCCATCGTATATCCAAACCAGGCCACCTGCATTCAATCCAGGAGCCTCACCTCCAGTATGAGTGGCAGCCAGGAGGGAGTACACAGTGTGCAGGAGTCTCAGACAAGGCCATTTGGGGTGGTACAGGCAGGGCCAGGGGAGTGTGTATGATAGGAGTGGAGTGGGCAGATTATACACCATACGCTTCCTCCCCGACCTCCTGCAGAGCTGGGCTTAGCAGTGATTCACACAGAATTAGGCTGCGTCCCTGTACTAGCTGGCAGGTAGCTGCTTTCTGAAATTCAGGAGGCGTTTAGTAAGTTGGAGGAAGATACGAAATCTGAAAGAGACATCCAGTGTCAGGGGTTTAATAACTTTACAGGTAGGATAGTAACACACCAATAGGAATTGAGGACGGTGAAACTGAGACTATGTGAAGTTTTAGGAATCATTCATGACAGAGGTTCCTGAACAACCCATTCATGACTTAAGAGTGCAGTCTAGACAGCACTGGAGGGGCTGCTCCTGAAAGATGCTGGCCCTGTGTGTGCTGGGGCCAAAGGAGAAACTAACGCATCGTCCTGCATTTGCGTAAATCCTAGTGTGCTTCCCATGGATGATTTCCTGAGGCTTGTGTGTACACCTTAAAGAATGCCAAAAGGAGAAGGGAAGTTGTAAGAACATTGATTCTTCTGCACCCTGGAGGGACAGGCTAAAGGAGGAAGTGGTTGAAGTCTATACAGCCATGTTCCCCAATTCCATACTTCTCCAGCCCTTGAAGTGTAAAAGGAAGCTTTCCTCTGCCTACCATGTAGCAAACCTGGAGTCCATAACCTCGGAAGGTGATAACTACTGGCCGAAAGTGTAGAAGGATCAAGAGGGCTTTAGTTGATTTCTCGGATGACAGATACATGTTGATGCTCTATGGAAGATGTCCTTGTTTTGAGAAGAGGTCACTGATGGAGGAAGACCTGTCTGTCCTTGGCTCTACCACTAGAACAGTCTTGGGCTGGATGGGTTATAGAGCTGAGCTGTTGTGACGGTTCTGTTCTTCCATTAGCCAAAACAATTAAAAATAAAAACAAATTTAGATTGCTTCAGTGTGTTTTTAGTTGACTTCTTCTGTTTATTCTGGTAACCACTCAATCGAGTGGCACAGAAAATAAAAGTTAAGATATTGTGGTAATTCCAGTGATCATCTTACTGTTGCCTGGAGCCATGAAGTGGGTACTATAATTCCCTTTAAGGTAATTCACTTGTAAGGTGAGGAAACTGAGGCACAGAGAAGCCACACAGCAGGAAGTGGCAGAAGCAGGACTGAACCCAGGCAACCTGATACCAGTGTCTGTTTGTCTACTGTGCACTGTGCTGGGGTTCTGAGATGGGAGACCAGAAGTGGAGATGAGCACAGGAGGTGAGGAGATGGTGGCTTGGCCTTCATGTGACCCCTTTCAGTTCACCTCCCACCAAGCCTAGAGTGATTATTGCTGCCCTGGTGGGCTCTTGGCTATGCCTGAGTCAGTAGGTGGGGTCCCTCTTGAGAGATTGAAATCCCTATACCTCTACGTCCTCCAATAAATAAATGACTTAGAGATGAATGAATGAACGAATTCCAACCTCCACATTATTTGTAAACTTGTATCCAGGAGGACCTTCCTTCTTATCCTTAAATTCCAGGTCTCTACATTAAGCATTGGAACCCTCTATGGGTGGAAACTGTAGTTCTGATATCCTGGTTGGAGAGTCTGGTATGCATGAGCTCTTCTTGTTTCCATCCT
The DNA here is from genome assembly GCF_011762595.2 of Tursiops truncatus. Taxonomy (NCBI): domain Eukaryota; kingdom Metazoa; phylum Chordata; class Mammalia; order Artiodactyla; family Delphinidae; genus Tursiops; species Tursiops truncatus. The sequence continues at coordinate 8,957,087 of NC_047047.1, forward strand.
TAATAGAGACCTGATCTTTCCCTCACTTTCAACTCTGGTCTCACTGACCTGGGTGGGTCAGATGAAGTGAGAGATGAGGATCAGATTGTTTCCATGATAGCTGTCTTAAACTTCAGCAGTATAGGGACAGGGCCATAGCAAATTACAATGCAGAAGAAATGTTGTTACCTTTTTAATCTTCCCTTTCTACAGTATATGTTTTAGTCAGGGTTGATGGTGGCAAGAAGCAGAAACTATTCACCACCCATATTAGTTCTAAAAGGGAATATTCTCTCAATTGACATTTTCTCAGACAGGCAGCCTGACAGTTTCTGCTTCTTGCCGCATGACGTCAACTGACGTGGAATGGCCAGGGACCAGTTTTGACCCTGTTATCACAGGATTTTTTTCATCCCTTTGCGTTTCTGTCTTTCAATTCAAATTCTGAACACAGTGAACCTGATTGGCTCAGTCCCACTTACAGGTTGGTACTTCTTATCCTCTCTTACCCCAGTCTAATAATAACATCCAGAGGATGAAGTCGTATGGTCCGTGTTATTGCCTTTCTAAGAGAGAAGGGATTTAAAACAAACAGACAGACTTGGGCTATTTAGATGTGTGTGTGTGTGTGTGTGTGTGTGTGTGTGTGTGTGTGTGTGTTTAACTTACAGTGATAGCATAGGGAGGTCCCATGTTCACTTCATCCAGTTTCCCCCAGTACTTAAAGCTCACATAAGTATAGTACAATATCAAAACCAAAAATTAACATCGGTACAGTATGTGTGTCTAGTTCTATGTGGTTTTTTTTTTTTTTTTGCGGTACGCGGGCCTCTCACTGCTGTGGCTTCTCCCGTTGCAGAGCACAGGCTCTGGACGCACAGGCTTAGTGGCCATGGCTCATGGGCCCAGCCGCTCAGCGGCATGTGGGATCTTCCCGGACCGGGGCACAAACCCGTGTCCCCTGCATTGGCAGGTGGACTCTCAACCACTGTGCCACCAGGGAAGCCCTCTATGTCATTTTATCCCAGTAACCATAATCAAGATATAGAACAAATTCCGTCCCCACGAAGATATCCCCCTTGCTACTCCTTTATAGTCATATCCATCCCCTTCCCCTCACCGTTCCTAACCTGTAGCAACCACTAATCTCTCATCTCACAGAATTGTATAAATAGAATCCTGCAGTACGTTACCTTTTGAGATTGGGTTTTTTCTACTCAGCATAATTCCCTTGGTGTCCATCCAAGATGGTGTGTGTTTCAGTAGTTCATTTCTTTTTACTGCTGAATATGAATGTTCCATGGAATGGATGTACCATAGTTTCTGTAACCATTCACCTGTTGAGGGGCATCTTGATTGTTTCCAATTTGGGCTTATTGCAAATGAAGCTGCTATGAGCGTTTATAAGCAGGTTTTCGTATGAACATAAGTTTTCATTTCTCTAGAATAAATGCCCAGGAGTGGGGTTACTGGGTCATGTAGTAAGTTTTTATTTTTTAAAGAAACCATCAAACTGTTTTCCTAAGTAGTTGTACCATTTTATATTCCCACCAGTAATGTAGGAGAGATCCAGTTTCCAGCATTTGACACTATCTCTGTTTTTTTGTTTTAGCCATTCTCATAGGTGTGTTGTGATACCTTATTACGGTCTTTAAAAATTTGTTGAGGTTTGTAATACGGTCCATGATCTGGTGCTCTATCTTGGTATATTTTCTGTAGGTGCTTGAAAAGGTATTATGTTGGGTGGTTTTTTTTTTTTTTTTTTTTTGGCGGTATGCGGGCCTCTCACTGTTGTGGCCTCTCCCGTTGCGGAGCACAGGCTCCGGACGCGCAGGCTCAGCGACCATGGCTCACGGGCCCAGCCGTTCCGCGGCATGTGGGATCTTCCCGGACCGGGGCACGAACCCGCGTCCCCAGCATCGGTAGGCGAACTCTCAACCACTGCGCCACCAGGGAAGCCCCTGTTGGGTGGTTTTTTATAAATGTTGATAAAATTCTGTCAGTTGATGGTTTTATTGAGTTCTTACACTCTTGCTGATTTTCTGTCAAAGTTGTTCTATTGGTTGTTGAGGAAGTGGTGAAATTTCCAACTATAATTGTGGACTTGTCTGTGTCCTTTTCCAGTTTTTGCTTCATGTATTTTGCAGTTCTGTTATCTGGTGCATGCCATTTAGGTTTCTTCTTGGTGGATTGACCCTTTTATCATTATGTAATGTCTCTCTGTACCTGGTAATTTTTTTTTGCCCTGAAATTTATCTCACATTCACATGTCACATCTGATGTCAATCTCTTGTTTTTTAATTGGTGTTTTTTTAAGACTTTTTACTTAATGTAATTGTAGATATGTTAGGACTTAAGTCAGCCATTTTTAGTTTTTATTTTCATTTGTTCTGTTTTTTGTTTTTGTGTTTCTTTTTCCTGCCTTCAGATGATTTACTTGAACTTTTTTTTTTTAGAATATTGTTTTGATTTATCTGTAATATTTTTGAATGTATCTCCTTGACTGAATAGCTTTTTCAGTGGTTTCTCTAAATGTTGCATTACATATACACATAAGTTACTGCAATCTACTTGTATCCACATTTTACCAGTTTGAGTGAAGTGTAGACGCCTATCCTCCCTTTTTGTCCCTTTACCTTCTCCCACTTCTAATACAATTGTATATATGTTGAGAACCATGTTAGACAATGTTCTAGAGTTTTGCTTCAAACATAATTTGCAAAACTCAAAAGAAGGAAAATCTGTTGTATTTACATATTTTTATTCTTTCCATTTCTCTTTCTTCCTTCCTGATGTTCTAAGACTCCTAATTTTACCATTTCCTTTCTGTTTAGAGAACTTCCTTTAGCTGTCCTTTTCAAGAAGTTCAGCTGGCAACAAAAGTTTTTAATTTTCCTTCATCTGGCCATGTCTTATTAGTGAAGGATATTTTCTCTGCATATAAAATTCTGAGTTGGCCATTCTTGTCTTTCAGCCCTTCAGAAATATTAAGCCACTTCCTTGCTTTCTGATGAGAAATCTGCTATCATTCAAATTGTCTTTTCACCTTATAGGTAAGGTGTTGTTTCCCTCTTTGTGCTTTCAGTATTTATTTTTTTTTAATTCTCAGACTTGACTATGATGTGTCTTGGCATGAATTCCTTTGGGCTTATCTTGTTAGGGTTCAGTCAGCTTCTTGAATCTGTAGGCTTATGCCTTTTTGCCAAATTTGGAGAATTTTTAGCCATTATTTTTCAACCCCACCCTCTTTTTCCACTTCTCTAGACGCCGGTGACATGAATGTTAGATCTTTAATATTCCCACGGGGCCATGAGACGCTTCCATTTTTGCCCCCACTCTATCTTCCCTCTCTTCAGATTGTGTAATTTCTACTGTCTGTCTTTAAGTTCACTAATTCTTTCCCCTGTCCCCTCTATTCTGCTATTGAGCCCATCAAGTTTTTCACTTAGGTGATTATATTTTTCAGTTCTAAAATTTCTATTTTATTCTTTATATCTTCTATTTCTTTGCTAAGAATTTTTTTTCATTTGTCTCAGGTGTGTTTGCAGTTGCTCGCTGAACCATTTTTATGATCACTGCTTTAAAATTCTTGTTAGACAATTCTAACATCTACGGCATCGCAATGCTTACCATGTGTTCATTGTCTTTTCTCATTTAAGCTGAGATTTTGCTTGTTCTTGGTATGTTTGTTATGTGATTTTTATTGAAATCTGATGTCTTGTGTATTATCTGTGAAGCTCTAGATCTTTTAAATCATCTGTTTTAGCAGGCCTTGTTTGAGACTGCTCTGGTAGGATAAAGAGGGAGCTGCTTTGATACTGCTAGGTGAGATGGAAGTCTCGAATCCCCACTGAGCTTTCATTGACACTGGGGTTGGGGTGGGAGGCGAGCTTCCCTTTACTGCTGTGTGGAGGTGAGAATTTCAGCTCCCCACTTAGCCTCTGCTGATGCTAATCCAGCTGGGGAGGGGGTACCTTGTTACTCTTCCTCACATGGCCTCGGTTTACACCTGCAGGGGTTATATGTCATTACTCCTGGGCAGTGGCGAATGTTCTGACTCTCCAGTAGGCCTTTGCTGATGCCACTCCAGTTGGAAAGGGAGTGTGACTTGTTACCTCGAGGTGGGGTGCTTGTCCAGCCCAACCATATAATCTCGCATAACACAGTAGGGATAGAGGTTGGAGGCCTCATCCCATTCATTGGAACAAAAGTTTTGGTTCCCCACTTGGCCTTCTTTGACACCAACCCCTAAATATCTAGACAGTTGAAGAGACAATCACCTTATAAAAAGGCAGCATGCTGGACAACATATGCCTTCTGAAGAAGATTATTGGAAGAGATGGATGAAGAAGTTAATATATGATGAATATATGTAGAGCTAATGTTAGAAATTATCCAGATGGAACAATAAGAAAACATAAAAAAAGAACCAGATAGAAATATTAGTTATGGGAAATATAATATATAGAATTTGGAAAAAATAAAATTAGAACAATATAATAATGGGATAAAAAGTAGGAGAAATATGGCTAAAAAATGTATTAATGGCTTGGAAGGCTACAACTAAGAACATTTCCAGGAAGCATTAAGTAAATATAGAGAGTAGAAGTAGAAATAGTACAACACAAGAGTCTTGGAGAGAAAAATGAAAATAAAACTAAGGAAATAATTTTTTAAAGAATGGAGAATTTTCAGGAAGGAAATAATTTTTAAAAGAATGGAGAATTGTCAGGAATTAAGAGAAAATAGGCCTCAGTTTGAAAGGGTTCACATGGAGTCCCAAAAGGAGCAATAAGGAAAATGCACATCTATACATATAGTCAAAGACAGAAAATCTTAAAGGCTTCCATGGAGAAAATGCAGATCCACCACAAGGTTTGAACCAAAATCAGACTGCTGTGACACATCTCAACATGACTCTTGGATTCGAGTCACTCATTAATGCTTTTTATGCATTCAAGGAAAAGAGCATAGAATTTTAATGTAAGGACATGATAAAAATGTTCTCAGGCATACAAGGCTTCAAAAGTACGCCACATAAAGACTCACATTGAAAGAAATATTTAAAAGTACTCAGAAACAGAGATATCAAGATGGTGGAGTAGGAAGACACAAAGCTCACCTCCCCCCATGAACACATAAAAAATACATCTACACATGGAGCAATTCTCACTGAGAACAAACTGGAGACTGGCAGAAAAACTCACGCAACTAACACTGCAAGAAAGATCCACATGGAGTTGGGTAGGAAGGAAAGAGAAGCAGTTGGATTGGAACCTGTACCGCTGGGAGGGGACACAGAAGAGGAGGAGGATTACATGGGCTTAAGAGATCCTCCCTGGGGAGTGTGCGGTTCAGACTACACATTAGGTGCCCCTGGGGTCCAACACTGGGAGGACAAGTCGCTTAGCTGGTTTGAAAGCCAGTGGAACTGACAGCAAGGCTGTAAGAAACCAAGACTGCACTCGTGAAGAGTGTGCACATGCTTGCTTACTCCCAAAACAAGGTGGAGGAAGCAGATTGAAACTGCCTGGGGCTCTGGCTGGTTTCCTGCAACTGCCCAAGCACATGCCCCAGTCTGAGCTGAGTGCCCATTACAGCCCTGCTTACTCTGCAGTACAGCTTTCTACTAGGGTGAAAGCTGCCAGGGGTGAGGACATTATGCAGCTGTGGGGGATAGAATTGGCTCAGACCTAACATGGCATCTGAACAAGGCAGTGGCAGCCATTACTGGTGCTTGCAGAGGCAGCAGAACAAGAGTAGTCCAGAACTCTGACTGCTAGGACGACCCCAGCCTATGGCCTGACCCTTGCCAAGGGCCTGCTCCAGCCCCTCTCGCTCCAGCATTGCTTCTCTCTGGGGTAGAGGTGCCAATGCCTGGGTGAGGGAGAGCACACACTTAGAGGGAACAGAGCCAGCTTGGACCTGACCTTCAGGGCTTCTGCTTCAGCAACTTGGGACCTGCCCCCACCAGTAGGGTGATGTTGGCCCCTGAACAGAGGAGAAGCCCTGGCTCAGACTTGGCTCTGGCTCTAGCGCCTTCATCTCCAGCCCCACCTCTTACCAAGGTGATTGCTGCCAACACACCCTGAGGGAAGATGTGACTTCTGCTCACGTCGGATCCAGCTCTCCCGCCAAAGCAACTGGGCACATGCAAACTGTATAGGGACACACCCACATAAGGACACCCTTTCAAGACTGTGATAGGTAACTGGCTTACCTAATTTCATAGAGACAGAGAAAGTTAAGCAAAGTGAGAAGACAGGAATTTCATTTCAAATGAAAAAAGAAGAAAAAAAAAACAACCAAAGAACAACTAATGAAACAATCTACCAGATAAGAGTTCAAAGCATTAGTAATAAGAACGCTAACTGAATTAGAGGAAAGAATAGATGAGCGCAGTGAAAATTTTAACAAGGAATGAGAAAATTTAAAAAAGAACCAGTCAGCACTGAATAATACAATAACAAATGAAAAACGCACTAGAAGGAATGAACATCAGACTACGTGATGCAGAATGCCTAAATGATCTGGAAGATAGAATAATGGAAATCACCCAATCAGAAGAGCAAAAAGAAAAAGCAATTTTTTTTAATGGCACTTTAAAAAAAATATTTATTTAGTTGGTTGCACCGGGTCTTAGTTGCAGCTCGCCAGCTCCTTAGTTGCAACTCACAGGCTCCTTAGTTGCAGCAGGTGGGCTCCTTAGTTGTGGCTTGCAGCCTCCTTGGTTGTGGCTTGCAGGCTCCTTAGTTGCAGCACATGGGTTCCTTAGTTGTGGCATGCAAATTCTTAGTTGCGGCATGCATATGGGATCTAATTCCCTGACCAGAAATCTAACCCAGGCCCCCTGCCTTGGGAGTGCGGAGTGTTATCCACTGCGCCACCAGGGAAGTCCCAAGAAAAAAAATTTTTAATGAGAACAGTTTAAGGAATCTCTGGGACAATATTAAGGGTACCGACATTCGCATTATAGGTATCCCAGAAGGAGAAGAGAGACAAAGGGGTCAAAAATGTATTTGACGAAATTATGACTGAAAACTTCCTAAACTTAAAGAAGGAAACAGATGTCCAGATACAGGAAGCACAGAGGGTCCCAAACAAAATGAACCCAAACAGACCCATACCAAGACATATCATAATTAAAATGGCAAAAGTGAAAGAATTCTAAAAGCAGCAAGGGAAAAAGAGTCATAAACAAGGGAACCTCCAGAAGACTATCAACTGATCTTTTTGAAACTTCAGGTAAAAAGGGAGTGGCATGATATATTTAAAGCACTGAAAGGGAAAAACCTAATCGTAGGATATTCTGCCCAGCAAGATTAGCATTTAGAATTGAAGGAAAGATTAAAAACAAGCAAAAACAAAAAGCTTCTCAGACAAGCAAAAGCAAAGAGTTCATCAATACTAAACCAACCCTAAAAGAAATGTTAAAGGGTCTTTTCTATGTGTAAAAGAAAAGGCTACAAGAAGAAGTTATCTATCAGAAAGGAGAAATCCCACTAATAAACGCAAATATATAATAAAGGCTGTGGATCAACCACTTAAATAAGCTACTATGAAGACTAAGAAGTAAAAGTAACTATAACTACAGTAACCAATTAAGGAATAGACATGAAGATGTAAAATATAGCACCAAAAACACAAGACGTGTGAGGAAAACACAAAATGTAGATCTTCTAGCAAGTATTTGAACTTTAACTACCAGTTTCAAACAAGTAGGTATAGGTCAACATGTATGAACCTCATGGTAATCACAAATCAAAAACCTACGATAGATTCTCAAAAACTAGAGAGAAAGGAGCACAAGCATACCACTAAAGAAAATCATCAAATCACAGGGGAAGAAAATAAAGAAGAAAAAGAACAGAAAAACTACAAAAACAACCAGAAAACAACAAAATGGCAGTAAGTTCATACCTATCAATAATCACTTAAAGTGTCAGTGGACCAAATGCTCCAATCAAAAGGTGTAGGGTGGATGATTGGAATAAAAAAAAAAAAAGCCATCTATGTGCTGCTTACAGGAGACTCACTTCAGAGCTGAAGACAGAGACTGAAAATGAGGGGGATGGCAAAATATATTTCATGCAAATGGAAACAACAAGAAAGCTAGGGTAGCAATACTGAGATAAGACAAAGTAGACTTTTTTAAAAGTTTATAGCAAAAGACAAAGAAGAACATTATATAATGATAGAAGGATCAATACAAGAAGAGGATATAACGCTCATTAAAACATATGCACCTGATGACACAAACAGATGGAGAGATATACCATGTTCTTAGATTGGGAGAATCAATATGGTGAAAATGACTATACTACCCAAAGCAATCTACAGATTCAATGCGCTCCCTATCAAATTACCAGTGGCATTTTTCACAGAATTAGAACAAAAATTTTTACAATTTGTGTGGAAACACAAAAGACCCCGAATAGCCAAAGCAAACTTGAGAAAGAAAAATGGAGCTGGAGGAATCAGGCTCTCTGACTTCAGACTATACTGCAAAGCTACAGTAATCAAGACAGTATGGTACTGGCACAAAAACAGAAATAGAGATCAGTGGAACAGGATAGAAAGCCCAGAGATAAACCCACACACCTATGGTCACCTAATCTATGACAAAGGCAAGAATATACAATGGAGAAAAGACAGCCTCTTCAATAAGTGGTGCTGGGAAAACTGGACAGCTACATGTAAAAGAATGAAATTAGAACACTCCCTAACACCATACACAAAAATAAAAATGAATTAAAGACCTAAATGTAAGGCTGGACACTATAAAACTCTTAGAGGAAAACCTGGGTAGAACACGATCTGACATAAATTGCAGCAAGATCTTTTTTTTTTTTTCTTGAGGTACGCGGGCCTCTCACTGTTGTGGCCTCTCCCGTTGCGGAGTACAGGCTCCGGACGCGCAGGCTCAGCGGCCATGGCTTATGGGCCCAGCCTCTCCGCGGTATGTGGGATCTTCCCGGACCGGGGTACGAACCCGTGTCCCCCCGCATCGGCAGGCGGACTCTCAACCACTGTGCCACCAGGGAAGCCCGCAAGATCTTTTTTGACCCACCTCCTAGAGTAATGAAAATAAAAATAAACAGATGGGACCTAATGAAACTTAAAAGCTTTTGCACAGCAAAGGAAACCATAAACAAGACGAAAAGACAACCCTCAGAATGGGAGACAATATTTGCAAATGAAGCAACTGACAAGAGATTGATTTCCAGAATATACAAACAGCTCAATATCAGAAAAACAAACAACCCAATCAAAAAATGGGTGGAACGGTTTGCAAGGCAGAAATAGAGACACAGATGTAGAGAACAAACATATGGACACCATGGGGGGAAAGTGGCAGGGGTGGTGGTGGTGGGATGAACTGGGAGATTGGGATTGACATGTATACACTAATATGTATAAAACAGATAACTAATAAGAAAAAAATGCAAGTAAAAAGTTTTGCTAAGAATAAGTCCAATGAGAATGAATAGTCCACAGTCTTTTTTATTTAAATTGCATCTAAATATTTAACATGGTTGGAAAAACTACTTTTCTAAATTCTTTTGTGACTTTTAATAAAAGTTTCCCTTAACTGACGTCCACCCTAAAAAAAAAAAAAAAAAAAAATTGGGTGGAATATCTAAATTTGTCTTTAGATCATGTCTAAAGACATTTCTCCAAAGAAGACATACAGATGGCCAACAAACAAATGAAAAGATGCTCAACATCACTAATTATTAGAGAAATACAAATCAAAACTACAATGAGGTATCACGTCACACCAGTCAGAATGGCCATCATCAGAAAATCTACAAACAATAAATGCTGGAGAGGGTGTGGAGAAAAGGGAACACTCTTGCACTGCTGGCGGGAATGTGAATTGGTACAGCCACTATGGAGAGCAGTATGGAGGTTCCTTAAAACACTAAAAATAGAACTACCATACGACCCAGCAATCCCACTCCTGGGCATATACCTGGAGAAAAGCATAATTCCAAAAAATATATGCACCCCATGTTCATTGCAGCACTAACAATAGCCAGGGCGTGGAAGCAACCTAAATGTCCATCAACAGAGGAATGGATAAAGAAGATGTGGTACACATATACAATGGAATATTACTCAGCCATAAAAAGGAACGAAATGGTGCCATTTGCAGAGATGTGGATGGACCTAGAGACTGTCATACAGAGTGAAGCAAGTCAGAAAGAGAAAAACAAATACTGTATAATATTGTTTACATATGGAATCTAGAAAACCAGTGAGTCAATGAAATCAAAGAGGAAATCAGACAGTACCTCAAGACAAATGAAAATAAAAACACAGCTTTCCAGGGCTTCCCTGGTGGAGCAGTGGTTAAGAATCCAACTGCCAATGTAAGGGACACAGGTTTGAGCCCTGGTCCAGGAAGATCCCGCAGAGCAACTATGCCTGTGTGCCACAACTACTGAGCCTGCCTGCCACAACTGCTGAAGCCTGCGCACCTAGAGCCCATGCTCTGCAACAAGAGAAGCCACCACAATGAGAAACCCATGCACCGCAATGAAGAGTAGCCCCCTCTCGCCACAACTAACGAAAGCCCGTGCGCAGCAACAAAGACCCAACACAGTCAAAAATAAATTTAAAAATAAATTAAAAATTTAAAAAACAAAAAACCCCACAACTTTCCAAAATCTATGGGACACAGCAAAAGCAGTTCAAAGAGGGAAGTTTATAGCAATACAGGCTTACCCAAGAAACAAATATCTCAAATAACCTAACCTACCATCTAGAGGAATTAGAAGAGGAACAAAGCCCAAAGTCAGCAGAAGGAAGGAAATAATAAAGATCAGAGAGGAAATAAGTAAGATAGAAACAAACAATAGAAAAGATGAATGAAACCAAGAGCTGGTTTTTTGAAAAGTAAACCAAAATTTATAAGCCTTTAGCCAGGCTCATCAAGTACAAAAGAAAGAGGATTCACATAAGATAAGAAGTGAAAGAGAAGTTATAGAGATACAAAAAATCATAATACTACAAACAGTTACATGCCAACAAATTGGACAACCTGGAAGAAACAGATAAATTTCTACAAACATAAATCTTCCAAGATTGAATCAGAAAGAAATAGACAAACTGAACAGACTGATCACTAATAGTGAAATTGAATTTGTAATTAAAAAAAAAAAATCCAAGCAAATGAAAGTCCGAGAATGGATAGCTTCACAGGGGAATTCTACCAAACATATAAAGAAGAGCGAATACCTATCCTTCTCAAACTATACCAAAAAATTGAAGAGGAGGGGACACTCCCAAATTCATTCTATGAGGCCGTAATTATCCTGATACCAAAACCAGACAAGGACAGTGCCCCAGAGAAAAAAGAACTACAGGCCAATATCTTTGATGAATAAAATTCTGAGATGCAAAAATCCTCAACAAAATATTAGCAAATTGAATTCAACAATGTATAAAAAGAAACAAACACTATGGTCAAGTGGGATTTATTCCATGGATGCAAGGATGGTTCATTATTCACATTATCAATCAGTGTGATACACCACATCAACAAAGGAAGGATACAAATCGCATGGTCATCTCAATAGATGCAAAAGAAGCACTTGACAAAATTCAATATCCATTCGTGATAAAAACTCTCATCAGGGTTGATATAGAGGGAACATATCTCAACATAATAAAGGTAGTTTATGACAGACCCACAAGTAACATCATACTTAATGGTTAATAGCTGAAAGCTTTCCTCTAAAATCAGATATAAAGCAAGAGATAAAAGGAGATGTAAAGCACGCTGAAGCACATGTCCTGTTCTGGGAAGATGTTAAGATGACGATGAGGGTATATGAATATAAGAATGGATATTAAGGCAATTAACCACGCTAAGAACAAAAATAGTATGTAATCTTTTTAAACCAATAAATGAAAACTTGCTAGGGAGTTCGCTGGCGGTCTGGTGGTTAGGATTTGGCACTTTCACTGCTGTGGCCCAGGTTCAATCCCTGGTTGGGGAACTGAGATCCCGCAAGCCGCACGGCACAACCAACAAGAAAAAAAATTTTTTTTGGCTAAATCTATTGGAAAGTAAGAAAGAAGAAAAAAAAGAGAGAGAGAAATACCCTAAGCAGAAAATACAGAATAAGTCCTATTACAGTAATTATAGTAAATACAAATGAATTAAATTTACCAATTAGAGTCCAAGGTAACTCGCATCTGATAGGGGCTGTTTTGTCTCAGTCTTTGTGATCCAGAACCCTGAGCCCCAAGAACCATGGGGGCAAAATGTCAGATAAATAACAGCTGGTAGGGTCCTTGGAGATGATATGCCTTGTCATGTTTTCCACACACCTGGCTCACTGAATTATTTTGGGATTTAAAATATGACCAAATCCCACTCTCATAGCTTCTGATTCAGATCTGGGGTTGTGCCATAGAATTTGCATTTTATTTTATTATTATTTTTTAGTAATTTTCATTTATTTTATTTGGCTGCATCAGGTCTTAGTTGCAGCACGCAGGATCTTCGTTGCAGCATCTGGGATCTTTCGTTGTGGTGTGTGGGCCCTTCGTTGTGGCATGCAGGCTTCTCTAGTTGTGGCACGCAGGCTCCAGAGCACGCGGGCTCAGTAGTTGTGGCGCGGGAGCTTAGTTGCCCCACAGCATGTGGGATCTTAGTTCCCTGACCAGGGATCGAACCCGCGTCCCCTGCATTGGAAGGCAGATTCTTAACCACTGGACCACCAGGGAAATCCCAAATTTTCATTTTAATAAGTGCCTTAGGTGAGCTTTGGGGATCTCTGGCATCTGGTACCCTCCCTCAATTTCCAGAGGAGGGATCTGAGTCTTGGAGAGAGGAAGAGAATTTTCCAGGGCCACACAGCTCATGGTGGAGGGCTGGGAAAGACCAAAATGTCTTCAAAAAGGGCCCATTCTGTTCCACTGACCCTGGCCTAACAGCAGGTGGCAGAGCTGGTTCTGAGCAGTACTTGCTACTGCTTCTCTAGACTGTGGCCTCATTCTGGGAGTGCTTGTTGTCTCATGGGCTGGGAAGCTGGATACCAGGGGGCAGACACAAAAGTCTTCTACCTCCTATGGAGCCCACTCTAGACACAGGAAGCCCTAAAACAATTTTCTGGTACAAGAGTGTCTCTGACATGCAGCGATTCCACAAGGCACTTTCTAAAATGTAAACTTTTAATTTAAATACAATGTACATGCAGAATAGTGCACAAGTAGAAAGTGTACAGTAATGATGAATTTTCCCAACACATGAACACTACCACACTGTCCCCCTCCTACTCCAGAGTAATTTCTTTCATGACTTCCACCACTTATACATTGGTTTTGCCTGTTTTTAAACTTTATAATGATGGAATCATGTACCTTTTTGTGTGTCTGGCTTTTTTCAACATTATGTGAGGTTCATCCATGTTGCATATATCAATAGATAATTCTTAATGTTGTATAGTATTTCATTGTATGAATATACCACCATATGATAGTTCCTAGTTTGGGATTATTATAAATAATGCAACTATGTTCATTCCTTTTGATGAATACGTGTACTCATTTCTTTTGGTGGAATGGAATTGCTGGGTCATAGGGTATACTTACGTCCAGCCTTAGAAGGTACCACAAAACCAATTTTTGAAGAGATTGTAGCACACAGCACTTTTTAAAGGAAAATTTTCGATGGCAAGGACTCTGTCTCCATGAGGATAAGAACTGGGCTGGAATTCGTCCTCTCTCTGAGGAGGAAGCTACTGTGCAAGCCATCAGCAGGCAGTAGGACAGGTTCTTTTCCTGTTTAGGTTGCAAGAACTGCATATGTGCTTGAGTGAATCAGCACAACTTTCTTTCAAATCTTATGCCACTCTGAATGATCAGATGTGTCTTCTTTCAAAGAGTTTATTAATAGAGTTTATCAGTTAACACCTTTGCAAGAAGAGATGGCGTACTCAAAGAGCACATCAGAATTAATGAAGAGACCATTTAGTCAGGGTAAGAGAAAAAACAAGGAATGGTGAAGCACCCAGGGACTCACCAGTGGAAAACTGTTACCACCCATTGACCCAAAGGAGCACTGTTACTGTAGCCCCGTAGAAGGGCCACCTGACTTTGACTGGAAGAGGAATACAAGAGGTAGTGAGGTAGGTGCGTTACTGAGTCCAAGCTCTACTGCTTGTCACACAACAGGCCAATAAATCGAGAGATGAGGTGTTGGGACAAGGAATAGTGACTTTATTTGGAAAGCCAGCAGACCAAGAAGGTGGCGGACTGGTGTCCCAAAGAATCATCTTAACCGAGTTAGAAGTCAAGTTTCTTTTTTTTTTTTAAAATCAGATTGAGTATTTATTTATTTATGGCTGCGTTGGGTCTTCGTTGTTGTGGGCGGGCTTTCTCTAGTTTCAGAGAGTGGGGGCTACTCTTCGTTGTGGTGCACAGGCTTCTCATTGCAGTGGCTTCTCGTTGCGGAGCATGGGCTCTAGGTGCACAGGCTTCAGTAGTTGTGGCTCGCAGGCTCTAGAGCGCAGGCTCAGTAGTTGTGGTTCACAGGCTTAGTTGGTCCACGGCATGTGGGATCTTCCCAGACCAGGGCTCGAACCTGTGTCCCCTGTATTGGCAGGTGAATTCTTAACCACTGTGCCCCCAGGGAAGTCCCTCAAGCTTCTTTTATGCTAAGTGGGGAACAGGTGTGGCTGGTTGTTGCCCTGGGAGTGTTGTGATAATCCTTTGTTCTTACAGCTGTCCACCTAAGTCTGGTCACAATGTTCCTGTAAACCTCCAATAAGACAAATGTTATTCTCTATTCTGCAACTTTTTATCTCTATATGAATGAAAAGTGTCATACCTTTAAAGGTCAAGCCTCGGAGACAGCCTTGAGAAAGGGGTATGATGTATATTTCAGGCTTTAGGCAACAGTCTTTTATTATTTGAGACAAAGATGTAGAGCCAGCATGACTAGTACAGGCAACAGAGCACAAAGGTTAGAGCTAAAGGAATAGATCCAATGTGGAGTCAGGTTTGTTCTCTGTTACAGGTGGGTATTAGGAACAAATACTCCAGTCTCCTCTCCTGCCTCTCATCTCCTGCTGGTGCTTCCCATGGGCTAAACCCAGGTGGAAGCTAGAAGGCAAAGCAGAAGTCCATATAGGTCAGCATCCTAGAATAGTGTTCTAGGACACAAAGCAGGGCAGAGAGGGAGAAGGATGAATCTGGAGGGGCGAACAGAATAAGCAACACTATATATATATATATTTTAAAGGATCCCCAGGGGGGTCCCCTTCTTTTCTTTAATAAATTTATTTATTTAATTTATTTATTTTTGTCTGTGTTGAGTCTTCGTTTGCTGCATGCAGGCTTTCTGTAGTTGCAGCAAGTGAGGGCTACTCTTAGTTGCGGTGTGCAGGCTTCGTATTGCGGTGGCTTCTCTTGTTGCGGAGCACGGGCTCTAGGCACGCGGGCTTCAGTAGCTGCAGCACACGGGCTCAGTAGTTGCGGCGTGTGGGCCCTAGAGTGCACAGGCTTAAGTAGTTGTGGTGCGTGGGCTCAGTAGTTATGGCGCACACGCTTAGTTGCTCCGCAGCATGTGGGATCTTCCCAGATCAGGAATCGAACCCATGTCCCCTGCACTGGCAGGTGGATTTTTAATCACTGCACCACTAGGGAAGTCCCTTCCTGTTTAAGGCTGAATAATATCTCATTGTATGTATATACCACATTTTGCTTATCCACTCATCAGTTAAGGGACACCTGGGTTGCTTCCACATTTTTAGCTGTTTAATAATGCTTCTGTGAACAAGGGTATACAAATATTTCTTCAAGACCCTGCTTTCAATTCTTTTGGGTATATACTCAAAAGTGGAATTGTTGAATCATATGGTATTTCTATTTTTAAATTTTGGAAGAACCACCATATTGTTTTCCCCAGTGGCTATGCCATTTTACACTCCCACAAGCAGTGCATAAGCTTTCCAATTTCTCCACATCCTCTCTAACCAACACTTGCTGTTTTCTGGGGTCTTTTTGTTTGTTTGCTTTTTAATAGTAGCCATCCTAATGGGTGTAAGCTGGTATTTCATTGTAGTTTTGCTTTGCATTTCCCTAATGATAGTTGAGCATCCTATCCTGTGCTTATTGTCCATTTATGTATTTTATTTGGAGAAATTTCTGTTCAAGTTCTTTGCCTATTTTTGTATTTTTTTTTCTGTTGAGTTTTGGAAGTTGTCTGTATATTCTGGATATTAATCCCTTATCAGATGCATGATTTGCAAATATTTTCTCCCATTCTGTGGGTTGCCTTTTTACTCTGTGGTTAATGTCTTTTGATGCAAAATTTTTAGTTTTTTTAATTTTCATGAAGTCCAATTTGTCTATTTTTTTCTTTTATTACTTATGCCTTTGGTATAATAACCAAGAAATCATTGCTGAATCCAGTGTTGTGGAGCTTTTGTCCTGTGTTTTCTCTAAGAGTTTTATTGTTTTAGTTCTTACATTTAGCTGTTGATCCATTTTGAATTTAACTTTTCTATATGGTGTTAGGTAAGGTCTAACTTCTTTTATGTGTGGATATTCAGTTTTCCCAGCACACTTTGTTGAAAAGACTATCTTTTCCCTATTGAATAGTCTTGGCACCTTTGTCAAAAATCATTTGACCATATATGTGAGGGTTTACCTCTGGGCTGTTTATTATATTCCATAGGTCTCTATGTCTGCCTTTATGCCAGTTGATTGTTGTAGCTTTGTAGTAAGTTTTGACATGAGGACTGTGAGCCCTCCAGTTTTGTTCTTTTTCAAGATTGTTTTGGCTATTGGGGGTCCCTTGAGATTCCATGTGAATTTTAGGATGTGTTTTACTATTTCTGCAAAAATCATCATTGGGATTTTGATAAGGATTGCACTGAATCTGTAGATTGCTTTGGGTAATATTGACATTTTAACAATACGTCTTCCAATCCCTGAACATGGGATGTGTTTCCATTTACTTAGGTCTTCTTTCATTTCTTTCAGCAGTGTTCTGTTATTTTCATTGTGTAAGTCTTCACCTCCTTGTGTTTTGAAAAAGTGGTAAGGATTGGCATTAGTTCTCCTTGAAGTGTTTGGTAGAATTCACCAGTGAAGCCATCATGTTTTCGATTTTTCTTTGTTGGGAGATTTTTGTTTACTGATTCAATCTCCATACTAGCTATAGATCTATTCAGATTTTCTATTTCTTGGTGATTTAGTCTTGGTGTTGGTTTTGTGTTTCTAGGTATTTCCCCATTTCATCCAGATTATCTAATATTTCGGTGTGAAGTTGTTTATAACACTCTCTTATAAGTCTTTTTATTTCTGTAATGCCCCCACTTTCATTTCTGATTTTTAGTAATTTGAGTCTTCTCTCTTTTTTTCTTGGTCCATCTAGCTAGAGATTTGTCGTTTTTTAAATCTTTTTGAAGAACCACCTTTTGGTTTTATTGATTTTCTTTTGTTTTTCTATTCTCTGTTTTGTGTATCTCTGCTCTAATCTTTATCATTTCCTTCTGCTAACTTTGGGTTTAGTTCTTCTTTTTCTAGTTCCTTAAGTTGTTGATTTAAGATCTTGCGGGGGGTTTTGTTTTTTGTGTGTGGGGAGGTTAAATTGAAGTATAGTTGATTTACAGTATTGTGTTAGTTCAGGTGTACAGCAAAGTGATTCATTTATATATTTTTTTCAGATTATTTTCCATTATAGGTATTATGAAATATTGAATATAGTCCCCTGTGCTGTACAATAAATCCTTTTTGCTTATCTATTTTATATATAGTAGTGTGTGTCTGTTAATCCCATGCTCCTAATTAAGATTTTGTCTTTTTTAATGCATTTATAACTATAGATTTCCCTCTTAGCACTGCCTTTGCTGTGTCCCATAGATTTTGTTATATCATGTTTTCATTTTCTTGGGGTTTTTTTCAAAGTTTTATTTTTCCTTTTTTATTGAGATATAATTGACATATAACATTGTATTGGTTCTAGGTGTACAACATAATGATTTGATATATGTATATATCATGAAATGATTACCATGATATTTATAGTATCCATCACCACACACAGTTACAAATTTTTTTTCCTTGTGATGAGAACTTTTAAGATTTACTCTCTTAGTAATTTCCAAATGTACAATACAGTATTGTTAAGTATAGTTACCATGCTGTAAATTATATCCCCAGGATATAATTATAACTGGAAGACTGAAAATTGTACCTTTTGACCAACTTCACCCATTTTGCCCACCCCCTATCTCTCACCTCTGGCAACCACTGATCTGTTCTCTGTGTCTTTGTTTGGGGTTTTTTTAGATTCACATATAAATGAGATCATATGGTATTTGTCTTTCTCTGTTTGATTTACTTCACTTAGCAAAATGCCTTCAGGGTCCATTCATGTCACAAAGGGCAGGGTTTCGTTCTTTTTTATGGCTGAATAATATTCCACTGTGTATATACACCACATTTGCTTTATCATCATTTGTCACTGTACACTTAGGTTGTTTCCATGTCTTAGCTATTGCAAATAGTGCTGCAATGAATGGGGGGGGTACATATATCTAGATAGTGATTTTGTTTCCTTTGGATAAACACCCAGGAGTGTAATTGCTGGATCATAGGGTAGTTTTGTTTTGTTTTGTTTTGTTTTGGTGTGTTATATGGCTTGCAGGATCTTAGTGCCCCCTGCAGGGGAAGTGCGGAGTCCTAACCACTGGACCACCAGGGAATTCCTGTGGTAGTTTTGTTTTTAAGTGTTTCCATTTTCATTCATCTCTAAGTATTTTCTAGTTTTCCTTGTGATTTCTTTTTTCGTCCATTGTTATTTAAAAGCATATTATTTAATTTCTACCATTTATGAATTTTCCAGTTTTAATTTTGTTATTGATTTCTAACTTCATCCCATTGTGGTAAGAGAAGATACTTTTAATGATATCTATCTTTTGCTATCTATTGAGACTTACTTTATGGCCTAACATATGGTCTATCTTAGAAAATGTCCCATGTGCACTTGAGAAAAATGTGTATGCTGTTGTTGTTGGGTGAAGTGTTCTATATATGTCTGTTAGATCTAGTTGGTTTATTGTGTTAAGTCCTCTATTTCCTTACTTTTGTCCAATTGTTCTATTATTGTGAGTGGGGTATTAAAGTCTCTATTACTATAGAAATATTTGTCCCTTCAATTCTGTCAGTTTTTGCTGCTTTTTTTTTTTTTTTTTTTCCTGATGAAGCCTCTCTTCCTGGCTTGAAGATGGCTGTCTTCTTGCTGCATCTTCACATGGTCTTTCCTCTGTTCAGAGAGAGAGAGGGAGGGAGAGATCTGGTGTCTCTTCTTCTTCTAAAGACACCAGTCATATTGAATTAGAGCCCCATCCTCATGACCTCACTTAGCTTTAATTACCTCCTTAAAGGCCCTATCTCCAAATGTAGTCACATTGGGGGTTAAGGCTTTAATATTTGAATGGGGAGTGGGGGGCACAATTCAGTCCATAACAGATCTCAAGGGCCAGATCTGGGTCATGGCTCCCACCTGCCAGGAGACTGGAGAAGTGGGGAACAGAATTGTTATGATTGGCTTACATCCCATGCACAGATCTGACTTGTGCTTTCCAAGGCCTGGTTCTACTCTAGTCCTTCACGTTTATGAGCCACCATCTCCTTTCCATCCTTTTCTTAAATTACCCAGCTGATTCCTATTGCTTATCTTCAAGGAATACTACTAAATACTTATTTAAAAAATAGTAATGACATGTGATATATATATATATATTTCCATTTTGCTACATCGGCAGCTGGGAGCAGCACCTGCCACATGGATGGGGTTGAGTAGCAACTTCAAGAAGCAGCTATGGCTTGTGTCCGTCTTTGTTGTGTCTCCCTTCTGTTCTTCCTGAAAGTTTAATAAAATCTTGTTTCTCTCCCTGCCTAGTTTCAACTGTGTGTGTGTGTGTGTGTGTGTGTGTGTGTGTGTGTGTGTGTGTGTGTGTGTGTGTGTGTGTGTGTGTGTGTGTGTGTGTGTGTGTGTGTGTGTGTGTGTGTGTGTGTGTGTGTTTAAGGGGGAAGAGGATGGGGCTTGGCCCGTATTTCTGAAGCAGTAGTCAAGAGTTGGTTCTATCCTTTCTCCAAAGCCAGGTGGGGAGTTGGCCGAGGTCACTCCTCTCTAGGGCCACCAGCATTCTGGGCTGATGGGGTGAGGAACAGTTCTCCAGAAATAACCTGGGGATGGCTCCTGCGCACGTAAGAGCCCTCTGGGAACCACTCAGAGGCGGCTGGGGAAAAGGGTCCTGATGTCGACTACTAGGCATAAGTACCATAATAATTATTTGGGTGGGCCTAGGACACCTGTCCTATGGAGGGAGGTAGGATTGGGGATTGGTGGTGAATGGGAAACACTGACTGCCCTCAGGGAGCCTACAGTCTGGGGGGAAGGTACAGACTTGTAATAGGTCCTGCACAGCAGGATGGGAGAAGCACCGGGTACCATGAAGGCACATGGGATGGGTACCTGGGCCAGTAAGTCTTCCTCAGAAGGCTTCTGAGCGAGGCTGGAAGGAACAGTGGGATCCGTGAAGGGAATGTTTTTCAGGTCAACGTTTTCTGTACTTCCAGATCCGAGGGAGGGCCAGGCATGCAGGGGAGCTGAGGTGGTGCCTCAGGGCTCAGCCCAGACAGAGGTTGCCTTGGGGGTGGGGATGCCATGGGGGTAGGGAGTCAGGAGACTGGGAGGAAGCAGGGCCAGTAAAGAGCCTTCCTACTAAGACATCTGGGGTTTAACTTGAGGGCAGTGGAGTGCATGGGCCAGGTTTATGCAGGGCGGTGAGCTGATCAAAGTTGGAATGATTCTTTTAATTTATCATCTCCTGACTTCCCCAGTACCCAAGGCCATCTCAAATGCACCGCAGTTACTCCACAAGGGACGCTAGAATTGTTCCACTCTACTCTTGGAGTTGACCCTAGATAATCTCTCTCCACACAGCCCACGTGGAAAGACTTTTTTTTTTTTTTTTTTGCACGGTTGGGGCCAGCCTACCTGGATCTCTCCCAAGAAGCTGCCTCCCTGATTACTACCCAGGCATTCAACTCAGTAGCTCATGGGCAGGTGATGTCCAACCCAAGCTTCTAGGATTTGGCTCCCCAGCCCAAACACTGCTCCTCCACAACCATTGCTTATGTGGGAGGGAAACCAGACAGCTCTGCACAGGACCTGCGGCTGAGACGTGGCCGTGAGGTCAGGGACCTAAGTTTAAGTTAGACAGCCCATCATCAGGTGGTCACCAGCTAGTCATCATGCATAATATGGCAACTCTGTGGCAGGTGAGCATCCTCTCTCTCCTGGGCCCTTGGCAGACATCACTAATCGATTATATCACTTTCACACTGAGTCAGCCCAGAGCTGCAGACAAACCACCATCAATCAGAGCTGGTACCTGGGATGAAGCAGGTTTGCCATTCTTGTCCCAGACCAGACAGGATCCAAAGGTCAGGGTGACTCTGAGTCAGAAGCCAGGCTGGAGAGCAGCGGTCCGTACACCAGGAATTTCAAAGGCCCTGAGGTAAGGAGCTGAGCAGGGGGTGGTCAGGCTGGCCAAGCAGAAGTGCTGGGAAGGAGTTGATGATTCACATTCATCCATAACTTCAGTTTACAAAGCACTTTCACTAAATGCCCATGACTCCTGAGGTAGAAATGACTTACTTCCGTATTACAGGTGAGGAAATGGAGGCCCAGTGAACCCTATTCGTCTGGTGTCACCAGCATGGCAGCTACGGTTTTGGTCTACCTGGCAGACACACTTCCTGTGAGGTAACACAGGTAAGCACAGGACCTGAGATCAGACTCTCTCCTGAAAAATCTGTCCTTACCCTGAGACCGCCGGGGGAGAAGGCAGCAGAGCTGAGCCAGATGGCAGTGGTGTGCTGGGAAATGCTGGAGCGCCGGCTTGTGGGGGATGCGAATCCTCTCACTTTGGCCTAGTTCAGGCTACCAGCGTGATGTTGTTGAATGCAGGGCTGGGAAGAGAGGCTGTTGGATGGACACCCCAGTGGACAGAACCTCCCAGTGGGAGCCAGCTCAGGGCAGTGCCCCGGAGAGGGGCTCAGGGTCGGTGCCTGCACAGCCTGGTTGGTCAGCTCTCCCTGCAGTCCTGTGAGCCGCGCAAGCTCTTTCCTGCCGGGGTGGGAGCTCATTCCTGTTGTTTGCAAGTAAAGGGCCTGAGCATCCTTCCTGAACCATGGGGGAGTGGGTCTCAGGGCTGGGGATCTGCCTTCCACCTCCTTGATCTTTCCTCCCCACCCCCTGCTCCCTCAAGGGAGGGGTGACCAGGCCAGGAAGGTGGTAGGAATGCCGAACATCAAGCCAAGAACCCGACAGTCAGGATCGTTGGTCGGTCGTGGAAGGGGTGGAGGTGGGGAGGCAGCCCCTCCCCGCCTGGAAGCCCCTTCCTGCTCTCCCTCCAGCGGCCCCTTCCCTCCTGGGCAGCCTCACAAACACAGCTGGGCAGTGGCTCCACTTGGCATGGCCCAGAGTGGGGCAAAGGCTTTTGATACCTGAGGAGCCGGGCAGGGGGGTACCTGTGCCCTTGTCCCATCCACCCATCACCGCCTGCCCCTGCAGCCTGGAAACCAGGGGACACTGCACAGGTGACTCTGCAGTGACCCAATTCTGCCCTGCCCTCCTGTCTGGAAGCCCTGTTAAGTTTTCCAGCAGGACATTCTTGGAGTTACTTGCTCCGGAAGCAGACCTGGCTGATCTTACGACAACAGAGCGAAAGCCGCCGCCTAGCGTCTGAGCGGCTGCAGGGCTCCAGTTTGAATGTGGAAACGCCCGTTGTCCTCGGGAGACCAGGTGGCCAACCCAGGCTGGGTCCCTCGGGCTTGGCGACAAGCAGGGCTGTAGTGGATGGGCAGGTATACCCTGACCAAAGGACAGCAGACACCACTGAGCTTCAGGCAGTGATCTCCATGTGTCTGGAAATTCTGATTTTTAAAGAGAAGCCCAATTCCCCAATTTTTATGTGAAATCTCTTGATTTTTAAATGCTGGCAACTAGTTACAAAAACATTTTTTAAAATTACATGGGTTCAACTAAACACATCTTCAGGCCACCATCTGCAGCCTCTGGTCTTGAGCCTAAATGGAAATCTCTCACTTCCCAGCCAGCCCTTCTAGTACCTCCCTCCCACTGCCAGCCCATGGCTGTGCCCACCGTGAGCCCGCTCCCCTGCAGCCCCTCCTACGCTACCCTACCCACAGTGGCCTGAGCCACCCCCTGCTTCCAGACCCCCTGGCTCCCCGCTTTGAAGGTCACACCAGAATAGGACACCCCCCCCCGTGTCCTTGCTGCAGTCACCCACAGACCCTTGTGTCCTCCCCAGTCCTTGCAGACAGCAGTCCTCGCCCCAAACCGCTGATGTCCTACTTGCGCTGATTTTTTGTTTTAATTTTTAAATTTTTTTAAATTTTTTCTTTTTTGGCGGCGAGGCATGCGGGATCTTAGTTCCGCGCCCCCTGCAGTGAAAGCTGGTTTCAAGGCTCCCACATCTCAACTTCTCTGGTCCCGACCTCCTCTCCTCCAGTGATTTCTCTCCCACTCTCACACCACTCAGTCCCACGAACTCACCCAATAACCAAAGTGATTTCAGCCGCCCCCTTATGTTCCCAGCTCACCTCCTCTGGTGGCCATGGCCCTCTGAGCCCACAGGGACCCGTGTCCTGGGTCTCCCACTCCCTGCCGTCCTCACCTCCCCTGCCACTGCTCCCCGGGCTCACACTACTCCAGCCTCCGTAGCCTTCCAGATCCTCAGACATGTGCCTGCTCCTGCCCTGGGGGCCTTGATTCTCCCTGTCCCTGCTGCTCTGCCCCCAGAAGCTCCCAGAAGCCTGTCTCCTCCTCCAGCCATTGCTCAGATGCCACCTTCTACCTCTCTGGCCATTGTGTTTAAAACGCCACACCCTGGAAATGGGCAGTGGTGATGGTCGCCCACCATTGTGAATGTACTCAGTGCCGCTGAATTGTACTTAAAAATTGTACTTAAAAATGGTTAAAATGGTAAAGGTTATGCCAAGTTACGTTTGCCATAAAAAAACTGCACAGTCCACTCCCAGCCCTATTTTTCTCCCCAACGCTTCTCCTGACACTCTGTATTTTATTCATTTTTTAATTGACTGCCTCCCCCATAGGGCGTCAGCTCCACGAGGGCAGAAACTTGAAGGTTCTGTCCACTGGGGTGTCCATCCAACACCTAAAACAGCACCTGGCACCCACTGGAAATAGACCGTGTGTGTCAAACGGCCTCTACTTAGACTGTCCCTGGGAAAAGGGCTGGGACTGTGGGGACATCCCTTTCAGAGTCGCCTCCGCTCACCACCGCCGACAGCTCAAACACCACAGATGGTTTGGAAGGAGTCCTAAAAAGACCCTGAAACATGGTTTATGCCTCAAAGGCAGGTGCTGGCCTGTGGGTCCCCAGGGCAGAGTCAGGGACTGTTGGGACAGGGCAGGTGACACAAAGGAAAGAGTATAAAAACCACGATGACCTGGGATGCACCTGTCCGCCTAGGGCGGCAGTGCCAGGAAGCATGTACAGGGTGCCCTTCCAGCGAGCCAGGCACTCCACGCAGCCCAGCCTGGCACCTGAGGCTGCGGGGCCTCTCGGAGCTGCTGCTTCATTTGTAAATAGGGATGGTACCATCCCCGGGAATTGAGAGTGAGGAAAATCATGGAGAGCTAGCACGCCGGAGCTGCAGGGCACAGGGCACAGAGGTTTTCCAGGAAGCACGTCCACTTTCAGCCCTGGTGTTTGCTGATGCCCAAGCAGAGCCACAGCGTCCCCCACCCCCACCCCCACCCCCGCCCGGGGACCAGCTCAGCATGAGGATACTCACATGGAAAGGAGTATTTCCCAGAGCAGCCTCCAGAGGGCGCCACCATCACGGCTCTGAGCCACCCGAGCTCAAGTTTTGCTGCCAGGCCACCAGCCCACCTCTGTGCCAGGGTGAGGCCGCTGTGGCTTTGCAGATGAAGGGGACCCCAGCAACCCTGCCCCGTATCAGGCAGGGCCCCACACACAGCAGATGCCCCTACCCAGGGGGTCTGTAGCCCAGCACCCAGGGCACTTGCAGGGAGGGTAGCCAGAGAATTCGGTCCTCTTCCTGTTCCTCGTCAACCACGGAGACTCCAGAGGCTCAGAGGGATGGGAGCACGTGGGTGCTGCGGGAGCCGGGAACTCGGGCTACTTGGGCTGGCGCCTGGCTTCTCCCCAGAGGAGGAAGGGAATCCAGACATGTCCCTGCAGAGCCTGAGTGTTCACAACAGCGGTGACCACCTGCCAGATACCCCATCGCCAGCTGATAGATCTGATGCCATAAGTCAGGACCCTGAGGCCAATAGTGGCACTGCCCTTCCAGGATCCTGTATGAAGTTCAGCAGGCAGCTGTGCCCGGCTCCCGGGAACAGGCAGCCTGAGGAAGGGAGGGAAGCAGTGCCTCTGACAGGGGCACCCCTCCCACTGAGACAGGCGGGGGCACACTGCTCCCCAGGCAGAGCCTGAAGGAAGGAGGGCGTTAGGCTGCACGGTTTGAGCCCCTGGAGCAACCACATCTGAAATATGGCAGATGCCCCAGGCCAAGATTGTAACCTTTACCCCTCTCTTTCCCTCCAGGTGCCCCCAGTAGGAACCTCCTGTGCCCCACACCCTTGTGTCGCAGGCAGCTGGGGGTGAAGCGGGGGGCTCACCAGGAAGATTCAGCAGCAGCCTGGCAAGTCTGCATCCACCACCAGGGCGGACCAGCGCTTCCTGCTCAGACCCTCAGCCCCCAGGGGTGCTGCAGGGCGCCCTGTGGCTTAGCTCAGAGCATTGGAGTCACGCCTGAGTGCACAGCTCTGCTCCCCCACTTACCTGCTGGGGAACCTGGGCAAGTCCCCAGCCCTCTCTGTGCCTCAGGCCCCCATCTGTACCATGAGGTAGGCAAAAGGCAGCTGTCCTGGGGCGCAACTAGCCAAGTGGATTGAAGGCACAGGACGAAGGGCACAGCCTGCTGAGGTATGTTGCGGGAGGCTGGGTTTGGCTCTGGGTCCACCCTTCACTGGGGTGATGGCATCCCAGGCCCGAGCAGGTGCTGGGCAGGTCCCTCTCCCTGGCTCCCCTGTGTCAGCCTGTGGGAGGCACCACCCGCAAGGATGCCCCCACCTTGCCCTTGCAAAGGTCCACACCACACACCTCAGGGCAGCGTGGATTCACAGGTGTTTTATTGGCTTTTCCGTAGGCAGCCCGGATGCCTCACGCTGCTAACCGGCCCCTCGACCCCTCACCCCACTCCTGGCCTCTGTTCTGGGGCCCTGGCTGGGAGCTGTCAGCCTTAACGTCTTCTCCCAAGGCCTTGCAACCACTGGGTCCCCAGCCCCTGGGCTCGGGCTGCCTCCTCGAGAGATAAACCCACTTTTCTCACTGCCTCTCTTTGGGCCAGGCTCCCAAGCCGAGGGCGCATCCCTGCGTCAGGCACGGCCGAGTTCTCCCGAGGAGTGGGCTCCACCCCAGAGCCCTTTGGCGGTGCCTACCCATCCCAGGCTGAGTCAGACCCTGTGCACAGTGTTGCGGGCTCAGTCCTACAGCTTGGTGTTGAGGTGGAAGGAGAAGTGGGGCACTGCATAGGTTGTGGCAGGTGGCACGTGCCACGCAGACGAGGCTGGGCAAAGTCTGTGACGCAGGGCACTGTCGAAGGATGCGGGGGGGAAGTGCATCAGGCCAGCGGCCATGGGTGAGGGTGCTGCAGTGGCCAGGAGGTGGGCTGGGAAGGCCGGGATGACCAGGGGGCTGAAGGGGAGTGTGGCCTGGCCCTTTAAGGGGTCCAGGGTGCCGGCGAAGTTCAGCGGGCAGCGCAGCATGGTGCCCCTGCAGGCCTCTGGGAGGGTGGGCCCCAGGGCCGGGCCCAGCAGGCAGGAGACGGCCAAGTCGGGCCCCACAGACTTGGTCCCGCACTCCTTGGCATCCACCTCCTTAAGAAAGGGAGACACTGCCCGCAGTTTTTTGCCGCCATGGACCAAGCCCTCTTCCTCCAGGCTGCGCTTGTTGCCCAGGCCTGGGCTGCTTGGGAAGGTGGTCAGGGGCACGGGGCTCTCGGCAGGGATCTTGGCCATGGGGGACACCCAGCAGGCTTTGGGTTTGGGGTACAGGCCCCTTCTGGAGCCGCCCTTGTGGAATGCAGAGGGGTGGTCGGCATCCCCACCCCACACCCGCTGGGGCTCTTTGGCTGGCAGCCCCTCTTCTTTGCCAGGAGGCCCCAATAACACCCCATCTTTAAGACTGGGGAAGAAGTCCCGAGGGTGCTGGCTGACAGGCTTCAGCACCTCGGTGGGGTAGGCGTGGAAGCAGCCAGTGAAGATGGGGGCCGACGGGTGAGGGCCCACCTGAGCCTCCTCCTTGAGGCTGCCACCAGGGCCCTGTGTTCCCTCCGGAGGCGTCAGCCGGTGCCTGGAGTTCTCAGCCTGCCCTCCTGGGCTCCGGGGATTCTCCAGGGGCCGAATAGCTGGGGGTGCCTGGGGCTCCCCACCTGCCCCGTGGCGACAGCCCTCCTCCTGGCACTGCAAGGCCTCCGCCTTGCTCACCTGGGCCAGAAGCTTCTTTTTGGCCAGTGGTGACATGATACCATGTGTCCCTTTGCAGTAGAAGCTGGACAGAAGCCGCCTGTAGGCCTCAGGGCAGCCGCTGGCACCCACGAAGGGCAGAGAGGGCCCAGGGGCTGGGCCTCGCTGTTCCATGCCGTCCCTGGAGGGCTCCTGGCTAGGAAGCCTTGCCAGGTCAGGGGCATCTGTTTTGGTCTTTCCTGGCATCATCTGGAAAGAGAGAAAAGGCCAGGCCTCAGGGCTGGGTGTGAGCCATGCACCCTGACCTGGGCACTTGGTGACAGCAAGGTCCCAAGGGGGCACCCAGGAGCCTCTGCTAGCCCTTCCAGCACCTTTGTGCAAAATTTTCAAAAGGTGTCCCATCCTCTGAATAGACACAGCCTGGGGTCAGGACACAGGGACTGGTGAACGGGGTACAGACTGGAGTTCAGACCCTACCCACGCACCCACCAGTGCTGCCCTCAGAGGAAGTTCTGGGTGTCCTAGGCAGGGAGCCCTGCGGCCAAGGTGAGGACAGGTACGGGGCGCTGTGAGGGGCAGGGCACGAGGCGGCCAGAGCTCACCTGGTCCACCCGCTTCTCCTCCTTGGCTTTCTTTGGCCTCTCAGTGGCCCCGTCATCCCCCCGATGCTCCTTGGCCATCTTGTACTGCTTCCTGGGCTTGGAGGGGGGCAGGGGCTTGTCATCCTCTCCCTTCAGGTGCCGCACGTATGGGAGGACCAACCTGAGGAGGAACCGGGCACGCTGACCAGGAGGCCAGGCTGGCAGCAGGCTCCCACCGCTCCAGGCCTACCCGGCCTCCTCCAGCCCCGGGCCGCAAACACCCCTGCCCGGCAAGCACACAGACAACCCACGGGGGCCCGCGCTCTCCCTCATCTCGTCCAGGAGGCCTGCAGGCCTGCAGTCTGCCCTCCCCGCTCAGGGCCGTGCTGGTCCAACCCTGGGGGTGAAGGCCCAGGTCCTGTGAGCCGCGGGCCTGGCCGTACCTCTCGTAGTGGCGGCGTGTGCACGTGGCCGCGCTGGTGCTGCCCGGGCTGCCCCCCAGCTCGTCATACACGTTCTTCCAGAGGCGGCGGCCAGTCACCTGCAAGGATGCCACGTGAAGGCATGGCCGGCGGGCACCCCCTGGCCACGGGGTCCTCACAGCTTGGGGTCCCCACTTGGATGCAGTTTTGCAGCTGCTTCTCCAGCAGTGGGGCGGCGAGGTTGGAGGGGGCTCCCCTGGCTGCCAGCCAGGTCTCCCGCCCAGGGGCCGCCCGAGTGCTGGCCCAAGCAGCTTTCCAAGCACGAGGACAGAACAGATGGGAAAGAGAGGAAATCTTGCTTTGAGCAGCAAAGTAGCAGCGGGCAAGGCGGGTCCCTCCTTCTCCCCGTAGCACACAGGGGAACTGGGGAAGGGCAGGGTTTGGGACGCTGCCTCGTCCTCCTGTCTAGTGGTAAGGGCAGCTCTGTTGGGCTCACTCTCTTCCCCCAGCTTGACGTGCCAGGAGATGCAGCAGGGTGAGGCCTCAGAGGTGCTGTCCTTACCAGCTCATAGGCCCCCAGCTTCTCCACGGCCTTGTAGATCTTCCACAGGTTAACTGGAGAAAAGAGAGGGCAGGGCCACTCTCAGTCTTGGCAGGAGGAAGGGGTAGCCAGCAGCCTGTCCCCCTGGCCCTGTCAGGCAGGCACAGAACCAGCACGTACCCAGACAGGGCCACTGGGATGGCTAGGCAGGCCACGCCCCGTGCACTGGGGGCCCAGTGGCCTGTGAGGGTGGAAATCCAGCCCCACCCACTGCCAGCCCTGTGCCTGGAGGGGGGCACCCTTTCCGTGTGCAACCCCCGTGGGCTGGCGGCGTCCAGGGTTACCCAGAATGGAGGTGCTCCCCGATGCCCTGCCTGGGTGGGGGTCCCCTGCCGGGTGCCCCCCCTCCCTGCCTGCACCCCAGGGACGCACTCTGCTTGAAGCCGAGATGGGGCACCCTCTGGATGGGCGTGTGTCGCTCCTTCATGAACTTGTAGAGGCTGACCAGGAAGGCCTGCTCCTCCTCCCGCTCCCCGCCTGCCTCGGGGGAGTCCTGGGGAAAAAACATGAGGCAGCAGCATGAGCCCTCAGTTGCTGGGAGGCTGGGGACGGGCGGAACCTCAGGCTGCTGGGGAGGAAAGAGATGCGTGGCCCCCAGGCTCCCACAGGAGGGAGCAGACCCCCAGACCCAGCTCTGGGCTGCATTGCTTGTTCCTGGGGTCAAAAAGGCACAAGTGTCAGCTATTAGTGCCCAGAACCCCAGGTCAGGGTCCACAGAGGCCCTGGGAGCAGCCCTGCACCTTCTCCAAGTTTCTGACCACTTCTTCCACTTGTCACACCTGCATCTCAGCTCCTCTACCACACTGTGAGTTCCTGGTGGTAGGCGCAGTGCCCCCAGGGCTCCCAGCAGCCTCCGTGGTCCAGGTTGAAGGAACAAAAGTGCCTGGTGCTCCCTAGCTCTGTGGCGCCGCGCCGCCAGGCCTGACTCTGTGACCCGCCCGTCCACGTGCTTAACTCAGGGAGGGGAGACCCTGTCCTGGGCTCCAACTGGCACTTCTGTCAGATGCACAGGTCTTTTGGTTTCTGCTCTCGGGGAATTTCTGCCGATGCTGTTCACGTGGCTGGTAGCTCAGGGCAGGGGACTACTGTTAGGCTGGGGCTGAGGTCCTGGCAGGGCAGGCCCCAAACACGAGAAGGACGAAAAACACCAGGGCCTAGAACCGTGCCGAGAGCCACGTGCTCCAAAAATACTCTATTCGAGTACCATGTCCCTGATTTTGACTAATCAAAGACCTCTGGTAATAAGCAAGCCACCTCATATGTTAATGCACGGAATTGGCACACACTGGAGCCCAAGGCAGCTGTTCTCTGGAGCCTCGGAATGAAGGCGCTCTGACCACAGCTTCAAATGAATGTGCTCTTCTATTCCTCTTCTCTGAACTCCAGGCAATCTGTTAAAACCTGTTCCCACTTGCAGCTACTCTTCTACACGAATCAGGATTTCTACTCCAGCCTGTGCCACCAAAGCAAATGGCTGCAAAGCACGACGCTGAGGAGTTGAGGCTGCCCACTCTGACCTCGCTGGTCAACACAGCTGCGCTGATCTCACGAGGTGACTCTAAGGTCCATGTTATCGATGTGGATGGACGGAAGGATGTAAATGTAGTTCCACATCGTAGAATAGTGCTTTTGTCTGTTTCATATGTCAGGGTTCCAGGTAATCCTCATTTGATAAAAGGGTTCTGCCACAGAAACCAAGCCTGAAACCCTAGCCAGGGGTGACGGGTGAGCCTTCCTGTCTGCCCCGCTCCCAGCGCCCAGTGCAGGGCCCAGGACAGCGGGGCTGGGCCCCTTTCCAGGCTCTCTGCAGGATGGGGGGTAGGGAACACATCTCCAGGGAGTCTCCATGTTCACCTGGGAGGCTACACACAGGTGGGGCGGGGGTGAGGGGGGGCAGGGAAGAGGGCCCCAGGGGGGTCGTCCAGCTCACCTCCAGCTGGACGGGGCTCTGGCTCCTGTTCTGCTCAGCGTCGGGTTGAGGAGACACAGGTGGGTCTAGGGGGTCACCATCCTCTGACTGTTTCCTTTTGCCTTTGACAGGAGGTGCTGGAAGGAGAGGAAGAGGGAGAGAAGGGGGGAGGAGGGAGAGAACGTGAGATGCTGGCAGGGAGGAGCAGGCGGCAGGAGGGCCAGGTGGGGGTGAGTCCTCGCCGCCGTCCTCTGCTGCGTGTCCTCTGCACGCGGTCCCGGCTGCTGCAGGCAGCCCTCTAAACACACACAGGGCTCCCCCGACTCTGCCCTCCTCCCCTCTCAGCCCCACCAGGCCCCGCCCACACCACACCTGACACTCTTCCTTCCTCCATTCCAGCCCTCTGCCCACAACTTCGAAGGAAACCCTAAATCACCTTGGGGTCAAGTGACAGGAGACCGGCACTGGGGCCGTGGTGCTCGGGGAAATCATGTCTCCAAAACCTGCCCCACCTTCAGGCAGAAAGTTTGGGAAAGCTGCAGAGGCTTCCATGATTGTGGACCCCCAAAGCACCACGGGGGGCTGCTTGGACCATAAACCCTCCAGAAATAATCAAGAAGAGGGTAAGTTCCTATTTGTGAAGCACCCAGCCTTTGCCTGAGGCACCAGCAGAGTCCTCACTGCCCCTAATTAGGCCACACGCTCCCCTCACCTGCACGGTTCCTGGTGACCCTTCAGGTCTCACCTGACAAGTCGCTTCCTCGGGGTGGCCCTTCCCAGCCCCCAGCCAAGCACAGCACTTCTCTCTAGTCATCCTCTAGCCATCCTCACACCATCCAGATGGGCCATCCAGACTGAGATGCCCACGGCTTGTCTGGCCTCCTGAGAACTTCGTGAGGCCGCCCAGCAACCCACAAAGTAGGTGGCAGGTAAGCGAGAATGAGTGTCTCACAACAACCTGACAGAGGGGAGGGAGGAGCCAGGGGCTTGGTTTTACTAAGGGCGTCCTGAGAGCTGATGGCTGCAAAGACACAGCACCCCTGCCGCTGCCAAAGCACAGCCACTGGGAGCTGCTCTGGCTGGCAGCAGATGTGAGACCGGGAGCCCATGTCCTCTGACCTTTTCTTTTTTTCTTTCCTTTCTCCTTTTGGTTAATCCTTAAAGAACTGTCCTGGTTCGCTCCAACTCAAGAAATCCTTACTGCTGGGAACGTGCAAGATTCCCCCTCCAACCCAGACAGAAAAAGAATCTCCTTAAGAACAAGAAACCCGCGCCAGAGTGACCCACAAGGTCAGCAGTACCCAGAAGCACGAGCTGCAGAACCTCCGGCCGCTGAACAGTGTCCCCTTGCGTAGCTGTTCACAAGGGCGCTGTGCAGGGTCTTGGCTCTGTGTCACTGGCCCTTTCATGTATGTTCTCTCATTGAGTCCCAGAGGAATCCCATTTTAAGGGAGGCTGGGGGGACTGAAGCCAGAGAGGTTAAGTTGCTTGCCGCCCTGAGGGACCAGATTCAAAACAAGGTCTGTCTGACCACCAGTCCAGGGGCCTGGCCTCGCCACCACTGCGGCTGCTGTATCACCAACACCGCGAAGCCTTGGTGGAGAGTCCAAATAAACCAGGAAGGGAAACCCAGCCTAACACTTGTCAAGCATGAGTTGGGCCTGGGCCGTCCTTGCAGGCTGGCTCCTGACCACTGGAGACACGGTCAATCTCCAGAAATAAGTGGGTGCTAATGACTGCCCCCCAAAAGACTGATGCCTTTCCAACCAGGTCCTTGGGCGAATCTGTGCATCAGCCTCCCCTTCTGTGAAATGGGGAGAGAAGGACGCTGGAGTCCTTTGCTAACTAGCCATGAATCCCAAAGCCTTCTAGGTCATGGGCATGCCTGCATCCTCCTGTTTTTCTCCTTTCCCTTCCTGCCTTCTCTGCTCTGCTTTTACATCCTCTCTCCCTTCTTGCCTGAAACAAAAATGCTCAGCTCCGAAGGAGTCTCTCCATCGTGTTCCTGTGATGGGGCTTCTCACTGAAGCCCTCTCGCAAATTTGCTGCAAGTCAGTCACTGTCCTCGGGCCTCAGAGAAATAAGGTGGTGGGACCAGGGCCCACTGGAATCACGCGGGGAGCATTTAACAGACATGATGCCTGTCTCCCACCCCACCCCCGCGTGAGTTTGATTTAAGGTCCTTCAAGGGGCATCAGAGTTTAAAGCTCCCCAGGGGAGCTGAGAGGGCAGACAGGTTGAGAGCCACCAGGCCAGAGTGGCCCTAGTCCCTCCTGCTCAGTTCCAGAGTTGGTGAGCTCTGCCTGGGCCATTCTCTCCTGGGAAAATATCCTGGAGTCAGGCACTTGGGTTACCTGGAAAGGAGGTCACCAATCTGAGCTGTTCAACTCCAGACGGGAAAGGGATTATAGCTTCCCTAGAGCCACAAAGGGAAACACTCTATCTCTGTGTGCGGCTGAGTCCCAGAGTGCAGCCGGCCTCCGTTCTCTCGCACCCAGGACTGGTGGTGTGCTCACTCATCCTGGCAGGGCCTTCTAGGCCCACACCCTTGCAGCCCCGATGAGGGAGGGCGGGGAGAAGTCTTTGCCCTCCTTCCCCAGCCTGTCCTGTCCCTGGCTGTCCTATCCTTCTCTTCCCCAATCATTGGTAGATCAGGGTTCCGGGTAAATCTTCATTTGGAAAAAGAGTTCTGCTACAAGAAATAAGTTTGAAACCTCCTGCTGTAGGTGCTGGGTGAGTCCTCCTGCCTCCCAGAAACCCAGCTGCCGCTGAGTGACCGCTGCTGCCATGAGCACTGAGTTCCTGTCTTGCCCCGAGCTTATGGGTGTATAGATCCCCTCTGAGCACAAAGCCTCAGATGCCCTGTTGTAATGGAGGTGGATTCAGTTACAAAAAGAAAACCTCTGCTCTCCAAAGGCATGCCCTTCAGACATCGCCTTTTCCATCCAGGAAGCAATAATGACAATAATGGTTATTATTTATCTGTTTACTTTAATCTATCTGGAATCTGTAAGGTATGAGGGGCTTCCCTGGTGGCACAGTGGTTAACAATCTGCCTGCCAATGCAGGGGACAAGGGTTCGAGCCCTGGTCCGGGAAGATCCCACATGCCGCAGAGCAACTAAGCCCGTGAGCCACGACTACTGAGCCCTAGTGCCACAACTACTGAAGCCCGCGCGCCTAGAGTCCGTTCTCAACAAGAGAAGCCACCGCCATGAGAAGCCCACGCACCGCAACGAAGAGTAGCCCCCATTCGCTGCAACTAGAGAAAACCCGCGTGCAACCCGCGTGCAGAAATGAAGACCCGACACAGCCAAAAATAAATAAATTTATAAGGTACGAGATAGGGGTTTAACCATACTTCCCCATGGGTGGGTGGTCCCAGTATTGACTGAGTGATCTCCTCCCCCAATAATCTGAAATGCTACTTTCCCACAATCTGCAGGCTTGTAAGGAACACTTTGGGGGCTGGTTTTGGACTTTCTCTTCTGCTTGATTCACTGTGGAATGCTGGACCCATGCACAGTTTTAATTTCTGTAGCCTTGTAACACAACGTACTATTCGGAGCATAAGTCCCCCATCATTACTCCTCTTAGAAAATTCCTTCTGAAGTTTAGGATAATTCTGTCTCATAGAAAGGAAAGAGGAAAAAAAGGAAGGGAGGGAGGGAGGAAGCGGCGGGGGGGGGGGGGGGAGGAAGAAAAGAAAAGAAGAAAAACCACTGAGGTTTTGATTGAATTGCATTTACATTTAGAAATTACTTTGAAAGATAATAACACCTTTCTGATAGTGCATCTTCCTCTGCAGGACCACGTGTCTCCGTAGATTCAGGTCTCCCTCTGCAGTGCTCAGAGGTTCCTGCTCACAGGCCCTGTGCATCCCTGTTGAGCTTATTTCCCGAGTTTTGTGCAGCTAGGCAATAGTGTGAGAAGAACCCTGACAATGACAGCAGGACTAAGCTCACAGCCCGCTGCCATTTCCTCATCTCTGGGGCCCTTGTGACCCAGCCCCTCACTGGCAGCGAGGGGGCGTGGCAGGTGCTGGGCAGTGGGATGGCTCAGGCCCCTCCTATGTTAGGAATCTGTCTCTGTTCAGCTCCATGGCTCTGTGAAAGTCAAGCTTAACCTTAGATCCTAATACCACAGCAGTGAAGAGGTTAATTTCAGTCGCTGGCTGCAAAAGTGGAGATTCCCAAAGTGAAGCCCACCTGTTCTCAGGCCCCTCTCTCCCTCTCTTTCCACACTATGTACTCCACCAACTGAAATCAGTCTCTGCTAGGCCCTGGAGTAGGCACTTCCATACATTAGCTCACTCCATCTTCCCAGCACCCAGTGGGTATTATTTCCCCCCCTTTAACGATACAACACCTGAGGCTCTGAGAGGGTCAATAACTTGCCTGAAGTCACACAGCTTTCTAGTGGCAAAGCTGGGATTTGGAACCAGTGCAGTCTGCCTGTCCCAAGACACTGAACCCTGAGATCTAAAGTTTTTTAATGGGAGCAGGGAGACCCCAAGTTCCTTCTCTGTGCTCAGAGGGTGCCCATTTGCCCACCCTCCCTGGGGGATCTGCAGTCTCCCACCACAGCATTCCTGTTAGTCTGCTGCCCTGCCAGATGAACTGAAAGCAGATGAGAGTGGGGCAGGAGGAGGGATGGGGAGGGAGCTCTGACTCCACACAGGTGCTTCTGTACCTTAGTTTACCTATCTATATTAGACCCCCCATGGGCCCAACGTTCTAAGCAGAACAAAGCAAGAAACGAGGCTCTCCCTACCAACCACAGTTGACTGTGTGCACATGTGTGCGCGCATCCCTCAGTGAGATCTGAGGTCTGCCTGTCCTGCTCACTCCCCGGTGTGTCTCAGCGCCTGGAGTCCTGCCCAGCAGAGAGCAGGTGCTCCAAAAACACAAGCCCCACTGAGCCTTACCGGTGCAGTATGAGCTACCTGACCTCAGATAGTGCTGATGCTGAGAGCCGCCCGGCTGTGACTAGTTCAAGGCCTGCCTCTCTCTCTCTTTCTCTCTCTCTCTCTCCTCCCCTCGCCCCCTCCCCCGCCTCATTCACCCTTGGTGTGATGGAAAGGAAGCGACACTTCCTTTCATGAAAAGTCACCCACTGGGAGCACCGTGTCAATTACCACAATAATGGTAACAGCAGCCTCAATAACAACCAGCAGAGGCGGGCCACACCTCCTCGCCTAAGGCCGTTGGCTTAAGTTTCTCTTAGCTGGAGCTGGAGCTGAAACAAAGACAGCCTTTGAAGGGGCCAGTCCACTCTGTGGCCCAGGAGCCGGCTGCCTGGCAGTCTCCGTGTGGAGCTCGCTCTAGCGTGGTTTGGGGAAGGGGGACCTGCCAAGGTCTAGGAACATCTGGGGCCAAGATGACAGCCTTGAGTGTAGAAAAGTGGGGGCATGGGGGCACCAGATACGACACTGCCAACTCCCAAGCCCTGCTGGAATTCGGCCGCCCTTTAGCCGGCTCTGGGATATCCTAAAAGACCCTGTTCCAGGATGGGGCTGAATCCCCACTGTCCCTCCCCTCCAAGTCTGGGTGATATTTGACAGTAACAGTAACGGCTCCATCTACGGACCGTTTCCTGTGTCCTCACGGACTACATTTCCTGCACCTACTCCACCTATGGGGGAACCAGGCTTGGCAGCGGCTTGTCCAAAACACTGGCCAACAGTAGAGGCACAGCCAGGACGGAGCTGTGTCAGCTGCCTGACCTCTGCCTGGGGCACTCGTTTGCCTCTCAGCTTTTCCGCTCCGCTCCTAGAGCACCCCACACCCTCCGCCAAGGATGGCTCTCCAAGTCGGTACCACAAGGTCCCAGAGGGAGGGTGGGCCATCCCAGGCCAGTTTCCAGAACCATTGCGAAGGGAGAGGGGGCGGGGTCTTAGAGGCCTGATTCGTCCTCACTGCCAGACCAGGGGTGGTCTGTAAAACTCAGTTTCCCAGACTCTTATACAAGAAGGGGCTGATTCCCTGAGGTCTTTTCTACCTCTGCCGTTCCAAGTTCGAGGCCCCAGACGGGTCCCCGGGGCTTGTACGGACTCTGGAACTCCACTCCCGTGGCCCAACCCACTAGCTGCCATCTCCCATCCCTCCTCTGCCCTAACACGGCCTGTGGGCACAGAGACCCCAAGCCCCCAACCCTGGTGCTCGGGAGGGGACAAGAAGCACCTGTTATCCTCTCCTCGGCCCCGCGGACCCCTCCTCGATAGCTGACGACCCCGCAAAGGGACCCGGGGTCTGGCCAGCGAAGTGCCGCCGTACCCGCACCCTGAGCCTTCGGGGGTCCGGCAGCCGGCGACCCCCACCCCTATCCCAGCGTCCGCGGGCCTGGAGGACGAGAGCCCGGCCTGGCCGCGCCCCCTGAACACCCTGCGCAGGGACCGAGACGAGGCAGCCGTGTCGTGGTCCCAGGCTCGGACTGTGCGCGAAGCCAAACTTCTCGCACGCTCGCAGCCCGCGCACCGCCACTCCTCTTCTCCCCCCCACCCCACCGCCCCCATCACTCCCGGGGCCGCCATCCCGTCCCTCCTGGAGACCCGAGGAGAGAAAAAAGAGACAAGAGAAAGATGCGCCGAGCAAAAAGGGAAGCTACTTCTTCCCTGTCGTGGGGAGCGTGGGGGTGTGTGTGTAGAGGAGGGTGGACAGGAGACAAGAAGAGAAGAGACCAGAGAAGAAAAGAAAAAAGGGAAGGGAAAAGAAAAAGAGAAAGGGTAGGGGGCGAGCAGCCGGTAACCGCCGAAGGATCAGCACGCCCCTCGGCTGAAAGAGGAACAGTTGATTCTTCAAAATGCATTGAGCAAGTTCTTCAAAGCCCGCGCAGAGTCACTTTCAGGAAACGGCGGCCGCAGTGGAAAACGTCCCGCGCGCCCAGCGGACCCCGGTGCCCCTTTCTCGGCGGCGCCGGAGGGTTCTGAGAACCACCGGGATGTGACGTCGAGAGGGGGTGGGGGGCCGGGGGGGCTGCAGGCAGAGAACTGCTGCGGACAGCTGTCACAACAAATTAGCTGAGACCAGCTCGAGATTGAAAACCACAGCAGGAAGTGGGATGACAGAACCGTACAGAACTTGGTAAATTTCAGTCAAAAGACGACAAGAGTTTCGAGATAAACGCCCGGGAAGCCCCTGGCCGCCAAAACTTTTTGTCTTTCTTTTTTTTCGAAGAGCGCGCGCCGACACCGGGCCTCACCCTCCCGC
The DNA here is from genome assembly GCF_011762595.2 of Tursiops truncatus. NCBI lineage: Eukaryota > Metazoa > Chordata > Mammalia > Artiodactyla > Delphinidae > Tursiops > Tursiops truncatus. The sequence goes on from NC_047047.1 coordinate 8,995,366, forward strand.
TCCGGGCGGGGGGAGCGGGCGCCCCGGTCCAGGCTAGGTCCCCACGTCCTCGCCCTCGAGTCCACCCCCGGCCCCGCTAGCCCCCCAAGGCAGCACCGACGGCTACGAGCGCCGGGGGAGACCTGGCGCCGCAACTTCGCCCTCCCACGGGGCCGCCAGCCCCATCCCGGGCCGGACCACAGAGCCGCTTACCCATGGCCCGGCGAGGTCCAGCGGCTCCAGCCCGAGGTGCTCCGCACGACCCTATCTCTCGACCCCGCGCTCTCCGCGCTACTGACCCGCCGAGCAGCTTGCCAGCCGCCTACCCGCGGCCCCGCCTCGCCCCGCCCGCCTCCGCTCCGCTCTGGGCTCCGGTTGGCGGGTCCGATTCTTCCGCGAGGGGCAGGGACCGCCCCCTGAGGCAGGGGAACTCTGGGAGTTGTAGTGTGCTCTTCCCCTCCCCAGTCTCCGAGACCGCGGAACTAGGCTGCTCACCTGGAGAGACTGAGGCAGGACACCCAGGAGTCACTGCTGCCTTGTGCCTCTGGAGGCAAAACTCGAGCCTTGGAAAAATCCTCCTTGCTCCTCAGCAGGGAACTGGGGGTCTGCGTGGGGTGAGCAAAGCCCTTCTGACTTTGACTTGAACTCGGTGTAAGGCATTGTCCATCTCCCTCCCAGCCCAGCATATAAGTAGTGATGGTTGGTGTTAGCTAAACAAGGACCCCGCCCAAAGTAGCAAGTCTTTGGCCAAAGCTCTGTGGGGTCCCAGAAATGCCTGGGACAGGAAACCTGATATATGTGGACGGCCAGTGTCCACATATATCTCAACGACAGAGAGGACAGCTACAAAGTGAGCAGTCGAAAGAGGGGGCATGACCCCTGCTTGGAGGGGTGAGGCTTTGGGTGGAGTGGGGGCCCGAGGAGATGCTGAGCCAGCTGCAGCAGGACTTCTGCTGGAGGGAGAAGTAACTCAGCCATACTGACATCACAGAAGAGGAAACCGAGGCTTGGGTTTGAGAGCTCAAGGTCTGGAAGCATCACTCACAATAAGCCAAAAGGTGGAAGCAACCCAGAGTCCACTGATGGATAAATGGGTGAACTGCGGTTTGTACATACAATGGAATATCACTCAACCTGAAAAAGAAAGGAAATTCTGACATGTGCTACAACATGAATGAACCTTAAATAGACCACACACAAATGATAAATACTGTATGATTCCACTTATAGTACTTAGAGTCAAATTCATGGAGCCAAATAGTAGAATGGTGGTTGCCAGGGGCTGGGGTGCCGGGGGAATAGAGAGTTAGCGCTTAATATGTACAGAGTTTCAGTTTTGCAAGATGAAAAAGTTTGGGAGATGGATGTTGGTGATGGTTGCACAACAATATGAATGTACTTAATGTCCCTGAACTGTACACTTAAAAATGGTTAAAATGGTAAATTTTTTGTGATATATATTTTACCTCAATTTGAAGAAAGAACCTAAGGTCTCAGCAGTGGCTAGCTAGGACTTAAACCCTGTTCCTAATACAAGAGTAGGCAGCCACAATTTTGTTGATTAGTTTTAATACAAACAGCTCTATGCATTTCCTAATTTTATAGGATAAAACTGAGGCTCTCGGGAATTCCCTGGCGGTCCAGCGGTTAGGACTCCACGCTTCCAATGCAGGGGGCATAAGTTCCATCCCTGGTCGGGGAACGAAGATCCCACAAGTCTTGCGGCCAAAAAACAAACAAAAAACAGAAAAACTGAGGCTCTGGAGGATTAATCAGCTTAAAGTAAATCAGCTGGCAAGTGGTGGAGGCTGAGCTAAATACAGGCATCAGAGCTCCAGTACAGGCCCCTTCAACCGTTTCCCTCAGCATCTCTTGGCAGTGCTGTTAACTGAATCAGGGACCATGGCCTGAGGAGGAGAAAGCGTAAGGGGGAAGATTTGAGTGCTGGTGAGGACATGGTGGGTCAGCAAGATGTCCAGTGGTAGCTGGCACTGAGGCCTGGAATCCAGGAGCAAGGCGCAGATTGGAAATACAGATGGTTAAGGAGCCCTTGTACCCAGGCACCCACCAACCAGGTTTGCATCAATTACTGCCCATCCATCACCCTAAACAAATGGACCAGGGTCGTACGTTGGTGACCCTGAAACCCTCTCCCTTACCCTTTGGCTCTGAGATGAAAGAACTCTCCAGGCTCAGCCCAGAGTGGACAACACTGTGGGCTCCCTTGTCTACCCCATAATGGGTTGGTTTGTAAAAGCCAGTGCTTGTAGATTTGGTAACAGACACATCATCAACAATAGTAACTGCCTAGAACAATTGTTATAATGGTGATTATAATAGTGCACCCCACTTCCCAGTTTACAAGCTCTCTCCAGGAGAGCTGAGGCCGTGGTGGTAGATGCTGTGTGGAATGCCATCACGTAGCTTTGTCCATTCTTTTTTTTTTGGGGGGGGGGTGTGCTGCACAGCTCGCGGGACCTTAATTCCCCATCCAGGGATCGAACTTGTGCCCTTGGCAGTGAAAGCTCGGAGTCCCAACCACTGGACCACCAGGGAATTCTCTTGTCCATTCTATAAGGATTGTTTGCCCAAGGTTCAGGATGGAGACCAGGACGCTGCCCTCACCATCCCAATCTAGGCCAACCCCACCCTCCCAGATTGGATAGACTCACTGCCTGATAAAGCAGCAGCTCATCCCACACGGGATAGAGTTATTCTGCCATCCGGGCAGCCCAGCACACTCTTACAGGCAGTGGCTGCTGTGCAAAGCCTCAGCAAGTCCACACCTGCCTGTGCCAACCTGGGAACAATATGATCTAAATTTAATTGCCACCTGCGGCAGCTGTTTGCAATAGAAAGTAATTTACAACAGCCAATAAATCTTGCAGAGGAATGACATCTCCATTTGCTTCCCCAAAAGCATAAATACATCCATTGCTCAAGCCACTATCTCACGCACCTCCACCTCGAGCCCACAGACACCCTCCTCCTGCATCTCCCAACCATCAGCTCCCAGCCCACGATGGGCTGAGAGAAGTAGCCTAGGCCCTCAATGTCTTGGTGTCTATGTCTCAAATAAATTTTTTAAAAAAGCACCACTAATGAATGCATTCCTCCCATAAAGACATTACAAGTAATAAGTTGGTCCTCTCTGACACCACTCCAAACTCAGTTCCCTCCCTGACCCAGAGATAAGGACTCTATTATCAGATTGGGTAAAAGCTTCCAGAACTTTCCCTATGTATTTTCATAAATACATGGTGTAGAAAAATATGTAACTTTGTTTTATGGGTGTTTTTTTTTTTAAAGTGGTACAATTCTAATTGTTCCATTCTGCAACTTGCTTTTCTGCCCAACAATGCATCTTGGAGATCCCTCTTGGTCAGAAGACAGATCTGTTTCTCCTGGCTGTTAGGCTGCGGGACTTGGTATGCATCTACCGCGGTCTTTATTTAAATCCCCTCTTTGTGTGCTTGGTCTTTTTGCAATTACGGGAATCCTCTGAGGACATTCTGGACCCCCTTAGAACATTTACAAGGCTCCAGAGCTCACAAAGTAGTCCAGGAGATTGAGCAAAAGCTGCTTTCTCCTACCTCCTGCCTCCAAATCCCAGAACCCCTTGCTGGCGCAGTTCTAAGAAGAAAACCTGGTCCTGGGGGGTGGTCCTCATCCCAGAGCTCTCAGAGCTGGAGGGACCATTCAAGATCGTTCCACCTGGCCTCTTTTTGGAGAGGAGGCCAGCAGGCCCAGAGATGTTAAGCGAGTTGTCCAAGGTCACACAGCAAGTCCGTGTTGTTGCTTCTGGGACCCACAAACCCATCCAGCACACTCAGGAAATAACACACAGCCAGTTTTCTGCTCTGTGAAGCTCCGTTCCCAGGCTCGGCAGTTGCAAAAGGCCCCCAGGGCTTTGTTTTCAAAGGAGAAATGAAGCGGGAAGTATTTTTAACCGCCGGCCCCGCCTGGCTCCTGCCTCGCTCCCTCGTGCTCGCTGTCCAGGAAAGGCCGGCTTCATAGTGGCATTCGCAACTCATGGAAAACAACAAACGCCCGAAATAGACGATACCCAAGCTCAGGAATGGAAAAAATTGGCTCATGGCTTCAAATGCCTCTTTTAGAAAAAGCCGAGAATAGCTTTCGGCCTTTGGGGAACTGCCGGGGGTGAGGGAGTGGGGAGGTGGCGCTGGGAGGGGGATCTGAGAGCTTTGGCCACTTTGCCCCCCGGGGGCACGTGACCACTAGCTTCCCCAGCTTTGTCCACTCTGGGAGCACATCCGCACCTGGCTGCTGCCCCTTCCCCCCCAACCCCCTCCCCACCCAGCCCTGCCCTCCAGCCCAATCTGGAACAACATCCTTTGTTGGGCTGGGCCTGGGTCCCAGCTGGGTAGAAACCCGAGATTCTTATGCTTCTAGAGCCTGAAGGGTGAAAGTCGAATTCCCATGGGTATTGGGGGGAGGGGGAGAAGGGGGGGTGACAAGGAGAGAAAATGTGGGTTTTCATCTCCACTCAGCCCAGCTGCTGTGTGACCTTCTGCAAGTCACTTGACCTCTCAGAGCCTCTGGTTCCTCATCAGCAAAGCAGGGGTAACGCTTTTTTTTTTTTTTTTTTTTTTTATTGGCAGCGCGTCAGGTTATGTGGGATCTTAGTTACTGGACCGGGGATTGAACCTGCGCCCCTAACCACTGGACCACCAGGGAAAGTCCCGGTAATTCTTCATTTATTCATTTATCTGACATTTGTGGCGCAGCTATGTGCCAGCACTGGGCTAGGGTTAGGCACTGGGGACATAGCCACGACCAGAACAACGCTCCGATCTTGTGGAGCAAAAGCTATAGCTCTTGCCAACCTCACAGGTGCCAAGGATCAGCCATTCCTTCTTCAAACAGTTCCTGAGCCACGGCCTGGTGCTGGGAGGGATGACGGTACCTTTGACCAGTGCCTATCAGACACTGCACCAAGCATCTTACACGGATTATTTCATTTAGTGTCACCCCAGCCCTATGAAGTGGGCACTATATTTATGCCCATATTACAGTTGAGGACACCGACGAGCAGAGAGTAAGTGTTGGATGAGATCGTAGACTCATCTGCGCAGAGTAAGGAGTAAGGAAAGGCCAACTGTAGACCAGCTCCCTCTTAAGCCTTGGAGACCTGGGTATCCAAAGCCTGGTTCTTTGTGACACAAAATAGTAAGTCTAGACTGGAGGTCAGTACAAATGCACTGGATAAGGTTGTTTTTTTGTTTTTTAAAAAAAACGTGGGGTCCGTATAGAGCTTTTACTTACAATAAGATCTCCGCTAACCTTTCATCCCTGTCGTATGACTGTCTCCCATGTGACAGATAAGTAAACCGAGGCATGAAGCGCTTAAGTAACTTGCCCAAAGACGGCACAACCGGGGTTCCTGCCACAGGGTTTCTTACCACCCGCAGGTTCCCAGGACTACGAGGCGGGGGCGGAGGCGGGGGCGGGGGGAGGGGCCCGCGCCCGGGCCGGAGAGAACTACGTCTCCCAGGATGCCGTGCGAGGGGAGTGTAGGGGCGGGGCCGTGCGAGCACAAGGCTGTCATTTCTTGGTATTAAAAAAAAAAAGTAGCAAAAGAAAAGAAAGAATCAAAGCCTCAAGCGTCACGTCTAGGAATAGCCTCGAAGCCAGGCCAAGTCATTATAGACGATGAGTAATCCGGTTAAGTCATTTCTCTAAACACCATTGCTTGTAAGAGAATTAAAATATCAGCTTACATCAGAGGGGGAGAGGCAGACTCCAGGGGCCCCGGGCGGGAGCGCAGCCAGGAGGGGGCGCGGCTGGCGCGCCTCCGCCGCTCGGCCCTGCCGGGGGCGGAGGCTGGACGCCAGCGCCTTGACAGCTGGGCCCTGGGCTCGGCCTGGCAGCTAGCTAGGGGGTGGCGGGGGAGCGGCACGCTAGGCCTCACTTTACCTCATTGTTAAGGGCTTCGAGGAAGGTTTGGGGCTGCCTCCTCTCAGGAGAATCTGTGCCCTCGTGGGGGCGGTCCTGCGAGGTGAATGAGGGCCAGGGGCCTAGGCCAGACGGGGCTAGGGTTCCCTTGTCTTCAGTGTCCCCCCTTTCTCCCGGATTCCAGAGTTCATATCTCGATAGCTGCAGGGGCAAAGGGCTGGCGACACTTGGAGGGGGTGAACCGAACCTCACGGAGGTGCCAATTTTGCCCTAGACTGCAGGAGTCATCAAGGTTTTTGGCATCCCGAGGTCAGGATTGTGATGAATTTGGGTAGGGCGAGCTGATCAAGAAGCTGCCTCTGCAGTCCAGCGGTTAAGACTTTGTGCTTCCACTGCAGGGGGGCATGGGTTCCATCCCTGGTCAGGGAACTAAGATCCTGCATGCCACAGCTAAAGATCCCTCATGCCGCAACTAAAACCCGGTGCAGCCAAATAAATAAATAAATATTTAAAATTAAAAAAAAAGACTCCACTCTTCCACTGCAGGGGGCGCAAGTTCCATCCCTGGTCGGGGAACTAAAATCCAGTATGCTGCTGCAGTGTGGCCAAAAAAAAAAAAATCTGCCTCTAGAGCTTGCCCCCTAAGCCCCGCTCCAGGGCCAACAACATGAACTGGGGCCTAGCCATGAGCCAGACACAGGTATCATCTCCCCCTCGGTGACCCTAACCTGGACCCTTGGCAGATAAGGCTACTGGGCCTCAGAGTCTTCCCACTGGCTTCTCACACCAGTCCCCAAAGCAGTAGAGAGTAACTCAAGCTTACAGCTGAACGCTTGAGGCAGGCCAGACCCAGCTTTAAGCTCCTTACGCACGTTCACTCTTGCAACGAATTGTGCAGTTTGTTTTTTGTTTTGTTTTGTTTTGTTGCGGTACGCGGGCCTCTCATTGTTGTGGCCTCTCCCGTTGCGGAGCACAGGCTCCGGACGCGCAGGCTCAGCGGCCATGGCTCACGGGCCCAGCTGCTCCGCGGCATGTGGGATCTTCCCGGACCGGGGCACGAACCCGTGTCCCCTGCATCGGCAGGCGGACTCTCAACCACTGTGCCACCAGGGAAGCCCAATTGGGCACTTTTGATATTCCCTTTTCACCGAAGGACAGAGGGAGGCATGGAGAGGTTCACGACTTCCCAGGAGGCTGCACTCCCGCTCAGCCAGTCCACTGGAACAGGAGCCTCCGAGGCTCTGGGGTCAAGCTGACTGCTCCCCAGTCCTGGTGCCCTCACTTTCAGGTGACCTTGGATGAGTGACTCATCATCTCTAGTCCTCAATTTTCCCACATGTAAAATGGGTTTAGCAATACCTACCTTGCAAGATTACTGTGAGGGTTAGAAACAACGGCCTTCAACAAACACCTTCTGTTGTGTCGGTGGTGTTATGTGAAAATAGCCTCCGACCAAGCAGATTCTACGTATTTCTGAGCCTGTGGAAGAAAGAAGTAAATACTTAAGTCCCGCCCCCCCAAACCCAATGATCTCTTAGCACAGCAGGCATCTTCCCTACACCAGGGGACTGAGCCCTGGTCACACTGCTGGCTCCCCTGCACAGCGCTGCCCTGTGTGCACCCCAAGCCCTGGCCTTAGTGACCTGGGCTGGGCCCTGAGACTCCCCATCTGATCAGGTTTTCTATGTTTGCAGGTAGCAGCTTCAAGGTCCTGAGGTCCCCAGTTGGGGTCTTAGGGTTTGGCCAGGATGCCAGAGTGCTGGGAGAAATTGTGCTCAAGGTAAATGATTTCTCTCCAACTTGAGTGGGCCCCATTAACCCCTTCAGTGTTGGAAGCCTAGGCTTGGGTTGGGGGGGCATTGCTGCTCTAATTCCTGCTCCCCAAACGAACTCATGGGACTTTGCTGATATCACAGTGAAAGCTTCTAGACTTCCCTGGTGGCGCAGTGGTTAAGATCTGCCTGCCAATGCAGGGACAGGGGTTTGATCCCTGGTCCGGGATGATTCCACATGCTGTGGAGCAACTAAGCCCATGCGGCACAACTACTGAGCCTGCGCTCCACAGCCCACATGCCACAACTACTGAAGCCCGTGCGCCTAGAGCCCATGCTCTGCAACAAGACAAACCACTGCAATGAGAAGCCCACACACTGCAACGAAGTCCCAACGTAGTCAATAAAAAGCTTCTAGGCTTGGGGTTGTCAGGGGAACATTGGCTCTAAGAATTCAAGATCGCTTAGAAATTTCATGCTCTCCCTGCCCCTCTCCCCACACCCAATCCCACAGCTGAAGGTCAGGTCTCTGCTTTCATCTTCTCGGTGATGAAACTGCCACGGGGTGAGGAGCGTGGGGTCCTGCCGTCCCTTCCTGACGTCCCACAATGTTCGTTGGCAGGGAGAACCCAAGGGGAACTCAGGTCTAAATGGTCCTGTCTATACCCCAGGCCCTCCTTCCTTCCCACTCTGCCAACCAAGCGCTCCAATTCTCCCCACACCTAGTGTACATCCTTTCTGCTCTTGCATACCCAGGAGCATGTGTTCAAACCCATGTGCACCTGTGTATCTGACGTGCATCCTGCATTTCGAGGAGCCTGTAGCTCACACACAGACGCACACATACACATATACACACTCACCTGTAACTCACCTGAGAGCCCACAGCCCCTGAGGCTTCCTTTTCCACATCTGGGGCACCACCTTGGCCTACCTTGGGAATGCTGAAAGGGATCAGATGGTTGTCCAGCCCCCCCGCCTCTCCTCAGCTGCCCACCTGTGCCTCGGCGTCTCCAGCATGGGGCTGGCCTGTGAGAGTTTCCTCTGTGGCAACTGCCTTCTCTCCCTGCCTTGGCCTCAGCAGGTTCTACCAGGCCACATCTGAAGGGAGAGGGCTGCATGTAGGTGGTTTCCCTGGGCATCGACCTGGGGTAAGGACAGCTTCTGGGCATGGTGGTAGCTTGGCGTCCACCCCTCCCTGCCAGATCTGACAATACGGTCACACTGGGAGGACTGTCCTCCTCATGTCCCAAGTTCTGTTCCCGACACCAAGTGTTTGCACGCGCTGTTCCCTCTGCCCAAGTGCCCTTCGCTGGCTTGGGAGTTCCCACCTTATCCACCTAGAGAACGAACCTCTGCTCATCCTTCAAGGCTCCCCCCAAAGCACACATCCACACCCCCTCTGTGTCCCAGCGCTTCCAGCATACACCTCTGCTTGACATTTGCCACAGTGAGGCTCCCGTGGCCTGTCCCATGCCATTATGTGACTGGCCAGCATCTACTGAGCGCCTGTCCCCAGTGAGGAGTGGTCCTTCCTATCAGCCAGCGCCATGCTGTTGGCAGGGCCACAGCCCCAGGCCTCTGCTCTTCCGGAGAGGAGACCCATGTTCGGGGATGGAAGGGACTTGTCTGAGCTCCCGCAGTAGGTTCAGGAGATCCTAAAGCCGGTGGACAAAGGAATTGGGAAGGAAGAGGGGGAAGTGAGAGGCCACAGAGGGCGGGCAGATAGTAGGTGCTCAGTGGAGGTCCATAGAAGCGGGATGAGGACACGCAGGAGAAGAAGGGAAGAGGAAGGGGCAGGATATCCATTCCCACCTCCTCGCACTGGCTTCCTCACATCACCATGTACCATCCAGCCCTTCCCCAGGGCAGCACTTCCTAATTTTCAAGGGCAGGATAGTCTGTGATACTTTGGCCTTGAGGTAGCACATGTTCCCGTCTTTCTGGAGCCCCCGGGCCAGGTAGCTCTACAGGTCTGGTGGTCATGCCATCCCTCCGACCCCAGGCTGGCAGCTGGGATCAGAGCCCCTACACTGGGTATCCCCGCTGCTGCTGGACCCTCAGTGGGGCGGCGAGTAGGATCTGGGGCCTTGGACTCCACTCTGGGCAGCTCCTGCTCAATCCTCTAGGGGACTCAGAGCCTCCCAGACCCTGACCCACAGAAATCTGCAAGAGGGAGGTTCCAGACACCCACTAGCTGCACTCTGGTGAGTGAGGCCTCCTTGTGTCTGAGAGGGCTCTGACTCCTCCGTGGAGTGGGGAAAGTGATGGCCATTCTCCATACGAAGACTGAGTGCCCGAAATCTGTTAAGTTCTTCATGCTCAGTTTTCTCATCTATAAAATGGGCATGGCATAATAAAAGCCCGCACACCTGCTAGTGCAGTTAGGTGCACTGGATGAATTATTTCTTATAAAGAGCTTAGAACTGTGCCTGGTGGGAGGAAGATCTCCATAAATATTAGCTCTTATCCACAGCCTGGGACAAAGCAGAAGGCATGGGGTGAGCCGGGGCTGGGGGAGGGGCACAGGAAACCTGGGATCCAGGTCCCGCTCCAAGGTAGCAGACAGGGCGTTCCTCCCCCACCTACCCTCCTTCTGTTTCTATGTGTCAGTGTGTCATATTTTGTTGGCTTGGGGCTTTTTTTTTTTTTTTTTTTAATAAACAAGGGCTGCCTGAAACCCCTACTATTCTGGTTAAGTTTTGAAACAACTCAGAAATCCCCTCCTCCCCTTGTGAGTCAGAGGCAGGAGCGTGAAGCAGAACTCCTAGTGGGCTGCCGTGCTAGAAACTGCAGAATAACAGCTGGGCAGCCCTGTGACCCCAGCATCTGAAATGGGGGCTCCGAAATGTTAGGGTGCGCTGGTGAGGCACGGAGGCCTGAGAGCTAAACCCTAAAAGGATCACGATGCCCACCCGCCCGCGGAATTCGGAATAAAAACAACTCCGAATGGTTCAGTTAGTGTAAGGAAGTCCCACAAGACTGGCTTTTCCCGGAACGGTGATTTCGATGCTCGCTTGGAAATATCGAATTCTTTCCAAGCATTTTTCTTTTTCTATTTTGGTGCCTTAAGCACGTGCTTTGGGGAAGTGACGGGCAGCTTTCTCTTTCCAACCAGGCCCGCGCGCGGGTCCTCACCGACGCGGGAGAGCTGCCTCGCCTGCTCCGGGAAGCGAGCGCCCCCGCCGCGCCCGCCTTCGGCGCCGCTCCACCCGGGCGCGGGGACTGCGGGGTCCGCGGGGGGCGCCGCCCCGGGGAGCCGAGCCGGGGTTCCGGGGCGGGGAACGCTGCCCGAGCGGACCCGCGGCGCGGCCCGGCCACCCTCCCCCTGGCGCATTGAGCCAGGGGAGACGGGCGGGGGTTCCAGAAAGCGCTCTCTTTGCTCAGCCGGATCTGAGTCAAAAGGGGGAGCTGGTTCAAACCGAAAGAGTAATTCGGCTAGCCAAGGCCGCCAGTATTTCTCTGGGGTCCCAATGTTTGCCAGGCAGGGAGCTGCAGAGCCGGAGCATCGCTGGCCCCTCGGGCTTCGCTGAAAGCCCCGGGCCCCCAAGTAGTTCCTCTTTTCCCCAGAAAAGGGACCATGGGGGCTAAAGGCAGAAAGGGCAGACTGAGGGGAGGTTGCTTCCTCCAGCCCCACAGGCTCTGCCGGGTCCCCAGGACCCTCCCCGACCCTCCTTGAGGCCCAGATGATTGGGGCTCTCTGTCAGAGGTGAGTGAGGCCTCCCTCTCCTGCCCCAGTAGGCCCTTCTCAGGTCGTTCAAGAAGTCCCTCATGCGTCTGTGCATCTGCACCCTATGTTCCTTCTACTTTTCCCTCTCCACAGGCTCGCAAATCCTTGCACACCCTCCTGGGGGCAGAGATGTGAAGCTTTACAGAAAAATTTCTGGGAGTCTCATATTGACCCTCCTGGGACCTCTATCTCCTCTTAGAACACGCCTGGCTTCGCATCGTAGAGACCTGCTTGAAACCAACTTGAAAAGAACCCCTGAACTAGGTTCAAAATCCCCGACACTGGCCCCCTCCCCTCGATTTCACTGCCAGGCCCCTTAGCTCAGCAGGGCTTGTCCTCTGGCCAGCATCCTAGTGGACACAGTGAGGCCCAAATTAACAAGGTTTTTTTTTTTTTTTTTTTTTTTTTTAACAAGGTTTTTTGAACTGACATTAACAGTGAGAGAAGCGTTGATCTATACGTAGTAGCTAATCATTATTTTTTCAGGCTGGACTTCCAGTGGGGAGTGGGTTGGGGGGCCCCACTGGATTCTGACCCTTCCAACTCAGCTTCCTCAGCCTTTGCAGTCACAGAAACTCTCTGGCTCAGGGACCCTGTTGGACCCAAGTTCGTTCTGACCTCAGGACAGGTGTGGAAAGGAGATGCTGCTGGTTCATCTTCCTGGGCCACCCAGAACACCTGGCCTGGCCTCTGCTGTGCTGCTGCCTCAGCCCAGCTCGCCGACTCAGCACAAAATTCGCCCTGTAAGCAGGACCGTCATGAGCTCCCACGCAGGGCCAGCTGGCCTTCTGAGGAAGAGCCCTGTAGACAGCAAGATGCCTGTGGCATAGAGGGCCTGGCTGGTACACACAACACACAAGGACAAGCACAGAACATGTCCAAGGTCAGGGTCATGCAGGGTCAGCTGAGCATGTGAGGAGGACACAGGCTCCCCCCTCCAGCACCCGACACACACAGGCTCATGGGCAGGGCTGGCAGGGCGGGGTCAGCATGGCCACTGACCCATCAGAACACCTGGCATTAACCTGGCATTACCTCCCTGTGGTTGCTGTGTTGTGGGCACGTCTGGGGTTCCCGCAGCTCCCCTTTAGAACATCGTGCTCTGGCCAGCGGTGGAGACACACACATGCACAAATCCGCACGTCCAACATGCTCCCGCATCAACTGTCGGACCCACCTCTGTGCCTGGGAGCATCTTTCCTCTGTGTTTAGCGGTCACTGTTTCAGATTAATTCTAACCCCATGAAAAGGAAGTGGAGATCAGGGGTGACCGAGAATACCAGGCTGTCTGCCAGCTGCAGGGCCGGAGCTGCCCCCCGTCCAGGAAGCCTTGTGGAGGGAGGAGAGAAGAGACCTCAGGGATCACTTCCTGTGAATGCTCCCACTTCCAAAAGCCCCCTGGACAGGGGAGTCTCCCAAAGGACGGGGTTCTGGGGTCATCATATAACTCCCTGAGGTTTCTCTTTTGTTTGGGGAGGGGCTGGCCGATTAGGTGCATGTGGAAGACTCAGGCAAATAAGGCCCAGAGAAATTTTATCTCAAAACTCCAACAGTTTTTGTTTTGTTTTGTTTTTAATCTAATTGTCAACATGAAAAAAAAAAAAACAAAAGCAGGGGCCGGGGTGGGGAAGTACTGTATAAAATTCTAGACCTTGGACTTCTCTTAAAATCAGATCCGCCTCACCAGCCACAGTGCCCTGATGGGGCCTGAGTAGCAGCTGCCCCTCCGCCGTCGGGTGGACGCTCTGTGGTTCCCTCAATCCCCTGGATGGACTCCCCACTCTGAGGCCATTTGTCACCAGGCTTTGTCAGTTTTGTTATCCCCAGGAGGGATTTGAGTGTGGCCAACCCCTGGACAAGGCCTCCGTTTTACAGAAGACTTGTCTGGTTTTTGTTTTTAATCAGTACTTTAGAGCAGGGGAATGACTGTTAATCCAGAGGGGCGAAGAGAGCCCTGGCTGCCAAGAAAAAGCTGGGAGCATCTCCATTTTAAGGGGCCGAGTGAGAACTTGGAGTTACGATGCGGGGAGCAGAGGTGCTTCTGCCTTCTTCTGGTACACTCTGGGAAGCCTCTCTGGCCTTGTTCCATTTTTGTAGGGTTTTCTATTTTTAAGAGGTTGTGCAAAAACAAAAAACAAACAAAAATGAAGACTATGTGACTGAGATCTAAAGCCCCGAGTATTCACTATCTGGCCCTTTTCATAAAAAGTTTGCTGACTCATGATTTTACACATGGGAAAACTAAGCTCCAGAAAGGCCACACAGCAGATTGGTGGCTGAGCTCTGCCTGTATCCACCAGTCTCCTGCTTTTCCTTCAGCCTTGCAGTGAGCACAGGTAGGTGGCCCATCACCCCCGGGTCAGCCACCTGTGAGAGCAAGGGGTTGGAGGGGGGACCCAGATAGATGCTGTGCCCCTGATGGTGGCCCGCGCTTCCTATCCTTTCCCTGATAGTTGCTTTGAATGAGGTATGTTTTGTTCCCTTTTACCTGGGGCTCTCCAAGCACACGACTGAATTCAGGGAATATAGTTGCTGGTTTCTGTACATTTTCCCCCCCTGTGGTCTGGCCTATTCATCAAGAACTCTGTGAATCAGACAATTCAAGTGCGTGCAGACACACACAGTTGTGTGTGTGGGGGAAATGACTTTTCTGGGTAACTGAGGGTTAACTGGAAACCTGTGTTCTTATGCCTTGTTGAAATTTTTTCTACAAATGATGAGCATTTCCCCAACTGAGTATTTTGAAAAGTTCCACCACTTTCTAAATATGTGACCTTGGTCAAGTTACCTAACCTCAGTAACCTCAGTTTCCTTATCTGTAAAATGCACCCAGTGCTGCCTCTCTAGGCTGTGAAAGGCACTAGAAAGATGAGCACGTGCTCGAGCGATGGAGCCGCCCTCACTGTTGTTATCGTTCTCAGTGAGTCAAAGGAGCGGCTGGTCGCCTGAGGCTCTTTGCCCGCATTTAGGATTATGGTTTGGAATCCATTGTGCATTCTGTACACGCTGATGTGGCGATTGACCAGAACTGGCATCCATCTGCCGTTTCTGTCCCAACTAAGTCCTCCCAAGGAGATGGGTTTCTTACGATTTGCCGCTTTCTCATAAAAGCCAGTGCGGTCAGGGCTGCCTGCAACGAACCAAGGACTCCCGGTCTGCTGGGAGGCTGAATGCTGTCTTTATCTGGGAAAGGGTCCACAGATAGAGTGCAGGGCTGGGGCTCAGCCTTCCCGTCATGCCATCGCACCCCCATCCTTTCCCATCCTCCCTGCACACGACCCAGGACCCACCCCCTTGCTGAGGGCCCGCTGGGAAAGAGACAGGGAATGGGGGACTTGGCTGACCACTGAGAAGGAAGGAAGCTCTGGGGTGAAGGTCCCGGGAGGGCTGTGGGTTCCCAGCAAGTGTAGGGGGTGCTGGGGGTGTTTGGGGAGGTCCAGGTCTCCGTCTTGGCCGGGTGACTTCTGGGAAGCTTTTTCCGACTGGCCGTCAGATTGAGGAGTTGAGGGGGCTTCCCTGAGGTGGGGAGCCTACAGGAGCCCGAGCTCCGTAGCATTGCTCTTGCCATCTGTGGATGGGAAGGAGGCAGCCATAGACAGGGAGGGTGGCCACCAGGCACCCCACCCTGCCGGGCCGGAGGCTGCTGGTGCCGCGAGTAGGAGGCACAGTGCCCACCTTTGATGAAAAGAATGAGCTCCGAGTCAGAGCAGCTGCCAGCCCTGCCCCTTACCGCGTGGCCTTGGGCACGCCACTCCGCCTCTGGGCCTCACTCTCCTCATCTGTAAAATAGGAACACTTACTTCTTGGTGTTGACGTGAAGACAGTGAGATTGATGCGTGAGAAGTCAGCCTCATGGGGTCTCTAGGCTGACAGCCCTCTTCTCAGGGCTGGGCAGAGCTGCATCCGGCCCTGGGGCGGGCAGGGTCTTCCAGACCCAGGGCGGGACACCGTAGGCTTTGGTTTCTGGGCTGGGGACAAAGGCTTTCTCTAATCCTCGTCTGTGTTCAGTCCCTCCAGGGTCCCCGTCCAGCTCAGTCTGTCCCAGTCTCTCCACTTCTCGCTCCACACAGCCCACCCGATGGCGATGTAGATGTCAGCTTCTGTTTACCCTATAGTGTGCTCACCAGCAGAAGTTTAGTTTCCACCTGTCACCATACAGTTGACCCCTTTACCCATTTCACCTGCCCCTGGCTTCCCCCGCCCCACTTCCCCTCTGGTAAACACTAGTCTGTTCTATGTATTTACGTGTTTGTTTTTGTTTGGTTTGTTCATTTAATTTGTTTCTGTTTGTTTTTAGATTCCACATAGGATTGAAATCATACAGTATTTGTCTTTCTTTATCTGACTTATTTCACTTAGCATAAGATCCTCGAGGTCATCCGTGTGTCGCAAATGGCAAGATTGCATCTTTTTTATGGCTGAGTAATATTCCATTGCATACGTAAACCACATCTTTATTCATCCATTGATGGGCACTTAGGTTGTTTCCATATCTTGGCTATTGTAATTAATGCCGCAGTGAACATGGGGGTCATATATCTTTTAGAATTAGTGTTTTTGTTTTCTCTGGATAAAAACACAGAAGAGGAAGAGCTGGATTGCATGGTAGCCCTATTCTTAATTTTTTGAGGAACCTCCATATTGTTTTCTATAGTGGCTGCACCAATTTACATTCCCACCAACAGTGCAGGAGGGTTCCCTTTTCTCCTATGTGGATTGACTTCTATTGATCCTGCCTAGGACTCAGCGTGCCTCTTCAATCTGAAGATTCATGCCTTTTTTTCCATTCTAGAAATTTTTCATCCATTTTTGCTTTGAATATTACAAATATTATTCCTGTCCCATTCATTCTGATGTTTTCTCCTGCAACTTCTATTTGTTGTATATTGAACCATATCATTTTATCATCTATGTCTCAACCTTTCTTTCAAACGTTCTAGTCCTTTGCCAGAGTGTTGCATTCTGATTAATTTTCTCAGGTTTGCCTTTCAGTCAATTTGACTATGTCTAATCTGCCGGCTTGCCTGTCCAATCTGTTTACAAATTCAGTGTCTATGTCTTTCATTTCCTTGCTTCCTTTTCAAATCTGTTTCCTCCTTTTCAAATCTTTTTCATAGTATCCTGCTCTTTCACTGTCATTTTTATTCCTCCCTTCACATGTTTAACTTTTAACGTACCGATTTGATCTCTTTCAGCTTGTCCTGTTACCCCAAGTTCTCAGAGATGATGTTCCTATTTGCTGTACTGCTGACTCTCTTTCACGGTAGATAGTTTCTTTGTGTGATTTAATTGGTGTTTGTGAGCTCCTCTTCAGTGAGATTGTTTTGCTCTGTGGGAGTCCTGTGTGTCCTGGGCTGTGACAATGGCCTCAGAGGTCTGTTTTGTATTTTTTCATGCCAACTGCTCCAAGGGCTCATCAGGGGAGTATTTTTGTGTAAATTTTTCAGCTTGGGAATGCTTCGCCCCATGGAGAGTGTAAGTTTGGATGCCACCTCCATGCATAGTTTGGGTTTTCAGCTCTGATCTTTCCCAGGAATCTTTTCTCCCGCCCAGAGCCATAAGGCAAAACCAGATTTACTGTCCATTGCCTAGGTTGTTGAGTAGATTCTTTCCTGATAGGCAGCCTTTCCAGGGTTCTAGCTTATATAGCGGTCTCAGTTCCTTTTCTTCTTCTTCGTCTTTTTAAAAATTTATTTATTTAGCTGCATTGGGTCTATGTTGCTGGGCGCGGCTTTCTCTAGTTGCGGCGAGCAGGGGCTACTCTTCATTGCGGTGCGCAGGCTTCTCATTGCAGTGGCCTCTCTTGTTGCAGAGCATGGGCTCTAGGCACACAGGCTTCAGTAGTTGTGGCACGCAGGCTCCGTAGTTGTGGCGCACGGGCTTAGTTGCTTCCTGGACCAGGGCTCGAACCTGTGTCCCCTGAATTGGCAGGTAGATTCTTAACCACTGAGCCACCAGGGAAGTCCCACAGTTCCTTTTCTTCTTAAGGCCATACCTCTTGACCCTGTGTGGCCAGGGTCAAAGCTCAATTCTGACACCCAGTCTTCTCTGTACACTCAATGCCGGGTTGTCTCCCCACCCTTTTTACAAATTCTCCTGTGGTTCGAACGTCTATTCTGAATTTCTCAGTGTTTTCTCAGTGTTATTTCTGTCCATGGTGTTGCCAGAACCTGAAAGCAGTGGTCTTGGTGTTTGCCGGAGCCCCTGGTGGGGGGGTTTGGGGGCCTGAAAAACTGGTCCTGGGGAGAGTATCGGTTCAGAGGGAGAGCTGAACATCTCTGCGTGAGAAATAAACAGAGACGGCAGGGTGAGGAGAGGGGAAGAATAAAGGGCCTAGGGATAGGGATGTCCCTGGCGGTCCAGTGGTTAGGGCTCCGTGCTTCCACTGCAGGGGGCATGGGTTCGATCTCTGGTCGGGGAGCTAAGATCCCTCAGGCCGCCAGGTGTGGGAGTGGGCGGAAAGGCCTGGTGTACGAAGGGAGTTTGAGGCTTGTACAGTAGGAACAGTGGGACACCCCAGGGGCAGAAACAGGACCGTGAAAATACTGTTTGATTGGGCTTTGGTTTAACTTTGTTCTCTGTGCCAAGCAGCACTGTAAATCCCCACTCCCCCATCACGTACCCGGTGACTGCTACCTTCAAGTCGCTCACAAACGCCTGGGTCAGTGGTACCTGAGTAAAATCAAAGAAAAAGAGCCTATCTGGGGTGTGCTGGGCTACAGGGAAGAAAACCTCCACAGGAAAGGAGACAGGAGAGGAGGATTCGGCAGAAGGAGGCAATGGGCCAGAACTGGGGGGAGGGGGAGGGTACTTTGTTAACCTCTCCCTGGGGTCCCTGGAGTCTTTGAGGGGAGGCACTGGGTTCCTCTCTGGACCTAAAGAGAGGGCTCAGGAGTTTTACCTCCGCTCTGAGTAGCACAGCCCACTGGGTGAGGCCTGGGGGAGCTCACAGATGGGCCCCACAAACACAGGCTCCATCCGCAGAGGCAACACCTTGCTTATCCAGAAGCCTAAGGTTTAGCCATCTCATCTCTCCGGAACAGACCTGAGAACAAGGAAATGTGGTTAAAAATATACATGGTGCCAAGAACATGTACTGAGCTTTTTTTTTTTTTTTTAATATTTCACTTGATAGTAGAATTTATTGTACACATTTCTACTTTTGACAGCATCATTCTTTTGGCTTTTTTTTTCTTTTTTTCTTTTGGCCACACCGTGCAGCATGCAGGATCTTAGTTCCCTGACCAGGGATGGAACCCGGGCCCCCTGCAGTGGAAGCACAGAGTCCTAACCATTGGACCACCAGGGAAGTCCCTCCATGTACTGAACTTCGGCACATTTTTCAAACGCCTTTGGGACATTTACTCAGGTGACTAGTTATCTTTATTTTAGAATTATTAAAGGGGTGGAGAACTTTGGAATCAGTTCCGGTGTAACCTCTACTAGCTACTCAAGCTTGAGCCTCAGTTTCCCCATCTGAAACGCACCCAGGTCACACGGCCAGTGGTGGCAGAGACCCAGCTCTGTGATGGCACTAAGCTATCCTGTGTACTTAGCACAGGACCCTGGGAAGGTCTGCTGACTGTCCCACCGAAGGACTCAATGAGTTAACGAAGTTCCTGGTAAGGCCGCACACACAAGGGATGCGCGTCCTCTCACAGATGGAGAGAATGAAGT
This sequence comes from Tursiops truncatus, assembly GCF_011762595.2. Lineage (NCBI taxonomy): Eukaryota > Metazoa > Chordata > Mammalia > Artiodactyla > Delphinidae > Tursiops > Tursiops truncatus. The sequence continues at coordinate 9,014,440 of NC_047047.1, forward strand.
GCAGGGGGATGCCCGGAGCACTTGTCTGCAGTTGTTACCAAAAAGCCCCCCACCCCGCCCTCAAAATCAACCCTCAGGATGAGCTAGACCCACAAGACAGAATTCGAGGACCTGTCTTCCTTCCCTCGTGCATGTTTTCACACATAATGGGAAGCTGCGAGAGGCGGCAGAAGTCAATGGGTGCACAGCCCAGCGAGGGCAGAGACACCCTGCTGTTAACCCCTTCATACCCGGGGAGGGGGGAATGGGTCAGTTCTTATCCTGCGTCTGAAAGCTCAAGGGGAGGGTGGAGAGGCCCCTAGGGAGGTAGAATAGGCCGGAGACCACTCTGGTGCCAGACCTCTGGGGTCCCATCTCTGCACCCTTGCTCGCAGGTGTTCCATGCTCAAAGCTCTCTCTTCCCTTCACCCCTCCCCCTAGCTGCCACCCCCTTTTCCCTGCACCCTGTGATTGCTCCCCCCCCCCTCCAATATCCATTCTCTCCTTCTCTCCTAGGATAATGGCTGGCTCCCATTCCTAGATGGGCACAGAACTTTCCAGAATAAAGGCTATATTCCTAGTCCCTGTAGCTGGATGTGGCCAGTGGGAGGTGAGCTGAAGTAAGAGGGGTTGTGTGAACCTTCCTGGCTGTGCTCTAAAAGGGAAGGAGCAAGCTGTGCCCTACCTGGGCCCCTTCCTCCTGCTGCTGCCCATGGCTATGGGGCAAGCACTCTGGGCCACGTGGAGAGAGCAGGACCCCAGGGAGGATAAACAAAAGTTGGAAGTGGCCTGGCCGGTATGATGACTTCATAGAGCGGAGTCCCCACCCTCCAGACTTGGACTTGGAAGGAAATGAACCTCAGTCTTGAGCAATTTTGAGCCTCTGTCACGGGCAGCTGCCCTCACAGCCTATCAGATACAGGTACACATACGAACCCATGTCTCCAGCAGCTGCCCCTGGCTTCTGCCTCCACCCCTCCTCTCCAACCACTCACCTCCTTCCCGACAAACCCATGGCCTCTTCCCAGCTGCCATCCCGCCGGACACCTGGGGTGAGCTTGGCAGCCTCCTGCTCCTTCCCCTCGCCCATCCTTAGCTTCGGGATGTCACGCTCCTTGCACCTCCCGTGTCTCTGACGTCCCTCTCCGTGTCCTTTGAGGGCCTTTATTCCTGTGCTTGTCCCTGACATGTTAGTTTCTCCAAAGTTCTGTCTGAGATCATTTTGGGGTTAAGGGCTAGGTTGGCCTTCTAAATGGAAGGGGGGATTTCTGGGCTGAGCGGTGGGGTCCTGTCCACTCAGACTCCAAGCCGGGCCTTTTTTCCTGGCTGGACGTTGCCCATGCCGTACGCTGGGCTCGTGCAAACGTATGTGGGCCACTGCTCTGCTCATGATGGCTGGCTGGACTTTCTCCCTCTGCGCCAGCAATTGTTATGTTTTTTTTATTTTCCAAAATGGGGCTGGGTCTCCTTAGAGTCATGTCTGTGGGGCGCACGGCTGGCCCTCACCCTCCTGCTCGGCTGTGTCCTGGCACATACATATCTCCCTTCCCGATCCACCAGCCTGGGCTGCTGGGGCTCCTGCCTGGGAGGTTTGGCCGAGCCAGGGGCTGCTGGGTCAGAGGTCCTCAGGGCCCTGGAGATGCACAGTGCTGGTGACTCACTCCCCAGCGAGCTCACATGGGGCTCTGGGTACCCTGCCCCGCAGCAGCAAGACCGTAGGGCACTCGCAAGGCCCCAGGAAAGGCACTGATGTCCCCTTCAGTAAGGGGCGGCCCTTACTGCTCCTTTAATGGTAAGAGCTGATATCTACTGACAGTTCCTTTGCCTGTGCCAAGCACTCACACTTCAGTCCTCCTATCAGCCCCAAGGTAGGCACAGGGAGAAGGAAAACAGGAAACCAAAAGGGGAGAGGGCATGCCTCTCCCTTCCCCCTTTCCCTCATCTGTGAGCTGCCACACTGGCCTCGCAGCGGTGCCTCCTCTCCCCCGTCCCCACCCCGGCTCCCCTCTCCGGCGGGCTTCACACTCACAGGGTGGAGGGTGCTCTAGTGCCGGCACGGCAGGAGCCAGGGGGCCCAGGGCAGTGGAAGCTGTAGCAAATTCAGGGCCCAGGAAGATCTGCACGGGGCAGAAGTGTGTGGACGTAAGAGCACAGACCTAACTCGGGGCTGGCTACTTTGTGGGCACGCCCTAGCCTCCCTCTGACCTCTGGACCTCTGGGTCGGGTCCAGCTATTGACCAAGAGGATTTGATTGACCCCCGGAAGTGCTAGGGGGCTCACTGGCAGGAAGCGAGTGGGCAGAGAGAGCCACTGCGGGGGGACACATTTGGGAGCCACTGCGGTCCCAACCATTTCCTTCCAGGGTATCAGATCCACGGTCAGTTCCATTTCTCTCCACCAGGTGGCAGTGCTAGCCAAGCCCTCTGGCTTCCAGGGCGGAGGTTTTTCCAAGGGAGTGTGGATGCAGGACCATTCATCAGCTCACTCAAAATCAGTCAGGTATTCACCCAGGAGTGGAATTGCTGGGTTGTTAGGTAAGCTGATGGACAATTTTTAAAGAAACTGCAACACTGCACTGTTTGGCACTGACAAATCCTTGCTGACCGCCTCCTGTGCACACGGCCCTGATTGTTCTAGGGGCTGGTCTCCAGGCCTGGCAGCCCCCTGCCGTCCGAAATTTCGGCTTGATGGAGAACAGTTGAGCACAGGCAAGGGGCCTCAGGAGACACCAGGGGCTGGGCTGCCTAGCGGGGTCCCAGGTTGGTCTGGATTCCCACTGGCTTCCCACTTCCGCTTGACTGCAGGCTGGCGTGAACCCTGGGCAAGAGCTCAGCTTCCTCGGCTGTGTGGTGGAGGCTGAAGCAGCTGTCCAGAAGCTTCTCAGAGCACTTGAGGCATCTTAGGAGATGACCTGTGGGACAGCCCTTTGTAATGATGGGGGTCTGGGCAAACTGAGAGTTGACTGCTAGTGAGGGGACCCTGGGTGGGGAGGGAGGGACTGTGGGGACCTTCAAGGTGGGGGGAAGAGGGGCAGAGGTCTCAGAAGCCTCAGCCCCTCTGACCTCTGGTCCTGGGGGCGCCCATCCTATTTCTGAGGGCTCACGGGCTCGCACCTCCTGCAGTACCTGCTACAGCCAGCAGGGGGCGCCTCAGAGACTGCCCTTCTCTTGGAGGGCCAGTCATTGCCTTCCAGGAACAAACGTTTGCAGAGGCCTTGCGGCCAGGTGGGTGGCCTGCAAGGGAGAGTAGGGTGCAGTCTCCATCGTGGGATGGCCTCTGCCTCACACTCGGGCAACCAGTCAGCAACTCTCCCTACTAGTGTCAGTTGAACGGGAAGACGTTAAAATGCCCAGAGGAGCCGTGGCCTGAAAGAGGATGGTGGAGGCGGCACATCATGGCGGGTAGGGCACCCGCTCTCCAGCCAAACAGCCTGGGCCACGCCCTGGCCTGTCACTTGTATTTGTGGACAAGTTGCTTCACCTCTTTGTGCCTCAGTTTCCCCATTTATAAAATGAGAATGACTACCATAAATAGAACCTTTTCAAGAAGTTGCCATGAGGATTAGCAAGTTAATACTTGGACTTCATTTAACAAACACTACTGAGGGGGCTCTACTGAGGGTCTTGGGAGGGCCTTAGCCTGGAGGTCGAGGGCCAGGGTACCCGCATGCCTCCAAACTAACCTAGGGCTTGTCACCTAAAGTGGGGTCTGCAGAACCACCTTGTTTGAGAAGCAGAATCCCACAGGTGCCCCAGAGCTTCTGAATCAATCTTCATCTGAATAAGATCCCCGCGCTAGGTTCACGTGCACATTGCAGTCTGTTAGAGCAAAAGCCACTTTCCTGTCACCAGCCTCAGTTTCTCTCACGGAAGGGGCAGAAGATCTCTGACCTCTTTTCCACCTCTAACACCCTGGGAGCAAGGCCTTGGGCGTGACCTCCTGCGGGACTCTCTGCGTTTTGTGGGGGATTCTGGGAAGTGGAATTCCAGCTCCAGCAAAGCTGAGGAGCGATAGACACCTCTCCCTTTCCGTTTTGCTGGGCCCTCTCCTCTTGGCCGGAGACCCAGGCCTGGGGCAACTTCACAGGTCCTGGAATGCAGCTAATTCAATTCAGTCCACTTCACCAACACTGATTAAGCGCCTCCTGTATGCTGGGGTCAGTAGCAGTGAATCATTGCTACCCCGGCTGTACATCAGAATCATCTGTGGTGCTTTTATTCTTATTAGTTTGTTTTTTATTTTATTTTAGTTTTTACTTTTTGGCCACGCTGCACGGCTTCTGGGATCTTAGTTCCCTGACCAGGGATCGAACCCGTGTCTCCTGCAGTGGGAGCACGGAGTCTTAACCACTGGACCACCAGGGAAGTCCCTGGGGTGCTTTTTAGACATGCCGGTGCTGGGTCCCACCCCAGGCCACTGGGATCAAGGTCTCTGGGGGCAGGTCTGGGGACAGGTACTTATTAACGTGACTCAGGCAATTATAATGCACAGCCGGGTTGAGGGCAACTGGCCAAAAGTAAGAGAGAAATCTACCCAAATCCTACCCAGGCCACCTCCTCAGTGTCCGCTTCCTCCAGGCCAGCCAGCTGCAGCGGGCCTGTTGCAAGCCAGAGGAAGTCATCAGGAAACTCCCTGGACATGGCAACCTGTGACTGCAATCTCTAATTAATCATCAACAGTGTAATATGATCCCGGCCCATGACAAGGGGACCTGCTGAATCCTTCGGAAACCTGTCCACCGACCTTCTTCAGACCCAGGCACCAGTGTCCGAGGACCCCAGGCTGATGGGGGCTCAGATCTGCTGCCAGGCTGGTAAGTGGGAGCCCCGCGCTTGGTCCCTGGACCAGGAGTGCAGGAAGCAGAGGGGGTGCTCTGTGTTATTGCTGGGGAAGGAGTCTCGGGAGGCAGAGGTAGAATCAGTGTAAATATCGCTCAGGAGGAGTTTCTGATACAGGCTGGGCTGACCTAGGTAGTGAGCTATTAGGAGGCAGCGAGGTAGCGAACTTCCTTTCCTTGCAAGAATCCAAGAGAGGCTGAGTGACTCGGGTCCAGAATCCCTGCAGTGATGCGACGACCCACATGACCCATTTGCCTTCAGATCCTGTTGTGCAGAGTGAAGAGTGGCTGGGGTGGGAACAGGGTAGAGTGTAGGGGGCCTGGTGGAAGACCAGGGGTCCCAGCTCTGCCCCATGGACCTGTGGGACCTTGGGTGAGTCACTTCTCCCTGGGACCTCAGTTTCCTCACCCGCAGGCTGGGGGGCCAAGCAACACGCCTTGCCAGTTACAGAGCTGCCAGAAGCAGGAACCACAAGGTCACCAGGCACCGTGGTTCTCTGCCAGCCTCACCTGAGGCCACAGCGTTCCCTTAGTGTGCGGGGCAGGAGATGGAGAACCGGGTCTTTTACCAGCAGAGAGCCAGCCCGCGCGTTCCTGCTTCCAGAGCCTGGGCTCCGCTCCCTCCCAGGCGGCAGGAGACACCGATGCTGCTGCTGCAGTGGCAACTGTTTGGATTCCAGGCGATGATGGTGCCACGAAGGGGGCAGCGCAGGGGTGTGGCCCGGGATCCCTCACTTCTGGCTGCACCAACACCTCCCCATGCTCCGTTTCCTTAGAGTGCTTCTCTGTGGGGTGGTGGGGAGACTGGAAGGCACTTAGTGGGTGCCCGGTGCCAGGAGAGGCTGGATGGCTGGAGGGGCGGTGATGACAATGAAGACCCAGGGAGGTCCTCACTGCATGGGGGCCTGACCCCAGGTCACTTAGATTCCAAGAGCCTTGCTGCGAAGATTCTCGGGTTGGAATCCACCTGTCCAGCGGGTGGGACATCCAGAAGGCCATGACTGTGCTCCCTGCGCCCCAGCAGCCCAGGGAGTCCTCGTTGCCAAGCCCGGTGCACGGTGGGGGAGTGAAGGAGTCAGGCGGCGTGACTGGGGAGGGTCCTCCATGGGCCACGCAGCTTCTGGAGCCTCAGGATGCTGCCTGAAAATGCGGCTGATAAGAACAGCCACCTACGGGCATGAGGAGCTCAGAACCCCCTGCCCAGCCGGCTGGGGACAGGCCCACTTGGAGAGCCACACTTGGCCTGTACCCACCTCTGCCTCTCCCCGGCCCAGGAGCGGGGCGGGGGGGACTGGGTAGCCTGGGTCAAAGAATGGGAGGAGCCCTGCCAGCCTGCCCAGTGGAAGGAGACGCCACCCAGAGCCAACTCCAAACTCAGGCGCAGAGCCCCATGCAAAGCAGAGGAAGGGGCCGCGCAGGCGGATGCAGTCTTGCAGGCTCTCTGCCCGGCCGGCAGGACAAGGGTGGCTGTCAGTGCCACTCAACCTCGGCCTGTGCAGCTGGGAGAAGGGAGCACAGTCCACTGGCCCCTGGTGTCCTGTGCAGCACTTGTGTCCTCTCAGCCTCCCTCCTCTACTTGGTGACATGAGGACATAGCTCCCACAGGCCGATTTCCCTGGCTCCTCTGCTTCCCCCCATGCCCCATCCCACTGTCCCCAGAGCCAATCCTGCCTGCGTCAGCCCCTGTCCACGGCAGCTGTGCGGGGGATTGGGGGGGACTCCATCCACTGACCCCTTGCCGAGGGAGGGGAGTCAGCTGTCGGCCAGGACAGGGTCATCTCCACTGGGTACCGTCTCGGGCCACGAGCGGGGCCTGATGGGTCTCCCGTCGCCCCGACCCGAGGGTGGGCCCCTTTCCCTGCAGGGGCTGCACTGGGTGAGGCTGAGGTGATCCCTGTTCGAAGCCCAGCTCTGCCCTTGCTGCTCACCGCTGTCAGGCCTTGCCGCGTGGTGGCAGGGCTGGATGCGGTGGTGTGTGGAGAGGCTTAGGCTTAGGCTCACCACCCACACCGAGCCCACTCCAGGGCTCCCCTCCAGTCCCGACCTCAGGGTTGGGCGGTGACCCAGCCAAGTGAGGGGGGTGGCCCCCACCCTCCAGGGTGGGTTACGGCTGATTACATCAGGAGCCCCACCTGCCCCCCGCTCCCAGCCCGACGCCTGTCCAGGTGGGCACTGAAGTCCTCACGTTCAGGATCCCCAGACAAGTGCCTGGAGACTCCAGGCCTGGGCTGTCAGGCACATCATTCCCACTGTGGATAAGGGACCAAACCCAGAGGGGCAGTGACCTGCCTAGGTCCGCAGCAGAGCCGCGGCTAGAATCCGGGTGTCGGTCCTCACTGCCCTCCACAGGGTCTCCTGGCTGCCCCAGCAACTTGAGTGGATGCAAGGACAGATCCACCTGATGTCAGGACCCTCAACTCTGGCTGGGCCAACCCTTTGGGAAGGGAGGGAGAGACCAGGGCATTCCAGGAAGGGGTGGTGGCGTGGGCAGGGGCGTGGGTGAGGCTGAGGGAGGGGTGAGCTTGGATAGTAGGGTGGGTTCAGAGGCCCCCCGAGCCAGGGTGAGCGCTTGTCCCTCACACGTTGGGTGAGGGAACCGTGCCAGGCTTGTCTTTGGCCTTTGGAGGTCAGGGATGGATTCACTGTGACCTTAAGGCTGTCCCTTGTGCCTGACCAGGAGCCTCCCCTCCTTGTGCTGGGCTGGAAACTTGCAGGCATGTGGGTGTCAGAGAGGAGGGCTGGGGTCTGGCTCAAGTGTTTTTTTTTTTTTTTTGGCTGCATCGGGTCTTCGTTGCTGTGCGCAGGTTTTCTCTAGTTGCAGTGAGCGGGGGCTACTCTTTGTTGTGGTGCGCGGGCTTCTCATTGCAGTGGCTTCTCTTGTTGCGGAGCACGGGCTCTAGGCGCACAGGCTTCAGTAATTGTGGTATGTGGCCTCAGTAGTTGTGGCTCGCGGGCTCTAGAGTGCAGGCTCAGTAGTTGTGGCACACGGGCTTAGTTGCTCCGCGGCATGTGGGATCTTCCCGGACCAGGGCTCGAACCTGTGTCCCCTGCATTGGCAGGCGGATTCTTAACCACTGCCTGGCTCAAGTTTTGACTGAATTCACCTCTTTTAATTTTCTATTTCCCTCTTCCAACCCAGAAAGAGCAGGGCCAGGAGGGGAGGAGGAGGGGATGGGGAGAGAGAGATAAGGCCTATGGAGATAAGAGCCGTTCTGGGGGCAGAAAGCTCTGCCAGCTTCCTCCAGGCCTCTGGGGCTGAGAGAAAGAGCTGCCCAGCAAGGAACTTAACCTTCCCGGCTGCCAAGTGGAGTCAGGTCAGGAAATCCCGTGATTTCAAAGCCTACCCAGGACTTGGCTGGGCCCAGCCCACGATTCTGAGGGGCTGACCTGGGACTCCCTCTCTGCAGGCTTTGCCCCCTCACCGGATTGGGAGTTGCCAGGCACCTTCTCTCCCAGGACAAGAAAGTCACCCTCTTTGGGGTCCATGGGCTTCACAAGTCACGCGGGTTCTCTGTGGGAAAATCAGAAAGTCACACAAGCAGAGAGGAAAACACAGCACCAGAGACGACCACACACACAGCATGTCAGTCCAGTTCCTTTCAGGCTGTTTCTAGAAACAGATGAGATATACATGTATATAGTAAACGTATAAATGTATGTGTCAAAACCAGGGTCATATTCTGTCTACCGTTCTAAAACCTGCTCTTTCTAGTTAACGGCAATAAGAGCCGTTACCAGGTATCCAGAGCCGGTGCTGCCATTAAAGGAACTGCGGTTCCTTTAATTTTTACAACATTCCCTACGGGAGGGGAACTGAGGCTTGGGGAGATTCACGAGGGAACTAAGATCCCTGATAGGCAAAGCGGGCTCCTCACTGGTTCTAATGTCGGGGTGGGGAGAGGTGGGGGGGTGGGGGTGGGGAGAGGTGGGGGGGTGGGGGTGGGGAGAGGGGGTGGGGGAAGAGCGGGGACAGTGGCACCGGAGAGCGAGGGCTGGTGGAAACGCCCCCTCCCCTGGGAGTGGGGGGTGCTGTGATGGCCTTTGCAGCCCGTGGGTCCGGCCCGCCCCGCCCCGCACTGACACCTCCCGCCCCCGCAGACGGCGAGATGCCCCGAGAGGCGCTCCGTTTCCACGCCGAGGCCGTGGGCGCGCAGGTGCGTCTGGACGCGCAGCGGAGCACCGCGCGCAGGCGCGCCACATTCCGTGACGGCATCGTGTTCAGCCAGCGGCCGGTGAGGCCCGGAGAGCGCGTGGAGCTGCGCGTGCTGTGTCACGAGTGCGGCTGGGTTGGCGGCCTCCGCGTGGGCTTCACGCGCCTGGACCCCGAGCGGGTGACCGCGTCCGGCCTGCCCCCCTTCGTGTGCCCGGACCTGGAGCAGCAGAGCCCGACGTGGGCGGCCATGCTGCCCGATGGCTGCGGGCTCACCGGGGACGTGGTGCGCTTCTGGGTGAACCGCCTTGGCCGGCTCTTCGCCCAGGTAAACGCGGGCCCCCGGCTCCTGCTGCGTAAGGACGTGCTCATGGGCGCCCCGCTCTGGGCCGTGATGGACGTGTACGGGACTACGAAGGCCATCGAACTGCTGGGTGAGGCCACGGGTGGGGACCCAGGCTCCTCCCCTTGGCGGGAGGAGGTGGAGGCTCGGGCGGTACTTCACGGGCATCCAGAGCCGCGGGGAGAACTGTTGTTTCATTCATATGCAGCCAGTTTTTCCATCAGCTCAAGTCAGGGTATGAAGATGGGCACTGGGGACAAGACCTAGTCATAGGGAGGGCAGCCTCATCTCTGAAGAATGAGAAGACGTACTCAGCACCCCAAACATCTGTTAGAGGGGTGATCTCTTTCACAAAGGAAGAAATTTGGGAGCTAGGCTTTGCAGTCTAAGTAGGAGTTTGCTGAGACAGGGGTGGCAACAAAGGGAACATAAGTGTGAGAGTTAGAGGAGAGCAGGAAGGCAGCCTGGGGGGCAAAGGTGAGATGTTCAGGCACTGGGTGGGGAAACAAGGACCACCTGAAAGGAGAGAGGATTTCAGGAGAGGGAGGAGATACAGGAACACTCATAAAAAGAAATTTTGGCATTCTGGGCTGGTGTTCCATGGGCCTGCACCAGCTTTCCAGACACCCCCGCGCGTTTGTTTTTCACACTGCTTGTCACAGCTGCTGGAGCCTCACCTCTGGAGCCCCTGAATTGGTAGGTCTGGAGTGGAGCCCCAAGCACCTGTTTTCCCTCCTGGGGGATTTTGAAGCACATCTGGGTTGGGGACCGTGAATAATGAGGAAGGTCTTCGCTCAAGCAGCGGAAGTAGGGCAGAGGGGAGCTGTCTAAAGGAAGGACGGATTAGCAGGAGGAACCTGCAGTTCTACAAATTCTCTGCTGGGTTCAACTGGGAAAGGGGCAGCCACACAGGGCTGGGTGACCAGCTTGGAGCTCCAGCATTGCACCCCAGAAAAGAAAGGGGATGGACACTTTGCTTTAGGGGCAGGGGCTGGGGAGGTGGGAGGGAACGAGGACACCCTGACTTTGCTTTCCCCAGGCCCTGACTTTCCCTTTCTGCCTTAGATTCTACAGTCAGCGCCCCGACCCCAGCCATGCCGTGGGTCCTCAGTGATGAGGCTCTGCCTGAGTTCAAAGGTGAGTGGCTTCCCCGAGCCCCAGGGACTCCCCAGGACTCCAGCACTAGGGGAGCTGGGGGAGGCCCCAGCCCTGGGAACTCAGTTAAGTCTTTCCAAGTCCTATCAAGTCTCCCACGGGCTTTAGGCCAGAAAGATTTGGCTCTGCCCCTGGAAACCTAAAAGCAATTTGACAGCTCTGCCTTCTAGAACATTGGCTAACTTCACAAGTTACTGGAGCACATTCATGAACAGGTGTTATTTTGTCCGTCTGCTTTTAAAAAAGCAATCCACGTTCATAGTAATTTGCCAAACAGAAATAAAATACGTATTAAAGGATAAAGAAGGAAGTAAAACAAAAACAAAAAAACACCTCCCAAACCTTGCATTACCTGTTAGGTGGATTTCCTCCCAGTATTTTGTGGACTTATATATGGGGAGTTATTTGTGCTTTGTTTTCCTTTTTTCTAAAGTGGAATCTTATTATATGTATGTTTGTACCTTATGGTTTTCGTCCCAACCTTTTTCACTTGATTACATTGTGAGCATTTTCTTACAAGGTAATATTCTTCAGAATCCGACTGCAGAGTTCTCTGTTCTGTGGTTATATCATGAGTGGGCTGCCCACCCCTTGCCCCCAAGCGCCCCTGACCTCTGTTGTCCCCTTTCCCAGCCACAGCAGGAGAGGAGTGTGCCATCTGCTTCCACCAGGCTGCCAACACCTGCCTTGTCCCCTGCGGCCACACACACTTCTGCAGCTGCTGTGCCTGGCGGGTCTTCAGGGACACGGCCAAATGCCCTGTGTGTCGCTGGGAGATTGAGGCGGTGGCCTCGGCTTGGGACCCTCCTGCTCTGGGCCCTGGTGTAGGTGCTCGGCTCTGAGCCCAGCCCCTGCCAAGGGACGAGGTGCAGCTCTGCCCACTTCCTGGAGAAGAGTCAGAAAGCCTGGTTAGCGACAGGTGTGGCGGAGAGATAGAGTCAGGGCCGCAATGGCTCTTCCCCCTCCTCAGCAGGAGGGGGCCAGTGGACCAAGGAGGTGCCCCTTTCTGCCCACACCGGAACTACCTCCCTGGTGGGCGTCTGGCTGGAGAAAGTGGCTCAGCAATGGGCCAGCGGGGTTCTCACCCCTCTGCCTAGCTCCTCGTTCATTTTTGCCTGCCAAGGCTTTTGGCGGGTCACCTGGTTCAGCCACCATGAACCTAGCAATCCCCGGTACACTGGAGTCCCAGGAACCCACATGTGCCAATGAGAAGGGCCTTTGTGTAGAGAGGGGGCAGCCTGATCCCTGGTTTTATGGCTAAGGAAGTTAAGGTACCTGCGCGTGTCTGGTGACGCCCTGCCCACCCCGGGGTATTGAGGAGCCTGGACCAGATGCAGGGAGCATCTGGGTGGAATTTTGTTTATTTATTTATTTTTTTAAATTGAAGTATAGTTGTTATACAGTATTAATAAGTTATAGATGTACAATGTAGAGATTCACAATTTTTAAATGTTATACTCCATTTATAGTTATTATAGAACTATTGGTTGTCTTCCCCCTGTTGTATAGTATATCCTTGTAGCTTATTTTGTACCTAATAGTTTGTACCTCTTAATCCTCTACCCCTAAATTGCCCCTCCCTGTTCCTTCTCCCTACTGGTAACCACTAGTTTGTTCTCTATATCTGTGAGTCTGCTTTTTTGTTATATTAACTAATTTGTTGTATTTTTTTAGATTCCAAATATAAATGAAATCATACAGTATTTGTCTTTCTCTGTCTGACTTATTTCACTTAGCATTATGTCCTCCAAGTACATCCATTTTGCTGCAAATGGCAAAATACCATTCTTTTTTATGGCCGAGTAGTATTCCATTGTATATGTATACCATAACTTCTTTATCCATTCGTCTGTTGATGGACACCTAGGTTGCTTCCATATCTTGACAATTGTAAATAAGGCTGCTGTGAACATTGGGGTGCATGTATCTTTTCAGTCTGTGTGTGTCTCTGTATCTGAAATAAGTCTCTTGTAAGGCAGCACATATGGGTCTTGGTTTTGTATCCCTCAGCTACTCTGTCTTTTGGTTGTAAATTTAGTCCATTTACATTTAAGGTAATTATCAATATGTGTTCTTATTGCCATTTTGTTAATTGTTTTGGGTTTGTTTTTGTAGGTCTTTTTTCTTCCTTTCTTCTTGTTTTGTTCTCTTGATATTTGATGACTATCTTTAGTGTTATGTTTGGATTCCTTTTTCTTTTTTGTGTGTATATCTGTTATAGATTTTTGGTTTGTGGTTACCATGATTTTTGGTTTGTGGTTACCATGAGTCCACACATACATATATATATATATATATATATACACACACATACATATATATGTATATATATGGTTGTTTCAAGTTGCTGATTGCTTAATTTGAAACATTTTAGCAGACATAGAGAACAAACGTATGGACACCAAGGGGGGGAAAGGGGAGGTGGGATGAATTAGGAGATTGGGATTGACATATATACACTAATATGTATAAAATAGATAACTAATGAGAACCTGCTGTATAGCACAGGTAACTCCACTTCACTGTACAGTAGAAACTAACAAAGCATTGTAAAACAGCTATACCCCAATTAAAAAAAAAAAAAGAAATGCATTTTAAAAACCCTGCATTTGTACTCTCTTCCCCTCACAATGACTGTTTCTGATGTTGCATTTTGCATATAATTATTTTGTGTATCCCTTAGCTGCTTATGTGGATAGAGATGATTTTACTACTTTTGTCTTCTAACCTCCCTACTAGCTTTGTGTGTGGATGATTTCCTACCTTTACTGTATGTTTGCCTTTACCAGTGAGCTTCCTCATTTCATAATTTCCTTGTTGCTAGCTGTGGCCTTTTCTTTTTAACCTAGAGAAGTTCCTTTAACATTTGTTGTAAAGCTGGTTTGGTGGTGTTGAACTCCTTTAGCTTTTGCTTGTCTGTAAAGCTTTTGATGTCTCCATTGAGTCTGAACGAGAGCCTTGCTGGGTAGAGTACTCTTGGTTGTTGGTTTTTCTCTTTCATTACTTTAAGTATATCCTGTCACTCCTTCTGGCCTGCAGAGTTTCCGTTGACATATCAGCTGATAGCCTTATGGGATTTCCCTGTATGTTATTTGTTGCTTTGCCCTTGCTGCTTTTAATATTCCCTGTCTTTAATTTTTGTCATTTTAACTACAGTGTGTCTTGGTATGTTCCTCTTTGGGTTAATCCTGTATGGAACTCCCTGTGTGTCCTAGACTTGAGTGACTGTTTCCTTTCCCAGGTTAGGGAATTTTTCAGCTATTGTGTTTTCAAATATGTTTTCAGCCCCTTTCTCTCTTCCGCTTCTGAGGCCCATATAATGTGAATATTAGTGCATTTGATGTTGTCCTAGAGGGCTCTTAAACTATCCTAATTTCTTTTCATTCTTTTTTCTTTTTTCTGTTCAGGGGCAGTGATTTCCAGTACTCTGTCTTCCAACTCACTGACCTGTTCCTCTGTATCATTTGGTCTGCTGTTGATTCCTTCTAGTGTATTTTTCGTTTCAGTTGTTGTATGCTTTGTCTCTGTTTGGTTCTTTATATTTTCTAACTCTTTGTTGAAAACCCCTAACTGCTTGTTCTGCGCATCCATTTTTCTCCCGAGGGTTTTGATCGTCTTTACGATCGCCGCTCTGACCTTTTTCTTCAGTAGGTTGCCTCTCTCCGTTTTACTTAGTTCTTCTTCTTGGGGTTTTATTTTGTTCCTCCATCTGGGACGTGTTCTTCTGGTGCCTCACTTTGTCTAAAGTGCTATCTGTATTTTTATGTATGTGGTAGGTTAGTTACATTTCTCGACCTTGGAGAAGTGGCCTCCTGTAGGAGACGTCCTGTGTGTCCCAGCAGTGTACTTACTCCCCTCTCATCACCCAAGCTATATGTTAGGGGTTCCCCCTAAGAGGGCTGTGTGGGTCCTTCCATTGTGGTAGGCTGACTACGTGAGCAGTCTGGTACAGGCTTGGTTGGCCCTGCCCTGTGTGCACGCTGCTGGCTGCTGGTTAGCAAGGCTTGGTCATGCGGCAGCTGGCTGAGGAACTCCAGGGGACCCTGGGGCTAGTGTTGGCTCACTGGTGGGCAGGGTTAGCGTCCAGAAGACTCTGGGGTTGTTGCCTGCCCACTGGTGGGTGAAGCCAGGTTCTAGGGTTGGTGCTAGACGACTGGCAGGCAGAGCTGGGTCCTGGAGTCTGGCTGCAGAGCCCAGGGATCCTGGAGCTGGTGTCGGATTGCCGGTGGGGTGAGGGAAAGGACTGGTCCCTGACACAGTTGGGTATGGAGTCCAAGGTGTCCCGAAGCTTGTGTTGGCCTGTTAGTGAGCCAAGATGGCAGCCACCGGCAGCAGTGTTCACGCGGTAGGATGAGTGCCCCAAAATATCTGCTGTCGGTGTCTATGTCCCCAGGGTGAGCCACAGCCGCCCCCCTGCCCCCGCCTTTCCAGGAGACTCTCCGAGACCAGCAGGTAGGTCTGGCCCAGGCTCCTATCACATTACTGCTTCTGCCCTGGGTCCCAGCGTGGGTGGGATTTTGCATGCGCCCTTTAAGAGCGAGGTCCCTGTTTCCCCCCATCCTTTGGGACTCCGGAAATTAAGCCCTGCTGGCCTTCAAAGCCAAATGTACTGGGGGCTTGTCTTCTCGGTGCCCGACCCTCAGGCTGGGGATCTTGGCATCAGGCTCAGAGCTCTCACTCCTGTGAGAGGAACCTTTGCAGTTCCTCTCCAGCTTGTGGGTTGCCCACCCAAGGGCATGGGACTTGATTATATGGTGAGTCTGCCCCTCCTACCCATCTCAGTATGGTTCCTTCTTTATGTCTTTAGTTGTAGAAGATCTTTTCTGGTAGGTCTGGGCTTTTTCATCAATGGTTGTTCTGTATATCATTGTGATTTTGGTGTGCTCGTGAGAGGGGATGAGCTCAGGGTCTTTCTACTCTGCCGTCTTGGCCGCTGTCCGCCTGGTAGAATGTTGACAGTCTGTATAGAAGCTGGGTCACTTTAACAAGTCCTCTGTAAAGGCGATCAGCAGCCACCTGCCCCACCTTCCTTGCAGGGCGGTTGTGAGGTCCCAGTGAGATCGTGCATCTGAAGATGAGTGAGCATGTGAGAGTGCGCTGTTACCATTGGGCTTCTTTCCTTGCCAGTTTCTGAGATATCAAAATAAAGTTTGTCTTTTATGAATGATTTTGTAATGTGTATGTCCCCTCTGTTGCAGTCAGTGGGAGTGAGTAGGGCTGGGGACTGGTCAGGTTGCAGGGGCGTGGGGACATGCCTTCCTCTTCTCCACAGAGACATCTTGGGCTTGCAGTGGACTAGGCAGGGTCTGGGCCCTCAGGCCTGTGGACTCTGGACTCTGTGTTGCTGAGCATGTGAAGGGGATAGTCCTACAGCTACAACCGGGCTCTGCCCTTGCCACCCTTGACTTGTGAGGACTTCCTGGAGGCTCTGGCTCTTGAGTGAAGGGAGGAGGTGACCCGGGGACCCCCTCGTCAGCCAGTATTTGTGGCGGGGGATGGAGGAGGACAAGCCATACCTGTTACTTTGCTCTGGTTCCTGCTTCATGGCTGGTGAGGGAGAGAGCTAACAGGGAGTTTGAACCTCTTTTGCCCAAGATCATGATGATGGGCCCCTCCACAAACGGCATCCCTGCACCATGGCCAGCCAGAGGGTCAAGACTTTGGGTTAGGTGACCCCAGAATAGCTTTCACTCTGGAGTGGGATCTCCTCTCTGCCACCCTTGGGTGTTCTAACCTTGGTCACGTGAGCCTCAGTTTCTTCATCTGTAAAGTGGAAATAAGATAATTTTCTTTGCTGGTACGTTGTGAGGATAGTGAATGAATGAATGAAACTTGTAGCTTAGAGGAAGTACTCAAAATACGGCAGCTTCCTTCCCCTGGAAAAGGCATCTCCCAGGAGAAGCAGCCAACAGATCACTGGGCTGGCGGTCGGGGTCTGGGGGGTGGTCCCGGCGGCCCCCTCATCACCCCAGTATTTTGGAATGATTCCTAGGGATCCTAAGACAACTTTTTTCATCTTTTAAGTGTCTTTTTTTTTTTTTTTAAACCCAAATACCTCCAAGGCGAGGGTAGCACTTTAATCCTACTTCCAGCGAATGCCTCCTTATTAGTTAACACCTAGCGAAGCCTTTGAAATGATATAACCAGAGGGGGGACTTCTGTAGTGGTGGCATAAGGACTTCTGTAAAGGCTTTTCTCCATAAAAGTAACAGAAATATTGGCAAGATTATAAAATTCAACATTTACAGAACTCTGGATATTAACCAAAGGCTAACAAGGTTTATCAAAGAGAATTTACTCAATTTCGGTAAGAGCAGTGGGGTTTGTGGTGGTTTAACCTGGCCTGCTCCCATCCCTCTAACCTCAGCTCCACGGTAGCCTTAAAAACCAGCAGGCTTGCAGCCACCAGAGGGGACAGGTTGTGTTGTGAACTCCTCAGAAAGCTCTACCACCAGAGCATCATCACTGTTTGGCCTGTACTACACTTCCCTGGAAAGTCTTCATTTATAGGGTGTTGTCATTACTTAACCCAACTTGGAACCCTCTCCATGGGAAAACCCCTATTCCCAGGGCATTTGTCAAACATCATCAGCTTCAGTTGTTTAACATTGCAGCTGCCTGAAACCGTGATACCAGTTGAGACAAACAAGGACAGCCAGGAATGTTTATCTCAGGCAGGCAGTGAGCCACACTGTGTCTGACCATGGGCAGGAGTAGTTGGGCTGGATGTCTGGGTCAAAGAATTAAGGCAAAGCCCCAGATACTGAAAGTTCCGTAAGGCAACAGAAGCCTCTATATCTGGAAGGCTAATTTTTTAAAATAAAATGTATTTATTTATCTATTTATCTATCTATCTATCTTTGGCTGCGTTGGGTCTTCGTTGCTGTGCGCGGGCTTTCTCTATTTGCGGTGAGAGGGAGCTACTCTTCGTTGCTGTGCGTGGGCTTCTCATTGCGGTGGCTTCTCTTGTTGCGGAGCACAGGCTGTAGGTGCGCAGGCTTCAGTAGTTTTGGCTCGTGGGCTTCAGTAGTTGTGGCTCACCGACTCTAGAGCACAGGCTCAGTAGTTGTGGTGCACGGACTTAGTTGCTCCGCAGCACGTGGGATCTTCCCGTACCAGGGCTCGAACTTGTGTCTCCTGCATTGGCAGGCACATTCTTAACCACTGTGCCACCAGGGAAGCCCCAGAAAGCTAATTGTTGACTCACCTTGTCCAGCAGTACATACATTCCATTTCTCATTATCACTTTAGGCAGATGCGGTGTAATTCACAGCTGAATATTCTATTCTTTGCAAGCAAGGCACCCAGGCTAACCAGGAATCTCAGTTCCAGGGGAGATGACACCCAAGAAAAGCCAAGTATTTGAGGAAAGCTAACATCACGGGGGAAAAGGCATCCAACTCAGCAAAAAGAGGACTTCATACCTGAAAAAAAATACACAGTTAATAGAGCAGACAGACCTGGGCTTTAAGACAAATATAATTAGATGCAAAAAGATATTGCATCAAAAAATCTAGGTACAAAAAAAAAAAATCTAGGTACCTTGGAAACAAAAAACTAAATCATTGAAATAAAAACTTATTAGATGGACTGAACAGCAGAAAGATTATAGCTGAAAAATAATTCATGATCTGGAAGCAAACAGAATGGACTGCAAAGTTACAAAGAGATGAAAAATATGAAATAAAAGAGAATAGATGCAGAAATTCAAATATCCAAAATTTCAGGGGAAAATAGAGAAAATGGAGGAAAGAGAATACTCAAAGAAGAAAGGAAAATTTATATTGAGGAAAGACATGACTCTTCATACTGAGAAAGCATGCTAGTTGCCAAACAGAATACATGGAAAAAAACCCAAAAAACCTTCATCTTCACACATACTGATGAAATTGCAGAGCATTGGGGGTAAAGAGAAGACCCAAGGAGGAAAAAAATAGATCACATACAAAGAATGTGAATCAAATTAACAGTAGACTTTTCCCCAACTATACTGGATGTTGAAAGACAATGGAATAATATCTTCAAGGTTCAGAGAGTTTTTAAATTTTATTAAGGTATAATTTACATACACTAAAATGTACAGATCTTAAGTCTTCATTTTGATGAGGGAATAATTTTGAAATTTAAAATTCTCCAAGCAACTACTCTCTCCTTCAAGCATGAGAGAAAAATGAAATTTTCAGATATAAACTTGGTTTTTCACTCACCAATACTTTATGAAAGAATTTTTAGAGAAATTGCTTCATAAGAAAAAACAAGAAAAGTTAACTTTTTGTGATCAATGAAAGCACAGAAAGTTGAGTCTAAATACGTGTTAGTCATTAAAAAAAATCAATAAAAATCTGGAGTGAAAACCACAGTCAGTATCATTTTGGATGGAGCGAGGGGAAGCAAAAGCATGCTAAGTTTCTTTTCTCACTAGGAAGAAATAAACAACAAAATGAGAAAAATGTAAGTTGAATTGATACGTTGAAGAACATACAGTGTGTAGAAGACTACAAACAGAATATATAAATTCCAAATCATTAAAATAATAGCACTCCAATTTCAACAATCCAACAAAAGGCAGGATAGGAGATAAAAGAATAAAAAGTAAAGTAGATAGGTACAAGTCCAGACAGAGCAGTACTAATAGTAAATGTGAATGGGTTAAATTCACCTCTCAGTTGACAAGGATTTTCAGTTTGGGCAAATAAAAAATATAAATAAATTTAAAAAATACAATCCTGTTACATTCTATCTCTGAGAGGTGGACCTAGAACAAAATCCAAGAAGACTAAAAATAAAGGAAAAAAAAATATACCAAGCAAATATGAAGAACAAACAAACACATTGTGGCAGCCCATGATCAGGCTTGCCTTGGAGATCCCTCAAGGTAACATAAATGGAAAATGCCTGGGCCTTGCAGCATAAGAGCAGATAGGAAGAGATTGCCCAGTGCTGACTCAGAAAGAGCCCAGGTATCAGGCTGGGGACCACGCTCCCTGATGGGTTGAAGTTCTGCTGTGTATGTAGTGTTGATTGTTTTTGATACTGAAGTGAGACCATGATTCTACACTTCTCATACATCTTACTCCATTTAAGACCATCAAATTTTGGGCATATCTCTTGAGACATAAGTGGGCAACCAAGAGCCACCTCCCCCCCTGAATCAATATCCTATGTAAATCCTTTGATCTAGTTATTTGTAAACCAAAAGTAAAAGTTTCCTTAAACTAGGTCCAAGTCATTATTCTTGTTCATCATAAAAGACAGATTAGGCTCCTTGGTCTTAGCTTCTGCTCAGTTGTAGCTGTATTAGCATCAGACAAACTAGAATTTAAGAGAAAAAAAAGATTATAGGGGATAAGGAGGGAATTCAACTAGAGATTATCATACTAAGTAAAGTAAGTCAGAAAGAGAAAGACAAATACCATATGATATCACTTATATGTGGAACCTAAAATATGACACAAATGAACCTATCTATGAAACAGGGACTTCCCTGGGACTTCCCTGGGAAACAGGGACTTCCCTGGTGGTCCAGTGGTTAAGACTCCATGCTCCCAATGCAGGGGGCCCGGGTTCGATCCCTGGTCAGGGAACTAGATCCCGCATGCCGCAACTAAGATCCGGAGCAGCCAAGTAAATAAATAACTATTAAAAGAAAGAAAGAAAGAAACAGAAACAGACTCATGGACATAGGGAACAGACTGGTCGTTGCCAAGGGGGAGGGGGTTGGGGGAGGAATGCAATGGGAGGCTGGGGTTAGCACATGTGAGCTTTTATATATAGAATGGATAAGCAGCAAGGTTCTAGTGTAGAGCACAGAGAACTATATTCAATATCCTATGATAAACCATATGGAAAAGAATATTTTAAAAAAAGGAATGTATATATATGTGTAACTGAATCACTTTGCTGTACAGCAGTAATTAACACAACATTGTAAATCAACTGTACATCAATAAAGTAAAAAATATAAATAAATATGATTATAAAAAGAATTATTCATAATAGTGCCAAAGTGGAAGACAATCTAGTTGTCCATCAGCTGATGAATGGATAAACAAATGTGCCCTGTCCATACAACGGAATGTTATTTGACCATTAAAAAAAGGAATGAAGGGCTTCCCTGGTGGCGCAGTGGTTGAGAGTCCGCCTGCCGATGCAGGGGACACGGGTTCGTGTCCCGGTCCGGGAGGATTCCACATGCCGCGGAGCGGCTGGGCCCGTGAGCCATGGCCGCTGAGCCTGCTCCGCGATGGGAGAGGCCACAACAGTGGGAGGCTGCGTACCGCAAAACAAAAACAAAAACAAAAACAAAAAACAAAAACAAAAAAAGGAATGAAGTGCTGATTCATGCTGCTACATGCTACAACATGGATGAACCTTGAAAACATGCTGAGAGAGGGAAGCCAGTGGCAAATGGCCACATAATTGAATAATTCCATCCCTAGGAAATGTCCGGAATAGGCAAATCCATAGAGACAGAAAGCGGATTAGTACAGGTGCCAGGGGCTCGAGGGAGGGAGGGGTGGGGAGTGACAGCTAAGGGCTATGGGGGGACAAGGAAGA